>NC_063238.1:35828779-36447870 GCF_020740725.1 Corvus hawaiiensis
CACTTGGTGTGTTGGAGAGGCAGATGTGCACACCAGCAGAAAACCAGGTCTTCCTGCAGGTTTCAGCTGCTTTACTACTTATTCATCTGAAGTTTTTTTCTGGTGATTTTGTCAACTTGTCTTTGCTTTCCCTATATCCTGGCACTCAGTTCTCAATATGCTCATGGGCTACTGCAGGCATTGCTGTCATGACTTGTAGAGTACTAAGGAAACCATCTGTTGGGTCAGCCTGTCACTTTACATGCCATTCCAGGCTCTGATTCCATGAGATCACACAGGCAAAGCAGTCACAGCCCTCACAGCAGTGCCCTCATGTGATTTTAGGAGGTGGCTAAGCTACAGAAAACGTCCTTTTTCTGGATGAGATGCTAAGCTGCTGTTGTGAACACCTGTGAACTTTGAAGATCACAGACTGCTTTCTCTAACAAAAAAAGCTTGAGTTAGACGTCCTGTTTCTGGTTGGAGAAATGTAAATTTTGCCTCTGTTTGCCCTTCACTTTTCAATAGCACAGTAAACTGACTTCTGAAGTGCATTCAAGGCCTCCTCTAGCTTATAAAAATTGTCCAGGGACAACTAAATGAGAGAACAATATAGATATTTAGATCTTTTCCACCCACTTCTTTTGGGCTGAGGTGCATGAGTGAATTCAGACAGTTAATCAAGCTACTGATTGTCAGCTAAGCCATGGTAATGGTTGGTGCCTGACCGTGCATGTGTCCTTAGCATAATGCAGCTGCAAAGTAAATTGTGCCATCTTAGCTCCTAATGAAAATGAAATCCACTGTAGAGGCAGTTTGAACTAACACACTTCTCAGTGGGTCAAGCTTAAGGCATGCACATGGTTAGTTAGCAGGTTTCATATGATGAGCATCTTCAGTAACTCAATTATTTCTTATCATGTGCTCAGACCTGGGAAATTATCCATTTGGAATAGCGATGCAAGAGAAGATTGAACTGGCTGAAACTGCTCTGCATAAGGGGCTGGCACAACTTGAGTTGGATTTATGCATAACCTTAACTAGAGATGTGGAAAATTCATTGGAAGACTTTCAAATAGAGATTGCTTTTGTCTCTCTAAAACACACAGACATTCAAACAAATTCTGAGCCTGGTGTAGAAAGTTTGGGGTGAGCTTCTTTCACCCATGCAACACAATGAGTCAACCTAGATAGCCAACGTGAACTAAGTGAACTGTTCTTGACATCAAAACCTTTAAAACTGTGAATCCTTGTGGCTCTGTAAGGTATAATTCACTGCCTATGCCAACACTCTCTTCCCATTCCCCTGGCATCTGGCCCACTGAGGCTACACATCTGTAGTAAAGTTGTGTGCCGTGGGTCTAGGACAAATGAATGGGAAAAACTGCTTAGCAAAACAAAGCTAAAACACATCAGCTTCCACTCCCTGATGCACTGGTATGTGGAGTATTAAAGGCATTTGAACCACAATCCCTGTTCAAATCAGCTCATGAATCCATTCTGGACAACAGAGCAGCACTTCAATTTCTTGCTGCTCTGTTGATTTGCTTGATAGTAACATGTTGAAACTCCCTAAACAAAAATTCAGGTGATATCATGTCTATCCCATCCACCCTGGCTTTGAAGAATTCCCCATGTTCAGTCCAAGGTTTCTGCACTGGAACAGCTTGCATAAGAGGCAGCTATTTTTTGTCACGGAAATACATTATAGTAAACACCATTTTCAAAAATTTACACTAGAAGATTGAATGAAAAAATATTCATCTGTCTTGGATTTAAAGATTTTTTCTTTATTACTATTAACATTAAACTTTACTAGGACTATGAATTGAAGTCAACTGCTGAGCCTCAGCTGGTATTTTGCAATTTTACCCTTCAGCCTAGTTTTTTTTTAATTGAAACTTCTGGAATATACACTTTCTGTTCAGCTTTTGCAACTTCCTGAATGAATGAAATATCCCCTAACCCTGACCAGAAAACCCTTCCACATCTCTTTCAGAAATTTGCTTCAGCAAATGCAACATCCTCACCAGAAGGAAACACAAGCTATAAAACATGCTGCAGCCTTCCTTTCTGTCTGGCTTGCTTCAGACTTCATTCATAAAAAAAAAAGAGAGACAGAATGAGGAAAAGTGACAATTGATTCAGAAAGCTGTACAATGTAAACACTCGTCCACAGATGATGCATTGAGGGTTGGTGCTGCATATCTTTGGGGACAACATATGCTTGTCTTTCACACTTGTCAAATCCTAACGGCCATTGTTATCAGCACACAAAAGCTTCCAAATTCCTACCTGTCACTGAAATTCTTAGAAAATGAGAAACCATAACAGCCTGAGAAAAAAAAACTGTGATCCTTCCTATTCTGCCACTGCCTGGGTCCTTAGCTTTTTCTCATTAAGCACAATCCTTACTCAGCAGAGCCATCTTATTGACACTCTCAAGATTTCTCAGTCTTTCCAAAGGATGCAAACACCTGCATTACTTTTTTTATTTATAAACAAATTTAGAACACTCCTTATGTCATAGAATTATTTATTATTATTATTGTTGTTGTTTCCACTTTTCAAACAGAGAAACAAGAGAAGGATAGCCTTCCTTTTCAGCCTTGATCAGGACCAGGTTTTATGTTGTTTACCAAAAACTCAATTAGGACAAAGATGAAAACATTCCACCCTTCTGGGAAAGCAGAAATGTCACTTTCTCCTGAATTTTAAGGCTTTATGAGACCGTGCCCACAGCACACTCGAGACAGAAGCAGTACCCTTGCCACCTTGCTAGGTCTCATTAGGGAGACAGAGGTACAGACAGTCACCATAGCTTGTCTTCTCTGGACCTCCCTTTCCATCCCAGCTCCACCTCCATGTTCCTGTGTTCAGAGATCCAGCCTCCCAAAAAAATCCTTCCTGGCCCCTGCCTCAGTTTCTTTCTAGCAAGCAGTGGGTTTACACAGCATCAGGTCTCTGGAAGCATGGAACATCCAGCCCATGGGTGCTGCTGGCAACTCTCCAGAAGCTTTCTCCCACTGCTCCCCAGCTATATCTGTCCCCAGCACGGGTGGCCCGGCAGCTTCGAATAGAAAGGCATGCCTGGTACAAGGGACACGGGCAAGAGCTGCGGCCACCCCCAGAGCTGGTGCAAAGGTTTCCCACAGCCTTGGAGCTGCCTTTGAATGGGCTGCGTGTCAGCAGGCGGCAGGAATGTGGGGAATGTTCAACTGCAGGGCAGTCCACTTTGGGGGATTAAGGCACATGACTCCCAGACAAGAGCGATAGCTATAGCTGCCCTGAAGGCCAAACCCCACAGAGAGCACTTTCTTCCCCGCCAAGAAGTGGTCTGAAAGCGCCTGCTACCCAGGCCCGCAGGAGGAAGCAGGACCTGTGTGTCTGGTGCTTAGAGCTTCCTACTTTTCTTTGAGAAAAACAAGAGCATGGCCAGTATCTGATAGATTATCTTTCCTGGGGCAGAAGATGGGTTTAGGAGATGGGTAGGATGGGAAGATATGTCTTCAATGAATTCCGTTTCCCACTGTGTGTAAAGGTTACTTCCCTCCAGGTTACTTCCCTCCATCACCTCGCTGGGTCCTGTCACACACTTCCCACTCTGAATGAAAAGCAGAAACTGCCTTTCTGAATGAAACCACTTCTTTCTTTGCCATGTTTGGGCAGCCAGGATCCCCACCCTGCTGCATGTCCTGCTGCAGCTCAGTTCAGCCCTGAAATTCCCGTGTCTCTGTTGATGGCTGTTGTGGCAGAAGACCTTGGAGATCTTTGTGCATTTTGCTACTAAAAATGGGCTTTGTGCAGTGCACTGCACTGGAAAACAGATTCACTTGGCAATCGCGATGCCATGCTGTGTGTAGTTTCCAAATCATATGATGAAAAGATACAACATCTCTCTTTTTCTTATAAATCCCACAGGCCCTGAGTGTGCCAAGAGGTCCTGAGGTCACATATCTGAAGCACACTCTGAGAGGTCTCCTTCTTGCCTCCAGGAGCTCAAGGAACCCCAGAGCCAACTGCAAGAACTCCCTTCCTCACACACCACCTGGCATTGCTGCCACAGGCTTCCCAGCAGGGAGGAATCCCTTTCTCACCTGATAAAGCTCCACAATCACTAAGGGTGATAGTGTTTGTAAGTACACTGGGCCAGCAATAAGTAATGGCACAGGTTTCAGAAGTTCTTACACGGTCCGGAGATTACCTGCAAACTATTTGGAGGTGCAGAGATGATGAAATATTTGTCTTTTCCTCTCACTTATGGAGATACATTTAAAGAGCATTTATAAAAAACCCCACACTGATCCAAATGTTCCCAATTGCCATTTGAAAGCTACACCTAGACTGCCAGTGGGACAAGGAGAGAACAGACAGGAGGAGCTCTCCCTGGCTCTGCTGTGTCTGACTCAGGGAAAGAAGGCACCATGACATACTAAAGGCCGGATTCTTCTCATTGTCACACTGTCCCACATCCACCAGCTGCAAAGGAATCCTTCTCTGTTTATCCTCATGCAAATAAAAGCAAGTCTCCAAATAGTTTGTGCAGATTTTCAGTTGCAAACATTTGCTTGTGGGATAAATAAATGATTATCATTGAAGCTGTATACCAAATACAGCAGGTTTCACATTCCTGCTTTCTCCTCAAGAGCTCAGTGTCCACAGCAGAATACCATCTGGAGTAAGGACATGGAAGTTTGACATAGTTGGCCTTATCTTTGCTGTGCAGGACTGGAAAGCTTCATGTTTGTAAGCTAACACCCAGATCTTATTCTTCCTTGAGAATACCCGACCATGCAGTTTGCCAGATAAGCTACTGCTTTTGCAGGTGATAATTTGTGCACAAAGTGTGACAATGCACATTCAGATCTTCAGTTCCATTCACAGATTATTAAAATATTGTTTATGAAGTGTAGGAATGGCTGTTCTGGATCAAACCAGAAGTTGAACACTCCAGTTTGCTGTTCTGAATCTTAGCCCCTGTCATATTAAGGAGGAGACAGAGGGGGTACAGTAGGTTTAAGGAACAGAGCAGAGCAGGTAATGTGCAGAATGACCATTTTCTAATCAATTGACTAATAATTGATTAAAATTATTCCTAAGATCATCATATGTAATCATTGTCAGTATAGGCCTCCTTCATAAGTTTACATGCCTTTAAAAAATACTTTCTTTATGCTTTTGCCATCTATATCCCTTGGCAGTGGTTTCCCCCAGTCAGTTCTGAAACCTGTGAAACTATTTGCTTTGCTTTGCTTGGAATTTAAGGCCATGACTTGACAGACCATGGCAGTCAAAGAAGAAGCAACAAAGAGAACTCACTAGAGGAGATACTGGCACTGATTGAACCAAACTACCCAAGACAGAGAGGAGGTACAAATCTGGGCAGAGGTATAGCCAGGGGGCTGACAGAGCAGACCTCCATTTAGATAGAGCCCTTTAACTTAGGGAATTAATGGCTTAGCACTGAAGCAGGTAGAAGCTTTTGTCTGCAATAGGTATCTTAACCTGGAGCTTAATGCTTGCTTTAAGACACCATAAACCAGCACTGCAACCAGAAGAAGTAGTCCTGTTGCTGCTCCATGCAATTTATTTCTGTAATTCATTCACCATGCCTTGGGGCCAGTGTCTGTGGCTTTACAATAAATCAGATCAGTCAAAATGATTTTTGGTTGCTATTTCCTGGGCAGTTTTAAACCAGGTAACTTCCAAGACCCTGTTACCTGCAGAACTGAGTAAAACCATCTTGGTGATGGTTACAGGAAGGGCAGGGAAAGGCAGAACTGCTTCTTTGAGTGACAATGGTGGCCTCTGCTGGCTTACAGAAACCCAGCCCTTGACTCCTGGGCACCTTCTGCTTGGTGGCGTGCTCTTTGACCCCAGACCAGCTCAACCCATCACTTGGGCCACCTCACTGAGGCAAAGAGGCCGGGTCTGTCAGTAGTGTGCTGGATGCCGTCCTGACGGACACACGCTCCCAGCCTGATGGACACATACCCTGATGGATACACACCCTGAGCAGAGCCACTTGCCACTAGCTCACACTTGCTTTCTGTTGACAGAGCATTTTTCAGATATTCACAACAATGTTTTGAGCAGTTAATATACATATTAGGAAATAACTGCTCTTTATTGGCACTGAATAAACCTCTTTGCCTGGCTGAGACTTGGGAATGTAACATGTCATTTACAAATGTCCCAAGAGAGCAGAGACAGATTACAAAAATATGCCTTGTATTCAGTTCATTTAGGTGAGTAAGATGACAGCACAAGGATTATGCATCGAATTTACATGCTGAATGGTCACACTTAGAAACCCGACAAATTGGTTTGGAAAATTAAATACTATTACCTAGAGCAGAGACAGTGCCAAATTCTGTCCCCAGGAAAAACAGAAGAGTAGAAGGGAAATTGCAAATACCAAGATAACCTTATCTGCTTCAAATGAGTAGCACAGTTTTAAGAACAGTGGTTTACAGGTATACAGGGCGCAGTCCTACTGCAGCAAGTGAGCCGACTCTCAGCTTTGAGATATTTGGAGTAAACAGGCAAATAAATTCCTATTTAAATTTTATCCACCAATCTGAATTTGTCTTAATAACCATTGGGATCTGGTTACACAATTGTTCCTGTCCATTAAAATCAAACCTCATGTGATAGCTGACATTTTTGATTCAGCCCATGCACATTTAAAACAATGCCCCGCGAGTTGCTTCATGCAGCTGAAATACTTTCTTACACACTCACTGCACGACCCATGCTGGGCCTGCCGTAATTCAATCTACACCCTCTCTTAGTATGAAACACACCATGTGATGTTATCAGCCTGGAATAACACCACTGACATCGTGTATCTAATCTCCACACATTTCTCGTCAGAAAACAAAACCGAAGAACGTGCCCATCCCCAGTAGGAAAACAAGCATGGAATGCATGGAGACAGGGTACTCAGAGCCACCATCCTGATGATTGTTTCCAAGAAAAATCATTACAAGTTAAAAGCAAATGTTTACCACTGAGTAAGATGCTTGACTTTTTTAAGTTTTAGTCACGGGCCTTTGTTACTTTTCACAAAAAGACCAACTCTGATCTCATTAGCAATGGTTTGCACTCATGTAACTTCCCGGCTTGGTTTTAATTACTCCAGTCGCAATGGAAATGAGAACAGGGTCAGGATGAAAGAAAAGACTAATAGTTCAAACAAAAGGCTGCTGAAATGACAGAAAATTGTGTCAAGGATCTCCCCTGCTTTTTTTAACATAGGTTAACAGAAGGGCTAAAAGTCTTCCCCATCTTCCCCAGCCAGCATTGGAAGATCCCAGTGCCTCCACGGTTCAGCTCAGATATCTCTCTTCTGTTGCGTACAGAAAACCAAACAAATGAAAGTGAAGGTCTTTATTTGCGAGGCACCCTCGAGAACTGACATGATTGACAGTGCTTACAGAAAGGTGCCAACTCACTTTCAAGGGAATTTCCTCGGCACGGCGGCTCGGGGCAGGTCTGATGAGGAGCTCAAAGGGAGGTTCAAGCTTGCTGCGGCAACAGCTCCCTCTAATGATAGCTGGAAGTCAGTCTCGGGGAAGGAGAGATCCTTGCTTAAGCGCTAGAAATCTGTCAAGAAGATCCAAAGGAAGAAGCTCTCCTCCCGGTAATCTGGCACCCAGATGGAGCTGGCATCTCCATTTACTGGTCAGTCTTTACTGACAAGCAGCAATTAACAGTATTTTGACAGGAGGAACAGATTAGGGGGCTGATCTGCTGTGGTCACACAGATGCGCTGTCTTTATTTACTGTGGCCCTGGCAGCTCAGGCTGACTTTGTTTCATTTGTTGCTGGAAGCACCCCCTTTACCAACACGGAGCAAACTAACCATATGTAGGTACCTGTATACCTGTACAAGGCTGCCTGTGTAACACAAGAAAAGCCAAGTGCTCCTGCAGTTGCACAGGATAGCCACAACTTAGGTCAGAGAGGGTCATTTCTGACCAGGCTGTGCTGGTGTTTGACCCAGCTGCCTAACACCACTCCAGATTTTTTTTTTCCTCCCATTGATCTCTGCCTGTTTGGGGCAACACTTGAAGGTCTGATCTCATATCTAGAGAAATCAGCAAGTTTTCCTGGTGGTCTCAAGGAGAATGGGGCTGACAATAGCTCTTGATTCACATAGCCATAGAGAAAGCCCCACAGAACTCTATCACATGCACAGAAATTTCAGTGATTTTTAATCTTTGCCACTCTGGTACATTTGGGTTGGTTACAAGACTCCCTTTCTAGAAGACTTTTGAATTTTTTTCCCTCTGGGGCTATCAATTTTCCCAATAGCACTAGTTACTTCTATCTATGTTAATAAGGGCTGCATGTTGGGCAGCAAACACTTAGAAGATCTGGAATCAGCCCACACAACTGTGGAGTTCTGTTAAGATTACTAAGTCAAGAAACTTTTCCCCTTAAATTGTGTCCTCAATCAGTCAGGAAAGAGACTTAGGAGCAGCCCACAGCAACAGCACTCTTTATTCTGGTGCTGAAAGTAAGCTGAGCTTAATTTGGACTATGCAGCATGGTGTGCACAGCTGTAGGGTGTGTGAGGGTCCTTTACACCAGACCAAAGTGAAACAAAATGCTGCAGCTCTGATCTGGCAGAACACCACATCCACTCCCAGTCTTTAGGTGCTGGTAGTCCACACTCCATGTGTAGTGAAGACCATCCTCTCCTCCCAGCTAGACTTATCCTGCAAATCCAAAACTGTCTAAACTGTCCAAAACAAAACAGTCTCCCACCTGCTCTGTTTCCTGAGCAACTGCTGCCTGATCTGAAGATTTAGGAAATCGAAGGTTGTATAAATATAGTCACATGAAGCCCCCATGGGTGCCACCTTGGACCAAATCTAACTAGTACATTTGGTTGAGGGAAGGGCATGGAGCTGTTTCAGGGAGGTTTAGGTTGAAATTTAGGAAAAGATTCTTCACCCCGAGGGTGGTTGGGCACTGGAACAGGCTCCCTGCAGAAGTGATCACAGCACCAAACCTGACAGAGTTCAACTAGATTTGGATAACTCTATCAGGCACATGGTATGATTCTATAAAGGGTCAGGAGTGGGACTTTGATCATCCTTGTGGGTCCCTTCCAACTCAGGATATTTTATTATTCTAACAAGATTTTTGATAAAGCAGGCATTTATTTAGAATTAGTAATTTGCCTAGGGAGACATTAACTGAGGAGGGGGGAATGTTTGCTTGCAAGAAGTGTAGAAACTTCTGATTGTTATTTAGGAACCCCTTTTTAATTTGCTGTGTGTGAAAGATTGCTTTCTATCTTTGCAAAAATATGCTTAACAGTAGAACATACAGATAATCTTTCTAATACACTTATAGGTCTGAAACTGAAAATCTATTGGAAGCTATCAGCCTGAATTTCTAAAATTTAGTGCTAGCAAACTGCAGTGCATGATGTCCAGTTTTTAATGTGCCTAAACAGGATGTCCAGATATTCCAGCTAATTACTGAAATTGGCATTTAAGTGCTATAGCAGCTGAACACCATTTTGATTCACCGGGTTTCCAACTTCACATCTCCTCCGGGGGTTTGCCTCTGGAAACTGGGATGTGGGCATCAGCCTTTTATATAGTACTGCCTATTCCTACATACCACAAAGGAGGGAAAGGGCTTTTAATAAATTGTGCAAAAAAACCTTAAAAATGCAAGGTCAGGCTACATGATAAAAGTCCTTTCTGCTTTTAAAATCGATGCATCCCAGCAATGTGATCCCATCACTTGTGCAGTACACCTAATTGATTGCATGTTTGCCTTGAACACCATTCAGAAAATTGGACACTGCTGCCATGAGCATTAGTGCAGAGAAGACTCCTGCAGGGAAGGCAGTAGAGTCAACATCATCTGGCTGTCCCTAACAAATGGCACAACTCTCAGCACTTCCCAGGCACTTCGACGGAGGCAAGAGGAAAGTGAGAACAAACAATGAGCAGAGAATGTTAGTACCAGGCAGTCAAAGTGTAAAAAGGAACTGCTTTCCACAAGCCATGTTTTGACTGGAGTCCTGGGAGAGAAGGCAGTGTGTACCTTGAAGCAATCACATTATCCCAAAGTGGAACCAAGAAAACAATCCACAACTATTGCAGGTATTTTGACTCATTCATCTCAGCAATTCACCTCTCCTCTTTACAGGAGAAAGTCTGTGTGGAGGTGACAGCCCTGCGAGGCTTACCTTTGCCATTACTCATAGGATTTGCTGTATTCCATCAAATGTGTATTGTATTGAACAGTTTTTTCATTCTAAAAAATTACATGTGAAACTTTGGTGCACTCTGCATTCATCAGTATAACCCTTGCCAGGTTGAGAGCACTGAGTTCTGCACAGTGCACAAGAGTCTCCCTCCCTCTCAAGTGAAGGGAACACCAAGAGAGTCTCTTAATGCATGTGTGACCATCAAACCAAAATAGCAAGGTCCTGAGCACAGCCTAGCACCAATATTCGCTTTTCAGTTCAGAAGCAGAAGAAAGTATGTAATTATCTGCATATTTCAGAAAGAATGGTTTGGTTTTCTGCTTTGTGTTGGGTGGCTCTCTCTGGAAACACCACCTTCCCAAACTGTCCTGTGGACCAGCTCTGAGTTTAACCCACCCAAGAGATTGCCTGGGACCCAGTCAGAAATAGTTCATGAACATCAGCGTCCTTACAGTGCTTTTCCCTATGAGCAAAACCATACACTGTGCCACCTGTGGTGTACCCAGAGCCATGAGCCACTGCCTAGAAGGAGAAGCCACATCACCAGGGGCAAAGCATCAGAGCATCCCAGTAAAGGGGAGGAGAGCAGGTCATCACAGCACTGGGGATGAAAAATATTCCCAAACTGGTGACCCATGTGATATGGAAATGCAAGGTGTCAGGTTAGACATACCCAAAATAAAGGATATTAGGATAAGAGGCAGGGAAGATTAACCTCCTTCTGGGCTCAGAACCCAGAGGGGCCAGCACTGTTGGCTGCCTGTCTTCACTGAAGTGAGAGTGCTGTCCTCAGTGGGGGTGGAGCTGGGTCCTCTGCAGTAATGAAACTCCTCACATTTATGAATGCTTTTAACAGCATGGCCCATCAATGCCAAATCACTTGTCCAGCTTCACTGCAGACAAAATAAAATAGCTGTAGCAAGATAAGTGTATCCTGGAAGGCTGGGATTTTCCAGCAGGGAGGGCCAAGTCTCTGTTGGTGGCTATAGTCTCTGTTGAGCTCAACTCCACAGACAAGTGCCAAATGACCATAGCAGAGATTTTGGCAGTGGAACAGCAGTTGTAATAAATGACTCTGTGAAGCCTTGTGTGCACTTCACCTAAGTGCTGCAGCTTGCCCTGCCCTTTCAAAGCACTCCAGAAATGTGGGATTCTGCTTATCAGCACAATGAGCCAGCAAAAGCCCATCAGGAAAGTTCACCACCACTCTCAGTGGTGTGAAAGCAGCAGCCACCTCGCCTGTAGCAAGGAGAAATCCCAACTGTCTTTCCAGAAGTCTCCCATTGCTCCAGCTCCAAGCCACCAGCCCCAGGGGAAGGAACCATGGCATTTGGATGAGGCTCTGAGGGAGGAAGGCTGGCACAATAACTGCAGCCACAACTGAGCACAATAGAACTATGGGTGGCTTTTATTCTTCCAGTTGCAAACTCAAGGGTTCCCAGACAGCCACCTCATCCACTTTGACCCTCCTGGGAAATCAGTGTTTGCAGAGGGACAAAAGTCCTGGTGATTCACAACCAGGCTCAGGCTCACCAAGGGGCCTTAGAGAAGCTGCAGCACTTCTGGTGGTATTTGGCCTGTGCTGGGCTGACGTGTTGAAGAAACAGTCACGCTGCTTTGCCCACTTATTGCTACATTGGTCTCCTCTTGGTCTGGCATCATTCAGATGTTTCCCATGCCAACATGTTGACTAAGCCAAATTGTTTCTTACATTAAAACCCTCTGGATCTGCACTTTGTAAGTCTTCAGATTCCCACACATATTTGGCTTGGGAGTCCTGACATGTTTTGTCCCAAATCCAAAAAAGATGTGCATGTACAAACAGAATTTTTCCCCAGACTTATTGAAATGGGCAGTTGCTCCTGAATATATGGAAAAGCGGGGAAGAGAGGAGGAGTCAGGTTTGTCACTATTTGACCATTTGTTGCTCACTGTACTAGGTCCAACCTAAACTGAGTCATGCTGAAGAGTACAAAAATAATGTGGAGCTATCCTTGTGTAGGTGACACTTGGTGCCCCTTCACCAGTTTTTCCCTGATGGTTTACACCTAATAACTCATATTGAACATCTCAAGCACACTCAACAGCTGAGTATTTCTGAGACCCCCTGGGTGCCTGGTGACATCTTTGCATGCCCAGCGATATCTTCAGCTGTCTACCTGCTCTCAGCCAGCACCCGGTGGAGGCTGAGCCTCCACACAAGAACTCACAGCGTGATTTTATTGTATTTTCTTTAATTAATTTCTGCAGGAAGCCAAAGGCCATTCCTGTCCCTGGAAGCAGTTCATTATCTGGCAACCCAAACTTCACAGAAAGAAGCAACATGACAGTGGTAATGAAAACAAGACAAAAACAAAAAACTGTGAACATTTTTATTGCCACTGGAGCCATCACCATCCACAGAGTATATTCAGAGCTGTCAGCAATGCCTCTCCTCATTTGGGACCCAGTCAAAACAAAGCTCCAAGTCAAATTTCTTGCCTGACCACTACATCAAATTTTAGTTTCATTCTCAGTCATGGTCTGACACTGATTACATTATGAAATTCATTAGGGAAGAGAAAATTGCAGTTATTTCCTTGATGGAGCTGAGTGGTGCTATTGCAGAATAGCCAGGAGCAACCAGGGAAAACATGCCCATTAGAGGCTGGTGTAATCCCACCAGGAGCACAGCCAAGCAGTCACAGGACAAAAGCAGCAATGAGAGAGATGCACTGACAGAGCACAGGGTAGCTTTTTAAAAATGAAGATGTTTTGCGAGGCCTGATCTTTCAGATTGTATTGAGAAACAAATGTACACAAAGGTTCAAGGAAATGAAAAGGGAGAGACTAACTATATTCCAAAGGTTTTCATGCTGTAGCTATGTGTTATAATAAAAGAACCTGGTGGCATATTTTATGGTCATTAGTGTTTTAATTAGGAAACATGTCATTTCACATTGCCCAGTTCCCATCTCACTGCCATTAAATGGTTCATTTCCTGTCGTTCTCACACCAAAGGTAATGATATAAATGAACACAGGCTGCTCAGAAAGTGTTAGAAGGAAGAAGGCACCAAGATCTTTACCACAAAAAATCTCACACTTTGTAGACACATAAATGAAAAATAAATCAAAAAATCTCGAGGGAAGCATTGTTTCATTTCCACAGAGTGGTTGTGATTGAGCACAGGTAGTTTTCCCAAGGCAATTGTTTTATTTGTGGGACTAATTTGAACGATTTCCCACAGAATGGAGCCACAGTGCTGGAAAGTTTGAAGCCAAAGAGCTGAGGACCCCAAACTGGCAGCACAAAGGGGTGCAAAGCCTGCTCCGGTCCTGACTGCCTTGGATAAGAGCAGAGCGTAATTCTCACGAACCACAACTGACAAGGTGCACTGGGAGATTGGAGGGAACTTGTTTCTTCTGTTAGTAACCACAGGAGTTTCTTGTGGTCAGTAGTTCTGAGAACAGGAAGCTGGACAAGCTGTAGGTGCGGGAGATTCTTGCTGCCTCTGGGGTTACCCACCCAGCCAGAGCTCAACTGATTAGGAGGGTATCAGAGTTACATAATGACATTTCTGGGCTGTTTTACAGTAAATATGTGGGGGGCCTCTTTGAAGAGAGGGGTGGGGGTTGTGGATAGCAAAACTGCAAGAAATTGAATTTAAATGGGAGAACAATTTAACAAATTCTTTTAATATATAATATGCAACAAACACATATAATTGTAAAATTAAATATAGCAAGTCAGTATTTAAAAGCTATTGAATCTACTAGCGTGTTTAGACTTGGAGTTCTGCTTTTAAAATGTCTATAAATTTGCTTGTGATCCACACTGATCCATCTCTCCTAACACCACGCATCTAAACATTGACATCTATCTCTGAGCTAAGCTCTGAGAGCTCCAGAAAGAGAAATTAAAAGCCCATTATAAGAAATAGGCACTTTTAGGATGTTTTTAGATTGACAGTTTTAGATGTTTTCTTCAGAATGCATCCAACTTTTCTCTGGTCTGCAGTGGCTACTGAGAGTGCATTGTCACTAGCCCACATGTAGATATGTGTGTACTAGATGCCTGTTTTACCCACAGAAATCCCATCCCAAATGTCCTAAAATATGTTTAATAACCCAGCATAATAATAGTAACTTTCAACAATATTGTAATGGGAACTAGTTCAGCTTCCTACAGAAAGCCTTTTCCAGGTTTTTATCATTATAAAAGGCATCACCAACCTCCAAATTGCTGGTGAAATTAATGCTTGTGCAGGATGCATTCATCAAAGGCCACCAAATTCAGGTTTTATGAGGCCAACATGTGTTAGAAGGCACTGCTACTCCTCACAGCAGCTCAGGTGGTTTTGCAGACACAGTGGTTTTCTAGAAGCAACTCACCACAAAAATGACCATGAGGGATCACCCTACCTGAAAACAGATCAAAGTCAGCCTTCATACCCATTCCTGCCTCCTGACAACAAGTGGAGCAATGGTTTCAGCAATATACTTTTGATTGTTTAATAAAGAATTATTTCAAAAATACCCTTATTTCCAAGTGAGAACCAGCTCCATAAAGCAGGGCAATAATTTCTCCAGCATGTCTTTTCCTCTTAGATTCTTTATCCATAGGGAAATCCAAGTCTGCTTCTATGCATCTCCTGCAACATTAAAATTGTGTATAGATTTTAGATGGGAATATTCATTAAACACTATCAACTCACAGCAGCATGGGGAAAAACCTTCCCTCATCATCTCATTGGATGTGGGAAAAATAACAGAAAAGCTGCTATTGTTTGGATGTTTTTTGTGATAATACTTTGAGAGACAAAACATTTCTCCTCCCAGCTCTAAAGCTATTGAAGGGATTTTCCTGACACACTCTAAAATGATTTATTGTAGGTCAGAGGGCAATTGGAAGAGAAAAAGATCAATCACACAGGAAGAGATAAGTTTTCCCCTTGATCTTTCTTTCTTTTTTTCTTTCTTTTTTTTGGTTTTGGTTTTTTTTCTTTTTTTTTAGAGCGAACAGCTTGTTGGATTTTTGAACTGTCTCAGGGCTCTAATTTCTTCAGTGATCATAGTCTCCGGTTTGCTTATGGTTAAGCTATTTTTTATCAGAAGAGCTAAGTTCATGGTTCTGACCTCACAAAAGCAAAAATCTGCAGTTGCACTGTAACAAATAGTCAGCTGAGATGATGTGAATAAGATATTTTAGTGACTTCTAAAAACTTCTCTGTGAGTGAAGAGGAAAATATAAACCAGTCAGCAGTACTCTGAAATACAACCCAGAGGTGTTAAGGTCCCATAGATGCCCCACCAATTCATCATGATTAATGTTATCACAGCCTGGGTTGTCCCAAGGGTTGCAGTAATGACTGGCCACTTTTCATGAGGAGCTATGAAATAGTTTTTTTTGCTCTGCATGCAAGACAGAGAAATCATTTAAGTGCAATAGACTGAGCAAAGCTGATTACATTCAGGTACAAAATCATTGCATTCATAATGCAAATGTTTTCCTTCTATCTAATATTAACAAAGGACATTGTCCTTTCATTTCTCAGGGAATTAGTCATGCATATCCTACTGCCTGTCAGGAGAATAGCGTGGCTGATTCCTCAATAACAGTACTCAAACCAAATCCTTACCCGGTAATTCATATTTATCATTCTAGCACACTGCAAGTATGAAGAAAGAAGGGATACAACAGTTTTGTGTTCATTGCAATAACCACAACATTTGGGATTGCTTTTATTAGCCAGACATTATTTGCATAGCTGTAGTGGTCTACATTTCTACATTTCCCAGCATGAGCAGTACTGCAGATGAACTCTGCAAGAGGCAGAACCTCCTCCAAACTGTTTTGAATTCAAGTCCACAGAAGATGGACACAAGACATGTTACAGGAGCTGGGACAGGCAATGACCTACCCAGCCACGGACAAACAGAAACAGCTGCATCAGATGGTGTGGCTGGTCCTAGCAGTCAGCCAGGTCTGATCTAGTGGTGTTGCTCCTGATTCTGATTCCCACTGTCTCTCCATGTTAGACAGCTGGTGCCACACTCCTCCTGACAAAGCCCAGGTCTGAGGAAATGAAGGTGCGGAAAGCAAGGTCTGAATACTCTGATGCACAGGCAATTCTCTAGAGATGGGTGTTTGGCCAGCTTTATCACACATGCAAATCAAGAGGAATGAGTTTCAGCACAAGCCTGGAGCCAACCTCAAACTCACCCTCTACATCCATAAAGAAGCCCCCTCACTTTTGGTCCATACAATCTCAGGCTAAGCAAGCCAGAAAAAAAGTCATCACTTTTATTCAGACAAGCTGATAGCAAATGCATAAGCCTGGGTTGTTATGGGTATTTTATGCACCAAAATCCCAGGTTTAGGTCCAATGCTGTGAAAGTCTCCACTATTTTTGCCCTAGGTAATGTTTAGCACATAGTTTCCAGCTTGAGAAGCATAAGCCATGGAATGAAATCACACCCTCACTGAAAGTACAACAAATCATAGAGAATTGTAATGAAAGCTGGAATTTTACCCAGAGGTTTCACTGACATTCATCCAGGAAGGGTATCCATGTCCACTCTGGCAGACTGGGCAGCCTCCAAAGAGCCCAGAGTCCCAAAGTGGCACTTGGAATGAAAGTCCTAAGAGCTGTGGTGCTGAATCTAGCTGCTTATAACATAGGCTTATAACCTGAGCACGTCTGCAAGGTCAATCAAGAGCTGATCAATAGTATGTATGTCCTTTAGGGAGCAAGATAGACAGACCTCAGCCTAGACAGACCCCAGCCTAGATAGATCCCTGACTCAGGAGGTCAGATCTCACCGTGAACTCCACTGGCCTCATTGGGACATCATAGACTGTCACAGAGATCTACTGACAGCCAGCTTGGATCCAGACACCTACACTGTGAACACCTGAAGTTAAAAGACTTGAAACCCTTAAAAGCTTCTCTTGTTTGAACCTTGATTAACAAGAACCATATAGAGAATGGCAGAGTGACAAAGTAAGACCACATGAATGGTGGTTCCAAAAAAAGTTCCTTCCCTCCTCTCCGTCACCACTACAAAAAATAAAGAATTTTATATTACTAAAGATTATGAAAGATTGAGCCATAAATTATTACTGTTCTTTGTGTTTCTGTAACAAAAATGGAGAGGCATTAGTTTGCATTGTATGGTATATCTACAACTCACTTTACAGAAACTGCTCTCAGTGTCTAATTTTTTTCATGATAAATCATAATAGCCTTCAAGGAATGTATCTTAGTATGAGATTTGGGTTTCTGTCTGCTGGAAAGTAGATGCATAAATAATTTATCCTCTCAGATTTTCAGTAATGAAATAAATTATTCAACATAAACTAGGTAAAGGCTCACCTTTTCCATCATCTTCAGTTCTCTTCTGAAAGCTGGTTCTGTCCTAACCCCCACCTAATTTAATTA
Organism: Corvus hawaiiensis; assembly: GCF_020740725.1. Classification (NCBI taxonomy): domain Eukaryota; kingdom Metazoa; phylum Chordata; class Aves; order Passeriformes; family Corvidae; genus Corvus; species Corvus hawaiiensis. The sequence goes on from NC_063238.1 coordinate 35,846,422, forward strand.
CGTGGTTTACCAACTGTACAGTCTGTCTGTTTATCAGTAACACAGGTTTGTGACCATTTCGTCCATCTTGTTGGTGGAATGGAGCTAATTCTTTCTGTTCCTGTTTTTTGCAGCACGTGAAGGAAAGCATCTGAGTCATTTGGTCACCATGAGGATGTGGGTCACCCTATCATGAGCCACCTTGGCCACCACAGTCAGCTACACCTCCCAATCATCTGGGTCAAAATTTTTGGCTCCCAGGGAGGTAAAGCCCAAACATTGAGTACAAATATCCTTGAGCTGGAGGAAGCTAAACTAAACATGTTGCAGAAAAACAAGAGCATTAGATTCAAGATAGGCTTATATTCAGCTCCACATTTGTGAAAATGTACTACTGCCAAGGAAGATATCTGTGGGGGGTATTTTTTCCCTATTATCCAGATGTGAAATTAATAATGCATTAATTGCAGGTGTAGCAAAACTGTATCAAAGTCTGCCCACATCATCAGTGATCATAATCTCCTGAATGTGGTGGTGATGCTGCTCTTTCATTGCCTGGCTTTTAGAGTACACACAGTCTCCTTTGACAGCACATCTATAGTGATCCATCCATTACACTTTTTGGATGATTTGTGAGATGAAAAATGAGAGAATTGCTGAACATATTTGCACTGCTGTGTTTCCCCAGCATTATAGAATCTGCACCAGGTAGCCAATGTGGAAAACCCCTGGGCTAGTCAATGGCAAGGAAGGAGAGCAGAGAGCCTGGTTAGCCACAGTTCAAGAGGAGCCCCTGCTGATCCCTGGAGGGATTGCAGTGAGCACTGAGAAAACGTTCAATATTTTACATCCTTCAGGCAGAGAAAATTTGTTCGTGTGAATTGAAATGTAACAGGAAAAAAGAAAAGAAGGCTCAAAAGCAGTTGGAGAATGAAAAACTAAAATGTATTCAGACAAATGTGCTTTAATTTCAGTTGGTTTTGCAATGGGTATTTTTGAAATTGGGAATCTCTGAAAAAAGTTTTGTCCAAGGGAATTTTTTGTTAGACATAATTGTGAAAACACATTTGCTCTTGTGGTTTATCTTTATCCCTCATCCATTAGTCACCCAAAATAAATATCACTCATCAGACAGACACAGCCAGCTGAAAGATTGGCATGGATTTTTGATGAATTCATAGTGAATTGGTAAGACTAAACAAAAGACCACTTGCATGTAATTATTCTATTATCTTGGTGGTTGAATATTCCATATTTTCCTTTCCCCATGGCCCTTCCAAAAGGAGGTCCAACTGTGTTTGCATTTTTAGTGCCCAAGACCAAAAGTTGCCCAAGGTCAAGAAGGAGATGCGTGTCACAGGACGGAATAAAGCCTGGGTTCTGTAACACCAAGCTCAGCTCCCCAGAGGACCACAGACAGTGGGTGATTCTTGTACCTGAGGAATGTACCTGTTCTGTCCACAGAACCCACAGTGCCTCAGCAGTCTCCAAAGAAGATGGAGGGACTGGAACAAATGGTGTTCTTCAGTCTCCCCCACTTCTAACATAGGATTCACCCATACACAGGTTTGAAATCCAAATGCAAAGGACCTCATCTTACATATGTACTTGCTATAGCCAGTCCCATCTAAGCTTGATTCTTCAAACAAGGTGTAAGATGCAAATCATACAGTGGTATGATGGTTAAAAGACTGAATGGTGCCCTCTAGAAGTGCAGTGTAGAGTTTAGGAAAAGACAGCAGGAGTCTGAATGGTCAGTGAACCCAGGGATTGTGCCAAAATGTGTCTCACATACATGAAGTATCAGCAGATCTGGCATTCAGTGCAGTTCATCTTAGAATGACGATGGACAGGAAAAGGCATCAAAACCTGTACACGGTATATAACAGACTGAAATTCAATCAGGTATTTGTTTGGGGGCCCAAGAAGAATTAAAACTTACTAATAATCTGGACAGGATGCCCACTAGCATTATTTACCCTGACTAGAGCCTGGACACCAAAAGCAGAGAAGATAATCCCATAACCACAGGCACATGGTGTGAGGCTTGGGGCTGTCCTGTGCAGGGCCGCGTTGGACTGGAATGATCCTTGTGGGACCCTTCCAACTCAGACTATTTTGGGATTCTGCGATTCTGTAATCTTACCTCTCTCATGCTTTCACTAACAGCCATGGCACCTAAATTCTAGGACTGAATTCACATGTGCCATGTGCTTACAACACCACTGTCAGAACAGAGGACCTTTTCAGCTCTCCCTGTACATGCTCCCACTGAGATGAAGTAAAAGGTGAAGTTGCAGATGGGAAGCACAGCACCCTTCTCCTCTTGATAGAGGAAGGGTTTCTGTAGGAGGAGAATACAAATTGCAATCAGCCAGGATGCAGATTTGAAGTGTCATCTTGCTCGGGGGTTTTTTTAAAAATTCCAGGAGATCTTTCATAAACACAAATATTCAGGACTCTTTTTTATCTCTGGTATGTTAGCTGGGAACTCCATCAGCTTAATGCTTTCTGTTCCAGTCAGTGCAGAAATAATGCTCCTGCTAGATCACCCACTCCCTGCCAGAAACTCCTGTGCTATTCCCTAGAGACCAGAGTTATCTCACTTGACTTAACTTAGATTTGTATCTCCTGGAGGGTAGTGTGAGCACAAACACATAAAGCCAGTAGGGTTTTATAACACACAACATTTTTTCCAAAATCTTTGTGGTTTAAGTCCTACTATCTAATTGACTGCACCCTACTCCAAACAACTCCATTAAGAATTTTCTCTGAATGTGCAAGGATTAAGGGCCTCTGTTTCATCAGTGGTATTGTCTGCACCAAATATCAAAATTTTGCCGCGTCACTGGTCATTTTTATAGGATTGGAATTCACTGGAAAATTTTCAGCAAAACAACCTGGGAGCTTTAGTTCAGGGAAGGAAAAATACAAAAACCAAACATATTTCCTTGTAAAATTATGTAAAACTGAATTCCTTTTCCTGCAGCAAAAAAAAAAAATTTTAAGTTCACTGAAACTTCAAATTTTAAAAATCTTATTATAGAAAAATTTTGAGGAAAAACCTCGAAACGTCACTAGAGAACTTTCTGAAATTTTTTAGTTCACTACCACTGCTCACCTGTCACAATACAGCAGAAAAGCTGAGAACTAGTGTCACTTTTCAATCTGGCTTTTTAAGCTAGTAAGAGTAGTCAGCTTGTCTTCTTTAACTCAGTGTCACATATTCATATAGCAATTATTTTTCTACTTTGTTGTCACATTTGAAATTAATTTTTTCATTAATTTCATTAATTAATGAAATTTCATTTCATTAATAATTTCAACTTTTCTTGGGAAATGGAAGTTCCAAGTGTCACCCCATACAGATGTCAGTCAGGTATGTCTGCCCAAACTTGTGTCCTCCAGCTTCCTGGACCATCACTGGAAAGGAAAAGCAGCCTGGTTCCCACTCAATACCAGTCAGTCATGACCTTCTCCAGGAAAGCCTTAGAATAATTTAGGTTAAAAAATAACTTTAAGATTATTGAGCTCAACTGTAAACCCAACACTGCCAACTCCACCACTGAAACACGTCCCTGACCACTACATCTACATGTCTTTTAAACACCTCCAAGGATGGTGACTCAGACACTTCCCTGGGCAGCCAGCTCCAATGCTTGGTAATGCTTTCGGTGAAGAAATTCTTCCTAATATTCAATCTAAACCATCCTGGTGCAACTTGAGACCATTTCCTTTTGTCTTCTTACTTGTTCCTTGAGAGAATAGACCAGTCTCACCTGGCTGCAACCTCCTGTCAGGGAGTTGTAGAGAGCAATGAGGTCTCCCCTGAGCCTCGTTTTTTCCAGGCTGAACATCCTCAGCTGCTCCTCATCAGACTTGTGCCCCAGAGCCTTCCCCAGCTCTGTTGCTCTGGACACACTCCAGCACCTCAATGTTTTTTGTGCAGTGAGGGGCCCAAAACTGGACACAGGATTTGAGGTGTGGCCTCACAGTGCCCAGTAGATGGGGACAATCACTGCCCTGGTTCTGCTGGCCACACTACTGCTGATACAGACCCGGTGCCATTGACGTTCTTGCTTACCTGGGCACACACTGGCTCACATTCAGCTGCTGTCAACCAGCACCCCCAGGTCATTTCCCACTGGGCAATTTTCCAGCCACTCTTCCCCCAGCCTGTATCACTGCAGGGGTTGTTGTGACCCAAGGGCAGGACCTGGCACTCAGCCTTGTTGAACCTCTTACAAATGGCCTTGGGCCATTGATCCAGCCTGTCCAGATCCCTCTGCAGGTCCTTACTGCCCTCCAGAAGATCCCACCAACTTGGTGTTATCTGCAAACTGACTGAGGGTGATCTCAATCCTCTCTTCTATTTGGGAGTTATTACCCCAGGTAATAACTGCAAAACTTGTGTCCTCCAGTGTTGCTGCCTGTTTCGAGCTTCCCTTCCCCCTCCCCAAGACAAGCCAGGACTTGCCTCTGCCACCTGCTCTGAACCGCTTTGTTCCAAGCGCGGGCAAAACCAAATGTAACTCAAACTCTTCAGCAGTGTCTGATTGGCTGGTCACCCCGGGTCCGCCCCCAGTTCTCCCCTTTCCCCTTCTCCGAATAAAAGAAGAACACAAGAGGGGTCCGCCCTCTTTGGCTTGCACTCTTTCTGCGAATGTCTGCTTCTGTTTCTGTCTGAAAGCTTCTAATTGCAGAAATTAGGCAACTGAAGACTATATTTCTCCCTCTTTGCTTCCACTGGTGGTATCAGCTTTGCAGCTACTATTGCAGCTTTTAGAGCTACTGAAATGCTGGATTGCCCATGCTACCTCTCTAGGCTGCCCGAGGCTTTCTAAGGCATTGAACTACGAGCCTAGCCGGTAAAAAGCTGTAAGTCTCTCCACACTCCAGACTCCTGGACCATCACTGCAGAGGAAGAGCAACCTGGTTCCCACTCTATCAACCAACCATAACCTCCTCTGTGACAAGTGAGATGGTAAGTTCCTTGTGTCAATGTTATAGTTAGAGACATCTGCTAGAAAGTTCTGTCATGGCAAGCAGATGTTAAGGGCAAGATAATCAGGAAGAGGTAAGAAAGAGAGGACATTAGGAAATTTCATTTACAGTAAATTTTAGAGGCCATCTGCCTCAGGCAAGAGCATGCTTCAAAAAACCACTGTCAGAACACAGAGCCAAGTGCTGAGGACAGGGGGATGAGATGCACAACCTCAGGGCTCACTTCATTTGTCTGGAGTCTAGTGAGAAGTAAAACGGACATTTTCATCTAGAAACTACTTTTCTTTACACTGTCCCTTGCTGAAACTGAATTACAATAACTCAACACAGCCAGAGCAGGAATAGTCTTGCCACACAGCTGTGTCAAAAACAGTTTTATGCTGCTAGTGGTCCTATAAAGATATATATATATTAAAAACACCCAAACAACAACATATGATTATATACATGAAGCAAATTTGAAAAGTCTAGATACAAAATACAGAACAAATTGTCTCACAAAGTCGGATCTGAGATGACCACATAGGCCTGGGAGGGAGTAATCTCTAGAGATGTGTGCATACTCACATTACAACTAACGACAGTACAGCTGTTCTTTGTTCTTATTGAAGGATGATGAAAATATATTTATGGCTAGATGTAATTTATGTAAAACGCCAGCTGTTTAAAAGGAAACTTGGAGTTGTCTTGCACATCCTGAGTATGTTATTCCTTATGAAACAGCTGAACCTGGATGTCTTTACGCACAAGAGAGCCTATGGTTAGTGCACTTAGAGTTAGCCAAACAAATGTGAATTAAGGTCACCTTAACTCTGAATTGGAGCTTCTGTCCTGGCTTTTAGTTACAGTTGACAAATTCAATTCCTTTTCATACCTTTCTTATGCTGAGGTTCACCTCCTGATCTCCTGACATCCTGTAGTCAGTGTGGGGATAGGAAGAGGTCATTATCTTCAGTGAGTGAAATGCCATGGAATCACAGGCACCTTTATCCTATTAGTACAAATTTAGAAATGCCCAATGATCCACGAGGAACTCTGCATTTATGAGCTCTGCATTTATCCTAATGCATGCAAGTGGTGACTCTTGCTCACTTCACTTGTTTACAAACAGCTTCAGCGTCCAGCCAGCTCTAAACACTTGAGTTTTTCCTCATGACCTGCTACTTGTTTCCAGTATTATAAATACATTATGCATGCATTAGATCTCAAAATGAATGTGAACTCTCACAACCTTTCACACTGAGGATGTGTCTCCCCTTAACCCTGCTGCACAGATATTTGCTTGAGATCATTTCCTTCTCTCCCTGTTCTGCCTGCATTAAGCAAAATAAAGAAGGAAAACAGCTCTACAAACAACAAAATGATATAAGAGAACAATGAATTTATAACAGACCTCAGATGATTTTGCTCTAGAAAAGATACCTGGTCCTTTAGCATCCAAGGACTGCAGCCAGACCAGTAAAGGGGTGGCATTACTTATATTTCAATTCAGCTCAGCATGAGGTGGGGGAATAAGGTGCCTGTTCCTACATTTGCCTGCTAGGCAGATAAAGCCTGGCATAACTTTGATTACAGACATGTAGTACAGATACTGTGATACAATCAGAGCATGTAACAAAGACGGGGATGTAGGGTTGAGTCCAAATGTGAAAACTAGAAATGTGATGAAGTATTGCAGGTGAATATTTTCATTATTGACATTTCAACAAGCACAGCACACCCTGCCCACAGCACACCCTGCCCAAGGTCCTTTTTTCTGTGAGAGAAGTGCCCTTTATGGTGGGCTGGAAGCATATATTAGATGCTTTATACTTCCCACTCTAAAATCTATTTTAGGTGATCATATACTTTGCAGAACCTTAACCTCATGAGCACAGGTTACATGTTATTTTGGCTTATTTTTTACACATAGATAAGAACCATTGAAAATCTGGAACAGCTGATCAACACATTGCAATTAACTGAGTAAGAAAATACACTAAAAATAAAAAAAAAATTAAAAATTAAAAACAAAACCAAAAAAAGGTGACACAAGAGAATATTTCTTTCGGATGTAGCAGATTTTTGCCATTTTATTTTGAGAATTCTGGGACCAAAATAGCAGTTTTGCTAAAATTGCAGTGCTACATGGCAGCAGAGGTGGAGGCTGCTACAGTATCTAGAAACGGAAGGGGAAATAAAAGAGCAAAGAATGTGGAACATAGAAGGCCGAAATAGCTCTGACTGTCAATCCACAGGCAGCAATTGGATCAAGGCTTCATGAAGGCAAGCAAACATACTGAAATGGGTGATTAAAAGCAGCCTTTCCATTAGAGAATCACAGGCCTTGTTCGATAATATGCATGTAAGTGAAGATCAAACTAGTGATGAGATTATGATCAAGACTGAAAAAAACCTTCTTACTAGATAGAGTGAAACTTTTGAGAGTGGTATTATGATATGTGACAAGATATAAGAGAACTCAAAAAGAGAGGGAAAGAGGCTTTAGAGGTTTTGAGAACAGAGTTGTGACTATTGCATCAATTGTATTGTTTTAAGAGTTTATGGAATACTTAATTGGAGGCAAAAGTTGCAATGGAGAGACAAAACAAGAAAAAGATTGCAGAAAAGATTCTGACTTCAGTTTGGAAAAGGCAATTAGACCATAAGTCTAATTTTCAGATTGAGTGCTCTGAAGGAAAAGAAGGTCTTATTCAGATGGTTGGGTTCATCCAAAGAGCAACAGGAAGAAAATCAAAAGCTCAGAAAGGAATAGGAAAACTGCAAAATATTTGAAAGAAGGATCACGATGAACTGCACAAAAAGTGGAAGAAAACATAAACCAAATATACATCTATCCTTTGTAAAGAGCTGCTATATTTTGTAACAAGCATAATAATTTTGCAAAGTCCTGTTATAAAACAGAATTTACACAAGTGGGTGTAAACTATATTACCTCTACACAAGCAAGCCTCATTCTTTATTGGAAAGATTTAAGCAATACCTACATGATGTAGATTTTATGTCACACACTAGCAGATCCTTTATTAATTTAAGTTGGGTGCACAGATCAGGGTGATACCTGATTTACAATGCAGAGCATGAAGACAAGACCAGTACCACTAGTGCTTAGCTAATACAGGGGACAAATCACTCCTGAAGGGGTGTCACGTTAGTGTAATAGGACAGTCACCTGGCTGGAGAGGTGGCACTGCCCAGAGACTTCCGGGAGGTGTACTACCCAAAAAGATATCTCTGATTTGAATGAAGGCTTCACTTTTTAAATTAAGAAAACCCAGCTTGGTAAGCCAAGTGAAAGAAGCAATATTTATGCACAATGACCTCCTCTCCGTGGCCTCTGCTCTTGCTGGGGGTCATGCTGGATTGTTTCCAGCCAGCATGATCGCGGCTGTGTGGCAGCAAACACTGCCCAGTGCCCTCTGCTCCCTAGGGAGTTTTCCCATTCATTTCTGAGGCCTAACCAAACTCATCACAGTATCAGCACGTGCTGCAAACTCCCAGGGTCCAGCTGCATCCCCAGTAATGCCACAGCCTTTCTACCCATTAATGCCTTGGGTTGCTCCCCATGGAAAGGAGAAGGAAAGTGTCTAGGGTTGGGAACAATATTCAGCCAATCTTCTTCGTGGATCATAAGAATGCCGGTGAAAACCAAAAGAGAACAAACCCTTCTGTCCTGAGAACATAATGTTGAGATGAAACAAAATCTTTAGAAGATGAGGTTTGCAATTATGTTGTCAGAAGGTGCACCTGAGGCATAGCAAACTGGGAGACCACAGGTCAGAAGAGGAATGCAGGGAAATAGGAAAAGAGAAAGCAAAAAATGAAAGAGAGGTAAGGAGGAGGGAGAAGTGATTAAATATGGAAATTACGAAAGAAAGCTTAAAATACCCAGGATGTAGAGAAATGTCATACACAGAACAATACTGACTAATATGATCTGAGTAAGGTTGTAAAGAAAAGGCCATTTTAAAGGGCCAGAATAGACAAAGAGAAGCAGCACAGAATGATAAGTCTAAAATTCTTAAATATATGATCCAAGACTGATATCAATTTATTTGGCTGTGCTGAGGGAAAAAAAAAATCTAGATCATTATCCTTTTTATCCATAAAGAGCATTATTATACAATATAACCCCAAACATGACACCTCACATGTAAAATCTGTCTTTGTGAGCCACAGCATACCATCTACAGCAGTAGTGGTTCACAGACCACAAATGCCATGGCTCTGTTTTGCAAAAAAAAGTTTGATTTAAAAATAGCATTATTTCAGCTCTAGGGTAGTTATATTTTATTGCTGCTATAAAAAGAAACTGTTAACAGGGCACTTAAAAGAGATGAAGAATCAGACCTGGAGCAGAGCAGTACCCTCTGAACATAGTTGCCAACTGCAGAGAACACTTCTGTCCAGACCAGCAGGTTATTTTAGGTGCCAATGCTAAAAAGTGGAGCATATTCACCAAAAAAAGTGAAGCAGAAAATCTACCATGATCCTGGATAACATGAATGTAATGGGTCTGCAGGACACTGGACTAGTGTATTACATCAGAGGACAATAGTCTTTTGTGCAGTTGCCTCCCTCCCACAAGGTAATTACTAAAGGAAGTTTTCATAACAAAAGGAAGATGGAAAAGAAGAAAGAATCTGGACTCTTTATATCAAAACCAAAACCAACAGAAGGGAGGGATAAAGCAAGAGAAGGCACAGGGCTGAGCAAAGCAGAGCTAAAACTCATGAGGTGCTTCAGACATCCACAGTACAGAGATGGTCAGCTCAGAGACTGGTTGAAACCTGGTGATGCCTCATTAGAAATCCCTAATTTGCCTCTGAGTAGGAATGAGTTGTTAGAGTAATTGGATCTTTAGGAAGCTTGAGATAAAATACAAAGTATCCTTCCCATCGTGTGTGAGTTGAAAGCAGCTGTCGAGGGAGCCAGCACTGGTATCAGTGGCTTCAGCAGCACACAAAGATCCCCTGCTCTTCCTTCCAAGCTCTTTCCTAAAATGCCAGTTTTTCTGATGTGATTGCATCAAACAGTCATTATAGTTCTACACTCCAGCCCCATATTCTTCTTAGTTCTGTCTTAAATCCACTTCCCTTCCATGGTCTGAGCCTCCTATTTTTCAAATCTCTTCATTCCTCTGTTCTCCACAAACATCTAGGACACTTATAGGCCACATGTTCCATTTTCTTCAAGGCTGTAGGGGAGATGAGGACCCACTGATTAACTTGGCAGGGCTTATACACTGAATTTAAAGTGTTTGGTCCAGCCAATAGCAAGTTCAGATTCCTACATTATATGTCGTGTTTTCAAATTTTTGGATGTATTGAAAATAGAATCTAAAAATGCACTGTGTTCGTACTTAGAGATAGAAAGGAATATTTAGGTTGCAAAGTTAGTAAATACATGATGAAATAAAGACCATATATTCAGCCTCTCTCTGCAAATTTTCTAGGTCTTTTACATCCATAATGCCATACTCAGCCTGCTTTTCCTGTGTTCATTCAGTGCAAAGGACAAAACTGTTTTAATCCTCAGCTGTGACTGGAGGTTCAGGGAGCCATATCCTGAGCATGTACAATGCACCAAGGGCCCTGAGAAATCATGACCTGTATTAAAAGCTATTGAATCTCTCTGCCACCAAAAATGAGAATGACAGCTTAACTCTTTCGGCATTATTGAGTAAATATTTCTTTTAGAGCTAGCATAGCATTTGACTCCTACTATGACAGAAAAACACTTGGAAAATGAGTGGTGCTGCATTCAGGGGGTGGTTTGTGTGGGTCTGGCAAGATGAGCCTCACACTGACCATGATGAACTGAACTGCCCAGTGTTAAATGACCACTGGGCATGGGATCCCCAGGAGGTGCAGGGGTCTGCAATCACATAATTAAAGATGACTTGTTGATATGAAGAGATCAAGTTGGAGCTGCCTAGACAATTTTATCTTCTTTATCTCCTAATTTGGGAGTACTTAAATTTGCCACCATTGCAGGCTTCTTTCAATACTTATGAAAGGGACTTTTACAAAGGTTTTAACAAATACTGCAAGGAACATTTCTGAATTACTGTGCCTGAGGTTGGAGGTCTCATTTATCAAAGCTGATGGCCAATAGCTGCCTCTTTGTCCAATGAGTATCCCAGGAGCAGGGACATGGCAGCAGCAGAGAAGCAGGCAAGACCTCTGAGAGGTGCCAAGAAAATGCTCCTGGCTTCTGAGCTTTACATTAAAACAGCTGCAGGGGGCTGTGTGGGGACATCAGGTTTGTTGAAAGGAAGGACATTGCTCCTGCAAATGGAAGGAGAAAGAGAGGAACAGGTATAATGCCCTCAGCCTCTTCAGCTCCTGCCAGGAAGGAAAATCAAGGGTTAAGTCTAATTTCCATTTAAACTTATCACAGAGGGGAAGAGTTGGCATTTTATGTGGTTATCTAAGGTTATAACAGAGCCATTTTAAGAGATATTTTTAATTTACTCATATCATACATAATTGAAAACGGATTAAGAAATATTATTCACCTGTAACAGTGACTATACTCCACTTGACCACATCAGTTAAGTGATTTCAGCTTTGGCTAGATGTTGGATTGCCTTAAAAACTCAAGAGCACCAAGAATAAGCCACACAACCACAAGGGATCACTAAACATCAGTTTAGTGAGCTGAGAAACACTTTTAGTCTAAATGGAGATTAATCTGAGTAAGAAAGCTTTATGGACACATGAGAGAGAGCAGACCCAGGCTCAAATATCAGCTGAGAGAGGGTTAAGAGTATTAAATCTGAGGTTACAATGGAGTAAAGCAAAATAAAGGTGTCTGATAAGCCAAAGCAGCAGCTTTTCTGTGCATGTGTGTACCAAAGATTGGAATCTCCACAGCTTTGAAATTTATTTTCACCTGTGATAAGGGAGATGCAACATACAGAGCTGGCAATAATTTACAACCCCTTTGGAAGGGTGTAAGAGATGAGCATAAATGATGACCAGGAACCAGGGTGTGGTGAGAGATGCATTGACCAGCTTCCAACACTAGAAATAGCTCTTTTTTCTTTGTATTTAATAACTTCCCAGAGGGACACACCACACTCATTTCTAGTCCTAGGAAAAAAAAATATTTTAAAGTTATGATATTATTATGTATCAAGAAGCTATTTTGCATCATTTATTATTTATCTGCTGAGGCTTTGAGAGCACTTGAGTTTCATCCATGCGTGCAGAAACGATAAAACCCAGTCCCAAGAAATTTATTAGCTAAAATATTTGCTATAACTAAACTCGAGTCAGATTTACTTAACAGATTTCTAAATAGATTTAAATGGTGCAAACCTTTCTGCAGACAATGTAAACTTAGCTTAGATGTTACAGAAATTTAATATCTATAATTACTGACTGGAATCAAGTAAACTGAAATGAGGCTCTCAAGTTTAAGATGTTTATTTTGTGGGTTGTGTGTCTGGAATGTATAAGTGAATTGCAAACAAAACTTTTCAAACTCACCATTTCTCTAAAAAAATCACTTTTAAAAAAAGTGATCTTTTATGTCTAGAAAACTTCTTGTAAAACATAAACCAGCTTTTACCCATCGTTTTGCTGCCTGACTTTATACTTAGCAGCAGCTGCTTAAGTTTTTATAAGGTGTTAATAAATCTGCCCATACTATTTTTAAATAATTTGTCAGAGAAATGCTTTCTCATTCCTGCCATGAAGACTGTCTGGGAAGTACTTGGCTGCTCTACAGATGGGTCCTGTAGAAAACCCCTTGATAAAGATAGCTGATTGTGTTGTAACCAAAAATAGTTTCTGCCTGTATTAAGGACACACACTGCATGGAAAATCTGACAGCAAAGAGGTGCTTAACACCTGTGCTTGGTGCTAATCAGAGCCAAGCCAAAAGTAGCTTGGAGCCTGACAGCCTTTCTGCCCCTTCTTCCTCTTCCTCATGTACAAATTTAGGTATAGCTGCACTTCTGTGGGCAAGGGGGATGGGCTAGACAGCTCCTACAAAATCCCTTCGGGCACTTACTCCTATTGTTTTACACTGAGAAGCTGAACTTTCTTAAATAGGAGCAGAGATGGGGAGAGGCTGGGGGAGTAGCCAAGAAAGCAGAGCACCAAGGATGGCTGGTGGCACAAGCAACATGGGGGTGTAACATCGTGCAATGACAACCTCTGCTGCAGTGGGGACAACCTCTGGCCCATACAGCTGAAAATCAGCTCTGCTTCTTGAAAAGGGAAAGTGAGATTGAGGTACCTTTCTCAAAAGTCACTGCTGCTCTCTCTGGTAGCCCAGAAAAATTCATCATAGGTAGTGGAGCTTTCCCTTGGGGTCTGAATGTCTTAGTAGATCTTCTGCTTACATTTTTTGCTGAGGAATTTGAGTCAAAGGACTTTACATCACATCAAGTTCCAGGTGGGAGACTGGCAGTGGGTGGGTGAAAAATACATTAGTACACAGACCCATGAACAAGCATACCTGCATTTAGTCTAACCTTAGTCTGCCTCTTGAGACAGAGGTTTGTAGTCCTAGGTCAGAGACTGTAAGAGCAGTTTAATACAGATCTTTCCATTAGATGACCGACTAAGTGCTCAGTTGAAAATTATACCATTAAAAACCCACCATTATCTGCAAGTTAGAATTAAAAATGCAAAAAGGGGTGATAAATGTATAATTTGGAGATGCAGGGTTCAGAAAAGCCTTACAGAGACACGTTCTTCACCTGCTTCCTTTCAGTGTCTCTGTGAATGCTCCTTTCCATCTGCAATCCCAGGCAGCTGCTGTCTTAAGCCCAGATGCTGCTGTTGATCTGGGGCCTCCCCAGTGCCCATCCTTGGGCTCCCTTCCCGGAGCCACCATGGTCACGGGGCTGCACAGTCTCACTCACGCTTCCTGCTCTTCTCAGAACCTTCCACTTCTAGTGAAGTATTCAAATTCAGCTTGCACTGCTCTTGCTGCAAGTGCCCCCTGGGCAGGCTTGGCAGGATGCACTTCTCAGAGGTGAGGGAAGTGGGTTCAGATAGCCCAGGGTGCACGACTGGCTGTGAGCCACAACCTATTGATCTCATGTGAGTTACGTGGGAGAGAGGCAGCTCAGTAGCCAACGCCCGTGCAAACCACAGTGACACAATCCTGCGTGTGTTCATAGCAAGTTTTATCTATTTATCTCCAAAACCTTGCTTACAGCACTGGAAATGGTTATCACTCTCACTCCAAACTTTACCAAGGAGTCAGTGAAGGCTTCAGTGCGTTTATGGACTGAACTGCGATTTAGACAGGTGTAAAAATGTCATCCTTGGCATCAATGGCTTCCTACTGAAAAAGGAATATTGCAGCTAACATGACTATCCAGCAGACATGCAGCAATGGCCAAACAAATGAGCAGCTCCCCTGGGCTCCCACTGTCTGCCTCTGCATTTTTCATACTCAGGGTCTGATCTTGCTTCCATTAAGAAAGATGGAAACAATCCAAGTGCTTTTGGTGGGAGCAAATGCCTCACTCTATACACTCCAGACTCCTGGGGTGTATATATTGTAGAAAGTACTCAAGCTACATGCCTGTATGTCTTTCTTATGCAGTTTCAGTTTTTATAAACCTCTGGAGTTTGCAGTTTTTTCAGCAATGACAATGACAAGTCTCATTCCAACTGGTACGTTCCCAGGGAAAGTTCTTATTTTAAAGAAATGTTATTTCCTAATGAAAAAACTGTTCTGCTGAAAAAATTTTCACTAGTTGTGTCTTTTGGGCTAATTGAAAGGCTCACCTTGCTGTCAGATGCCCTACACACTCAGGAAATACTGGATCAAGACCTCTGATACTGGGGTGACTACATGCTTCTTCAGTCCATCTTCTGCAAGAGTAAAAATGCACCATTAAGGGTCCCAGTTCCAGAGGGAGAGGGATGACAAACTGCCTGGTCATTTGTTCCTGCTCATCCTGCACAGATAGTAGAAGCTGAGGCTTCCAGATCCTTTTCTGTCTGTTTTTTGGGACAGAAGTTAGCAACTTTTGGGAGGTCTTCTAACACACAGTACTCACCCCTGCAAATGTCATCAGTGAAAAAAGCAAGCACCTGCAAGTCAAAGTTTAATGGGAAATTCAAATGGCTTCTTCTAGATTTGCATATATTCTTGATTTTGGCTTCTTCTGCTCATGCTATGCACTCCTCCATGCATTTCCCATCTTTGGATACTAATATAGAGCATATGTTCCCCATTTAGCTCTTCCTTGATTCTTGTTGGCATCATGTCTGTGGCAAAGTAGAAGGAAAACAGCTGCTTTGAGAGAAAACACTTGTTTGCAAAACAAACTTTTCTTTATATTTGTATGTGAAAACTGTAAAAACCCTTATATTCTTTTTTGACATAGACATGTCTGCAGGAAGAATATATTTCGTGACCATTTAAGTTATGAAGCAAGGGTTATGTTTTCATGGAGCTTATATAATAAAAATGAAGTAGAAGAGCACGTCTTAAAGTGTGTTTACAGTCTTAAAACTACCTATGTGTTTCATGTGTATAGAATCAATTAATTTCTGCAATGAAAGAAAATCATCCTTCAGATAAATTACCTTGTCCATAACTGAAAAATGTTACTTAGCTAACATTTCCATTTCGGTCACTGATTTGCAAAATACTGACTGGCATCTGTAAATCCCACAGGGAATAAACATGCCTGGGCACTTTCAAAGAGTCAGGGCCAGGAACCCAGGGAGAGAGCAACCTGTACTAAGTAACCACTTGTAAATCCCACCCTGTAGAAGGACATTTTGGAGACACACATATGCCAAGACCGAGTGAAGTAGGTGTTAAAAGACTACACATTTTGGAACAAACAAAATGAAAATAAGACCCACAACCGCCATTACCAAGTATAAAATAAAACAGAAAGAATTCAGAGTAGCTTTCCTGTTCTTTTTTTCAATGGCTACAAGAATTCATCATTGAAGTCAACACTGATGATTGGAAGGTTTTGCCATATCCTTTAATGGAAGCTGATACCGACCAGATCTGGGATATTTTTAGAAGGAAATCCTGTCCCAGGAATTGCAAGTGTTCCTTTGCTACCTATAATTTCATGAAAAATTACAACACCCTTTTGCATCAGTGTCAAAGGAGGGTTATGCTGGTAGAAATACAAAAGAAGCACCAAAGGCACAGGCAACTTCCTTCCCCTGACTGGAAAACAGTCTGGAATTGCCACGGCTTTAGCTCCTGCAGAAAGCCAATGGGACTGATACCAGAGCTCTCTGTAGAAGACACAGGCAAGGGGGAGATCTATGAATTAGTATCACTTCAACCTTCCCTGCGCTTTTCTCTTTACTAATATTTCCTGATGCCAAGCCAAGGGGGTGGTGGTGGTGGTGAAGGGATGGGAAGTGGGATCTTTTCAGGGGAGAGAAGGGGACAGCAAGCTCTTAATTCAGTTAACGATTGCAGGAAGTGGTTTGTCAGTTTGGAGGTAGTCCCTGCTCAAAGCCAGTGCCCTTCTCAGAAATTAACTTGCGGTTCTCTAAAGATAGATTGCGCAAAACACCAGGGGGCCCTCGGGAACCTGCAGCCATGATTCCCCAGACAAGGAGCTCCAGGGAAGCAGTGAAATGCCCCCCTTCCTGCAGCTGCTCTGTGGACTAAACCAACACTCACTGGAGCAGGTCTCTTATGCAAGTTCTCAGGTTTCATATCCGCAGTGACCAAGTTTTGTTAAAAATATGACAGCTGCTCTGTCATTTTTTTTCCATGTAATTTTAACCGTTGCTTCAAACTGCACATGCATTTTCTGCCTTTTAGCGATGGCAAAGGAGGTTTGCATTGAGCAAAAGACCTTGCCAGCTTTGGCACTGAAGGAAAAGGTCCCCTTGGCACACCTCATGGATTGAATAAAAGACTTCACAAATTACAGCGAGTAAGGGATATCTGAGGTGATGTTCAGAGCAGTCTATTCAAGCCATGTGAACAAGTAGTATTCAGTTGGGTGTAATTGCAAAAAAACAGGAAATTGATGGACTTCAAGGAATAACTCCCAGGTTGCCTTGAGTGGAGATCTGATCAATGTAACTATAGAACATCAGGATGCCTCATCCACATTCCCAGGAACCATACAATCATTCCTTTCACCAGAGCCTCTAACATGCCCTGGGAGAGCATTTTATTCACCCTTAAAGGGTCACTTCAGCTAACCCATCTGAATGATCACATTTTGCACTGGTGCAAATTTAGATTATCTGCACTGATGTCAACAGATTGATTCAGAGTTTAGCATCCTTGCAGCTGGTGAACAGAATCTTTGCATTACTTTCAGCCCAAAGTTTCCTCAGTCAATTTATACTCCCTTTGTTAACCAGAACTGGCACAATAGTGAAAGGAGTGCTCCATAGAACCCAGTCTCCCACCCATGGCAGAAGTAACTACTTCATGAGAAGACATCTTAGAGCAGGTCCATCTTGGTCCATAACTGCAGGCCAGCCATGGCCACACATCATGCAACACAACACTGTTATTGGGAGCATTATGGCCCGGTTTCCATCCCAATTCTCACCTCAGCAAGAATATATCTGTCCTACAGCCAAAGAGAAGGGGGCTGGCTGTCCCTTCCTCAGTAGTAGCCTTTTTTGTTTGGTTTTTAGGTCTTTTTGTTTTCAGCAATAATGCATTAAATGCTATACAGCAGAGAGAGATGGGCTTGTTTTCAGGTATTTTAGACGGGAAGTCACAAAGCATGACTGTAGCCTTTCCTCACAGACCTCAAACCAGAGCTTCTTTGTGAGCAGTTGCTTGGTCTTACCTCCCATGGCAGCAGCTCTGTGAGCATTCCCCTTTTCCTCACACGTGCTAAGGATGGTAGAGAAGCAGAGGGAGTAACCTGCATGCTCCATACAGCAAAGAAATAGAGAATATGCAGAAAAAGGTGTCAAAGAAGTGTACAAGAGAAATCAATTCACTTTGGAGTGGATTTTCCAGAACAAATTATGAGAATTAAGTCAGGGTTTAACTGCTTTACTAAAACAGCTTTTCTCCACTGGAAACAGATATCACCATGCCCTCTCCTGGTCTGTGGCACCTCTACAGCTCATCTGCAAACGTTGCTCATTTCATATCTCTCTTCCTGAAATATTTACCCTTAGCTTTAAGTGCCCTCCTCATTTGGAGGTGCTTTCCTCTGCCTCTGCTTGTTTCCTTGTCAACCAGTCACACCGTCAAAGAAATCTTTTAGGGATCTGCTAAGACACCTGCTCCAGTGAAAAAAGTTGGAAGAGGGAATTAATATCTCAGTTGCTTCCCAGCACCAGGTGCCTCTCATGTCAACATTGGTGTCCCCAGCTGCATCTCCTAGCACAGGAGCTTGTTCCAGCCTCAGAAAAGAAGGTGGTTGGAAATGGTGCTGGCATACACAGGACCCCAAGCACGCAGGTAGTTTGTTTGTGGTAGCAGCACATCACACTGTCATTGTGATCCCATCCTTGAATGTTGCCCAAAGACTCTACGCATGTGAGTAAGAGCTCCACAGACTCACCCAACACAGCACATGATGCAGCTGGCAGATGTGGCCTTGAATCATTTGTCACCAAAGCCTCCCCATGTACCTCCTGCATCCTTTTAATTGAAAACATTAACTTTCAGGAGAACTCATAAGATGCTCATGTGTTGTCCCACAGGGAACAGGAGTCTGCTGTGCTCCCCAGGAATGAATCAGGCTCACAAATGAGTAGGTGCTGTCTTCCTAGCTTCCAGTTTCTTAGTCATGGCTCATTCTTGTGTTCCTCGTTTACACTGAATTCCCACACTGGGCCCTCTTGTGTAATTTAGACTAAGCTTTTCTCCCTTTTCTTTTCCCTTCCTCCCTCCCCTCTGCCCCCCGCATCCTCTGTACAACAGAGCTGGCCACACAGCAACAGAGGAAATGAACAACATCTGGTGAGATTGATTCCTCGTTCTTGTAAGCAGTGTAAGCCAACAGCTGTGTCAGGCATTTCATCCAGCTCTGGAGTAGGAAAGAAATCAATCACGCATTCCCCTTTACCACACCTCCTCGTTCTGGCACCCACACTGGTCCTGCAAGATAATTGCTTGGTTCACTTTCCTGAAAATATACTGGAATTCCACCTTTTGTACAGAGGACATTCCTCAGTGCAAATGTAATCATTCTTTTAAAATACAGGAGACTTTAAAAGAAAAAAAAAAAAGACCAGAGCACTTAAGCACATGCCCTCCTGCCCACCTTAAATAAAGGAGCTAACTGGATTCCTAAAAGCAATGCATGAGCTTACATCTGGGTTTTAAAAACCAGTGTTTTCTTAGTCTGTGCATTTAGATGCCTAAACATTATTGTATCCTATGGCTCTTGGTAGTACCTAGGCACTTAGGAAAGCTGCTTTTAGACATGAGTTGTACTGTTATGCCCAATGATACCATAGTGGCATCATATCTTGTTGGATAGAAACCTTTCTGCTGACCACTCTGGAAATTAGAGCATGGGGACAGAAGAGATCCAAGGCAGTAGCAGCCACGAGCAGTAGACATAACAGGAGAAGGGCAATTTTCTTGTAACTTATGGCCCTCTGAGCCAGCTTTGGAGTTAAGGATTAATCTCTTCTTTTGAGTGTTTCGGCTGACACTACCAAGAAGCCATCAGCTATTTCCAATCACAGTTTCTGTGATGTGGACATTGGACCACTAAGAATTCATCAAAGATCCCCAACAAGCCTTCAGCAGTAATTACTGCCCAACTAGCTCAGCTATGAACACAGAAAGCACAACACAGCTCAGGAAGAAGGATTCAAAGGTAGTGTTCAAGAGAATCTGGAATAGCTGAGCATTGGACAGCTTGCCTTGTTTGTCTCACAGCTGCACATGCTGATGGTCTCACAGATAAGGCAGCTGCTAGGAGCCACAAGAAGGGAGCATCTTCATCTGTCCCTTGGGGTGCTGTTCACAGCCATGCTGGCTTTAACTGTTTGACTGGGATGCTGGCAAAAAGTATGGCCACAGAAGTCTAGAAAAAGCAGTTCATTTATCATCAGTCTGGACAGGTATTTGGTCTATAATCATAGCCAGAACTTGGACCCCTCTGGCAGATTGTGAAGGCTGCATGCTGGTCTTTTCTGCAGAGATTTAAGTAGCCTGTGTTCTTTCTATCCAACTGCTTTCCTAGGAACTCTTCAGTTTAGTGATACCTATCTCCTGGTCTCCAGAGACATTTCCTGAAGGCCCTATAGGATAACTCACAATCATGAATAAATGAAAAGCAAAGAATGATGCTGAGAAGGATGGCAATGTATGATATTGTATGTGGCACACTATCCTGCACAGTTTTTCTAACACTGGATATGGCTAACAAGAAAGTAAAAACACTTTTGGGTTTTTTTAACCTCAAGTACCTTCACAGGTGTCTCACACCCACAGGGAATTTTCCAGCACTGCTGCACTGACAATCATCCTGAAAATCTGGGCAGTATTGAGCACAAAAGCCCTGTGAAGTAAAAGGCAGGACAAGATGTATCTTCCTTGTTGTCAGCTGCACACATTTGTAAAAAAGTCCTCTTCTCTAACTAGTGGGATTCACTACTATAAAGTGGAATGAAGAGTTTGGAAGCAGAGGGAGAAAACAACCTAAGAGAAAGTGGGAAGCAGCCAAAAAAACCCATATGTAATCAAGGGAGGCAAGCTATAGTGCTAAGGGCTTGCTTGGGGTTGAAGATTTTCCAATAAGCAGTGCAACAGAACAGATTTATGATTTCACCATAAAGTTGCATGATACCATTTAATGAATTAAACATTCACATACAGGTTCAGAGAAAATATTACTGACCGGGAGAGCATAAAAGCATTGGGACATTCTTCACGTTTATTACTCATGAAAAGCTAAAGAAAGAAAGCAATCACAATAGCAATGAAACATACTTTTCCACCCACATAGCATCTGATCAAATATTCACAGATGGAATTTATATGGGGGTTATGGCAGGTTTTTTTTTAAGCTGCAGTTGTAAGTTAGGTTCTGCTAAAATCCAAATATACATATATATCTTAGGTATTTATAGGAGTCCTATTACCATAATAATTGAGCACTGCATCCCTTTTAATGTATTTATCCTCACACCATTCTTAGAAGAGAGAATGGGCTACACCAGTGCTGAGATGGGAACTAAGGCATAAGGGAGGGTATGGACAGCAAAGTGCCTTAGCTGCCTTTAGTTTGGATATTGTGATGCCTTAGAAATATGGCCACATCAGAGTGCTTTAAAAGGCAGATCTGGACAGTTTCCTAACCAGCCAATAGGAAAGACTGCATGCTCCCTTGGATAGAACAAGGAGAATAATCTAAAATAAAATTAAATTCCCTGGAAAATTCACATTTTGGAACACTGATGAAATAAGAGAGTCCTTCCACCGAGCAGAATTCAAGTAAAATGCAGTTGGTAAATATACAGATCTAGAAACCAGCTGATTTTTTTTAACTGTATCAGATCTTTGCAGATCACAAAGATCCTTTGGGTCCTAAATTCTGCATAATTAGCCTCTGTAAAAGCTGTCTATCAGGAGCAGCAACAGTCCCATCAAATGGAAGGGGAATAGTTCTGAGATTACAATTTTACTCCATTGGCTTCAGTCCCACACCATCACATCAGTGCCCTCATCCCACCAGCACTCAGCTGTGCAGGGAATGGCTCCCCTCAGTTACCACCCAAGTGTTTTCCACTCTGACACCCAATCTGAGCAGATCTCTGATTAAATACATTTATAGAAGTAGCAAAACTGATATTTCTGAGGTTACTGAGCAGGAGAAAATAACTCTCCTTTTGAAGCTTCCAAAACCCTGTTCTTTTTTGGACAAATGTCACTGGCATGAAAACATCTCTTTGTAAGCACATGTGATCATGACAATGAGGCAGGGATGTCTTGCATACTATGGGCTGATTTTCAGAAGTATAATTAATTAAGTAAATGAGGTTGAGTAGATTGTCTGAGACCCAGGATTTGTCCCACTCTTCTCCCATCCCCATCTCTAAAGATGAGCTTGAAAATTCTCCAACATTCAAGAAAATGTATTTGCTTTGGCTGGGGTAGTGTCATTTTTTTCACAATAAATAGTGTAGGGCTGTTCTTTGGAGTTGTGCTGGATACAGTGTTGATAGCACAGGGATGTTTCGTTACTGCTGAGCAGTGTTTATACACAGTCAAGGTCTCTTTTGCTCCTTACTCCACCCCACCAGCAAGGAGGCTGGAGGTGCACAAGCAGTTGGGAGCGGTCTCAGTCAGGACAGCTGACCCCAACTGACCCAAGGGACATTCCACACTGTATGCCATCATGTTCAGCATATAAAACTGGGGAAGAAGAAGGGCGGGACACTTGGAGTGATGTCATTTTTCTTCCCTAGTCCCTGTTACGAGTGATAGAGCCCTGCTTCCCTGGAGGTTCTGAACACCTGCCTGCCCATGGGAAGTAGGGAATCAATTCCTTGCTTTGCTTTGCTGGCATGCACAGCTTTTGTTTTGCCTTCAAACTGTCTTTATATCAACCTGCGAGTTTTCTGCCTTTTATTCCACCAGAGGAGAGTGAGCAAGTGGCTCTGTGAGGCTGATTTGCTGGCTGGGATGAAACTGTGAGAAGGATATACATGTTACCTAAATCCACTTTGATAAAAATGAAAGTATTGTCTCCATAAACAACTAAGCTCCATCTAGTTCCCAGTTACCAAATGGAAAGGAAGTTATATAGCAAAATCCTCAGAGCACACAGACATCTAGCTTGAGTGCTGCATTCACTCCTCCCAAAACACACAAAGGCATCTTGTTTGATCACTGGTAGCCATGGAACCCAGAGGAGGAAGCACATCACTACCTGCCATCAGCTGTTGCTGAACACAGCAACAGGTGACATTGGCCATCTCATCCTTCAGATTGTCACTTCTGCAGGACACTGAGACAGAGACTGCCTGGCCTTCTCCAGCATCATGAGCCCAGCAGCAGCCTGGGCCTAGGGCTGCTCACTCATGGCAACCAGCAGGTTAAACAGGGACCTCCCTCAACCACCTGTTCCGTTTCCTAGAGATTGTGGCACTGCAGAGGTTACAGTCAAACTCTGTGTGTTGCAATTCCCAAACCATCTCCAGTCATCTCCAACCATCTCCAATCTGGGTGATTTTAACAGAGCAGATGCAAATGGCTGTAGTCCAAAAGTTACTTCACATGAAACTCAGCTTCCGGGAAAAGGAAAGGAGCAACCTTTGGGAGAAGGGGTGAAGGAAGTACTGGGGAAGGCAATTAACTCTGCCATCTATGTTTTATCTTCCTGTTCTTATGAATCAACATCCTTAGGAAAAAATCCACTTGGAACTTTGAACTATCCTACTAAAAACATCCCACATGTTATTTTTTCAGCAATGTGTCTCAGTACATTATTGGTGTCATTTTAGTTGTTATTTTAATTTTTTAAAACATTTCATTTGACATAACCAAAGAAGAAAAACCTCAGGCACTTTTTTGGGGGTGCGTTTCATTGTTTCTAGACTAAAGTTGCAATATATAAAAATCACTTCAGCTGGGTTTTGTCATTACTAGAAATAAAATAATGATTTACTATCACATGGCATTCAGATTACAAAAGCAGCACTATATAAAAACCAATACAGCACATATTGAATGGATTAAATTTGAACTAGATTTCTAATAGTAACTGTATGATGTGGTTACTTGAAATAGCTGAGGATTAGACTCAATGACCCAGGAGGTCTCTTCCAGAGTTATACTCCTAAAGGGCAATTGTTAATAGGAAATCATCATCAAAGTGGGGCATTTTCTGTGCATCTTACAGAGATCTCCTTTTGTCAAAAGTTATTCAACATCTTTAGCCAGGATGGTGAAGTTTTCAGAGGACACAAACACTTGGAGAACACTAAACAATAATGGGAATCGGTCAGCTGTCCTCAAAGCTTATTTGACACCATTATTCTGTTACCTGCAGTGAAGCACACTATTTCTACAATGAGGAGGGCCATTCTAAGGGCATATTCAGAAGCAGGTACTCAAATTCCTGTATACTATCCTGTAAAACAGAAGATACAATACTTGGAGATGCAAAGAGCATGTTGTGCCAAATGGAATGTTGTTATTACCTCAGCGCACAGTGCTGGTGAGTCCATTACTCAAATAACATGCACAGTCCAAGCAGGTAGCTGAATTACTGGAAAGGGATCAGAAAAAGGCTACAGCAATGATTCTATGTCTGGAAATTCTGCCTTAAAACAAAAGACGTAAGAAGCTCAGCCTCTTTAACTTGTCTTAGAAAAAATTGAGAAGCAATGAAATCATAGTCTGTATTTGCGACTGGAAAATATTTCCGACAATAAAAAGTTGCTCAATTTAGCAGACAAAAGGCATGCAATGTCTGATCAGCTAGAGTTTGAAATCACACAGGTGAGATAAAGTATACATTTTATACATATTAATAATGAGTTCAGATAATCACTGAAATAACTTACCCAGGAAAGCAGTAGATTTGCAAACCTCAAGACATCTGAAAGGCCAGTTTGTCTCCCATAATGCCATAACCTGGCTGAAGGAAGTATTCACCTTGATATGGGGATGATCAGGGCCCTTGCTGAGAAGAAAGCAGCATGGGAGATCAAAGCCTCTTTACTGATTTTAAAACGTGTGAAGAAAGATAATTTGCCCACTTTTATGAACCATCCCATACCGCCTCTTGGTTGTCATGTAGAATGTCTCAGGAATCTCTCCATCCAAAAAAACCTTTTATTTTTACTTCAGTGAGCCACCTATTAGGCCTTTATTCTTTCTAAACCTTTCTATTCTTTGAGTTCTGTTTTCATATCTTCTTTTAATCCAATGATTCCTTCTTGCCTTCCCATAAAGTTGTCATTTCCTTCAGATGCTCAGACTGATGAAAGAGCCATACTGAAATAAAAACTAAATGAGGTGAAAATATATCCCATAAAAACTCCCATTAAGGACTTTATGGAGAGATTTCCTACTCCTCTGGCTCAGATAGCCATATTTTATTCCTTCTAGGAAACAGAAAACCCTTAATCCCAGAAGAATGCAGCCAGAATCAAAGAGCAAGAGAAGGCATTAAGTTTCAAGAAGAGGAGGGGGGAAAGAAAGAAGAATTTTATAGTCAGCCCTTCAACACAATGGGAATGAATAGGCTATCACCGGAACTACTGCATGGAGCACAGGCACTGAGCAGAGAAAAATATGATAAACTGGAAATCTACACAAAGTCCGTGGTCAGATAGCACTGGGTTAACATCGTGCAATAGGCTGTTGAGTGCTTAATGAGCCAGACGCTGTTAGGAAAAATGTCTGTTAGAGGGAAAGAACAGAGTGGGAAGAAAGGCATGAAATTCTTGTGTATGGTCATGATTAATTAAGAAATTGAGAGAAATGGTAAATTTGATGGCTTCTCATCCCTTACACAAGAAACTGATTCTTCTTCAGAGCAAAATATACTCTGTCTCCAACCACTCCTCAGGTTATTGCTTCCCCTGCCTGGTTTGTTCATTTGTTTGTTTGTTCTGTGTGTGTGAGTGGGTGTTTATCCTTTTGTATTGCCATTTGGTCAGTGATCACACAAGACCAGAAACAGTGCAATATAACATCCCAGGTTATGGAAAGCTGGTATTTTGTGAAAGGTGCCCAGTATAAATGTCACATCATTTTTTCAGTCTGCTCAAGCAGTTACACGGTTTCGTGCATTATTTAACTTCCATTTTTGATCAGGGTATCCTATGTGTTTTGATTTTTATTGTTATACATTCATTCATGTGACATAAATAAAGTTCTTTCACTTACACCTTTCTTACCTTCTCAGCTTAGTAACAGATAGAGAGGTTAAACCCAGATCTGCATTTTAGTGAATCAACACAGTATTAAACAATAGATGCAGATTATCCTGGACATTTTCATATGTTTCTGGAACAAACCCTGCCAGAACTTCTGGCACCTTCTGCTAAAGCCATGTCAGGGACTGAGAAATTCAACCAGGACTTGGGCTTGTATAATTTCAATTAGTTTTCCCTGAAAAGGAGTCCTCACTATTTTTGCAGTTTTTCTTGTCTTAATTGTTGTCAAATTGCTTTTAAGAGATGAACACATGGAATTCATCAAGCATACAACAAAACCCACATTCAATTAGATATTGATGGTCTTGAGGCATAACAGCAATAAAATGTGGCCAAGAGGAAAAACAGTTCACGAGTTCTGGTGACCCAAGCATTGTGGGCAGGGGAATGTTGCATAATCAAAACAATGAGGCGAGCATGGGGAACCACATTGTCTTCTCCACACCCTACCACCACAGCACTGTTCCTGGAACCATCCCTGCTGCTTGTGAGAAAGCCTCTTTGAAAACCAAACGCCCAAATTTTCAAATCACTTTCAGCCATGTGGGCCAAAGATTCATCTGAACTGAGCCTGGCTAGTTCTTGGCCATGAGTACGACATGTTTTCTCACTCACATCCACCACATCAGTCAGAAGTCACCGAAGAGAGATGTCATCTGTTGAGTGGTTCTTTAGGAAACCATACATTTTGCCCATGATATGGACTAGTCCTGAGCAGATCATCATATAATGACTTCTAGTATAGCCTTTCTGTTGTCCATCTTTGGCTGTTTATCTAGTCTGAGTTGTTTGTCTGGACTCTATCCAGTCAAAGAAGAAGGATACATCTTAGCATAACTCGTCCACTCCAGCAGTGGTGTCTCAGGTTGATGCCTATCTTGCTTTATTAATGATATATGCACCAAATGGACTTGCTAGGTGGACTGAATTTCATCCATACTTCTGACTTCAGAAGGCACCTTTCAATGGATGCGACAGCAAGCTTATTGAAATCCACTTTATTGACTTAACTTGGCTTTGAACCAGAGCAAACATGAGCTAAGACCATGAAGAAGGATGCTCGTGCTGTGTGAGACCTGTATCCTTCCCTGCTTTCACTGGTTCTTGAAAGGGTCTAAAGTTGCTAGACTCCTAAATGGGACACTTCATTTGAATGGCTGAAATGAGGTGGCCTAAACTTCTGCGTTCCTGATGTTCTCTGCAGTTATTTCTTTGCAGCATCTGGACCTGTCATCTGTACGAATTCTACAGAACACGTCCCAATCACAATCCCAGCACTTTGCCTGCTTTTTCAGAGATACATTATCCCACCAAAAGCTGAAATAGCACAGGCAACCATCAGGAGTGTCACTCAAACTCACACTTTAAAGCACCAACTGTATTGTCTTCTTTATTCTCCTCCTTCTACCCACATTTAATCCCTTCCTCTCCTCTGACCTTCTAGAAGTCTATACATCATGAAGTTTCCATGCCACACTCCTTCCCAGTCTCTCCTTTACAATGCCTATAGGAGATTATATTAACGATTTCAGCCTTGTTGTACTGTGGTCTGAGCCACAAGAGACTCATAAGTCATAATCTGTATAAAATACTCCCCTTTCCTAGAATTCACTCCTACTTTCTGCATTTGTTTGCAGAGAATCTTCTTGGGGAAAATATAAATAATTTCCTTTTTGCCCATACTGGCTTAGTACCACAGTTGATAAACCTACTAATTTGCTTTCTTCCCCTTCATGATACACCACATCTGGACTGATGCCTTAATGGGGCTACCTAAAAACAGAGGCTAGACAAAATTAAGAGAACAAAAGTGGGTATTTATTGAAGGGCCTTCACTAAGGTACACTATGGGCAGACAGAGCCCTAGGGCTACACCCAAAATGGATGACAGGTCATGGGTTTTTCATGAGTTTGGTCCATTTGCATATCAGGGTTAATTCTCCAATTACAATTTCAGGTAACAATGTCATTACCCCAAGTTTGTTTCCTCTTTCTAGAGGTTTAGTGTCGAGGTCCCTTCCCCTCTGCCATGTGGTCCTGGGAGAGGGGCCCTGGGGGAGAGACACGGGGTTTCCCTGCTCCTGGTCAGCCTCGTTCCCCGTTGGTTGTTTTGTGTTCCCCTCGCAGGCAAGGACCCTCGGGTCCTGTGATTGAGCAGCTCCTCGGCAGAGCTCTGGCCATGCGGCTGGAGAAATAAACATCTCTGAAACATCTATCAAGAATCTGTCCATATATATTTCTTTTCCACGGCCCTCCTTGTTTGAGACATGTGTTACAGTATCCCCACTGTAACAAATGGTGGCTAATGTGAGCAGAACGATCCTCGATCCCTAAGGATAGTGACTGATTTGTGAGTAAATTCTGGATTTCTCTTCTTGTTTTTGTTTTGCTGTTCCATCTCTAAACTTTGGAGGAACCGTGGAAAGACTCTTGGCTCTCCGAGCCACATATGGACATTTATCTTAAACTTGAAAAGATTCTTGAACAACGATATGTAAATTTTAGCTTAATTCAAGCTCAAAAGGAACTGGACCATTTCCTTTCATGGTTGTTTAAGAACTTTTTCTACGTTTCTTGAGATTTGATTCTTACCAAAGACTTTTGGAACACTGTTTGGACACAGTTAATTTCTGAGTCAAAATATATGCCGATGGAAGAATATTTTCGTGAATATTATTTAATTACCGAGACTGTTGAGCAATGTCAGCTGTGTCTTGGTGAAGGGAAGCGTGCCTCAGAGTCAGTGCGACCCAGGCCACGTGGACCGAGCGCTCTGCGAGCAGCAGCGAGGCAGTTCCCACGCGCGGGCAGAGCGACGCGAGCTGCAGTGTCGGCAGCAGAGCGAGGCACAGCGGGAGTCCGCCCGGCTCTGCACAGCACGTGGTGGAGTGAGCCCTGTGAGAGGAGCGGTGCATGGGCGGCGGCTGCCAGTGGCGGAGCAGAGCCGCACCTAGCTTAAACACGCACTGGAACAGGGCGTAGGGAGGCCGTCGCTCAGAGGCCTGGCCGAGACATGGGCGCGGCACCAGTGCAGCTGAGAGCAGAAGCGGTGGAGCGCAGAGAGCTGAGCGGCGCTGCCCAGCCTGGCCCACGCGGCCCCAAATGTGACCCCAGGAAGAGCGCGCAGGCACGAGCAGCCCCGATGGCCCCAGCAGCCCTGGCAATTCCAACACGGGAGCGAGTGAAAGCAAAAGAGAAAGCAAAAATGCAGCAAGACAGAAAACAGCAGCCACTCGGAAAAAGGAAAAAATCACCATAGCTAAGGTTTTAGGAATAGTAAAATGGTATAATGTTAAACAAAATTATGGTTTTATAACGAGATGTGACAACCAAGAAGACATATTCGTTCATAGAACTGCTATTAAAAAGAATAATCCTGAAAAATACATCCCAAGCTTGGGAGATGGAGAAGTGGTAGAGTTC
Source organism: Corvus hawaiiensis (assembly GCF_020740725.1). Classification (NCBI taxonomy): domain Eukaryota; kingdom Metazoa; phylum Chordata; class Aves; order Passeriformes; family Corvidae; genus Corvus; species Corvus hawaiiensis. The sequence goes on from NC_063238.1 coordinate 35,875,683, forward strand.
AAAATTGTGCAAGGTAGAAAAGGGTTACAAGCGGCAGAGGTCACTGGGCCTCATGGTGTTTCTGTAAAAGGCAGTATATATGCTAAAAATTGTAGTCATGATAGACAATATCTCCATTATAAGCCCCCCCTACAGTCTCCCTTTCCTAATCCCACCTTTCCCTTTTACCCTATATCCTATTATCCCCAGTGTATTCCCAATCTGTTTTTGCACCCATGGTTTCCCTCACAAAATCATGCCTTTGCCACTTGTTTCCCTAAAAATCCCTTTCCAATGCCAAGTGGAGGATGAAGAGGGGGAGGGAAAAAATTAACTATTGTTGTTTAGAGTTCCAACAGGTAGAAATGGAAGAAACCCTCTCCTGCCTCAGTTTCCCCATAAAGCATGCCCAGAGAGTTCTGTCTCCCTGCTGGCAGCCTTAAGATGTTCCAGAGAATCTGTTTGGACATTTAAAGACTCAGGAGGGTGGCTTGTTTTATTTTGAAACTGTTCTTGTTATGTTTATCCAGTTGTTTTTAATGTTAAGTTTTAAATCTCTTTTTGTTAAAAATAAATGGGTGAAATGTCGGGGTCCCTTCCCCCCTGCCATGTAGCCCTGGGAGAGGGGCCCTGGGGGGGGAGGCACGGGGTTTCCCTGCCCCTGGTCAGCCTCGTTCCCCATTGGTTGTTTTGTGTTCCCCTGCGCGGGCAAGGACCCTCGGGTCCCATGATTGAGCAGTTCCTCAGCAGAGCCCCGGCCATGCGGCTGGAGAAATAAACATCTCTGAAACATCTATCAAGAATCGGTCCATATATATTTCTTTTCCACGGGCCTCGTTGTCTGTTACACGTGTTGCAGTATCCCCACTGTAACAGTTTAGTTTACATATTTCGGGGCCTGGGACAAGGTGTCCTTCAGTCTCAGGCCTAGAGAGGATTTGTTATGTCCAACCAAAATGGGAGAACAGGAGCTAACAGGCTATATGGAGTTTTAGAGTTACACACTAAAGCAGTACAAGATCTGAAAAATATAAAAGCTAAATCCTAAGGCATCAGGACCAAAGCAAGTTCCACCAAGAGGAAAGCTCTCTTCTTGAAACAGCTGAGGATACCCTGTGCAGTACATCTGTCATTATTCATGACTTGCTTTATCAACTCAGGAACATGACGACTCCATCCTCAGAGTGTTTTGGGGTACGTTTTTTGGTCTGGTTTGGGGATGAAAGAATGGTCTAACTACAAGCAATTATAAATTCCACCCAAAAATGTCTTTTCGCAGAAGTTTCTGACCAGACCTGGTCTTTGGGAGTTTTGCATATGTCCGCCATGGCTCCAGCATTCATCTCCAAAATAAATTACTCATCTGGAACTGTCATCTACTGGAAAAGATTTTTTCATTCCCATATACTTTAACACTCATTGTACAGGATGAGGATATACTGTTCACTGACATTCTGAATTCACACATCTCTCCACTGCTCAGCCTGCATGGATCCAATTCATAAAGCTGAAAGACTTCAGGGATATTTCCCTGAAGGATGCATGTGAGTGAAATCCACTTCCCCGCTGCAGCCTCATCTTTGGAATCAGCAATGCCTTCCCATCCTGTTTCCCAGAGGCAAACTATGGTCTCTTCACCATCTCACTCCACAAACCTGGGACACTGCCAAAGATATCTGCAGCCGAAGGAGGGGAATGCAGTTTCCTACCACAAGGAACAGAGCTGCCAGTGCAGATGTTTAGTGTGTACTCTTCTCTGCAGATCTGTGCTAAATAGGGAAGCACTACTCAGTTCATGTGGAAGAACTGATGTGAACCTTCATCCACAAGTCAAACTACAACTGCTCTGAAAAGCATGGGGAAATGTGGGCCGGGAGCAAATACCCTGGCATTGGACACAGCTTTGAGTTACTCCAGTGCTAACATTGCTTACTACTTACACCGTACTGCATAAGCCACTTCAAGGAGTGCCTTAAAACTAATGCTAAAACATTACAGAACAAGAATGACGCGGGGGATATAATTTAACCATGCACTGAAGCAGCTTCATCCCAGAGCCAGAGGCACAAGACAACACCAGTGGTTTGTTCACATGTGGAAGTTACCAGCAACACCTTCTACAGCAAGGTTAGGGCAAAAATTCCTGGGATGTGCTCCACAATTCAGCCTCTCCCTCTTTAAAAGCAATTGTAGAGGTAAGTGTTGCTCACACTGTTTGCAGCACATATCCCTGTATCTAAATTCACTCACTGAGATGTGTGACTGCTTCTTTTGGTCATACACTATGTCTGTGAGTTCACGTGACAGCTGTAACTTACAAAGGAACACTTTCTAAGATGCTGTGACATTCATCTGTTTGATGAGTTCAAACAACCTCTGTTCATTTTTTCATAAAAAACTCAGTTTGGGGCTCCAAACTTCTGGATTCAGAATAAAATTACTCACAAAAAAGCACATCAAGAAATCAGGAAGAGCCCAGACATCTCTAGTTTAGCAAATCAGTTAGAAATTGAGCCTTTTTCTTTTCAGCTGTCCAAATCATATGCTTTCACCTTTTCCACATATGCAGAGTTTCATGCCATGAGACAACTTTTTGGAGAATATCAGCTCACCCATTAGGTTATATATGGCTATAGCTGAGATCAACACTTGCTGGCCTCTGTACAGTTTGGGCATTAAAAATAAGGAACAAATGTCCTAAAGCACCCTAACTAAATCCACTGGAGGTTCATTTATCAGACACTCTTTACCCATAGAACCAAATTTTCTGAAGCATACAAAAATCTACATATTAAAATCTGCTGTCAACAAAGTTTTAAAAAAATCCTTGCAATTTGTACTTGTGTAATCACTCTTTGTTGCAGCGCAAATACTTAATTCAGATTCCAGTGCCTGCTCATGTTGAGGAACCAGCATTTCTTCAGGTATCTCCTTATTTTTGTTAGTTTTGCATCATGCATCAAGTTTTAGAGACTGATCCTTCACTATCACACCCCGCTGACCACCATTATACACAAAAAGAGTAGATGTAAAATTGTTCTGAAGCATAGAAATTGTCCTTCTGCATAGAAATTGCCCTTCTGCCATCATGCCCCATCCTCTTCCCACCAGCACTGGATGCAAACCACCATGCAAATAATTAATACGCTTGCCTCCCTTTGGGTTGACTGATAAAATGGAATCAGACAAATGAATTTTTGGTCCCCACTGATCTTTGAGTACACTGTGTTATGACAGGGTGTGAGATGACATGTCAGATAATGTATAGTGTCACACTCCCCAGCTATTTGATGCCATTTAATGTAATGCATCCTGGCATGTTGTGATGGGATGACACAAAATGAGAAAGAAGTCAAACTGGAAATACCAATTATCCACTCTTAACCCTGAGGCAATAGGGGGAAAATATGCCTGTGTCTGGGTGACCCTTGCTCTGCTTATTGCCTAAGCTTCACCATTCAGGGAGTTTGTTTCGGGTACTCCTCGATCCGAGGTCATTGCCAACCATTCAGATGGTCAAAGTGTCTGTAACCCTCCACTTCATCAGAAATCCAGGAGAAGCAGCAGAGAAATCAACTGAAAAAAAATTGTAAATTGCTGTTCCCAGAGTGTCAAGTTGAGCTGATATTTTGTGTCTAATGAGCTGCAAAGCCACAGGGTATAAGGAATAAAAGGCAGGAGAGAGCAGGGAGAAGGGAGAGTGTGCTGGCAGGCAGGCTGAGTCAAAGCATCCAAGGACTGCACAGACAGAAATGGTCGAGGCTTGTGAGCTGTCTAGCAGCGTGGAAACAAGCAGGAGGTAGGAGCAGCACACCCTGTTCTGCTGCAGGTCAGCCCTGGAGAAGGTTACTCTCCCAGCCTACCCTGAGAAGATCACTGTCACCGTTCCCTCCATCTGAAGTCAACTCCCTGACGTACCAATAAGCTGCTCGGGTATTTGCTGCCTAAACTGGTCTCCTCCAAAGATCTGAGTCAAAGCATTGCTTCCTGTTTGACCCCTCTAGCTCTAAATGAGGGCACACTTTCACATGTGGGAATGCTGGCAGAGTGGAGGGAAACCAAACCGCCCAGAAGAGAGGCAGGTATGATGCCATGGGGTCCCATGTCTGTCTGCTGCACCAGAACAGCACCTGTGGCCAACAGGAATTAAAGTGCCAAAATATTCCTGGCTAGTGGTACAAACAGGATGCTACTGAGTGGTAGTTTCATGATAGCTGAGTGTAAACCACAGACAAGGCAGATGTCAGCAAGGTTTCAGCAGTGTTCCTTCTCACCTTCCAGTGTTCCTTCTCACTTTCCGGAAGTTTCATCTTCTTTCACCCTCACTACATAACTCTAAAAGCAACAATTTCCATCCACTTGCCTAGATCCCAAATTTCAAAAACATCATACCAGGAATGAGTTCAAATCACAGAGACACCTTCCACTTGATCCAAATCTAGTGTACCCTGTTTTGTAATTTGTATGAGGCTATGCTCTCCAAATACTCCTCTACCAATCTCAGTGGCTAACATTTTCTCATCACAGCAGTGTTTTTGCCCCCATAACTGGTTCCTGTAACTGCCCCAATGACTGTGCAGCCCCATTGCCTGTTTCTTCAAGCATCAGTGTGAACACCTACATATGGTTGCAAATGCCTTGCCATTATTTTCTCATCATTTCCCCAAAACCCATTATGGTGGGTTGGCTAAAGACACTTGGTTCTTCAGATTTTTAAATGGGATTAAAGGAAGGCAAACATTTTGACGTGATATAAAACACTTCTCACACAAATCCTACCCTCAACATGTTCTGCATTGAAACTTCTAAAATAAAATTTGTATTTTTGAGCTTATTCATAATACTCTTAAAAAAAACCCCAAACACCACAAAACAAGCAAATAAACAAAGAAATCCCCACCACAATTCAAACAAAAATTACACCTCCATGAATAATGTCATAAATATATGAGACATGCATTCTAAATATCTGTCAGAGGCTGCCTTGGTCTGTTCCCACTCAGGCTTGCAGCACTCTAGAAACAATAGTATATTTTCATTAATTTCTTCCATGATTGAAGAAACATTATCCTAGCTGTTGAAAAATATTTTAGCAATATTGTGAGAAAGATGGGGAAATTCTCCAGAGCACAATGAGCACATCTTCTTCTATCAATTAACATTTAGCAGCTATGAATATGAAATGATGGATCATAGCTACACTGGACTTAGATAAGGAAAAATTACATATTTTTCACAAAATTGGAAAATTCCTCTTGTCAAAGCTGAAGGAAATATAAATTTATCAAAAGAAGAACTAATTTTGTTGGGCTATGTAGTGTAGTTTATTTTATCTACTTTATTTGAACTTCTATTTAAACATAAGTTCCCTGTTTGCAAAAGAGAAAAAGCCCAACCAGTCTCCAACAGAGTAGCAAAACTGAACAAATTGAAAAATCTTCCAGTGTAATTGCCAGAAAAAAACTGCTAAAAGGATGCAATCAAGTTCCATCCAGTGGAATACTGAAATAAAACCAAAAAGCCAAAAATCCAGACACCTGAAACTGTTGCACCAAATCATTGTGGCAACTGCAGGGTCTAAGTGAGGTCTCTGTGTGAAGTCCTGATCAGATGATTGTGAGCAGGAATTCGGACATGAAACAGTCTAAGTTCAGACGGAGACACAGAATAAGTGTCATGGGTGACACAGCTCAAAGCTGCAGGATTTTTCAGACCTGATGATGACAGAGGTGGTTTTTTTGAAACACAATGTGTTCAACACCTGTTCAATCCTTGAGACAGTCCTACACAGAATCAAAGTACTTTTAGGACCTTAATGAAGGTCAATAGAGAAATCAGGAAACAGATCAGGCAGCCTTGAGGTGATCAGCAAGATTCACCTCCACCTGAAATGAAGAGTATAGAGTTGAGCTGGTCCTCCTGACCTCCAGTACACTGCATCTCTGCACCAAGTCACAAATAGCATTATTCAACACTGTCCCATTTCTGACTCCTCATCCTACAGCCCATCTGTGGAAAAACACCAGCATAGCCCAGCAATCAGTGCTTTTCTGTTAAAGTATGGGTGCATCTGTAGAGATGTGTATATACTGGCATATACACACATGAACAACTCTATAAATAGAATATATCAGTGAAACAAGCCTCATCCACTTTCCAATGCATGTTTAATGTATTTCTGTGTATTTCTAGTTTGTTTTTGCTTCTGCCTCCAGATCTGCCTGTACTGTTATCCTCCCACCATTAAAGTAACACACTTGTGTTCAAAACTTAGATTTCTCACTTTATAAAAAAGTTAAACCTTAAAGGACAGGCACTACAAGAACAAGAACATAAAATCATAAAGATTCCACAGGAGCCTCTCAATTTCCTTACTTCCTTATTTTATTACAGAAAAACTTTGCATGTTTGAGTCATTCCAGTCTCAACAAACTGGTAACTGCAGGTAAGCAAAGTGCTTAAACCATTTGGATAGTGACCAAAATCTCAGTCCTGCCAATCACTTCATTTCTGTTGTTAGAGAACTGTTGGTGCTCTGTGAAACTAAAACTCTGCCATCCAAAGGTCAAGCATAAAAGCAAAAGAAAGGCATTAGCTGGTTAGTTGATGAACCTGTGAGCATTATAACATCCTAGAAATTACTCTTATGAGCATATTTTTCCCTGGAAAACCCTTTTCTCTAATGTTCAGCACTTGATCGGTTGACACAGAAAAGACTCATCAAAAACCAGCTTGAAAAACTACAGTGGACTCTGCAGGAGCAATTCCCACAGGAGTTACACTGAATTTTGCTCACAGGGCAGTCGTGTGCACTTAGTGGGAAGGAGATGCCAAATATGGTCACAGTGTCTGTGGCCAGAATGCCTCTTACCAGAGCACGACACCTGTGTTTGTGCCACAACTACTGGGGGGCTTCAGCAGAAGGGAACACACAAGTCAGAATTGGAGACCCACAGTTATCCAAGGATTTTCCAGTCTGTAGTTCCGTGTCACTAACCCAGTATCTGCTTCCAAGTATTCTGTTGGTAGAACATTCCAGAAAGCCTTGGATTTCTTTTCAATCAACTAATAGTCCTCGTGGTTTAAATCAGGAGAGCCCATAGATGTCACCCATACAGCAGACATAACAACTGAAAGGGTCTAAGACACTTGGTTAGGAAAATCTAATCCAAAAGTTTATATTTCTTTCTAACTTAGTTCCTTAAATAAATAAGGCTTAGATAATGATCTCTTCTGTCAGACAATCCTTCACCAATAGCTTGAAGATGTCAATCCACATCAACCAAATGTGGCAAAGGAGTAGCAGCCTCAGAGAAGCTGAATTCCTATGGTTTTTCTGGATATTGGTAACTGATGGGACAAAGGCTTGTTACTGACAGCAAGGTCGATGTGCAGAAATTTATTTTAGATACCGAGAATCCATAGAAATGGTACCTCTCATTCTTGCCAATAGACAAACATGTAAGAAACAAGATTTCTGAAGTTCTACTGCTCATGGTGCTTCCCTCCCCCCATCAGGCAGTAGACAATACTTAGAAAGGCCAAGAGTCAAACTCTTGGTGTTAACCCAAAGCAGAACATCTCCCTTTGCAACTAGATTTTATAAATAGAGGAAAACCAGGATCAGATGCTAAGGCACTTATTCACAAAGACAAGGAGCTGTTAAGACATGAGTTTATGTGACATTGCAGCTCATTCACAGCTGACTGAAACGAACTGTGCATCCTCTGGAAAAAGATATTACTCGATATTCAATCAAGTATCGGGTGCTAACCCATAAACTATTCCATCACCTTCATGAGGTTTATATGGGTATAAATTTAAAGTAGTTCTAAATGAAGTCTTGAGCACTGTAGCTACCAGACATAATAATTCTACATGGGGTCCTGTTACCATTAGAAACATTTTTATTTCAGAAAAGTAAAAAAACAGTCTTTATCTAGCTAATTATCACTGAAAGAACAAATGATACAATGCAAATTAAGAAACAGTAGACACAAAATATTATTATTCAAGGCAAGATTTCTGTGGGTAATCCCACCTGAATAGTTAGCAGCACCATCTCTGTCCCTCAGGGGTTCAACAGACAGGGATATACAGGGGTACACGTATCACCCTCTGATCCTATTTTGCAAAACTAATGACTTGGTCAAGAAATACACTGATGGAAATTGAGGGACTCTGGAAAAAGTGATGGAACCAAGCCAAAAGAACATCCAATACTCTGGTGAGATTCCCTAATTATAGTCTCCTAAAAGGACGACCTTTCTTAGAGGGTTTGGGGAAGTAACTTACTTCAATATTCCTTATAGAGATGTAGCTGATTAAAGGTTTTGTGGTTGGATTTTTGTTTTCACTTTCACTGAAATCTTGGGAACCAGTCTGAGAAATGATGTTGTTATATTCCAGGAAGAAATGCAAGAAGTAGGGAGTCTTCCTCCTTTCATTTCCCTGCAAAGCCATTCACAAATTATATCACAGATTGAACCCTGAAGTCCTGGGGACCTGTGGTCAGCCTTGGCAGGCTTTTTCCCACCTTCCTCTACAGAGATTTTGGCAGCATTTTGAGAAGTCAGAAAAACTATTCTGCTTCTCAGCTGACATAAAATATAATCAGAGTATGCCAGGAAAAGCCTGGGAAAAGCGGCTGAAAGAAACCATGATCCAGTGGAGCAAAATCCAAACAGATCTGCTGTGCAGCTTTCCTCATTTTCACTAAGGCACCTGCAGAAGAAAGATTTGTGAGAGAGTGAATGACTAGAGTTTTCCTATACAGTGGATGTCCTGGTACACTTAGGAAAAAAAGATAGGAGTGGAGGGATCCTCTGAAGCACACAAAGTTCAGGTGAGAAAGGAGAAAAAAATTCAATATTAAAAAAAATCTTTGTTTTAAAATAATCTTTTCAGCAAGAAATAAGCATTTTGTTCTGTTTATTATTTGTACATCAGTAGGACAGGAATCTCCAAGAACAAGGTTCTGTGTGTTAGGTTCCTCACACTGTCTTTTTAAATAGACATGACAAATACGGAGAGAAAGTAAGCAGCATAATTTTCTGCATGAGAAACTAAAAAGAAATTTAAAAACATGCCCCAGGACATTGCAGAAATCACTATCAAGGCACTCATAGTGCCTTGGTCACAGTCACTAGAGAATGACTGCTGATACAGGAATCACCCAACCTAGCACATTAACCACATATTAACCCTCCCTGACTTCAACTCCCTTTTTTATTCAGTCCTCTAGTGCTTGTAGAAAATGGAAAGTAAAGTACATTACAGAGAACTTTAAAAAATCTGATCACTTTTTAAATTATGAATATTAAAAACAAAAAAAAAATTTAAAAGCTGCCACTTAGTTCTAGCAAAACCCACTTAACCATGATCTTAGCAACCATCTTAATTCCTGACCCTAGGATCCCTGATTTCCTATTGACTGTGGGCACTTTAGGTGCTCACCAATTATTCCTGCTTACTCCAAACACTTCCATCCCTTACCTAAAGTTTGAGGGATCTGTCTACCTTTTTCAGATGACTGGTGCCAGTGCAGTGTCTGGACTGGCTGGTCTGAAGAAAACAAACAGAATCACACCCTTGAAATACACTTTTCATAAGTGTATTATTGAAAAAAAAAAAAGAGATCATGATGAGGACAGCCATGCATTGGAACAGAGAAGTTTTGCTCTCTCCATCCTTGAAGGATTTGAAAGCCCAATGGGATGAAGCTCCAGTCGCACAGCTGGCCCTTCTTTGAGTAGGAGACTGGGCAAATTTTTTTCTGAGGTCCTTTCCAGCCTGGATTTATCCCATGATCTCATGATATTACTGTGACAAACATATTCTCAGCAGTACTGGAAGTGGATTCTTCATTTAAACGTGTGCCAAATTCTGCAATATGATTAGTTAAAATTATGTCTCACTGGAAGAAACAGAAATAATAGTATCTCTTTCTACATTGATTTGATACCAAACAAAAACTTCATTTGTATCATTGATACCAGCATTGATGTTTCCAACAGCATTCAGAAAGGCTCAGGTGATTTCCTAGAATTATCTAGGAAATCTGATAGCAGTGTGATAAATGAGTTATTGAAACCTGATCTCCTGGCCCATCCTGGATCTTGTGCTCTCTTCTCTGCCTACCTGAGTAACAACTCACGCACCCAGCAGAGCCACTTGAAGCACCACAAAGCTCAATGCCCTGTGCATGTAGCCAAACACACTGGTCTCACATGAAATATGTTGAATTTGCTGAACAAACTTGAACTGCAAAACACATGGGCAGTAGAGGCTGCATCTTTTCAATGAGCAGTAAGGGCTGGGCAAGGCAATAGGATACAAACCCATAACAGAAGTGAGTATCAGTGTCTTACCTTACATAATGTCACTTGAGGCAGACAGACTTTGTCCTCTATGTTTTTTAAAAATACCTGTTATAAAGGGTCCCACATTTTAACTAGGCATATTCATTAATATTCAACACATACCAGGAGGACTTCAAAGTTCCTAATCTACAAAATCATTCTTGCTTCTTACTAGAAATTTACGTATTCTATTTGTCCAGATGCAGGACATTATTTGACCCTGAAAACTTTGATTCTGTTGTGACCGTCTTCCCAAAATTATATGTCCCTCCTGTATGGCACATTTGATTGATGCAGTGTTTTCTGGATAATGTGCCATGAGCTGTGACACAAGAGTTTATAGGATACACTCTGGCTTGATTCATTACTTACACTGTTGGCTGGAGACTTCCAAACTGATTCAAATCCATCCACACAACTTTGGTTTCTGTTTGCTGAAATGTGAAACTGACATCCTTTCCACCGGCACAGTTTTAGTCTGATGCTGGTGTAGAATCATTCTACAGCACATTAAAAGAGAGAACATGGGCTACCACTGTGACAACCTTGAGGTTTTATCACTTCACAGAAGCCAGTAGCCCTATCAGGTACTAATATCACCAAGGACTTGGTGCACACAGTTGAGAAACAGTGGTTTCATTAGTTATCGCTGCTCAGCTGAATTGTGGAGACTGTCCAGAGGATTGCTTATCTCCAGATATGTGGAAATATAATGCAACTTTAATGCTCTTTATCAAAGTTTAAGATAAAAGACTTGACCTCATTATCAGGTCATTAGCATGTGCTCTGAGGGTTGTGGAGAGCTACATCAACTCTGCCCCTACAATTCAGTGGGTTAAATGTCACATCTCTGTTCCATGTTTGAGCCCTGTGTATGCTTGATTTAAGCTGTTTGACCCCATTGCATGAGATCCCCGTGGATTACAGGGATCTAGATCTCCACAGCTTCCATCATATGTGTGCAAAAACACAAATACCAGCTTTGAATTTATAGGAAGGGCAAAGGAACCTGTAAACATAGAGATATTCGAAGAAACACCTGCAACATTCCAATAAAATCATATTGTGCAACTGTTTAAGGCTAGTTATGGTCTATAGTCAAGGATCTGCAAAAGCGTAGCAGCAATTAGAGGCACCACACTTTCTGTTCCCCTGAGCATCAGAAAACACATCAGGTACGCAGCAGCAGTTATGTAATAGGAAGCAGTAATTTCCGGCAATTTCCACATCAGCATATTATATAGTGAACACATTGATGTGGAGCAGACCAACGACCAAGCCACAGGAGGATGGAACACTGGCAAGAAGATTTATAACTCTTGAAAAAAAAAAAAAAAAAAAGTGGAAGAAAAGAAGAAAAGGTGTCAGCTCCAATAGCATGCTCTTTCAACTAGAAATCTTCCAGGAACCCTACAAACATTGTGCAACGTGATTCCACAGAGCCCCAAGAAGGATGCTGAGCAGGTAGAAGAGCCTCTATTTCATATCTGTGTAAAGTTAGGGGAGGATGAGAAGTTGTAAGGTAATAGAATGAGACTGCAGGAACCTGGATTCCCATGTCAGTCCCAACAGAAATACACAAGGTGAAATTAGGAAAACTACTTTGGCCCAAAATTCAAACACATTTTAAAAAATTTGATTACTCAGACAAAACTTTAAATACTCTGTAACTTGAGATTATTGGTTTTATGAGAAGATAGTATGAAATTTCTCAGGAATCTTTGGAGGAAAAAAACCAGCTGGCACCTCTTGAATCTGGCACTGGTGATTAGCCCTGGAGCCTATACATGTCCTTCATGTTACACATATGCCAATGTGTAAGCTTGTGCTTAGATCTCTCTCTGAAAACTAGAGTTATTAATATTGTCTTCTCATGTATTCTCATGTTTAGGAGATTTTTGGAGCAAAGACAGTCAGTAACCTACATTTTATTGGCTGAGAGAGCCCCTTGGGAGGAACTTCTGGAATGGCAAAGGAATCGAGGAAGGTTGGACATTGTTCAAGAAGGAAATTTTAAAGGAGCAGAATTAGGCCATCTCCCTGTGCCAAAAGATGAGCCAGTGGGGAAGACTGACCTGACTGAACAAGGAGTTTTGTCTGGGACTTAGGAAACAAAGATGTCATGAAGTTATGCAAGGAGAAAATTAGAAGTGCCAAAGCCCAATTAGAACTTAATCTGGCTACTGTCGCGCAAGATGATAAAAAATGTTTCTATAAATACATTAACAAAAGAGGGCGAAGGCAAACCTCCATCCTTTATTGGATGAGGGAGGAAACATAGTGACAAAGGGTAAGGCTGAGGTCCTTAACAGCATCTTTGCCTCAGTCTTTAAGAGTCAGACCAGTTGTTTTCAGCCCCTTGAGATGGAAGACAGGGACAGGCAGCAGAATAAAGCCTCCATAATCCAAGGGAAATGGTCAGTGATCTGTTACAGCACTTAGACAGACACAGGTCCATGGGGTCAGATGGGATTCATGCAAGGGTACTGAGGCAGCTGCTGGAAGAGCTGACCAAGCCACTCTCCATCATTTACCAGCAGTCCTGGCTCAACAGAGAGGTCCCAATTGACTGGAGGTAACAAATGCAACATCCATCTACAAGAACGGCTGGAAGGAGGATCCAGAGAACTACAGTTCTCTCAGCCTGACCTTGGTGCCCAGAAGGGTTACAGAACAGATCACCTTGAGTGCCATCACACAGTGCACGCAGGACAACCAGGGCATCAGGCCCAGCCAGCAGGCGTTTGTAAAAGGCAGGTCCAGACTAATCAATGTGTTCTCCTTCTATGACAAGGAGACCACTTGGAGAATAAGAGAAAGGTTAGATGTGTCTACCTGGACTTTAGGAAAGCCTTTGACACCATCTTCTACAGTATCCTCCTGGAGAATGTCTTCCCGTGGCTTGGACAGGTGCACTGTTCACTGCATGGTCAGGCCCAGAGAGGGGTGGTGAGTGGAGTTAAATCCAGCTTGTGGACAGTCACCAGTGGTGTTCCCCAGGGCTCAGTATTGGGGCCAGTTCTATTTAATATCTTTATCAATGATCTGGATGAGGGGATCAAGGGCACTCTCAGTCAGTTTGTAGATGACACCAAGTTGGTGGGAATGTTGATCTGATAGAGAGTGGGAAGGCTTTGCAGAGGGATCTGGACAGGTTGCATTGATGGGCTGAGGCCAATAGTATGAGGTTCAACAAGGCCAAGTGCCAGGTCCTGCTCTTGGGTCACAACAACCTCCTGCACTGATACAGACTGTGGGAAGAGTGGATGGAAAGTGGCTCAGCAGAAAATGACCTGGAGATGCTGGTTGACAGCAGCTGAATGTGAGCCAGAGTGTGCCCAGGTGGCCAAGAAGGTCAATGGCACTGGGTCTGTATCAGCAACAGCATCACCATCAGGACCAGGGCAGTGATTGTTCCCCCTGTGCTGGGCACTGGTGAGGCCACACCTTGAATCCTGTGTCCAGTTCTGCGTCTGTCATTGCACAAAAGACATTGAGGGGCTGGAGCGTGTCCAGAGAAGGGTGACGGAGCTGGGGACGGGTCTGGAGCACAAATCTGGTGAGAAACTGAGGGAGCGGGGGGTGCTTAGCCTGGAGGAAAGGGTCTTTGGGGGGGGGCCTTATTGCTCTCTACAACTACTTGAAAGCAGATTTTGGTAAGGTGGGAGATTGGTCTCTTTCCCCAGGTAACAAGCCTCAAGTTGTGGAAATGGCCTAAAGTGATGCCAGGATGGTTTAAATAGGATATTAGGGAAAATTTCTTCATGGAAGGCATTATCAAGCATTAGAACTGGCTTCTCAGGGCACTGGTTGACTCACTGTCCCTGGAGGTATTTAAAAGATGAGTAGATGTGGCACCTGGAGACATGGTTTAGTGGTGGACTGGCAGTGCTGGGTTAACAGTTGGATGAGCGACCTTAAAGGTATTTTCCACTCTAAACCATTCTGTGCCTAAAACAAACTAAGAAAGTAATAAAAAACTTACAAATAATTACTAATAATATAATTATAAGAGGCAATATTAAGTAATCTTTAAAGGGACAAACTCGACTATGATTATGCTCCAGCTCAGGCCATCACAATTTTCCTAAGGTGAAAGAAGGCCTGATTCCAAGCAGGGTTAAGGTTCATGCATGCCCCCTTAACTCCCTGGGATAGGAACACTTCCCTGGACATACCATAGAAAGCCACAATTTTTTTAACCTCAGTCTTGCATAAAGTACAGTTTACTGTGACTGATAAACAGATGAACAGGTCATGGTACTTCTAGGAAAATCAATTGAAACTTTGCACAAACATCAAGGAAACCACCTGTGGCCCAAGTAAAAAAATATCATTATCCCTGTGGGTTGTTTTTTTTCCAGCAGTGAAGTCTACAGTCAGGGCATGATGAACAGAAATATCAGTATATTAGTATCTATTCAGAAATGTCAGCATTAGGTTTTACAAGGAACAGACTGAATGCAACAAGTCTTTGATTCTGGCAGGCATTTTCTTTCCAGAGTCCTGAAGGTTATGTAGACTAGGAGACAATTGTTTTTATATTCAGTCTGCAGAGTCAGGACTCTGGGGAATTTTTTTTGTTTTACCTTAAAGTCTTTGGAACATTAAATTTTTTAGACAAAAAATCACATCTGCTTCCACACTTCCAAGACATTTACAGGTGATCTGACCTCTTTTCAGCCTCATTAGACACAACAAATAATTGCAAGCAAACAATTAGATCCCCTTGAATGAGAAAAGTGGCCAGACTGAGAAAGTAGAATGCACTCTTAATTGGCACATCCATCCACCACTGGGTATTGCTTGGCTCGTTGCTGCTGTGTGATTTAACGTGGTGGTCTGTGCTTCCCCTGGGTCTGATAGTAATGTGACAAGGGATTTTAAAATGCACACATCTGGGAAACATAATAAAGGAAAAATACTGGGGAAAAACCAAGGGAGCAGCTGTATGTTTATGTTTTGTGTAAACAGTGCCAAAACACAGCTCCACCAAAGTTTGAAACTGGGGAGAAAGTGATATAAAGGGGTATTTGGATAAAAATTCATGACTTAAAAGTGACAGAACATGTGGATGCTTGGACTCACTGAAAACCATAGAATCATAGAATGGTTTGGGTTGGAAGGGACCTTTAAAGGTCTTTTAGTCTTACCTCTCTGCCATGGACAAGGACATCTTCCACTAGATTATGTTGCTCAAAGCCCTGTCCAACCAGACCTTAAATACTTCCAGGAAGACAAAATCTAAGTGTCTCAAATTGGAAACCTAAAATGAAGGAATAAAAAACCCAAGACTCCTTGAAGAGAAACACTGATAGTTCATTGCTTGGAACCTGACATAGCCACAAGGATTTGCACAAAGAGTTGAAATCCAGGATTCTGTATGTGTTCTTGATTTAAGCCAGTAATATTTCTACAGTCATGCTTCACTCCCATAGCTCAGGAGGTGATAACAAAGGCAGCACTGTGCCAGTTCTTGGTTTTGTCTGTTCTTCATTTCTTCTGATCTCCGAACCATACATCACATTCCTGGAAGGAACAGAAAAATCATGAAGTGACACCTGTGTGGTCAAGAAGAACTGTGTGAAAGGAAGTCTTGGCAGTGCCTCCCCTCTCACTGTGACACATGGCCATATTGACCAAGGAAAGAATTTGCTCAAGTTATTTCAATTCTCCAAACTTTCTCCTCCTCCTGGGGAGACTTTTTCTTCAGTTCATTAAGGAGGCTTTGGTGGCACTGCCTGAACAAAATATTTAATGTGCCAGAGTACTAAATTATCTTTCCACAGGCATAAATATTGATTTTCAAGGTTCTTTACAGTAGACTCACACTTTAGAAGTGGTCCAAAGGGAAAAGACTAAAATGTGCTTTGTGGGAAATCCTGGGAAATTCTAGTTACACACATGTGCAAGTTTAATCCTAAGTGTTTTGAGATCTCTGTAGAATATGAAGCAAGCTCAGCTATTAAGGGATCAAATGTGCCTCTAACTTTTCCCTCAAGTAGCTAATGAAAAATGTTGATTACCCACAAAACTGGTTCAACAAAACCACATCAGTACTGCCCCCAGGAAGACCGCAGTGGTTGAAGGAGGAGTTCATTTTCCACAATCAAGACACATCAAGGTCCCTGCTGAAAGCACAAGCAATGTTGTTAATGTACCTCCACAAGACTGCTGTACCCTAGGGTGAAAACAGGTGTGATCACTGAAACATGAGCAAACGCTACCAACTCATTCCACTTTCCATTTCCAGCTTCCAAGGAAAACTTTGACCACTGCCTGGAAGGGGTTGGTGCAGGCCGGAAATGAGAGATATCCATCCAGTTCTAATCCTGTCTGTCAGCTTTCTCAGGAGTCACCTGTGAAATGGCAGGGACATTTCTGCACTTAGACATCAGCATCAAACACATATCTCAACATTTTCTTCAGCTCTCATAGGTACAAAGAAAGTTAACAGTAAAAGTCTGGGCAACCCACACCCAGTACTGAGGTTCAACAACTTCTAGCCTGGAGTAATAAGAGGATAGAAAGAGCTTTCTCTGTTTCACATGGATAGGGAGATCCAGAACATTTAGTCTGAGGCACAATGTTGTGTCCAATCTTGGACAGCAGCCAGAAGCTGTAGTCTGAGAAGGTGGTGGGAGAGCCAAGCTGGGCCATGGATGTGGACTAACAAGGCTGCCTGAGGAAGACCTGGTCCTCCACTTTCTCACAGCAACAGCATTCCAAATCAAACCCTGTTCCTCTCCCCCTAGAGCAGCGCAACTCATTCTGGAGTCAACCCCACCTTTTTTCTGATATTATTTCTAATTCCTCAGGGGATTTGGAGCAGCGTTAATGTGTTTTATTTTTGCTTTTTCAAAGAAAAATATCCAAATATAACTGAAGTCAAAAGGAGTTTTTAGGCCTTGATGGAATCTGGACAGAGAGCAACAGAGAAAAGCTTTATTTCAGAGGAGACCCAGCAGATACTCACTGACAGTGATCAACGGGTCCCAAAGTGGAAGAGAGAAGACTGGGAACACTGATCTCATTTGGCATGCAGACAGCATCTCCAGTTCCCTGCATGTCCAGCTCAGTGGCAGAGCGATGAGTAAAGGTCGCCCTGGTGACCCCAGTCTCAGTAATGTCCCCATATGGTGCACTGACACACAGACCTGGACAATGAGCTGTCAGAGCAGAAAAGACTGGACACTTCTTCACATTCAAATTGCACTGTCAAAAGCTTAAGACAGAAACATGTATTTTCAGTCTTAAATCACACTGCTCAGCACAGACTGAAAAAAGTTGGGGCTTGGAAGACTTTTCGGAGTCTGCTTTCAGTAAAACAAGGAACTCTGTACCAATTCCCCCATTAAAACATCATAGCTGATACAGTAAGATTTATTGGATGAGATTACACAGAAGTGTAACACCATTTATGAAGATTACTCTCAATAACTATGAAGTTAGTTCAAGAATGAGATCCTTAATAGGGGTTGCTGAATTCATTCTGGAGAAGTCAATAACAATACAATATCTACTTTTCAGTCATGTACCACAGCCACCAGGACACTGCAGACACAAAAAGTGCTCTCCTTGGCTGCTGGAGAAGGTTCCAATGATTCCCTCAGTGGAAGTAGGTTGTGATTTTCGATCTGGTAGGCCAGGCCTGAAAGAGAGCCTGGAGATTTTGCAGACTGTGCGCAGCCAGTCTGAGCACCAGAGAGCAAGGCTTTGTGCTCTAGACTTTGTATCCCCATTCAGTACCTTACACCCCAGACCAAACCACTCCCACAGAGCTCAGCCTTGATAGACCTTGATGAGGTCTCCCTTTAGTTGTCTGTTCTCAAGGCTGAACAGGCCCAGCTCTCTCAGCCCTTCCTCATAAGAAAGATGCTCCTGTCCCTTAATCATTTTTGTTGCCCTCCATTGGACCCACACCAGGAGCTCTGTGTCTGTCTTGTCCTGAGGAGCTCAGAATTAGACACAGCATTCCAGATACACCTCACTAGGGCTGAGCAGAGGGGCAGGATCACCTCCCCTGACCTGCTGGCAATGCTCTTCTTAATGTGCCCCAGAGAACCACTGATCTTGGATGCAAGGACACTGCTGGCTTATGGACAGCTTGTTGTCCATCCATGTCCTTCTCCACAGAGCTGCTTTCCAGCAGGTAAGCACTCACCCTGTCCTGACGCCTGGGGTTGTTCCTGCCCAGGTGCAGGACCCTCCATTTGCCTTTGCTGAATTTCAGTCAGTTCTTCTCTGCCCACTACACTCTTCCTCCTGCCCCCATATCATTTCCACCTCCAGATACCCCATCACCTGAGTGTCTTTGATACCTGTAAAACACTTCTGCAAAGGGAAAATTTGGCACATGCCTCTGCCCTGGCTCCTTTTTACTGTTGCTAGTCACTGTGAGCAGTGGCTGAGATCAGGTGCTGGGGGAAATACTGGCCTAAGAGCCATGCAGATCCTTGACACAGACCTGCACGTGTCCTTGGCTAAACACGGAGGCGTATGTGACCATCTGATGGCATTGACCCTTTTCCCAGTACTCCAGGCTTGGAGACAGTCCTTGCTGCATCACCTCACAAGACGCTCTGTGGCAAGTCACACACCTGTTCATAGGATCTCCCGTCCTAGAAGATACATGCATGGTTGAGGGAGCTTTGTGATTTCACAGTGAGACAGTGCTGACAGAGAGAGGAGCAATTGAGGATTCAGGGAACTTGGGAAATCCAGACTCCTCCCTCTGGATGTATTAAACGGACCAAGAAAACCCTTTGGGTAAGCAGGACATGAAGATAGACCTAATCAACATTTCTCCTGAGGAACCTTGAAGTCCTGCCTGGCAGAACCAGTGTCTTTGCCTCCCACAGGCTGGATCAGAGCTGCACTCCTGGTGGCACCAGCCAGGACATTTCTGCTGGAAGAGGAACTCAAAGCACATTGAATCCAGGAGGGGCTAAGGATGAGGAGCAGCTACCAGGCTCCCATATGCACTTACCTAAAACATCCTCTAAAATGTGACTAACCTGCACCAAATCCATCTGCTGGCACACGGGGGAGAACATGGTACCTGGAAAAGGCTTTCTGTGAACTGGACCACAGCACCCTCCTTGGAAGAGCAGGTTGGAGCTGCTTGCCCTCCATGTTCACTCTTCATCATGATTAACTCCTCTGTCACAGAGAGGGACAGAAGCATCCATCTCTGCTTGGCCAACTGGAATCACTGGCCAGCACAGCCCGTGCCATTTATCACCAGCATTTATGTGGGAGAGGATGACAGCAGGTGCCATTTGTGTCAGTGTTGCTATGTGAGTCGACTGATTAATTAAAGCCACACAGCCCCCCAGGCTGCCGGGAGGGTGAGGAGGAGCAGGAGGGATCATTTGTTAGCTCTCCCTAAGCCCTCGCTGTCTCCTTCAAAGGCCCTTTGAGTAGGTGAAAAATCCCACTGGGCCTTTGGGCATGGAGGTGGGAAAGGTGATGTCCCCTGGGATGGCTCTTGGAGGTCACTGTTGGTGGAGGTCCATACTCCAGGAGTGGGCATGAGGGCTCCATGGACTCACTCCATCCCCTGTAATCTTGTTTTTAAACATGCTGCTTTAAAAGATGTGACAAAAAGGAAGAAATATGCCAGCAAACACTGAGATAATTAAACAATTGTCCCACATCCTGTAAATGAGGAATCTCTATTACTCATGGACCAGAGCTGACGGGTGCAATATCACTTCTTTTTGCTCTCACACTACAATGCATCCATCCAGTTTCACCAGCCCTCACGTGACCCTCCGTTCAACCAATTCCAGTAAGTTTGGACAGATACTGATGTAAGTGAGACCAACACCCACCCCTGCCATGCAAGTCCCCAGGCTGTTACAGAAGGGCTCAATGACAGACCCCAGAGCGCTCCTTGCCCATTCTCAGCTGGGCTGAGTTTTGTAACTGCATGAGTCTCAGTGACATAAGAGGCCATTTAAGAGTTGCCCAAGGGAAATTCGCGCATGAGGCAGGTCTGCCTCACAAGGGATGAGGCTACACATTGCATTGGAGCAGCCATTTGTGATTGCCATCCATTCCTGGTACAGAGATGCTAACCTACTTCCCACAGCACTGCCATTGCTCATTCACCCACAGTCAGACAGTTTTCCTCACTGCTCTGGGATGAAAAACTCTTCCTGATCCTGATCAGTGGCCAAAACCATTTGTCATACTTCGAGACTGGGAAGTAGAAGACACATTTCACTGTGGAGAGACATCAGCCAGAACCCCGCTACTTTTGAAAACTTGCTTACATCTTGCTGGAGCAAAGGGCATTGGTTTCTCTCTTATGTATTGTAATCAAAATAAAGAAAATTCATGAACTTTTAACACCCTGGAGGTATTGCCTGTTTCCTAGACTCAAAGTAGCCAGTTGGCACAACTTAAAGGTGGCTTGCACTCAGCCTGCCAAGTAACATTACTTCAGTGAAACCATTGCAGCTCTCACGCCACACCACTTGTGCATACCCTCTGCCCTAGTCCTACATCAGCAAAAGCTAGAAGGAGAATAAAGAAAAAGATTTAAGGTGATTTTGCTGGAGACTGAATGTGGTTCTTTTATTGGATTGTCCAAGAGGAAAATACAGCTTTTCATATTGTCAAATACACGTGCTGGCCCCGATCAGTTTTCTAGGGCATTGCAACTGACAGTTCAGGGAAGAGTTCGTAAAGTAGAAATCAAGTGGGTAAATTCCCTCTGCTCCCCAGCAGCAGTGCCAGGGACACCACAGTCAGCATCAGGCCAACAGCTGAGTTCACTGAGGAGCAATTATCTGGATGTATTCCCCTGCATCTCTCAACACTCTGAGTTTAAATGGTAAGATGGCTCCCAGCTCGGTTACCCTGCAGGGAAGGTACAGTGTGAGGTTAATGCACCAAAGCTGACCCATCAGTCAGGAGAGCCAGCAGAGTTTACCCCTAAACGAGGATGGGCATGAGTGATGCTCCTGAAAGCCTCGTGACACGCTGATCGTTAGCCCCAGCTCAGTTAGGAACCCCGTCTTTTGTAGGAACAAATGTCAGGGAGTGCAGCATAGAACACACTGTCCCACCTGTTGGCTCTTCGTCTGACTGGGAATACAAGGGAAAAGCAGCCTTAGAAGCTGAGACACTACAGGTGCAGTTCAGGGCAGGCTCCATAACTTGCACTCAAAACCAAAATTTTAATATCTGCATATCCAGTTGGGCACTATAATTGAACCTGGGAAAAAAGTCATTTAGCAGCTATCAAAGGAGAGCAGCACGACAGATGATTTGCTGCGCCTCCTTCACTGTCCCCTCCTGTCCCTGAGCAGTGGACAGGTCCCTTTGCACCTGGGGAGGAAGCAAAGCCCTCTGGCCACTGCGTGCAGCACCAGCCTTGTACATTGGCCAAGAGAGGGACTGAGAACAGCAAAGCACAGGCGGGATTTGCACAGTCCAGACAAGGCAGTCAAGCACACATCAATGCTCAGAGCTCTCTTCTCCTCTCCCCTTCTCTCTGTCACACTCCCCTTGTCTGCAGGACAGATCCTCTCTGATATCTTCTTCTCTTCTTCACTCCAACAGGGGGTGAACACCCTTCCTCTTCCCACTGCCTTGCAAAACTCGGGCCATCATGCATCCACCCACCGTCCCCCTGGGAGCCCCTGAAACCAGCTCTGACTGTGACTTCCCATCCTGCAGCCTTTGCTGCCATCTACAGCCCCATGACTCGCCACGGGGACAGGATGGGGACTGGCATGGGTTGTCCATCCCAGGGGAATGCACCTGATATGGGATGCTGGTCTCTGCCTGTTCTCCTGCAGAGCTCCCAACGGGTGGCTGAATAATGCATGGGTAGTAATTCCATTCAGGCAATTCACCCTTTTTTTCTGCAGGTTTAATCGTTAAGAGATAAATTGCCCTCATCCCTGGCTTCCCAGATGAGGAATTGTTAGGGGCCAGACCTGCAATTTATTATATTTTGGCAGAGAGAAGGTTTAAATGCTCTGGGGTGGGGTTAAGAAGGAATGAGCTCTCACAAAGACCATGAATTAATGCTGCTAAATACTCACCTCTAATCCCATGTGTTCATAGGCAGAGTGATTGCTTTTATTTGAGGAACAAAAAGAAAGTGAGGCAGTGGGAAGTTACATGAGACTCTGCACAGTAAAGACCAGGCATTCCTATAACACTCCATGTTACTTAAGGCTGCCAGTGGGTACATTCTCACATCATCTTCCCTTCTCTCCATACCCAGAAGCATCTTTTCAGAGCACCACCCCAGTATAAAAATAACAAACATTCATTCCTATAGGAAGGGCTTTCTTAGTAAGTTTCCATGTATTTTCAGGACTATTTGTATATGTTCTCTCTCCTTGGAAGAAGACAAGAAATAGTTTACCCACAACATTTGGGACTTGAATTTGATTATTAATGCAGAAGCACTCACTGTCTCCTGATCTGGCTTAATCAGAGTACAGGTAGTACCTGGTCTTTATCTCACTACCTACCTGCATGCTCTCCCTCTCTTCCAAAAAATACTTTACAAAGACATTGCCAAAATCCAATGGGAAAAGCACAAATCCAGGTGTGATTTTTTTAAACACAGCAGGAGAGAATTGTGAATAGCTTACAATAGCACCACTCTGCAGCATGCACCCATCCAACTGAAAAAATGAATAATTGCTCAGTATATGTTTTAGGAACGCTATTTCTGGGACTCAGGATTTCCTGAGTAGGTTCACAATGACCACACAGGTTCTTCAGGGTCACATTTAAGCGATAGGTGATTAGTCATGTGTCAGACCATAAGAATTACCTCTGACTTTCACTCGTTACAGTGAAATGAAGACTTCAGGGTGAGTGAAGAGGAGGAGGATACATTGGCCCATTTGGCCCTATGCATAGTGGCATTTGACACTTGATTACTCTGTACAGCAGATGCAAAGATACAAGAAGAAAGCTTTAGGGATATCAAAATGCCTTTTTATTGCACACAATGAAAACCTTCTGCATAAGCCCGCTAGATTTCTAAGATCACCAATTAGAATGATCGTAATTTTTGCTCAAGTAATCATTTCTCTTTACTGGAAGAAAAAAAAAAGCATATTTTTAACTGAAGAGGGGAAAATATCTCTCTTTCATTCTTATTCTCTACCAGCTTAACTATAAAGTGACAGAAATAAGACTTCAAGTCTTGGATTATCAACAATGGTTGGTATTTATGGAAGCATAAATACCTTTAATTCAGTAGTAAGGCTCTGTGATAAATCCTTTGCTGAAGTAAATTTTCATCACTTCATTAATTCCATGTTAAAAAAGGATTGGCTGATTTTCACTAAGAAGAATGACTGTTCATAGCTGCTAGAAAGCTGGTAAGTCAATGTCAGAAATTTGTCATGCCAGATAATAAGACTGGAGAAGTTAGGAAGGCAGAGAAAACCTTTCAGCACCTGTAGCAATACTCTGGTCTGCTCTGTAATTTAATTAATTTGTAATAGCAGAGAATCTAGTTCTTTACAACCTCTGTGAATCAGAAAAAAATATTTATTTCAAGCATCAGATCTGAGACTTAAAGAAATAAACCCCCAATATTTTAAAGCGTGTGTAGGGGGAAATCTATCAGTCAGGCAAGAAAAATGTTTATATAAAATTATTTAATTCTACTTATATTTTCCAACTCATATAATGGCAAATCAAAGCATATGGTGCTTTGGCTCGATAGAAACATTCTCTCCCAAATATAAGAGCAAAGGCTTCTATTGGAAAAGATATTTAAGACACAGCCACATCCCCTTCAGCATGTTGGAGTCATTCTGCACAGAAGCCTCACAGCTGCAGATGACAGGGCCAAATATCTCAGACAAATATTTTGACTTGGGTTTTAACAGGCTTTTGAACTTGTCCCATGTCTTGCTGAGGATATCAAGTCAGACCTTCAGTTTGCATGCAATTGTCTGCATAAAACACAGTAAAGCCAGAGAAATTTCATTATTGCTGTAGCATCTAGAAATCTTCATAGTAAACTGTTGAGCTTTTGATGGGATACCCTTCCTTCTTGGACGAGGGTGAGAGAACAGAGGAGGCTGCTGTTATGCTAAGTTCTTTATTTCATAGTCTCATAGCTTTCTTGAAGGCAGAGTTCGAAGGGGTTACATGATAAGGCCAAGCAGCAACAGCAGCAGCAGGCAAACAGCAAGTAGTAAACAGCTTCTTCTTCTAATTCTAGTCCTAATTCTTTCTTAAAGAAGTGTGGATTATATTTGTTAATTCACCAATAAAATTAACACATGATACTAGTTTTTCATTTCTTAACCTATCCTGGTCTAATTCTAATAGTCATAAATCTCACACAAGTGTTGCATAGGTATTACACAGATTTGCGTGTACAGTTTCTATCAGCTCTTATTGTTTATGTGAACACTCTGTCTAAAAAATGTGAACAGTATAGTTCTATCTGTATTCTGTCTAAAGCAAAGAAATTCTGTGAAAAGGTAACAGTGCTGCAGTAAAAACTGTGTTTTAAGTGTGTTTTAAGGTCTCTACTGCAGCTTTTCAATGTTTAAAGCACTTAGCATATATTTCTACTAAAAGTTAAAAATCTGTATTCCTACTTCACTTTGGTGTGGCTTCATGTAGCTCAGCTTGTCCAAAGGTTTTAATTCAACCCCTGTGGTTTGGCTTTCCTCTGGGCCTGAGTCCAGAGGAGCTTTCACTCCCACAGTAAACCAGTAAAACACTGGCAAGTTTCCATTACAAGGAAAGAGAGGGAAAAAAATATATATAGGACAAAAGAAATCATCTCTCATTAGAAGAATTTACACATACTAGATTTTTGATTTTGACAGAGAAAAAGGTCTTTGTCATTCCAAACCAGAAAGTTTTCCTGTAGACGTTGTTCCACCTGCTCAGTGGGAATTGCTGTGATTTACAGGAACAGACTGGTGCTTTCAAGGAGCCATGCATTGTCACAAAAAGGAAGGGACCAATCAGTGTCCCCTGGAAAATAACAACTTCTACAGAATATTCTTCAACATGATAAATGCCTTTGCGTGTGCAATGCAGGTGCATTTTCCACTACTAGCGTTCTGTAAGGCAATGCAGCATCTTCCGCTCTCACACACAGTCCTGCCCTACAAAACACACACCTACAGCAAAACCAGGGAGCAGGAGTGCTGTTATTACCACAGACTAGGTAAGAGTATGCTATTTCTTCCCCACAGCTCTTACAGATGTTGATGGCAAATGTTTGGCTCTTGCTGGGAAGCTCTTGATTGCATCTGAAGAAGTTTAAGAACCAGCCTCTGGCAGTCTCAGCGACATGAGATGCTACACACCCCATACTCTCCAGATCTTCATTCAGAGATTTCCAGCCCTACAGCTCTTGGTTCAGAGCTCTGGCAGCCCATGGACCAAGTGACCCCACCCAGTCATCTCTTCATCAAGCCCCTCCTTTCTGGGTTTGCACAAACATGTGCACATGTACAAGTGGAGGAGTGCTGGGGTGGGCAGCATCTCCCCTCTCACAAGCTCAGCCACCAAAAGGGAATGACGTAAGTTTGCATCACTGGAGGAGGAAATAAGTCGTGGCTTGGACCACAACAAACACTTGCACTCTGGCATCCCATTGGAGATCTTGTGACTCTGGTTGTCCCCACAAGACAAGAATGCCCTTCTTGCATGCATCTGCCCCACACTGTAATGGGGGCCCGAGGCCTTGTTCAAAGGCTTGACATCAGTGACACAAGTGCAAAATCAAAGCCAGAGCTGGCTGCACTCCAAGGATTCATCCTGCTGCTGTCTCAGCTGTGCCAGTTGGAGTTAGTTATCGAGGAAGAGATGTAGAAACTGCACCACAAGTGCTGAAGGGATTGAGAATGTCATGTATGACGTAAACAGGAACTGCACAGCTATGGCAGGACCTGCCTGACCTTTGTGGTGTGGGAGAAGACATGATGTGGTTTGCTTCAGCACAGCCTTCCTCTCCTTCAGCCCAGGGCAATGCTCAAAGACTGCTAATGCAGATAGCACAAGGGTAAAAACAGAGCCTTAAAACATCAGATGGAATTGCTGTCTTCTGGCAAAATGGACAGGTTTCTTTCCACCTATATTCTCTCTGACCTAGACCAGTCCTTTGCAGCTTAGACTGGTTCCATGGGCAAGCCCAGCGCCCAGGTTTAGGGCTCTCCTCAATATTCACAGCTGCAACAACTAACATGAAATCACACTAGGGAAGAAGAGATCCTGCCAACTACAGGCTCAGTCCCAAAACTATTTCTTGGTCTCAGATCCCATCTCCAGGAGTTGCCTGCCCCAGGCAGCTTATTCATGGGCTACAGATTTCACTGCAATGGGATGACTCCCTGTCTGATGTCTGGAGCTACTGCAAATTCAGAGTCTTTATTAAAGGGGCAATTGATATAGGCAGGACAACATATTCTATGTCCTTCCCTACAACATATTCCCTTGTCTTTGCTGGAAATGCTTCCAGCACAGATAAGCAGTTTTTGAATTTCCTCATGTCCTACTCACTGCAGCATCAACACACTCCAAGTTCTGACCTGCCCCCAAAGGGGCAGACAAGACACAGTTTTCAGACAGCTTTTGCAGCCTTTTTTTGTTTCCCCAAATGAGTACTCTGCAGACCCTGAAAAGGTTTGTGTGCCCCGAGCATCACCAGGAATCACAAGATGACAAGAAATGGGAACACACTGACCTTCTGGATGCTTTTAACTCTGGCCAGCACCAGAGAGAAAACATGTAAGTCAAAAATATGATCTTCTTGGGAGACTTAAGATGAAAAAGAGTAAAATGCACCATTTAAGTCTGACAGTTGTTACCAAACCCACACATCTCTCCTTACCTCCCTTCCACTGATTTATGAATCAGATGCCTCATCCTCTGGACAGGCATACACATGTTTCACATTGACATAGGTTTTCTTTCCCACACATCTCTGCTGTGTAAGGTGACCATTTGAACTCATTAATTCACCATACAAAGTGAGTATGTTCCCTTAGCTGGTGTCCTACAGAGCTCAGGTTAAGGGCAAGAGAGTGAAAAGGGCTCCCAGTCTGGGGAAAGGACAGGAGGAAGGAAGGGAGCACATGAAAAGGCTGCCCTTTAAACCCAGCACAACTTGCCTTCTCTTCACCCACAGCATATAGTGTGCACACGACTTGAATGGAACAAAATAACTCATTACTTCACACAAACCAAGCTGAGTGTATCTGTAACTGATCCCCAAGTCAATTTGACCTTGAGGAGGAAACACTGCAGCTTTTTTCAACAAAGATACCTGGAGAGATTCAGGTTCTCATACAGTGTTTCATGGTGTCTCAAAGCCTCAGCTGAAAGAGTGCTGAGGCTCAGATCAAACAGGTGAGAGAGGCTGAAATAAAGCAGATTTCTGTTGGCCTCACTCTCTGCCTGACCCCATCTGATGGCATGTCTTCTCCCTATTGTTGGCCCAGCGTTGGGAGGTCCCATATTTGACACCAGCAGCTTGAGAGAAACAAGCTCTTCTTTGCTCTTCCCTTTAACTGCACACAATTTGGTACCAAAGAGGTGAGAACTCGTCACTAAGGTGCAGAGCAGTAACAGCCTTTAGGTAAAGTGCAGATCCTGGCACCCCTATTGCTCCTACTTTGTACCTTTGTGTCCAAGCCCCATCTGTGCTCCATCACTGTGCTACCTGGGCCCACAAAAAAAGCACTTTTACCCATACAAAAGGCTAAAGAACCCTCACAGCTCATGAGTAATGATCTCCTTTCTCTCTCCCAGAGAAATCAGTAATAATCTGGCAAATTTGCACCAAATTCATATTTACCCTTGGATATCATTAATGTTAGAGGTTGGGAATGACTCTGTTTGTGGCAAGCAGAAAAACTGAGAGGAGGAAGCAGCAAAAAATAATTGGTAGATGAATGATTTTAAGGAAATAAATAAGTGGTTAAAAGTAATTCCATGGTCAAGAAACAAGTTTCTCCAGGAACTTTACTGGAGGTGATGTGTAAATGATAAACCAGAGAAACAGGTGAACAAAAAAAAAAAAAAATTACCCACAGCCATCCATATATTCACTTCTTTGTTAAAAACCCTGATGCAAAACCAGTGCCTCCATCTCCCACTGAACTTTGGGGTTCTTTGCTGTATTTCACAAAACAACATCTGTCACCCCAAATTGTAATGGAGATGAATTACTTGCTTTAGAATGCTCAGTACTCCTGACTCCCACAGACAGCCCTCTGCAACTGCCTGAAAAACCCATAATTAGTAGCCATACACCACGGATGGAAAAAATCCACCCCAAATATTACTAGAATGCAGTAACATTATTTCCAAGGCATTTTGAGATGCATCCAGAGTGATAGAGTCCTGGCTAATTTCTTTTATTTTGCTTTTGGCAGAAAGAAGTGGAGAAAAGGGATTAGATTGAAACTGCCAAGCAGCAGAAGAAAACTATAAATCTCCCATGCAGAAGTTGGACACAGCAGGTCACTCAGTACAGGGCACGTGGGGGAAACCATTTGAGTCCCCTCCTCACCACTTCACAGTGCCAGAAAACTCAGTTGATGTAAATTATTGTTTCCCCTTTGACTTCAGTGGCATCTTGCCAGTTCGTAGCAGCTGAGGATGTGACACAACAGTTTTCACTCCCAGCAAACACTGACAAAGTTATGCAAAAATACAAGAACATATGAGTTTGAGGTCTAACATCCTACTGGGATAATGCCACTGATGGCCCTGGTATTTACATGAGACTATAAAATAGGCTTTTTAATCTTTTCTTGTCCTGACCTTGGGTTTAAGGTATTACAAGGGTGGGTGATAAACAAGCAAATAAATTCTTACAGCCAACAAGGAAAGGATCACCACTGCCACACTGCTTCTGAGCTCGAGTATTATCTCAGGCAATCAAAAGTTTAAAGGGAAGAAAAGTCAGCTGCAGCAAAACCGCCGGCTGTGAGAGCGGAGTGTGTCCTTGTGTCCATATGGCTGCAGCGTGCCAGGAGGGGAAATGCCTGGAGCCACTGACACCAGCCCACTAGGGGCCAATTCTCCTGGCACAGCACTGAATTAACAGGAAAGAAACGTGTCCTGCACAGCTCAGCACTCTTACCTTCACAAATGGAAAATCCTCACCTGGAGAGAGAGGATAATGCTGCAGGACGTGTGGAAGAACTCCCTTAACACAATGCAGGCGGGAGGATTTACTATCCTCATCTGTCCCAGGCCCCACGGTGGTTGTTCCAAAGCTGAGCTGCTCTTGCAGTTATGCTCCAGGAGATGCTCTTTCTTTCCTAAGGCAGACACCCTTACAAACAAGAAGTTGAACCCAGCAAACCTAGCTGAACCTTGCCATTAAACCACTTCAGGAATTGAGTGACAATGACCTTATGCCTAACAGCCTGCAAGTGAACACGCTCTTCCAAATAGCAACAATTTTGAATCTTTCCACTGGAAGCAAAGGCAATGGTAAATAAAGCAAATGTTCTGGAACAGTGACAGGTGAGGACACAGGCACAGGCCAGACAACGCAATCGTCCTTCCCCTCCTGTCCCACCAGTCTAACCTACTTCCTGCAGCCTCACAGCACCAGGGGAATATTCGTGTTGCAGCAATAAAGTTAACTGGATCTTGGAGAAGTTTAGTGCAATAGGCGAGATAACATTCAAAATTCCAAGGGAAATAAAAGCTGGGAGCCCTGCCTTTCCACTGTCAATATAAAGGGCATTTCAGTTGTAAAGACTCTGCATTTTATTTCTGCTGCATCCTCATAAGGCTGCAAAGCAATCCTAAGAAAACAATAAAACCCAATACACAAAATTCAGCATTGATTGTGTTTTCACATGTTAGCAACATCAGAGGTCTTGCCCTGACCTGGAAGAGGACAGTAAGCTTTCACTTTCTGTCTGTGCACTTCATTTGAAGCAAACATTATGTGCACACACACACGCACCCCCACACCCACATATATATATATATATATATATATATACATATACACACACAGACTACTTATGTAGAAGAAAACCTCTAACAGTTTGTCTTACCAAACATCCCCAGTGGCTTTTATTACAGCACTGCAACTTTCCTAATCTTTTATGTCCTCTGATCCTAAAGGGAACTATTAAAGGGCCGATGTGTGATTCAGCATCCATTTGTGGATGAAGAATGCTAACGGCCAGCACTGCCGCGGCAGGGGGGCGGCAGGTCCTGAGCGATCTCCAGACAATCAGGAGGCAGTTCAAAACATTGCTGCAGGGATGTTAATCCCAGCTCAGCCTGCAGTAAAAGCTCCCTGTGCCATTTTGCAATGCGGCAAATATTCTCCCTCCTTAGAGCAGCAATTTCTTCTCCTCTAGGTTTTGTCTTACTACATTTAACGCCAGTGCCAAGGTTATTTCCTCCTCCAAAATCTCTCAGACAGAATCAAAATACTTGCCAGATGTCTAAGGGAGCCACTGACTTAACAGAGTCAATGTGCAGAAAAAGATCTGCCATTTTAAAAGAATATTTAATTTCCTTAGAACTTCTTTCTCCCCACCACTGCCTCCTAATAAACAACTGTCAGCTATATGATATCTCAGCTGGAAAGAAACCATAAAGATGGTACAAAATTGCTGGGCACAGGAGTTTTCTGTGCAGAAGTACAACACCAAGGGGCAGCAAGATGAAGGATCTGGTGGTCCAAGGGTTTATATTTCAGAGTTACAAATGATTGCCTCCAATCCGGAGTTTGAATCCTCAGCCAGCAGATGCTTATTTAATTCATGGCAAGATCTTGGCAGGAAGTCCAACATTTTCAGAAGATAACTGCAGTTAATAGCACAGATCTATTTAATCACTTCAGTCAGGACAGAATGACCCAGTGTTGTCTTCTGATCTGATTTATGAAATGATGGCATCAACTAGAATGAAGCAACTGGCTGCTACAGTGTTGATGACATGATGTTCCTGCAGTGCTCAAACACATGGTTTTGGGGAGAGGCAGAAGGAGAGCTAAAGAAGCTGCAGTGACAGGCAGTCACATCTTCCTCAAGGACCCCAGCTTGGCATGTTAGCATCCAGAGAAACAACAATTGGACACATTTTTTTCCCACAAGGCAAAATTTGGGCTTGGAAACCTGCATAATCCCCCTAAAAGAGAGTCTGAAGACATAAAGAAATAACTAAAAGGGGAGATACAGTTGTTATTTCCAGTCTCTCCTTCCTTCTAATTCTCCTTAGCTACTGTCCCCTCTCTTCAGAGAGGCCACCACCCCCATAGGGCTCAGCACATCAACACCACACTGACCATCAACAAACAGAGCTGGCTCCTTACTGCGACCCCTCCATGGTCACCTTCAGGCCAGCTCCTTCAGAGGAGTCACCTCATCAGTCCCCCCACAGCCTCTGAGATCTCCCTCCCACAGGATGCACTAGTCCAATCCCCAACCAGTGGTCTGCAGCCTGTAAGGTGTGGACCAACCAGTGATGGGCTGGAACTGGCCTGTGGAATGGGAACTTGGCCTGTGAAATGCTTCAAGGAAAAACAAACAATCCAGAAGAGGACTTCTCACTTATCAGCAGGACTTTGACAATGTCTTTGGAAAACACTGATGACTGGTCAACTGTCAGGCAAAGATCATGATTAATATTTTGTCATCATTGTTTCTCATTTAAGAAGTTTGTAATTACAACTTTGCACAAGATTACAGTTCTGGTGATTTCACTGGTGCAAAACAAACTGGCCTTCAGGTTTTTCTTAATAAATCTCTATGGTCCAATCACTTAACACCACCAGTACACAGACTTCAGGCTATCCAGTCTTTGCTGCTTCCAAAAAAGAAAATGAAAAAAAGAAAATGGAAAATGTCAGGGTATATTTACACCAGAATTTTGTGACTTCTTTGTCTTGCAGACACTTTACAACCCAAGGGTGTGTGCCATGAGTTTATATCTGCACCTGTGCTGACTCA
This sequence comes from Corvus hawaiiensis, assembly GCF_020740725.1. Taxonomy (NCBI): domain Eukaryota; kingdom Metazoa; phylum Chordata; class Aves; order Passeriformes; family Corvidae; genus Corvus; species Corvus hawaiiensis. Next base: position 35,907,976 of record NC_063238.1, read on the forward strand.
AGTGTTGCCCTTCAGAAAATGGCAGCAATAAACCCATCAGAGTAAAGAATTTCTTCTGAATATCTAATCTAAACCTATTCTCTTTCAGTTTAAAGCCATTCCCCCCTGCTTTATGCCTTTGTGGATTGATCTGACACACCTGACCACAGCCCCTTGATTCTCCCATAGTCAGAAAGAGAGAAAGATACCTGAAGGTACCAGGGCGTGCTCCAGCCTTGGCCAGGCTGCCTCCTCCTATCCCACCTCTCTGCTGCCCACTGATGCCAGGAGAAAAAGTCCCATCAATTTCAAGATGTTACATCAGCCCTTTGGTCTGCAACAGCCAAGCAGTGAGACAGAAGGACTGGGAATGCATCCCCTCGTTCCAGCACACCATTTTGCAGAGCATTCCCTCACAGGTGGCTTTCAAAAAAAACCCCAAGCAACCAAACAAAAAAAAATATTATCATTCTTACTGGATTTTCTTGAAAGAATCAATTTACTATTTCTAAGTGTTTGGATCAATTTAAAGGCCACAATCATCAGGAAATTATCTCAATGAAGTTCTGAAAAATGAGGATTGTGTCATATCATCCACATCTTAGCAGTGAAATGAAAGACAGAGGGGGAAAAATAGTTTTCACAGCAGTCAAAATAACACCCTAAAATGAGAATGACCTTTATGTGTTCTTGCTGCTGAATCTTCAGGTTTTGTATTGTGAAAAAACACGTGACAAGATCCCCGCACAAGATGCCAGGCATTTCCGGCAAACTGTACCAACTGCAGCATCATTAATTTAATCTTCCACTACCCGACTCTTCTCCTGACTGAAAAATCAATGCTAATAAGGAGCTTTGGGAAAAGACTCTGTTGATGCCTCATCTTGTATGGACTAATTTTAACCTGCTGTCTAATGACTAAGTGGCTTTAAAGAACCTATAAACTCAACAAAGAGATTTTTAAATGTCTCTTTCCCAAATGGTTCTCTCTGCTGATGAAGACATCTAAATGCATGAGGATGGGTTTATGTGCTACCTCAGCCACTCTGTCAGGGGTGCTGGGGGTGGAGGCCAAAGCCTTGTACTTCAACTGCATCAGCCGCCACGCTCGTGTGCAGGAAAGCACCAGCAATGAATCCGACAAGGAGCCATTCCACGTCGTCAGAGACAGTAATAGGATCTGAATCATCTGCAGCTGAAGGAAAGGAGCGTGGGGCTCTTTGCTCATTCGGATAAATTGCTGCTGGAGCAATAACCGAAGCCTGAAGAACAAGTGTGATCTTAAGCAATGGTTGGGATGAGATGAAACCACCACTCCGAACAGCCTCAGCTTCACTTCTGAGCACCCCCTCCAGAGCTGACCTGTGTGCCTCTCTTTACCTTAAAGTGTTTGTGGAGGCAGCCCACAGGGTCACGAGGCATCTGGGAGATCGTTCCTCACCTCTGAGGCTCGTCTGTTCTGAGCCACACAGATTTTTCCCACTTTTTGGAAGACTTCCAAAATTTGCTATATGGACACACAGCCCTCCTGCAAATCATACCACCTGGGGACCACTAAATTTTGAATTAGGATATCTTTTCTGAAAAACTTCGTTTTATGACCAGTCAGCTCTTCCAGTTCATTTGTCTCTTCCATTCCATGTTGTATCCCAATTTGTAACTAATAATCACATTGATCTGATCACCAGAACAGTTGCTCTCTTATTTTTTACCCCTTTCTACAATTCCTAGCAGTGTGAGTGCTCAATCTTTAAATCAAAGGTCCTGAGACACCTTCATTTGTGCTCAAATAGAAATAAACACACCAGTATTTTTAGCAGATTTTTAGAAAGATGCTTTATTTTTTGAAGATCCACCTATCAACATTGGAAAGTGCCTATGAATTTTTCTTCCAAATGCAAAGCTTCCTCCATACTGAACAGAATATTTACTCAATGCTCACTAAACTTCCAAAGGAAGTTTAAATTTGTTTTCCCGTCTATTCAGCAGCTTTGACCACAGAGGCAGATACAAGAAAGGATGGATCCAAGATTAAATATTGACTCAGCCTGAGCAAAAGCTGCCTCCCTTTTACAAGAGACACTGAGAGATTCTTGACTGCTAGTTTCCCAATTCCCTCCTGAACACAGTAATACATTTATAATAATGCCTGCTATTAATACAAATGAAGGGGGAAAAAAAGCCCTGGGTGCAGGATACAGCAGAGTATTTATCCCAGCTAAACATCACTGTCTTATCATTGATAGGAGTAGGACGGAAACTAAACTCCACTACATCAAACCAGCTTTTAACACTAAGATCCATCCTGATAATATCACAGTAGATAGTTTATCAGCAGGATCTCATCCGTCACTAACTCCAGACAGGGAGCCTGTGATGAGGTATCATCCCACCAGAGCCCTGTTTCATTCTCCAGCGCCTTGCTTTCATCCCAGTATCAGCATGCCAGGCACAGACACCAGTCCAGCTCCCATGGGGCTAATCCCAGAGGGACCGAGGCGTCTTGGAAGAGCTCTGTGCTCCAGCGAGCTGCCAGCTGCAGTGAACCATTGCCACTTCAAACCTTGAGGCTGGAATGAGGCTGCTCTCACCTTTACACAGAGCCCCAGCCTGTGGCTCACAGGAAAATCAGACACAGCTGTGGGCTGTTCTGTGCCCCATTTCAGCACAGGGATGATCCTTGGTAATTGACCGGAGACACATCCCCAGGCACACGGGTGTGTGCAGCCCACTGAGCACCTCCATGAAGCTGAGCTCTATGTCTGACTCCGCTTCCCCTCTATGCCAAAAGTGGCTATATCAGCTACCAGGGCCACATCTGCCTCCATAGTGGCACAACTTACCTGCCTCAGATGGCACAGGTTCCACAGCACACTGTGCCCAATCTTTCCAAAATCCCATGTGCCCAAGCAGCTCCGTGCCTGGGTCACCAGTGGTCCCCTTGTCTGCTCTCTGCAGGGCAATACTTGCAGCTCTGCCCTCAAGCACCACCCTCAGCACATGAGAAGGATGAGGAGGGGGCTGGTCCAGCCGAGGTCTTCGACCCCAGCACCTGAGGTGGCTCTGAGCCAGCAGCACACTGCAGCTTCCATCAGAAAGGGCCAGCTCTGGGTAACATGCTTTGGGATTGCCACCAACACAGAGTTATCAGGATGGAAAATAATCCCAAAAATGTGTTGTTGTCGTGCTTTTGTGCTCCTGCAACAGCATGTTACATGAAATGGAAAAACTATATAGAGGAAAAGTTTATTGTTTTCCAGTAATTTCCACAAACTCTTACCATTCTTTATTTGGTCATTCTACAGCTCTCACCCATCCTTAGACTATCATGCAGAAGGAAAATGGGATGAAACTGAAAGATAACAAAGCCCTGGCAAGACTCCAACCACAATTAGACATTTTGATGAGTAATGAGCATGACCAGAGTTACAGCAGTAAATATTGAATGTTATTTTTGAAATGAAGTCTGAGGAAAGATGTAAACTCTCATGATTTGAGAGGCATTAGTTAACCTCTAATTACAGAGGGAAGGGGAGGAATGGAAACTTTTGTGAGATAAAGGATAACCTAACTGCTTGTTGCAGGGTTTCTTGGAACACCCTTGGTCTGCCCTGCTCTGGTCATTGTCAAAATCCTGGGCTAGAAGGCTTGCAGGTCTGAGGGAGCTTAGCAGCGCCTAAATTCCTAGAAAAGCAATTGTAACATATACTTTGCTTGCTACAAACATTTGATTTTCTACAGTAGTTATAGAAATATATTATTATCTAAACCCAGATGTTTTGTTACAGGCAAAAATTACCATAGCTACCTTTTTCTTCTCTCCCAGGAATTGCAATTAATAGCTTGTCCATTACAAATATCTGGGGTTTATATATGCACATATACCTATACACACACATAAATATACAACTTAGTCACTGCAAACTATACTAAAGTGTTTTTCTAGCATATAAGAAAGGTAGAATGAGAAAACAGCTTCCCATTGCAGGAGACCCAAGCCTTAACACTTTTACAGGTCGACTGTATAAAGCAATAAGAGAAGACCATAGGATTCATTGATATACAGTATGATCTATTCAAATCTCTGAAACTTTATTAATGTGCAGTCTGCTTTATTCTCTTTCTCCCCTGCAGTGTTGGATCCATTTATTGTTCTGGGCTTTTTTTTTCTCCAACTCATTTTCACCACCCATTTTGTAATGGCCAAAGCAAGAGCTCTGCAACCTTGACTGGGTTCGTCAATACAAAAGCCTCACGACATTACATCACTGTGTGCCCAGGTTACAGCTCCTTCTGCTTTCAGTCTGCCAAGGCAGGAATGTAGGGAGTGCTTTATTGTGGAAGCAGTTTGGTTTTGGTGTTATACAGAGAAGGGCCAAAAGGTATTCCTTACAGCAGTCAAGGCTGATCGTGGTCCTCAGATCCACAACCTCAACACTGAATGGTTTCACTCCTGCCCAAACGTGTGCTCTTTTGCTGTAGCAGGTCACCAAAGGAATTTAATGGTAAACCACAAACTTCTGTCTACACCACCTAGCAATTTCTTGGGTATTATAGGCTCAAGCCCACCAATATTACCACCACCTCAAGCCCCGCCCCATCCCTGGAGAAGGTGCAAGCTGAGGAATGCCACAGGTATGCAGAGAGGTGGCCAGAGAGCTTGTGAACTCCCCACCCCTGGAGGTGTTCAAGACCAGGCTGCACAGGGCTATGTTCAACAGAGCAACCTGATCTAGTAGGAGGGGCAGAGGGGCTGAACTAGCTCCCTTCCAACCCAAACAATTCTATGATTCTGTGATACAGCAGCGCACAGGGCAGGCGCCAGACCAGATGTGCTGGAGCAGCCAGTGCTGGTCCAGTCACACACAGCAGGATTTTGGACTAGTGAGAGCCTCCACGTGCTGCAGGCCGTGCCAGATTTACAGACACTGTCTCACCAAGGGTGAGTGTGTTCTCTCTGCAAGAAGGAGGTACAGAAATACCTGAGCTATGCAAGTCAGACAGCACCAATACAGAGAGCAAGGAGCCTCAGCAGAGATGCCCAGACAAACGTGTCTGATGGGGCTCCTTTTGGGGCGCTGCTGAGCCACGGCTGAACTGAAGGAGAAGAGGAGCAGACAGGTTTCTTTAGGATCTGCCAAGCCCGTGGAGCTGATCAAAGCATGGCAAGCAAAGCACTCCAGGCAGTGCCTTGACCAACAGGCAAGGGGTACAGTGGCAGCACCGACATACGTTGACAACGCCACCATGGTGTGCCACTACCTCCAAAGCAGTGGTGCCAGCCAGCGGGGGCTGTGCACACCCCCTCACAAGCTGGAATGCTGGGAGCAACAGCCTGACTTTGGTACAGACCGTGCAACACAACACACTCCCACTGCAGCACTTGCACAGGCTGAGCCAGCCTAATGAGCTTCTCTGGTGGCTGCATTCAGACAGCAAAATAAAAAAGCAAAAGGAGGGTGATTCCTGTGGGACTCAGCAAATCTACCAACACCAATCCTGGGCAGCCCATTTGGTGTTGCTGTTCACTGTGCAAGACTCCCTATGAAAAATTCACATTATTTTTGTGCATTTTCCTGAAGAATTACTCCTCTGTGAGATGGCACCTCATGGTCAACAGCACTAATAGACACTGATGGGGTGGGAAGCAGCATTTGCTCTGCATCCTGATTGGTTCTGATCTTCCAGTGATGCTACTAAAGAGTTACAAGCCCTTCCTCCTGGCCCAAATCCAAATCTCATGCTTGAAACCTGAGGTTTGGCAAGCACTGATGTTGTTTGTCTGCTGAGAAATGGGCATTTCTGGCAACAAGATGTTGATTAGAAGAGGTGACAGAACTGCTGAGCAGCCAAATCACTCCTGAAGAAGAAATACAGTTCCATTAGCATCCCCAGAAACTCACGCAATGTATATTTGTCTGCTTTCCCCATTTAGAGCTTACACTGTGCCTATCAGCATATCTGTTATCCTTGCACAAAAGTCTCCTTAAAAAGGGTTTCTCAGATCTCATCAGTGACTGGGTCACACAGACATTGTTTAAGGTCCAGAGCCCTGCTCCCTGATGCTCAGGCATTGCATGGTTTATAAAAGCATCAGGATATGTCTGAAGTGGGGCTGCCCCCGCCACTCCTCGGTGCATCCCCAAAACCGAGCCCAGCGCTTGGCCCCAGCAGCCCTCCTCCATCTCCAGCGCCTTGCTGAGGAGGAAGCGGCGCAGACTGACCGAATTCCAATCCCCTTACACAGCCCCTCCGAGTCACTCTCTGGACGTCTCAGCACAGCCTTGGCCGCTTGCTCAGACCCGAAAATGTAGTGAAGATTCAGAGAGCTAGACTCTTCCTTTACAGGAGAAATTGAGTGTGGGATATTCTCAGCCTCAGGATAATCACACCCCAGAAATTTCCCTGCACTGGATGTAGTCTCAAGATGTGGTGGCTGTTGTTATTGACATTGTTTGAAACACAAAACAAACAAAACAAAAACACCAAATTTTTTGGGGGGAATAAGAATCCAGCAAAAGCCCCAGCCCAGGGGTAGGAGGGAGATGTAGCAGGCTAAAGAAATCCCTGCAGAGCCCAGTATCAGCTCCTCCCTTACCTGCAGCAAAGGTTTAATTGTAACCTTATAATGCTGACAAGAGTGGCACAGAAGGTGATGAGATAGATGTACACACACAGATGCACAGAGCACTTCATAGTAATTGCTTGAAATGCTGATCTAGGTTCAGACCACAGAAATTTCCTATGGTCTGATCTCCAGCTTTCCTAGACTCCAGAAGAAATCTATCCCCAGAGCAGACGGGGTAGGCTTGGTCTCCCTTCAGATCACTCTTTTAAGAGTTTCCAGATCCAAGCCCCACATGACCCATCCCTGTGCTGGGGGGCTGTTTGGGGCTGCAGAGACCAGGACTCAGACCTGAAACCTGAAGGGTAAATACGAGTCCAAAGCATGGGAGGGACCGTGAGCTGGCCACGTATAGAGCAACTTCTGGGTGGAGGGAAGCAGCTGCTGAACTGTGAACAGCATCATTCCCAAAGCCTCACTGACAAGAGACAGCTCTCCCGGCTATAGGTGAAGAGGGACAGATGCTGAAGATGATGGTCTGTGAGGCTGAATGTCCCTGAGCTAAGCACCTGACTGAAACCCTCCTGCTCTGCTTTCCGGGCAAGAGCTTCCCATGACAAGGACCTAAACAGAGCCTTCCGTAACAAAACCCACTCTGTAAAAACTAATTAAAATGTTTAATTAGCTTTTGATTAACAGCATATTTCAAAATCCTTTAGAGACTTGCAGATCAGCAGAGGCACAACTTTGGAGTCCAGGACCGTTCTGTTTCGAAACACATTCCCTCCTTGAGAGCAGACACACAATTACGTTCCTGCTTCAATTGCTCCTCATTTGCAAAGCCAGAGCATGAAGCAAGTTGTGTTAATGTGTCAAAATGGGGAGAGAAATAAAGAGAGCAATGGATCACTGAGTCTTTGAAGGCAACAGTAAAATTGCAGTAATGTATAGGAGGGCGAGTTTGCGGGCGGAACAGTTGCTCTCAAAGAACAGCGGCGCTCAGCCAGTAAATAGGGCTTGTTTGAGAAGAGCATCACTGCCATCTTCAGGACGGCTGCTTTCTCTTTCCCAACATGAAGCAGCTTTTCTGGGAGCAATTTTTGGTTTATGCAGTACAAAAGAAAGCTTTCTGCAACTCCAGCCAAAGTTATATTTTCAGTTATTATTGATGCTCTGTGGAGGATGTTTTGGTCCAACTCTTTCCAGCTTCTGGATTTTGACACCTCGAACTGCCTATGCAGAAACACCTCATAAACATAATTTCCAGTGCAAATTTCAATTTAAGATGAAAAAGACCTGTCAGTCAGTCTGGGCCACTTCAGTGCAGTAAAATTTCCTAATGGACACCTCTTGCCCTTTATTCAATCCAGATTAAATGTCTCCAAGGAGCCACCCCCTTCCACTTCTCTTGCAAGATGTTTACGTTAGCGTAAGAGAAGCGTTACAAAACTCCTCGTGACATCAGCCAACTTTCCTTCCAGTGGCATTAAATCATCACTCTTCTAGCCAGAACAGTCAGTCAGATGCCACACACAGAAACCATCTCTAGCCTGGGCCTCCAAGCGGTATTTCACTCTCAGGCACTACAAGTCATTTCAAAGATGTACAGTACTGAATGTAGAGCCCATCACCTTAAAAACAACAGTAAGGGTACTAAAGATGATAAAGGCAACTGCTTTAAAGCCAGAAAGAGCACAGTTAGGATGGCCACATTACTTAAGCTCACATGTTCCAGTAATGCACTCCCACGCTGTGTTTAATCACACCAATGCTGATCAGGGGTCACATAGCTGGCCATGGGGACATCAGTTTTATACTGCAATATCTCATCTCCCTCCACCCTGCACTTGGACACATCTCATGTGCCCCTTCACATGATGGGTGTGTTTCCAGCCCATTGGATGAGCTGGATGTGTGCACATACTCCTTTCCCAAGCCTGGACACTGGCCCGTCATTTGGCCAATGTTCAAGCATCGCTTTGACACAATAGGCACATGTGAAATCACGCAATGCAGGAATATGGGGAGCCAGGACAAAATAAGCAGCTCAGTTGTTTCCTTGCTGCATCCAAGGAAGAGACGGGTCAGGCCACAGATCAGGCCAGATACATGCTCTTGCCAGACCAGCTCTGACTTGGAGTTGTCTTAGACTCCCATGACCACAGAGGCCACCTCTGTTACCTGCAGCAGGAGCTCTCCCTGCTTCTGAGGATGGGGACATCAGTGACACACCCTGAATGGCAAGGAAGGGGAGAATGCACAGAAGCATTCCTCTGGAGACCTTGGAATCAACAGGAATTTGCCACCTCTAAGGAGGGAACCCCATGGCAGGAACCAGGATAGGGCACAGCACTCCTGTATCTCACTTAATCATCACGGTCACCAGGTGCTTGTAACTCCTCACCTCAACTACTGGACACCCCTGATCCCTGCAGTAATGTGTTGGCTCTGGGACAGGGCTCAAGCATGAGCAGGGAAGGCAGGGCCCTGGGGCAGGAGCCTGCAGGGGGTAGCAGACCGCTGCAGTTCACAGCACACTGCTGAGGGCGAGAAGACAAGTACATCTCCTGAATTTCTCCAACTCCTCTTGCACCAACTGAGGTCTCAGGAGCTATCGTAAGACCTGTCCTCAATAATTTCTTAGAAGAACATGGAAGATAACTAACAGCACCAACACACTTCCATATATGACAGGTAAGATGAATGCTTTCAAAAGGAAGACAAAGGGTCTTGGGTGTAGCTGTAGCTGTGAAACACAGACATGACTGAGCAGGGCAACAGAGGAAAGCCTTCAAGTAAGCGTGTCCCTGGGAGCTCCAGGACCACTCACATACAAGGGCAACCTCGGCAGGCATGTTCATGACTCACCAAGTCCATGTATCCTGTTACCAGCTGCACTCAAGCATTTGCTGGTGAAATAATTACAGCAGTGAATCCACATAATAAAACATCCAAGAGTTCAAGCAATTCAGCAGTGTCGACTTTATCTGCAGCACGCAGTATCCTTGTATACATTCAGAAAGAGCAGTGTTTAATCTGGCAGATCCCCTTGAGAAAGCTCAATTCTACCACTTGGCCAAGTCTTGTAATTTGTAACACACCTGCAGTAGCTTGATAACTTCACCACTGTCCCCTAGAACCCCACAAAGGCCCGCTTCTCACTGCTGTAGCTGTGACAGAGTCCACAGCATGGAACAGATGTAAGAGACCAGGTGATACCTCCTGGCTAGATGTGCTCACCAGATACAGCCCCCTTTGTTGTAACCTTGGCAGAAGAGGTAACCCTGTCCAGGCACCTTTATCACAGTGATAAAACTGAGGGATGAGACCAGCCTGAAAGGGTCATTAGCACAGGGGGAAGCAGATCACTGGCCAGATCCAGGGCAACAAGTTGGTTGCAATCATCCAGTTTTTAAATATCCTGTGTGACAGCATTCATTACAAAATTCATATGCAAACTGATACCATGAACTTTATACTGGGATTGCTTTAGTCCTTGCTCCACTACCCCCAAGCCGCTACTATTGATCTGCCAGCAGGCACTATACTGGGCTTGGGAGAAGGGCTCAAAAAATTTTCCTCAGGCTTATCTGATAAAAAGACCAAAAGGGCAAGAAAGGGCAAACAACTTGGTAGTTTAGAGATAGTTTTCTGTTTTGATAAAAGAAGCAGCTTCACAGTGTTATTTCTCAAGATTTTGAGAAAGAAGCAACACCATCACCACAGCCAAAAAAGGCACCCTCAAGGATGCCTCCTGCATCCAGCAGGACTTGTGACTACAAGTTGTGGCACCAGGGAACACCACAGTGAACTTCCTATTGACACACTCCTCAAATCCCACAACTAACTACAAACTCACAGCAACTGCCTTAACTACTCCTTGTTAGTTATTTCACAAGTCTAAGTCTTTGCAGGGACAGAAAGACAACATCAAACTTAAGAAACCCAAAGAAAAGGAAGATGAGCAGCCTTCTAGTGAAGCAGCAATCTGAAGAGTAATCACATCCCTGCTGCAAAAGACATGCTGGCATTGGCCTTGCAAGCCAGGAGAAAGCAGCCAGAGGACAGTTCATCCAGAATGAGATGTTTGCACAGGAATGCTCCAAGTCCACATGCAAGAAGGCCATTTCAGAGTCCTCTTCTCCAGATTTGCTCCAATCATAATAAAACTACATGGAAATAGGCAGCATTTCTGGCAAAGTGAAATCCTGATGTGGTTTATAAACATAAGATATGGACAGGAAAGGACACTTTTTTAGGAGAGACATTTCCATAATTTGAAGTGAAATTTAAGGAACCAAAATCAACATCACTCAAGCAGGCTGGTACTAGAGAACTGCAGAACCATTCCAGAGCTGGGGGTGGCACACACTGTCAGCCATGCAGCCTCCTTACTGTCTGTGACATACACCACAGTAGATGTTTCCCCAAGAGACCCATCTGTGCCTGGAATCTGAGGCTCACAAGAAGGGAGCAATAGTGTTTACACTCAAGAGACACAGCACCACAAGGAGAAGGCCTTTCACCCACAACAGTTACAGGCTGGTTACACCAGCTCACAGCACAGGGAGGGTGGCTAATTTGAGCATAGGATTTATTTTAACCATTGAGTGCCACCCAGCCCAGCCCCCCAAAATTACAGGCTATCACACACAACAGGGTGGAGCCATCCAAACTGTGTAGATTTTCCCCCAAAACTTACATAGAGGCTGTTTAGTGGCCAATACTTAGTGCTGGGTGCGCCTGCCAGCTGCTCTCCTGCCCACCAGCACAGATAAAGTGAAGTGGGCAAGATTAAAGAGCGGTTTTGCAAGGAACAAGCACCAAAACTTGAGCAGGAACACACAGCAGTTTCAGCTCAAAACTGCTAACAGCTGATGCTTGGTGCACTGGAAGAGCCTGTTTTCTTGGAAAGCTCATGAGTGGGGAAGCTTGTGGAGCTGTGGGCCAGCCAACTCCAAGGCAAGCCAGCTCTAATCTCCCCTCCCAGCTGTGTACCCAAAGAAACTGCAAAACACAAATGCCAGAGGAAAATAAAGGAAAGCTCCAATTATTCTCAGACCACAAGAACAACGATGTTTAAAAGCAAAGATGCTGTCAGGGCGGCAGAAAGGAAGATCTGTCCAAAACAGTCGACTGAAGAAATTGTGTTGTTTTAGTCAGCAGCCACAGAGACAAGACAAAGAAGGAATCTGCTGTATGGCTGGTTCTGCCACAACAGCACTCCAGCCTGATTTACTGTTTCAAGTGTTTTTCAACAAGATCAGAAGTAAAAAAAAAAAAGTCAGATATACAAGCTGTGCTTAAAATCCATTTTCTGTAAATTAGGTTTCTTTTAGAAAGCTTTACTTCCCAAAAATAACACTGGACAGGAGCATGATTTGCTCCTCCTGGGATTATTACTCCTTAACTGTATTTGCAGCAACAAGGATAACACAAAAATACTTTTTTTCCTCAAGGTGATGAACTGATGAGGACAGTTTCCTTTTCAGATCCCCGGAGAAGGGTTGGTTGCATACAGTTTGTTACAATCACATGATTCTGGGGAAAATATTTTTTTTTCCTTTTTAAAAACCCCAAACAAATCCAATTTTGTTTTTTATCAGCTTGATTCAACTGTGATATTGTCAAAAGGACTAGAGCAGTATCATACCAAAGCAAGAGTATTTTATTCCTGTGGCCAGCAAAGCACATGGGTTGGCTTCTCTGTGGCAGAGACCTTGCCTAAGCATCTTTGGCAGGGAAGAAAAAATGTATTGCCCTGTCTAACAGAGATGGACACACAGGTACCCAGAATACACCTGAACCTCCTCCAAAGTCTTCAAGTGTAATGATTTACAAGTTTGCAGATCTCTTCCTTCCAAAACAAACAAACAAAAGATAAAAAGGAAAACATTTCTTGATGGTGCAGAAGGGGTATCCATAGGAAAGCCACCACGGTCACACTGATACGTTCTATCTGGAGCCAGCATGCCAAGTTACAAAACATTACTTGTCCACCAAATAAAGCTGAGGGGCTCACAATTGCCTGCAGCTTTCAAGTCTCCTTTCCAGAACGCTGACAACTCATGTTAAACATAATCACAACAGCACCAAACACATGAGGAGCACTAATGTTTACCCATCAGGGCAAAACATACCATTTTCCAGTTTTCTAGTCATTCTCAATTCCTGTTTACACAGCATACCACAATGGCTAAGGCTGGAAGGGACCACAGTGGGTCATCTGGTCCAACCTCCCTGGTCAAGCAGGGTCATCCCAGAGCACATGGCACAGGATCACGTCCAGATAGTTCTTGGAAATGTCCAGTGAGGGAGACTCCACACCCTCTCTGGACAATCTGTTCCAGTGCTTGGTCACAGCACAGTAAAGAAGTTCTTCCTCATATTCAAGTGGAACTTCCTGGGCATCAGTTTCTGCCCGTTGCCTCTTGTCCTATTGCTGGGCACCACCGAGCAGAGCCTGGTCCACCCTCTGACACCTCCCTGCAGATACTGATAGACATTGATGAGGTCCCCTCTCTGTCACCTCTTTTTGAGGCTGAACAGGCCCAGCTCCCTCAGCATTTCCTCATAAGAGAGATGCTCCACTCCCTATGGTGGACACACTTCAGGAGCTCCACATCTGCCTTGTCCTGAGGAGCCCAGAACAGAGCACAGCACTCCAGGTGAGGCCTTGCCAGGGCTGAGCAGAGGGGCAGGATCATCTCCCTGACCTGCTGGCAATGCTCCTCCTGATGCATCCTAGGACACCATTGGCCCTCTTGGCCCCCAGGGCACTGCTGACTCATGGACAGCTGCTCTCGCCCAGCTCCTTCTGCACACAGCTGCTTTCCAGCAGGTCAGCCCCCAGTCTGTGCTGTTCCCCCCCAGGTGCAGGACCCTGCATTTGCCTTTGCTGAATTTCAGACAGTTCCTCTCTGCCCATCTAACTACCAAGGTCCTTCAGAAGGGCACTATGTTTTCCCCTTCAATCCTTTCCCCTCCAAAAGAGCTTTTATTTCTTCACCAACCTATGCAAGACTTGTTGCTATAAATTGTTACCCAAAGAAGAAACGTTATTTAGTATGCTGTGATTATTCAGATTTTACACAGTACAAATACCTAGACCCATAAGAGTACACATCAGTACAGAGCAAGGGGAGTTCATCTCCCCACCCCTGGTATGGAAAGAGCCCAGTGTCATTTCTGATGGCTGTACTGAGGAGCAAGGGTAGCCCAGATGCAGCTTCATCAGCAACGTCCAGTGGGATCCATATGAATTGCACCAAGTTCCTCACCACAAACCCTATCTGAGTAATAATTCTGGAGACAGGGAAGCAGCACAGAGTGAAGAGTAAGAACCCTAAAACACGCTAGGCTTAAATCAGTGGATTAGGCAACTGGTTACTGGTAATGAAACAGAAGAGTTTTCACTATATAAAATTTATAAATTTATTTTTTTGTAAAAATCCAAAGAGCACGAAGACATCTCACTCAAAATACTGGTAAATCAAACCACACTTAGAAAAATGAAAGCTGATTTTATTATCTTATCCACAGCCAATCATTTGACATGAACATGCATACGTAATTTTGCTACGCACACACCACAGTTTAACGTTAGTTATTAAAGGTTAAACATACAACATACATCCTTACAAAAATGAGTCAAAATGCAAACGTAACTTTTAAACAAAACAGTTTTTACTCATTTAAAAAAACTTTTGTGTTGGGTACCATTTTGTACAAACACAGTTAATTTAAACAAATCTGCTTTTAGTTTCCTCATGGTTGCACATGAAAATAAGCTGCAATAGAAAATGAAGTCATCAAGGGATTTTTAAATAGCAGAAGTAGGCAGTCTTGCCATGCAGAAGAAGCAATATTAAATATTAGTTTTTCAAAAAAAGAAAAAAACCACAAGTTTAAAAATATTTAGTTCAAGTCACAAATCTTTCCCCAGTACAGAGAAATCCAAATGCAACGCATAATTAGCTGCCACTTAGGATGGCTATTCTGAGAAGTAGAAATACTTTCCAGAATTGATAATTTTCATTGATTTGGCACAGAAAAGAAGTCTGAGCTTACTTAGGTACAAGAAAGTGATTAAAAAAAAAAAAAGGTAAACAGGAAGAGAGAAAATAAAAAGCAAGAATGAACGAGATAGTAGTTGCAATCACTAAAAAAAAAAAATCTGTGCATCTCAGTCATTGCAGAATACTGTCTACAGCAGGTGCGAATTCCAGGTAATTGTTATTGCAACATGGATTTAATTTGCTTGGAGGTAGTCTCATCATTCAAATGCTTTGTTGTGTACCTAAACACAGAAATAAAGTCAAGATGAGCATAAATGCTATTGCGCTTTGGCTTACAAATGTGCAATTTTTTTGTTTATGGCTCAACCTGACTACACCAGAGCAAAACCCTCAGCCATGGATCATCACCCACTCCATGGTCACTGAGAACACAAATCAGACATTCTGATCAGAAAATGCTATTATCAATCAGAATTATAACCCAGCAGCCTTGCACCAAGGGGAGCTCAAAATAAGCCGCAGCTGGACATTGGCTTTCATAGTAAACTCACAGTAGCACTTGTGACAGGTAATTATCCACCAGACTAATGCTGAGGGCTCTGCCCACAGGAAACATCTTCAAATAAAGCAGCTTCAGAAATTCTTCTTCAAAACTTCCAGTGACCAAACCTTTCTAAGATCCCTCAAAGACAATGGAATTAACCACTTTTCAGCTTAATTTGCTGCTTAGTTAAGTGACTGTGCTGCTAAAACTACAGAGCATATACGTGCTTATTTCAGCTCCTTCCCCTTTCAAAATTCTCTAGAACAATAGCACATTTTTAAATCACTATAAAAAACTTAGCTATCTCTATTTTTAAAATATATCCTCATTGCACGCTTTTTTTATGATTAATTTCCTGATCCTCCTTCCTAACTAATCTAAAAGCAAAAAAAAACTTATTTTGTAATTTAAATTTAACATGTTAAATTAGCACTTTCATTGTTATCCACAACTGCAGTACTATTTCACTTGTTCACTTGATAAATATATAATGACTTTTTAGTTCGGAAGTTAAGACCACTTATTTCAGCACTTTTTGGTAATTTATACTTTCAACAAACATGTAGCCTAAGGTTTTCTGAAATCCTGAAAAGTTATTGCATTTGGTATTCTGCCCATGTGGAAAAGCTGAACATGATTACAGTACTCAGATGAATTTGAAATTACAAAGAGCTGATCTCACTCCAAAATCCATACCACCTTCCATTTGCTTTGGAAACATATTATCTGTCTCTTGGGAAAACAAGAGAACTTCTTGTTCCTCCAGAATCAAAGACTTAGATTTGGACTTAATTTGTCATGATGACATCTTGAACCTGTTCTCATCACACAAGCACACAGCAGCTCACCTCTGCATCTCTTTCTAACAATTCCAAATGAGGTTTAGAAAAGATTTAAATACCCTACCCAGATGAGCAATCAAATGCACAAAACCAGGACTATTACAGCATCCATGCATGGAAAGGGTTGGAGCAGGGAAAGAACAGCTTTGAGAGCAGGGACTGGATTTACACTGCTAACCATTAAGTTAATTGTGGTTGTGTAATTAACCAAAAGTTAATGTCACTGCTCGGTGCAGTGAGAACCGAACTACACTTTCCAGGTACTTTCATGGTGTCAACAATGATGGGAAAAAATGGGGGTACTAGTAAAGACTGGTGATCATTGCAGCTGCAATCACAATAAACTAGTCAGAAGATAAATGATAATGCAGCATTTTCCCTCTGGAAGCCTGTGTTTTTACTGACCACCATCTCAAAGACTGGTCATGTACATGAAGTTCAGAGATGAACATGATTTTAGCATGGAAATAATCACAAAGTTTCAAATTAGGAATGGATTTTTTTTATTTTAACTAATAATCTGAAAAGACTTTGCAAAAGAACCCACCTACAATACCACATTATTTCACTACTAACCACCTCATAACACAAAAAAATTAAAAAGAGAGCAAATGAAATTAAAGCAGTTTCACTGCAGATAAGGAAAATAAATCACAACTGGACACTTTCAGGCAAGACAAACTAAAGCTTCCACATTCCAAGCAAGTGCATGAGTAACAACACCCAGTTACAGTTGTTTGTTACCAAAGGAATGATACTTTTCCAAGTCAGAACAAGAACGAAGACTTCATCTGCCTATCGCATTTTGGCACTTTCTGCCACTCCTCCAATGCTGGACACCCATGCAAAGAACATGGTACTGACTATAGATACAGCTTTATTGGCCCAAATTAGCAGGTTTTAGATTAATATACTGCATTATTAGTTCTTCTTCTCCAATCAACGTAGCAAATTCCTGTCTCGTCTATTCTACAGCAAAACACAGAGACTTGTGCCTGAAGTACTTTCTCAAAAGGAACAATTTCTAGTTACTTACCACACCATACTGACTCATTCTTAACCTGCATGCATAGAAAAAGTTATCTTAGAATGAACAATTGCAAGCTCACAAACCGGTTTAAAACCCAGAGGCTTCTTCATACATCCTTGTCTCAAGACACATTGGAAGAAAAGCCTGCAATAATCACATTCACCTTTCCCTGTAAGAGTCACTGAATACTTTGCTATAAAGAAAATATCCTGAACAATTCATGAAAACTCATATCAAAACATTAAAAAAAAAAAAAACAAACCAAGAAACAAAGAGGAGTACCTGAGAGCATTTAGAAGGCCTTCTACACTGTTAGGAGGCTGGTCTTTAAGAACTTTGATGCATCCTTTCATCTAGGAGTTAAAAAAATTAGTTTTTTCCATGCTAATACCTTCTGAATTTACAGGAATGTTTTGTATTCAGTTTGTCAAAGATCAAAAATAAGTATTTTAAGATAGCAGCAGTGTAAAGACATTTTCTGGGTATTAGAAAGGAATTAAGCTTTCAATACTACATTTTCCTACGACAGACTGGCTTAGCTACTTAAAAAGCTGCATCAGTGCACCCTCAGCAACTTTGCTGGTGACACCAAGCTGTGTGGTGTTACTGACACTCTGGAGGGAAGGGATGGCATCCAGAGGGACCTGGACAGGCTGAGAACCTCATGAGGCTCAACAAGGCCAAGTGCAAGGTCCTGCACCTGGGTCAGGGCATCCCAAGCACAAATACAGGCTGGGTGGAGAATGGATTGGGAGCAGCCCTGAGGAGAAGGACTTGGGGGTATTGGTGGATGAGAAGTTCAACATGACCTGGAAATGTGCTCTGGCAGCCCAGAAAGCAAATGTGTCCTGGGCTGCAGCAAAAGAAATGTGGCCAGCAGGGTGAGGGAGGAGATTCTTCACCTCTGCACTGCTCTTGTAAGACCCCACCTGGACCCAGCTCTGGTGTCCCCAGCAGAAGAGTGACATGGACCTGCCAGGGCGAGTCCAGAGGAGGGTCACGAAGATGATCAGAAGGCTTTCCTGTGAGGAAAGGCTGAGAGAACTGGGGCTGTTCAGCCTGGAGAAGACAAAGCTCTGGGGAGACCACAGAGCACCTTCCAGTACATAAAGGGGGCTACAAGAGAGCTGGAAAGAGACATTTTACAAGGGCATGGAGTGATAAGATGAGGGAGAATGACTTTGAACCTTGTGGCTGCCACATTCCTGGAAGTGTTTAAGGCCAGGTTGGACAGGGCCTTAAGCAACCTGGTCCAGTGGAAGGTGTCCCTGCTCATGGCAGGAGCGCTGGAACTGGATGATCTTTAAAGTCCCTTTCAACTCAAACCATTCTATGATAACTTTAGACAATGCAACTTTCATGTGAAACTCTGCTTTATCAACGTTAAAAAAATGGAACCATGAGCAAAAATATATGTTTATCATAAATCCACTAAGAATTATTACATTCAGCCATTACATTTCTGATCTGGATCTTTCAACACAAGCACTGTCTACAAATATTTCTAGAAACTACCTGAATTACATAAAAACCAGATTTTTCATGACCCACTTGCACGTCCGAAGGCCTAGTTTGTATTTCTCACTACTTAAAGATATATTTTTGCTCACGGCTACCTGTTTAGCACCAACCCAGTGTATATACCTGATACTAGAACCTGGAAGACAGAAAAGGAGCCTACATAGAATTTAAATACTCAGGAGATTATTTAGCAACAGTAAACTTACATCAATTTTTGAAGTTTTGGCAAAAGCGCCCACCGGATGCACGTGGTCATAGAGTATGATGACACCCACCATTACCCTCAGACAGAATGATACTGTTTCCTCATTTGTAAACCTGCTTCTATATTCACTGTAATTCAAAACCACAGGTTATTATCTATGAAACACAAGATTACAGTACATACTAGTAATACTCAAAATAAGATTAAAGACAAAAATTCTACTACAAATCCTCAGAGAAAAAACAAACAAACCAACCAACCCAACCAAATCCACCAACCCCAAACTTCTGAGAGTTTTCTTTATTCCTTTCAATAACCTGACAAAAGCCAGATGACTGTTTAGAAAGTTACCTGAAGATTAATAAAAATTCTCAAACCTAAAACAGGATCCTGCTATACCATTTGGATTTTTTCAGAGACAAAAAACATTAAAACAATACATACTAACTTGGTCTCCAATGCTTCCTACACTTCTCCCTGCCACCTTCTAATACACATCCAAACTTCTGACTTAGGAAAAAAAAAGGCAGGGTAATGGACAACATTTAACTACTTTTTTTAATGGAACAGTCCCTTCTTAAGAAGGGTAAGAGTATAAATGCTTGGAGCTCTTAATGTACTCCAAAACAAATGTCCTGTGGTATTTGGACAGAAACTTACTGAAAAAGACATAGCTCATGCCGAAATAATCTTACCAATAGAAAACTATTTAGAACACAGAAGAAACAGATTTAAAAAAATAATCCAAGTTTAGTCTGACTTTGGTCATACTCCCAGTGCCTCTCAATGTACAGTAGACAACTGACTGCCTTCATGCCTAGAAGTTGTCTCTTAATTCCCCTGAGAGGAGCATTGTCATTTTGTTAGAGCCATCAGCCGGGCCAGCCCGCAAGGACAATCCCCTGCATTGCCCACAGCCCCCACTTTCAGGAGGTCCTAGGCAATCATGCTCAAACAGTCTATTCCTCTGAATTATACATGAGAAAACCACTTATAAAGAGTGCCAAGAAGTTGTCTAGCTTCCATAGCCATTCTATTTTTAAATATTAATGTGTTCAGAAAAGTAGACTGCATGATTTGCGTGGCTGGCAAAATGAGACAAGGGGGTTTCATGTCAAGGTAAACAACTAGGCTGATAAAAAGGAAACACCATAGTTCCTAATTACCCTGATTATATTTCTTTCACCTCATGCATCACTAGTCAGGTCTGAAATAGAGAGATGACTCATACCCAACCCAAGCACTGTTTGTACTCACGGGGTTTCCAGCATGACCCTGCACACACTTGCCATGGTGCTTAAGCAATCTGTTGTATTCTCTATCGGTAAATTTTTATTCTGCAAAAGAAGATTAACAGTTTCCAATTCAATTACTGTGAAATATTATACTACAAAACCTAAGTCAAACCAGTTATCTGCTGGCATGGCAATGTGGAGCAATTAAAAACATCAACACAGCTATGGTAAGTCAGGTAGTCTTGCTTTTTTTTTTAAATGTTACCATACAGATTAGCAATTTACAAAGGAAAGGCTACCACATAGGCTTTGCCTGCTTGTTTGTAGTCAAAAAATTACACCATTAACATGGCTGACTTTTGGAAAGTTTTGAAGGAATCATCTAACCTACTCCTAGAAAAACAAAAATTTCTATAGCCAAATATATTCATCTGCTATAATAGTAAAACTTAAAATTGTTGCAGATAAATATCATAAAGAAAACATAAAACAAGAGGACAATTTTCTTCAGGCATTTCAAGCATAAAGCAGAACTCAGCAAAAAAACCATTAGAAGATAAATGTAACTTTGTATTAATTATGTAAAGTACAATTATTTTTTACTAAGAAATAGTGTGCATTTTTTGCATGTAAGCCAAAAATCATCACAGTTACCAGAGGGCAAGCACAATACTTGTAGTGACTGGGTAGTCAAGGATAAATAGGGATGTCTCAAAATGTTGAAATACTTTTCCAGTTCAGGTTCCTCCTCCCTTTTGCAATAATGCAGTATACTTGACTTTACACAGTGCAACAAGAGTGTCTTGGGAAGGAGAAAAGAAAGCTGCATTTCAATTCCATTCCTTTTCAAGCACAAAGAATCAAGCTGTTTCCCTTTCAATTTTCTGAAATTTCTGCTCTATATCACCATCACAATACAGGCAAAATAGTTACCTGTCCCACCTCCCTCTTTGAGGAAAGTCATCACTACTGATTCGACACTATCCATTAGCTTTTGGCAACACACACACACAGTGCCTGGCTGGAGTCCCTAACCCTACAACATCTGGGAAAGACATGTTACATTTCTTGAGGCTTCAAACCCTAAGTTTTATTTCTAGATGGTGGAAGTTGTGTTCCCCATTATGTCTGGCCCTGCAGTGGTCTGAAGCACATTATCCAAGCCATAAATTTATACTCTTACCTCTGACACAAACTTTGTTGTGGCATCACTTAAGGTTTTCAACATTGGCGTTGCTTCAGCGTAAAATAAAGACATTCTGTTTGCCAACTCATTATTTACTTCATTTTCTCCCTCTGCCTAAAAAACAGAAGAAAGGGTTTAGTTGTTCTGTGTATGGAGAAGAGAGGTGGTAGCAGAAGATTACATTTCATCTCATCCAAGGGTTACCTACTGGGACATTGTTAATCCTCATGCGGCTCAGAGTTCTTCTATAGTAGCTGAAGTCATTCTGTATAGCAGGATTTGTCATCTATGTAGACACAGAAGCAAGAGAGTTGTGACAAATTCAAGAAAAATATTAGAACAAGTTTTTGTAAAATATAATATACCCAACAAGAAAACATTCAACTTCCTGAAGCAAAAAAGCCTGTGACATGTTGGGAACTGGGAACCACAACAAGAAGCTTTCTGGTTTCTCAGATTCAGAACAAGCTCTAACAGGAACGAGAAAAGGATCAGTCTTCTAAATAAAAGCTGGAAATTAGTAGGCTGAAAAACATTGCTTTGCTAATTTGACTCCAAGGACCAGACCAGCAAATTAATTATCATTTCAGCTTACTTCTTTGCACATTAGGAAGAAAATAGCTGGACTATGGGTGCACATGAGCTAAAAGCAGCAGCATTATCCCAAGAGATATGCCAAATTTGGGTGAAGAAACATGATTAATATAAACTGAAATACAACAAGTGCCTAAAGCTAATATGATATTTCATCTGCTTTCCAGTTTAATCTAACTCTAGGTCAGGAGAGCAAGCCAAGCATATTGGATATTTGAATACCCACTGCACATTCTATTCCAGAATAGAACACAACTCAGACTGCTTCACTGAACAGACTTGGCTTCTTTTTCCAGCCTTCTTGATTACAAACTCTTACCTTGAGCTCATCAAAACGGAGTGTAAAGTGAAGAATTTCTGCAAATTGCTTAGCAAGAGCCTGCTCTCGCTCCAGGTGCTGTGTTGGGGAATACGGAGTGCTCGTCAGGGCTCCCAGCAGGCCTCGCAGTCCTGCCTCTGCAGTGACAGGAGACAATTTTGCAATAAACAACTGCACCTGCTTCTTGTATCAATATTGGCTGATATTTGCATGCTAGACTTAAAACATATGTCTGCCAAAATACATGGTGATTAATAATAAAGAGGCTTGACTGATTGCTTATCTATGTGTCACTGCTGTCATATTTACTTACAAATTGCTGTACCAGGTCTCATCAGCACTGACAGCCACCAAAAAACCTTCTTGAAAAGTTTTACTCAAGCTTTGTCTGCAATACTTGTGTAAAACACATTTCAATAACCTGTGTTAGCAGACTTCAGCCTTTACGAGAAGACAGAATTCAAGAGGCACTTAACTGTAAGCACAAGTCACGTTATTCAAGATAAACTTATAATCCAACTTCCTGTTCATCTTCTTGAGAAAAATACCTCACCCATTTAAAATAGCAGAACTTGCTTGCACAAAGTTTCCATGTTTTAAACACATTTTTTACAAGCTATGCTAATAAATTTGATAAAAAATGAGATAACAACAGAAAGCTGGTGAAAAAACAAGTCTGATAAGTTTTATCAGTTTAGCCACCACATCAGTGAGTTTCAAAAGAGGCATGAAGCACCATCTCAAGTATTGCATCTGTATGAACCAAGACCAGGCATTTCCCCAGATCAAATTATTTCTGGTGTTTAGGGAGGAATAATACAATCTCTTTTAAATACTCTTGGTAACAAAAATACTGAAAGAATTAATTTCTGATTATTTAGTCCATTCATTTCGAGTCAGTCAGCTAGTTACTGCTTTCCAGAGTAACTAAAGGAGTACAGGAAGAGTAACAAGTATGCTCCCAATCTCTCTCTCCTCTCAGGTATCCACTGAAGCAAGTTTGCTGTCATCCAATCCAGTGTATGGGAGGAATCTATGCAATACGAGCTTTTTTCCACTAAGGAGCTGACCTAGATGTGATCACATATGAATATGCCAAATATACTAATTAATGAAGAAAAAAACTCCCTTTATTTAACACCTTTCTACTCACCTAGTCTTTGAGAAAATTCATAGAATTTCTTTAGTTTGCCTACTAGTGGAACAACTGCACCCCATGCCTTCTCTTGCAGCTTCTCATCATTTGGATGCTGTATTGCCTTAAATTAGAAAAAAAAAGAAGAAAAGTATGCTTAGATTGGGAATAACTGATGCACTGCTGACAAAACAGCCCCAAACAACAAAACACAAAAAACCAAAACACCTATGCAGAACAACTGCTTGAAGAGCTAATAATTAAAAATCTACCTACTAAGAAGTTTTCAGTTGAGAGACAAGCATGTACTAACCCATGTCTGTTCCAAAAAGGTCTAAATAATTGTGTTGAAAGTAAGCATCCTGAACAGGAAAACAGCTTGGAGAGAGTATAAAGAAATGGTTAAAAATCAAGTTACTCAGATAAGAAAATTTACATAACCAGATCTAGTTAATTAAAATTAACAACTTTATTGTGGTTACTCCAAGCAAAAAAAATTTAGCGATCAAAGCCTCATCCTAATGTTGGTATCTATCACTAATTCCCAAATCTGCAAAGAAAAAAAATGGCTGTGAAATTCAGGCTAAGTATTACAGTAGGAACATTTAAGCATAATCAACAACATAAAGCACCGCCAGGACATAATGTATACCACAGCCTTGAGGGATATATTTATAGGCTTTGTCTTTGCAGTAAACTTCCCAGACACAGAATACCTTAAATGCAACCTCTCCAGTTAGCAACTGGAAATATACTAAGAAAACACAAATAAAATGCTCATAACTCTCCTGCAACATTTTCACTGTCAAGTTCTTGATTACAAAAACTGTTTTGGCCAACCCTGGGCTGTGGCTTGCAGCACACTCCTCTCTGGTCCTAGAAACTTTCCTTCCTGCCATGTCTACCTCCTCTCAGAAGAGTATCTCTCATTTCTCCTTGGGATCTGCAGGCACACATTCCTGCCTGATCCTACAGCCTGTCCCTGAAAACACTCCTTCCTTAAAGAACAAGTAAGCTATCTTCCCTCCTAAGGGTTTTGTGTGACAGTTATCCTTCTTAAACCTACCTTATGAATTCCTTGAAGAGAAAAACTCGCAAAGCTGAATGGCTATTAGTATCTCAATTCATATGGAGTGAGCAGACACTCCTCCTATCTAATACTATTTTTTAAGGGTATGTTACAGTGAGTAACTCCTTCCTTCAGGAGCAAAGCAGCCCCCATTGCTGCATGTGAGGAAGAAAGAAAGGGGGTTGGGAGAGTATTTATCCCACCCTTTCTTAAACAAAGGAAAAATGGAGTGACGTTCTGTACAGGAACTTTGCTTCTGATCCAAACATCTACTTTAGTAAATAAAAGTCAATTAAAAGGGATTGAAAATGAGATGCCCTTTGTGTTAGGATTACCAAACCAGGCTTCTCCAGTTACCATACAAGAGGATGCCAACACTACTCAATATTGCACTGTAGTCACACCACGCTCTTTCCAAATTCACTATTAACTCAAAAAGAGCATATGTGGGAATACAAAGAAAAATCAATAGCAACAATTCACTAAAAACTCTGAGAAGCATCATTTGCTAATATATATGTGGATTAATATGATTGAAACAAGCAACATCTGTTTTGCTGTTAAAAAGAAACATTCCAGAGCAGAAATTCAAGACAGTGATTTTAATAGACAACATGCTCTGCCAAAACAGCTCCTGCAAGCAAAGTTAAACCCCAGCAGTATTTGGTTAAGATCAGACAATGAACAACCACAGGTTGTGCACAATTGTAGCGCTCTAGCTCACCTCTCGTATTTCATGGCCAGCTCCTCTATATGACTGCAAGTCTTCCAGTATTCCTTCTGCATCCTTTAACACTACATTCACCTGATTATAAATTTCCTTTTCAGATTCTGTAGGTTGGGCATCTAAACAGCAGAACATATTAAATGTATATATATATTTTTTTAACAACAACATGGAATTCAATAGGCACACCATCACCTATGGGACAAATTCTTCATGCAGCAACTCATCAAGAATTTTCATTCTCTGAAGAGCTACTACAATGTATAAGGAACTCCAAGAGACTAATTGTATTCATTTTAGTAGTCTCTTAATTTACCATCCCAAAAATTCACCTGGATTCTATCTTCTTGACTTATTTAAAACTGAGTTAGGAGAAGAAATTCTGATGAGTTGTCTTTATGACTATCATATAATATCACCTTGGGGTGCAGTAGAGGCTGGAAGAAACTTAGTTAAACACTCAAAGGACACACTCACTGCAGACAGCACAGGAGATATCCATGTCTATTGTTATCTAGAAACACTGCATCAGATTATTTTCCATCTTGTCTGCCTCATCTTTAACTGGTTGGGAAAGGAGCTGTATCTTTTATTTCTAAATATATTTAATTCTCAAAACATATTCTTTATTGCACTTTATTGCACAATCAGAGCTGAGAACAAAAAGATCTAGTGTGAGTTTGTGTAGGGCTTCTTTTTCTTGTCCCCGTCTTTAAAGATATAAGCTGTCTCCCATTTTTTTTCTAATTAGTTAAGGACTTCCCAAAAGTATACTGGGTCATAATTTCAAAAAGCTACAGGTACATTTTTAAATGTGATTCTGTAAGAAGTATGTTTTGAGAAGAATCAACAAAAGGTTTTACCCTTTAAAAACAATCACCTAGTACAAATATCTCAAACATGGTTTACCTGAAACCATTTTTTTTCTTTTAAAATTCTGATGGAAGCTATAAGGTTAGTTCCTTATAGACTCATATTTAAAAAAATAATTGTTAGTTACTGAAGCTCTTGTAAAAAAATCCCCACTTCTCTGTTAACATGGTCAGAATAGGTTATGGATTAAACAGAATTGTATTTTAGTCCATTATTTCCAATGCCAAAAATCAGGGTATTAACAATAGATTCTTTTTTATAGGGACAAACAAAAGTTATTAAGGATAATATATCCTCATGACTTCGTGTTGTTTGAAGAGTCTGGGAAATGTCTTTTTAGAAGCACTTTTTCCATGATCCATATGTACAACTTCCCATGGAAGTTAGGTACATCTTTACATTGGAAATAAAACTCCCACAGTATCTTAGTGTTACACACTAGAAAAACACAAGAGAAAACAAAGTTTGTATTAGGAGAAAATAAATTTCACATGCATTGCCTGTCTGGATTTTGCTGTAATTTTTGTATAATATCTCTTATGTTTTATAGTTTAATGCATTAAGAGTGGGCTTTATTAACAAATATCCCTATATATAGACCTTGCAACAGTTTAACTCATCTTTTGAGAAACAAAGAATTAGCACAGGTTAAAAAGAACCTGGTCGCTCCTTTAAAAATAAATAAATAAAAGAGCACCACATTGATTAGGCATCGAGTAAAAGTGGCCAGTGCTTTTCAGATCATCACAAAGGTCACATAATTTTGAAAGCTGCTGAAGACTGCTGTAAGAAATGAAGACAAAAAATGAGGGAAAAGAGCAGACAGGGAAGCACCAGTTGACTGGCAGCAGTTCATGCACGAACATGAAATGCTATAGTGAAATACAGACTAAGACGTAAAGCTCTGTAGCATTCCAGATTGTGTTGTTAAATAATGCAATCAAGACTTGCCACTTGGATTGTCTCACACTGAGAATATCTCCTGCCTATTTAATTTTTCATGCCATTTTTTTCTTTACCCTGTGTAGCAAGGAGAGTTCATTTTTCAACACTGGAAGGGGCAGAGCAGGAGGGGCCACAAGAACTCCTGCTCCTCATTTCAAAACCCACGAGTGAGCAGAACAGCTGTAGTACTATGACCCTCCATGTTTAGAAATGAAAATCATCTTCTAGATACAAATTTAGTGCTCTTCACTGGACAGCTGGCTAGGCAAATCAACACCATCACCACCTCTCAGTGTAGGATGTAATCAGCCAACTACTGTATTTCATTTCCCTAAAATGTTCCAGGAAACTTAAACCAATGGTTGGTACTTAATTTGTTGGGGTGGTTTTTGTTTTTTTGGGGTTTTTTTTTGGTTTTTTTTTTTTGTTTGTTTGTTTTTTGGGGTTTTTTTGTTTTGATTATTACCAACTTCTAAGTATCAATCTGTTTTAAAACCAAGTAGGTACTGAGTTATTTCTTTTGGTTGGTATCACATTTTCAGTCAACCTAGTCCTCTCCAATAAAAGAAATCCGTAAACCTGATTTGTCCCAACTCCTTTCCTCTGCCATCTCTAAAACAGAGATCAAATTTAAAAAGCAAATTTAAATTATTTTAATTTAAAATAAATTTAAATTATCCCTTCACAAAATATTTAAGATGTTATTAGGGGTTAAAAGGCATGATATAAAAAATCTTCAGGGCCTAATGCTGGCTGAACCAGAGCAAAATTAGTTTATTTGCTTCCCAGTGCTGGTCAGGGCACTGTATTCCGTAAGCCCATCACAGGGAAGAACAAAGGAGAGGTCTCTCTTCCTAAGCACTGTTATCATCTTGAATAGATGGAGGCAGCATTCCCATATTATGGGAATAGCATCCCTCAGTATGTACCTGAGGACTCAAGCTACAGGACCTTCACTTGAGAATCACTAACTGTGGAACTCCTTTTTCCCAACCTGGGCGTGCACAGAGCAGGAAAGGGAGTTGTACTTCTGGAGTTACTCTTGGCAGCTAAAACAACAGCAGCCAGCAGTGCCAGGCATCCAAACAGGAGGCTGAAAGAGGTATAGAATTTCCACGTCCATTTAAGTTCCTGCTACAATGTTACAACACAGCCGTGCCTTTATCAGCAATGCTTTCCACAGAAAGAACAAACCCGGTAAGAGCAGCACAGCTCACCGAGATGTTCTGATGCTTGATATTGTGGCCACAGGAATTGACCCCTGGTTATTCAGGGCAACTTTACTATTTTTAATCCAATAGGAAGAAAAGGGAAGATGGAGGTTCTGCAAGTAAATGGGGAGTTCAACTGTAAATTAATTTTAAATTTAATCAGAATGTTACTGCACTAGATGCAATATACATTTAGAGTGCAGGATGCTCACACGGTAATAGAGACAGGAGACTTGCAACAATATACAAACGCTGTTATGTGAACTAAATGCTACAAAAGTGAGACAACATATTGCATGCGGGGAACACACACATTTAGTGACTATTAAAATAATATTTGGCTAGCCTACAGAACTAGTAGGGAGAGAAATTTGGGGTTAAAAGTTTACACTGCACAGCAAACTATTTAAACTGAGATTTTTCCCAGGGAAGAACACATCAAGTCATCTGAAACTGTCTGGGACAAAACTCACAAACAAGGGGGGAAAAAATGCCAGACTACTGGAGATGAAATAATTTATTCATCTCTGTTGGCATTACTATGGAGAATGCTGTCTCTGTGGCTCCTCTGAACCATGGCCAAGTTCTCTGGAGATAATGCAGGATACTGTCAGCACTAGCTTGAGATCGCCATCTCAAAGTACACTACATTTTAGCTACTATTCAAATCAGTACATTTGGAAAGGATTTGCAACTGTGACAGTAAAGACACCAATGTAAAAGTTGAGCTGGAAGTTTCCCACATTTCAGGTGTCCGTTTTATGTAAACAACATTGACCTGTGCACTTTGCTCATGTTCTAAAGGCACTGCACAGACTTTAGAACAATACTCAAGACAGCTATTTGTTTCAAATAGGTAAGGTTAATGACCAAAGAAAGCATAAGCTTAACCAGCGTGGAGGCAAGCAAAAGCCAACATTTCATCATATTTTTTGCATGGATTCTGACAGTCAGTCACACAAATCACTGGACTCTAGCACCAAGATAAACATCTGGGAGGAAAATAATGGTTAGAAGTCTAAAACTTTTCTAAATTTGAAGTTTCTAGCACTAGAAAGCTTTATGAACATTAGTTTTTAGCTCTTTATGGTACTATGCAAAAAACACTGGAGCCTGCTCAGTCCAAAGACATACATGGCTTTAAGAACAAAAGACTTCAAACTGCCTGTTATTGGGCCAGGCGTAACACAGAATCGGCAAATTTGTTTTTAATACAGAGCTTACTTGTCCTTCCACACAAAACCACAACATTAAGTATCACAAGATTAAAGTGCCAAGTCTTGAAGAAAGATCTTGGCTGTGTCAAAGCCAAGATCCTGTCAAGGCAAGCTATCTGAAACAGAGGAGAAAGAAGCATGGATACACAGTATAGCAGCAGACACAAATGCAGAACAGGGTCCAAAATGAACAAAGAACAGTCTAACAATTCGGCCATAATATAAGTCACTTAATTTGACTGCATATGTAAGCATTTCATGTCAGCAACCTGCTTACTCTCATGCCAAATCCTGTTCATGCTCAAAACATGCATTTTAAAACAAAACTGATAGCTAAAGAATCTGTATTTAAAAAGAAAAAAAAACAGTAATTTTATTGCAATTTATTTTAGAACTATGCCTCTTCTATCCAGCTAACTTGAATTTCATTTACTCCAATTAAATTTTCAATATTTGCAGATTAAGCTGGAGCTTCACAACTCCAGTGGTCTCACACAAGAGTTCTCCCACTTCACTAAATTTTCCTACTCTGACAATATGCGAGAGTTGGTCTTACACAAATTTTACTTTCTGATTTTTGAACACAGCCCTTGATAATCTCCCCTTTATGAATAACTTGTATGACTAGCACCTTTTAATACCAATATATTCAGAAGAGACAAGTGATAAAAATCAACACTACAGGGTAAGGGTTTGGAGAAGTTTTAACTTTAAATGTCATTGAAGCGAAACCGTATTTCATCAAGCATTTTCTTTTGTATTATAACTAATATAAACAACTGCTACTGTTTCATCAAACTGAAAAACAATTCAAGGGAAAAAAAGATATAATGCACCTCAAATTATCCATATCATAATACTTCATCAATATTTTTATTATGCTATTCCATTGTATTTTTATTACATGGTCAAAATGTACTTGAACATTAATTTCCTTATTTTATGCTTGCTGATGTACAGCTGGGTAAAGAAACAGCACATCTCAAAAGAAAGTAATAAAACATGCATAGCAGAAGCCAGCAACACTTACCTGCCATTCTTAGGCTATACTGTATCATGCAACAAAAACTAAAAGACACTGACATATGTGAACCTTCTAGAATATCTGGCATTGATCAGACAAGCTACGTGTCTCTTCTTTTCAAAATCAATTTCATCTCTATACACATTGAGACCCCCTTTTAAGAAGGCATGAGGTTAAATTTCTGTGCCAGATCCAGTAAGGTTCACATATAGACCTTTAACGTGATGATGCTGGAGCTATGAATAGCTGTTGCGAGCCAATCTGGGTATGCAGCATCATTAAGTCACACTGGAAATTACAAGAATCAGGTTTCATTTTCAGTTTTTCCTTTAAGAAGCATGTATCCCCTTGGAATTTCACTAAGCCTTGAAATAATTACAACTATTTTTAACATTTGATTAAAAGTAGCCAGAATTTTGGTTTAAAAAATAAGAACCATATCAAGGTTTCAAGAGTCAAATGTAATTTGAAAGCCCTTTGTGGAGTAAAGGTTTTACATTTAAGGACCTGAGGATATTTTAGAACAGGTTATTGCTTTCTACCGAAGTTTGCTGAACAATTATTCATAGCTCAGGCATGCAAAGCAGTTAGAAAGATGGCAAAATGAAAACATACACTTAGTACATGACAAATGCAGTCTACTGCAGGCAAAGAGTAATAAATATATAAAATCATCTTCTCACTTTCAAAATCAAGGAAAAAATTTGGCCCCTGCTCAAGGTCTGTGCATGTCAAAACTTTTAGAAGGTTCCCCATGTTAAGGTACCTGCCAAGACAAGAATGAGAGAAAAGAAAATTTTCTTTTTATAAGAAAGAACAGCCCAAATGTAGTTGATTGAAGCAGTGGGAAAAGAAGACCAGAGAGTTCCATCAGGTACGAACCCATCCTTCAGGCTGGGTGAAGGGAGATCCCCACCTCAAGGATGCACAGCTGGTGACTCTAGCCATGCAGCTTTCCTGTAAGAGTGACCATGTCACCAACATCCTCACAGCTGCCCCCTTGGGGAAGGGACAGAATCCAACCGAAGGCTTTGCCAGGAACTGTTCAGTCCCAGTACATCCTAGCACCAGTGTCCTGAGCAGGAGTACTGCCTTGAGAGCCAAGTACCAGATTTGAAAGCATTAGCCATGCTAGATTTTAACCTGATGGGACAACAGAAGGAAAGAGCTTTAATTTTGTCAGCCCTTATAATTGTGTCAGAAGGCCATAATAGAAAACCACATCAAGATATACCATTTCAGTGTGCAGAAAATGCTAACAGAGATATGCCACAGATCTTTTACACAAGGTACCTAAAACATCTGTGAAACTCAGATAGTTTCACTTTGGACTTTTGGATGTAAAAAAACACATCAACTGCACGATGAATGACCAAAGCAGGATCAGGAATGATTTAGCACTCACTCTTGTGTACGAGAGGATTATAGGGAACAACTGCTCAGCACAGATTACTATGGCATACCAACAGGAATTCTCATTTCATGATTACTTGATTTGCAGGCAGATGGATGGACATCACTGACCACAGAGACTCAAAATGACTAAGCACATGGAAAGAAAATTTACACAGCAGCGTGATGGTGGCTTGGCAACTACTGGAGGAGGGAGGAAAAAAAAAAATAGGAACAGAAAAAACACATGCAACTCCTTCAAATTCCAACTTTACAACTGAGTCCCCTGGCCTTCACTGCAGCAGGTATAAGCAACCCTACTGTTACCATTTGAAATGCACCAGCTGTGAAGGGCTGAGAGACTTACTTTCAAAATCCAAGAAAAAATGTGCTGCATTGTGGTCTATGTCCCTGGTTAGCACCTTAATGAGATTACCCATGCCAGCAAACCTAAAAATAAAAATGGCAAAATAATTTAGTTCCAATAACCATTTCCTATTTTAAGTACACGCCTGGGTCTCACTGGAGCAGGGCTCCCCTTGAGTTTTGCACTCTGGATTCATCAGTTTCTGGTGGGGAGCAGAACTCATGCACTACACAGTGCATTTCCATGCCCCTTCTTCTTAGGGAGCAGTATTTGTTGAAAAACTGGAAAAGTTATAAGCTTTGACAAAAACAACGATGTGAATTACTGGCTCTTTTTCATCTTTGTTTAATACATATAAAGAACATGTGACCTATGATGACTGAGCAATTGTTTTGCATAACTGCAGCACTTAGTGCCAAACAAACCCATTATTGTTTAGGACAAAAGCAACCTCAAAGGGAACTGGTGTCATCATAACAATTTTTTCACTACCTCTCTGTAATCCAAAACAGATATCGGAAAGTCTCTCAGTAGTAGTCATCTGTGGCCAATGAACAGTTTTCCCATTAAATCACAGAGTTACAAGTAAAGCACAAATTAGACTTTTCCAAAATCAGGAGAAAAAAATCAAGTTTCAACAGTTCTTCTTATGTTTGCTGTCACATCCCAGCTAAAAGAAATGAAAAGTAGAAGAAAAATTAAATAGTTGTTAGATTACTTGAGATCAGATAAATTATCGAAACAGTTTCAAATGTTACCGTAAGTTTCAGAAATCAATACCTGCAGTGGGAGTATGAAAACTGCATTTCGTAACAAAGCAGCCTTTTCATGAACCTTCCCATGTTTTACAGAGGCTGAAAATATACCTAATAACCATTGCTCTGAAATGCCAAGAGCTCACTAGAGTGCTGCTGCAAGACAAGCAAGACACCACCCAAAGATCTCACCTCAAATTATTTAAGAATAAGCCATCAATAATCTGACATTTGGATTCAAGCACAAGATATAAACAAATCAATTTTCAAATTAATGTAACTATACCAACCAACAAGTATATGCTCTATTTTTTCCTGATTTTTACTTTTACTCAAGACTCATATTTACCTGGAGGGAGGTAGCACGACACTAAGAATCATTACTTTATTAGGCATCAAGGAAACTGAAGCAATGTGAACTCAAAACAAATTGTCTGGCGAAACAAATTTTCAGAACCTGTGTTGACGGATTTCTTGATCAAACTAAGAACAGCATAGGATTTCTTTTTCAGGATCTGCAAGATTCAGCAATCAAACAAAGCTTGAGAAGGAAGGGGCAATTAATCCCAAGTTGCTGAAAATAACCCAAGTCTTTGCTCCAACAGCTTCTACAGAACGACCAAATGACTGTTAAGAATCTAGATTTTTAGCACCGTGACTCTGAGTGTAACCCAGCTGACCACAGTGGATTCTGCACACAGCACTTCATCAGGAGGTGTATGCTGTCTTTTTCACATGTTCAACCTTCTCCTTTAAACTCAAGAAAACGCAAGACCTGCTTCCTAATAATTTGAACTTATTTCCTGGAAATTCAGATCAGATTTCTTAGCCTGTGAGAAGCACCTATGAATTCAAGGAATTTTAAAATTAGGGTATCCAGCTGAGAGACTCTTCTTAACAGCTAATCCATTAAAACATGGTTCTTCAAAGAGACAGCTTTCCCAGCATCTTCTATCCCACAGCTTAGCAAACTATTTTAAAGCTAAATGTGCACCAATGCTGTGTAAACACATAACAGCAGAAAGCAGAGAAATTACTTTTCCATATCTCTCAAGCGTGTTCTGTAACACAGGACCGAATAAGCCACTTTGTATTTCAGAGTTTTCCAGATTATGAATGTTCTTCTTGTTGGGGAGCAGAGAGAGGCATCCTTAAACAAGTATTTTCAACAGGGCCAATTAAAAAAACAGAAGCTGCATAATGGTGATCCATCTACAGATTCAGAAATCAAAGCTCAATCTCAGAACAGCGTATTACATATTTCAATTCCAACACTAACAAACAAGCAGCAAACATGTGGCAGTGAATAGTGCTCATGGCCTAAAGAGATCTCCTATACCTGCAATTACTGCTGTGCTTCAGCTGCACCATCCCCTCCTCCACCAAAATATTTTCCATATCTCAAAAAAAAAGCCTCTGTGTAGGTTTTGCCTTTGTTTTGATACTAACCAGTCTCCTAAGAGTTTATAGGCTCATGCATGTGGCTTAAATATTGGATAATATTATTTGTGAAGGTCAGAGTAGGGGCATGCATATAGGGTTGAAATATTTTGAAGCTAAGAGAAGAGCACATAGGCACTGCAGAACAGCTTGTTTCACTGAGCACCTACACCTCCTAAAACAAGTAGGGAGTTGGGGACTTGGTTTTGCAATACAAATACCTTCATCCCTCAGGAAGGTTTGCCAGGAAGAATATATGGTTTCTTTTCCAGGAGTTAAGTTTAACAAATAGAAAAGCACAATAAAAGTTTTGGCACTACAATGGAACAGTCGGTGTGATATTCAAGCAGAAGATGCAACTGACCTAAAGGTAACAGCTCAGTGAAGAGCCTCCCTGAGCAAAGGAGAGAAACTGATGATAACGGATTAGTTCAACTGTGACAGCAGCAAGATGACAAGATGAGCTATAGGAATGTATATCAATTTACATGACCACAAAGCTGCTTGAACACTTGTTCATAACAAAGTTCCTAACAAACCTCTCCCCTCGTGCATTCGTTGTACTGAAAACATCTTGATAAACACAAGACGTGCAATCACATTTGCTTTCTTAGCAGCAAAACTTCACTGTATATTCAGTTTCTATGAAGTGCATGGAAATCTAGCTGAAAGTGGACAAACCCAGTATTTTTGAAACTTGAATCCAGATGCACTGTAACATTTACTCAAGGATCTCAAGCATTCTTTAAAACTGGAAGACCTGCTGTACTTTAAGAACTGTGAAAACAAAAATTTCTCAAAACTGTAATCCAAGAAGACTTTAGGCTACGAAGAACTTGAAAACTCCATTTAGACAGATATTGAGAAGATGTAACTTCTTTAGCATTTTTTGGGAGGACACTTTCAGCTTAGCATTCAAGGTAATGAATGCAAGAGCCAAAAGGTCAGAATCTACTCTTCTGACAAAGCAAAGCACTCCCTTCTTGAGCTCTGAAATGACCTTTTAGAAACAAGACCATGGTGCCACCTGTGGAACTTCCCAGATTTGTGGAAGCAGCTGCAGGTCAGTATGTCACAGCTAAGGTTAGACAGACCTACACTTCTGTACATTTTCCTTCAGAAGGTATAGCTGAGCAGCAGGCAGAGCTGACCTGTTGTACTCAGAGGGAACACTACAGAGAGGAAAATGAAATCTGACCCTTCTGAGAAGCTGCTGTGTCAGCAGAATACCTGGACCCATCTCGAGTAAAGCAACCTAGCTCACAGCTGCATCAGGCTCTGACAGATAAGAAAAAGATTTACTAGAGATTCTTGTTTTGTTCAAGTGGCTCATCATTTGCAATTTTTCTGGGCCCAAAACACACGAAAGAAGGACCACTACTGGCTGTAATACTAAAGATGATGACAATTTGCCCATAGTGTGAGAAGCAGACTACAAACCCAGCCATTGCATCTACCTTCAGTGACCTCTTCTGCTATTTGATGCCCTGTAAAAGCATCACCAGCATGATGATTTTGGCAGTTCTATGAAGACTTACCTTGGTAATTAACCACATAGTGGCATGCCCAGCCAGTATTAATTTACCAAACACTCTTCCAATTTCCTTGCAAGTCCACAACTCCATCTGAAGTAAGTAAAACTACTGGTTTAAAAAGACAGATGTCATCCCAGTTAAGTAGCCCTGACACTGAGCTACCATTGCCTAGCCAAGAACATCTCCCAGCACTAACTGCACCCTTCTTGAGCAAGTTGCCACATCAATCAGCCCCAATTCAAGAACAAGTTAAGCCTGTATGAAGACCAAAGCCATCAGCAAGCACTACTGTTGGTTTTAATGTCCTGCAGCTGGGCTTTGTCTTGGAGCTAAATACCTGATTCAGAGCACTGATTGGAGGTGACCCCTGTGGGTGCTAACCCACCTTTTCACCCACAACTCTTCCAGCACAACTGGAACAAAATGCACACTGAAGCTGTAATCCTCATCAAGAAGAATTCTGCATATTACAATCTCTAACATCAAAATAGTCAGTGCCCAGCCTGAAGTACACTTTAGGCCACCACCTATTTGTTTTTCCACAGCTTCAGAGCATCAACCTCTGTCCAATTTTATTTGGTATTCTCATTCAGAATTCAGTACACTTCGAAAGCTGAAAACCAGTTTCTCGCTCATGGGTATTACTGATTTTAAAATTATATAGCGCAGTGTCCAGAGGCAACTCTTTAGGTAAACTAACAGCCTAGGACTCAGTAAAAGCACACATTTAAACCACTGAAGTTTTCTTGTGCTACAAGTCCAACATCACAAGATTAGAGCAGAACAAAACCACTAATTTCTGTCCAAAAACTGGCTGTCCCTGTGAGGCTGCTCAGAATCCCTGCTGGCATGCTCTGCACTCCAGCACAGTACTCGAGCCACGTGGAGCAGGTTATGGGAAATCGGAGCGCAAGCCAGGAACAAGGCTTAAACTTGACCTACTTGCAGAGGAAGACATACGGAATGCCACATTGGATTAGGATGATTTGGCCCATTACAGCCTTATGGGGTTGCATGATGTTGCGTGTGGAGCCATGATCAGACAAGCGGAAAGCAAAGGCATATTTTCAAAACAAGTCTTGCACGCATGCCCTTCCTGTGGAAAACATCCCCGACACATTTCAGTGCCCCCCACCCCCCCCAGGCTAAGCCCAGGGGAATTTTAATAAAAATACTCAATGCAAGTAAATTCATCTGAGAACCAAAGACATTTACCCTCTCACACCCGAAAGAAAAAACTGTGCATTAACAAGGATGTTGCTTGCAACTGGTGAGCAGCTGGAGAACTTACTCTCATTACAGGTAAAATACTACAAAGGTGTTCATAAATGATATTTTCTATTAGTTTTTGTTCTATTGGGAGAATAGCATGTTTTCAAACTAGTTTAAAAAACCAGTTAAATAAATAATTTAAAAATATCTGGTTTTGATCCCTGAAGAAAATCTGCTTCAAGAAAACATCAGCTCATCTTTTGGAAATGTATATGCTATTCCCAATACTAAAATCCACAGTATGAAAACTGTGCTCCCTGAAAATCTCATATATGTAGCTAAGCACAACACTGTATGGAAAGCACATCTAATGGAACAACAAACATTTTGTTTCCGGGATTTGAGTTTTAAATTTTCATTTGGTCATGTAAGTGTGGCATAAACCTCCAATTCAGAGATATTTCTGGCAAAATAATAAGCAAAAAAAAAACATTGATAGCATTAAAAGCCTAGCATTATAGTGGAATACTACTGTGTTATAACACTCACCGTGTTACTACATAAACAAAACACTGAATGTTTCCCTATACTGTTTTTATAGAAGGATAATCCTATCAGCCTGTCAATTGTTTCAAGGCTTACTTAACAGTATCTAGCCATGAACAGGGAGAAGAAAAAAAAAAAAAAGAAAAAAGAAAGAGGCAGCAAATAGGTGTCTGCCCACATCAGCTGAATCCAAGGCAGCCCTTAGCAACACATGGCATCACAGCCTGGCAGCCTATGGGATCCCGTGTCGCTTTCTCTGCCAATGAAGCAGCAAAGCTTCACAACCAGTGAGAACGTTTCTGCTCTCCACCTTAAATGCTAGAGACTGCTGCAGAGATGGAAACAAGCTGGTAAAATGCACTGCAGGAATCACTCTTTTCTGACTTGTAACATTCTCCCTGGATACAAACATGTTTTTCCTAGACTAACGCACATTTACTTCTCTTCTGAATAGTGCCGGAGCAGCAGAGATGCCTTCTGACACATTCCAATTCCTACTATTGATGTTAGTGGTGTTGCAAGTAATAAAGATCTGCCATTATACAAAATCCCAAAGTAATACTATACGTACAAGAAAATAAATAATTAGAGTCAATATTAAAAAAAAAATAGTAGCTATCACTCATTAGCACCTTCAGATTTAGGAAGGGGAAGCTTGGTGCCATTAGCTTGAAACAAGTTACATTTTGGATAAGCTGGTTTCATTTACAGGATCCATCATAGCTCTAACATCACTAATATTAAAAGTAACAGTTCAAATTGTGCCACCTGTGTAAATGTTCTGAATCAAACACATGAATGAAGTGCCAGAGCCACCTCCAGTTCTGCACAAACCCCACAGTTTCATTCACCAATGGACAAGTTGTTTGAGCAAGCATTAAGATTCCAGGAGTTTTTACAGACGCTTTTGGGACACAATTCCCAGTCCAAACCCATGCCCAGACCTGCACACGGCTCTGCACTGCTGACACCCAGTGGCCACGAACCAGGGACTGCAAACCAACCACAAGAAGAATAAAAGATATGCAGGCCAACCCACCCCCCACCCCACCTATATCACTGAATTACTGGGGCTTCAATCATTAGCATCTTATCTCAATAGTGGAAAAACAAATTATACAGTCAGATAGGAAACATTTTTGTATAGGAAGGTAAGTATTCAGGCTACTGAAAAGCCGTTTGAAGCCGCCTCTGATGTCAGTTCATTTGGCTAAACTGACTTTGATACAATAACCTGTTTTAGTTGAAACTGAAGTTTTTTGTTTTGGTTTGGGGTTTTTTTGAGATCACACATCATCAATAAAGTCTCCTTTAGAACAAAACTGAATTCAAAACTTGTCATATCAGGAGGATGGAGGTCTGCCAGGGAAAACAGACTAGTGAATAGACTCACATTCCTCAAAACCAGAATTGTGAAGTACGGTCAGGGCAGTGTTTATTCAGTCCATTTTTCCTCTTAGAGGAAATCAAGGGAAAGGCCCTGAAGAATCCACAGTTTCTTTAGAAGCAGTCTTACAGCCTTGTTAGTTTGGGAACATTTTAGTGGCACAGCTGACACTGAATAACGCATTTGACAGGAGCTACAATAAAATAACTAAGCATGCTCACACAAGTCTGGAATGAACCCAATTTGTCTGGAAGAATTACGCTTGTTTTTAAAACAGAACTTGTATTGAACAGGGTAGAGACTATACTCCAAAAATCTGCTCTGATTTACCCTTCAGCAAGTAACCGCACAATTTTTCCAAGAGTGAATCTGGGGCTAAAAAATAATTAATTTTGCTTTCCTCTTTCAAAATAACACAAGCCCAACATGCTTTAACTTAATTCTGCAAAATGCTCTTTTTAATTCCATTACGTTGCAGCCATCGGGAAAACCCACCTTTTCCAGTTCAGGGACATTTCCACTGCAATGCAATTTACACTCTGCTTTCTCCTCCAGCGCTGGAGATGCGCAGAGCCTCTTGCAGCGCTGCGATTCACCCAACAGAGGCCGCTGCCCCTCCGCTGGATATCCCAGAGACGCGGCAGCTGGGACCAGCGTGCCCGATGGATCCCAGAGCCCCACAGCTCGGAACCGGCCATGGCCCTCCCGTCAAAGCACTGCCTTCAGTACTGCGGCATTATCCTGGAAACACGGGCTGAGCTCGAAGTCTGCCTTTTTTTCAAAGTAAACTGGGAACATTTTTATCAGGTACATAAAGAAACAAAAAGCCCATTTATTAAGAGCTGTGGCAGATTTACATGGTTTTTAATTCTTTTAGAGAAAAGCTGCTTACTCTACAAAAGATGGCATGCCTTTTCAAACTGTGCTATACTACCACATTACTAAGACAGTTTCATATTTCAAGGATGTCAGCCTATAATTTAAGAACCCTCAAGCTCTCGTCTGCAAAAAAAACCAAACCCAACAGTAATTTGTATGGTAAGTCCTTCTCCTGCCAACTTTTCACCTCTGTATAAAGAAAAAAAGCAAAACCCCAACCAAAAATAAAAAAAGCCCAAAACCCCCAAAACCAAATCTCTAAGTTTTATCTAAATGCTAAAAAAAGGAAGTACTGTTTCAATTCATTACTTCCTAACTAATCCAGTTGATGTACCATTTTTCAGTTGGTATTTCACATGTGAGACAGCACGCCTCTTCCTGCCTAGTTTGATTTGGAAATGGTTATCTTTCAGAGCAGTTGAATTCCCATCTATCACTGCCACACGTTTCGGTATCAGAGCTGGACGCAGCTGCACTGAGGGATCTTGACAGTGCTGCCATCTAATGCACCAAGACAAGGAGTACAAGCACCCAAACTGCTCTGCAACACTCAGGTAAAATGTTCTCTTTGAGTTTCATTCCAAAAATGTTGCACCCCTTCAGTGCCTTGGCTTGTAATCCTGCACTAACAATTGCATGACAAATTATCTCATCACCAAGCTGACAGATATAAATAGCCATTAACGTATTCCATCTCAAGGGACTTCTACTAGAATGTCACAGTGCTAAACCACAAACCTTGTGTGTATGAACCCGACACTGACTGTCCATCTGAGAATTCAGTTCAGCGACACAGCAGCTCTGAAATATCAAAGAAGAAGGGAAGGCCTACGGCCTTCCAGATCACAGAGCTGGAATGGCAGGTTTCCATATTTCAGGACAGCTTTCTGATTACTCTGTGGATTTCCTTTTTCTCAGACACCAGTCAAACACAATATGTTTGCAGAATACAAAAGGCTAATGAAGCACATCAAGATGATGATGGTATAACAGAGGATGAGTAGCAGGATGATGCTCCTTCCCATTCCATCTGTTTTCAGAAACAGTAACAAACAGACAGGCATTAGGCAGGGCAGAGGGATAAAATTGGTCGCCACATGGTTGTTTATTTATATGAAGTTTCAAGAGACTCACTGCAAGATAAGGATCAAAGATACAGCCATCTTTGTTACATCCAGTTACTTCTTCAGATCCCCTCATAACACATAGCACCAACTACTTCTACTGAACCTGCATAGTTTTTCTTGTTAGAAAGCATTAAAAAAATTCCACCTAAACAACAACAAAACCTCAACAGCAAACAAACAACCAAAAAAATTAAACCAAACAAAACAACAATAACAACAAGACAACAGCCCCCCCAAAAAAATCAACAAAAAAACAAAACAAAAAAACCCCAAACCACCTGACCACACTGGTCCAGATTCCTCTAGCTGTGCAAATATTATAATTTTTTACCCCATCTTCCATTTCTCCCACCATATCACTAATATTATTTTAACCTTAAAAATCAAACTAAAGGGGCCCAGTAAGGCTAAGATATAAGACAATTAATTCTCAGCCACCTGTTGGAAATATGGGGAAACATTTGCTATTCTTCAGTGGTATCATACAACCTGCAATCGTTTAAGATCAGTAACAATATACAGAATATCATGCAGAATATCATGCAGAGTGTCTTGGGGTGACAAAGAGTTATGATTTTCTGCATTGGTTCATCTGTGAACTCTACAGGTCCATCCCATCCCATCTCACAAGAAGTCTGCAGCAGCTCTTGGGGAAAACCAGGTACATACGCAGAATGGAAACACATTAAGAATACAGAATGCATTTAATAATAACATCTGGCTGTTAAAAGTACTTGATCTGAAAATACTTACATACTAGAAGAACACAAATATACATGGTAGCTCTGTTGCTGCTCTTCCCTAGGCACCTGCTCACACAACAGTTCAGGTTTTACGCGATATTAAGCTTTTTTCAGTTTTTAACCTTATTCAACAGCAACATCTAGTTCAGTTTGTCCCATTCTTTAAAGCTTAACCAAAAATTTCCAGTCTCCAGTTCTTTACGTGATGGTTGGGTAGGGTTTCTGTCAGTCCCTCCCAACCCTGAACACTGGTGATTCCCTGATGATTTATGATGCTGTCAAGCATCTGGCAGCTACTTTGTCTTAGTATAGTTGGAGAAGTTGAAAGAATCAGAAGTCTGACACCCCAGCTTCTGCTGAAGCAGACACCACACCACCTTAACTTGCAAACATTCTCCCTTCAATACCTGAAACACTGTTGGTTCATAGTTTCTTCAAAGAAAACAGAAGTTATTTGCCATGTGCTGTAGCCGTTTGCTGGACAGCATTCCTCTTCCTGCAGGCAGTACCATTCCCAGCAATGCTCCTTGAGCTTTCCTAGCTTTTCTGGATGACTCTCAGCTTGCTGAGAAGAAGCAGCACTGCTCTACTAGAGGAATAAGTGAAGGGTGTGAAAGGATGTGCAAAACCAAGTGCTCATATGCAGAGGGAAGAAAGATGGTGATCCTGGAGCCTGGACTTGCCTAGATGGACCCATGGTCTGACTCAGTTAAGTGACTTTTATAATGTATCCTTTGCAAGTACACACGATCCTGTAAATTAAAGATCTGCACTTTTAACTGCAGATTTAACAACACCCCCAATGACTTTGTAAATAAAAGTTATTAAAGGAAAAAGGTACTACTGCTGCTAGCACTGGATGTTTTTCCATCAGTTCATTAAAGATTTGGAAAATACTTCTGTATGCTTGCCCAGTTCCTAGGCTCATTCCTTAATGCAGAGACACAAGCCAGTAAGCAAGAAGGACTGTGGGCCTGAACCAGCAATATCATAAACTCTCCTGAGAATGACAAAAATGTGACAGTTCATCAAAACCTGCAATTCTGCAAAATAAGTATTTTAAAACATGAATTCTGCACTGAAATAAAGACAATTACTTTAGTAACACATTTTTATGCCATATATTCCTAAATCTGAATGAAGGAGTCAAATAGTTTTGGACATAGCACTAGAAAACGTTCTCTATTCTTGTTGACAAAACTGATGACAAATTGTATTGGGTTTGTGTGGCAATGTTGTGGTGGCAGGGGGGCTATGGGGGGGACTTCTGTGGGAAGCGGCCAATGCCAGCCAGCTCCAGGATGGACACACCGCTGGCCAAAGCTGAGCCTGTCACTGGCAGAGCCTCGGGGATAATGTACTTAAGAAGAAAAAAAGGAATTATGGCAGAGAAGTAGCTGTGGCCAGAGAAGAGAAAAGTGAGAATATGTAAGACACCAGGAGTATGGTGTAGACAACCCAGGTCAGAGAAGAAGGGGGAGGAGGTGACCCTGACACTGCAGCAGAGATTTCCCTACCACCCATGGTGAGGCAGCTGTGCCCTGCAGCCCACGGAGGTCCACAGGGGAGCAGGGATCCACCTGCAGCCCATGAAAGAGCCCACAACAGGGCAGCCAGATGCCCAAAGGAGGCTGTGACCCTGTGGGAAGCCCATGGTGGAGCAGCCTGTTCCTGCAGGACTGCACCCCATGGAAGGGACCAACACTGGAGCAGTTTGTGAAGAACTGTAGCCCTTGGGAAGGACTCATGTCAGAGAAGTTTCTGGAGGACTGTGCCCTGTAGGAGGGACACCCCACACAGGAGCAGTGAAGGGCTCCTCTCCCTGAGGAGGAAGCAGCAGCAGAAACAACCTGTGATGAACTGACTGTAACCCCCATTCCCCATCTCCCCACACTGAGTGGGAAAGGGTGAGGTAAAGAGCTGGGGATAAAGTTATGTCTAGTAAGGAAGGAGGGGTGGAGGGAAGGAGCTGTGATTCAATTGGTAATAAACTCAACTAATTTTCCTAAGTTGAGTCTGTTTTGCCTGTGACAGTAACTGGTGAATGATCTCTCCCCACCCTTATCTCAATCCGTGAGCCTTTTGTTGTATTTTGCCTCCCTTGTCCAACTGAGAAGGGAGTGGCAGTGGCTTTAGTGGGCACCTGGCATCTAGACTGGGTTAAGCCACCACACAAATCCATTCAAGCTCCCCAGAATTCAAAGCCTTTTTGATGATTAATCAAAAACAGAAGAAAAATAAATCCTACCTCACATTTGGTACCATTATCTTCCCAGTGTGACAGAAGATTGATAGCTGTGCTGACAAAGCACAATAAACACAAAATATAACACAGACACTATGCAGTAGCTTAGATGACAAGGAGCAGGCTATAAAACTAAGAGCTAAAACCTTCACATGAGCATGTGCGACCTCTTCAGTCTCACAAGCTGGTTCAGAGTACTGGTTTTTGGCACAAGGCATCTGGTTCAGCTACACAGTAGCTTTACTAAAGAGAGAGGGAGAAAAACCACCAAAACATTATCTCTTCATTCAAATTGTTCAGGAAGTTGCAGTCTTCTAGGATAAGTTCACACAAGTGGCCAAACCACTTTAACTCTGTGCACAATAAAAATGCCTTCTTTGAAGTAATGGGACTTCACATCACTCTGGTGAAGAGTTTTCAAAATCAGCCTCACTAGGCTGTGTGGTGAGGCCCTGTACAAGCAAAAACCAAACCCTTGTAACCTGGTTTAGCACCTTTAAACAGAGAGACATAAATTCAGTCAGGGATCAGGAATCCCAGTGAACACCACAAATTTCAAGAGTTGTTGATGGAAGAGAGGGAAAACAAGTTCTTGAAGGGAAAATTACTAATAT
This sequence comes from Corvus hawaiiensis, assembly GCF_020740725.1. Classification (NCBI taxonomy): domain Eukaryota; kingdom Metazoa; phylum Chordata; class Aves; order Passeriformes; family Corvidae; genus Corvus; species Corvus hawaiiensis. Next base: position 35,952,457 of record NC_063238.1, read on the forward strand.
TCAAACAGTCCCACTTTCTCTCCTTTAACATACTACAATTTTGCTTATTTGTCAGCAGTTTTCAAGCAGGTTACATTTCAATTCTTACCTACAGCCAGTGCTGCACTCTGTTCTTGGCCTCCAGTCTGTTTTAAAAGAAAAAAGAGATTATGGAAATTAATTCTTTTGCACCAAAAGTCTTAAACGCGATGCAGTGTGACCTTGGAAAAGCAAGCACACATCTGATCCAGACACACTGTTTTTGTGTATGTACTTCATAAACATAGTCCTGGATCCATACACCACTGGGAATTTTAAAAAATATGTTAAGAAAATATAATGCAGAACTGTGTTTTATCTCTAGGCATACAAGTACAGAGGGAATGCCATTATTTGGCAACAAATGTGATTCCAGGGAAAAGGGCTGCCATGTTAAATAATCCATAAGCACATATATCTCAGAATAAATTTAATAACTATAGAGTCAAAGCTGCAATAAAATACCAGTGGCAAACTGTTCTGCTTGCATTTCACTTTGCTTTAACAAGAAAATCACACAAGATTCTAAACCAACCACACAAATGTGCACTTGAAAAAATTCAAGGCTTGCATGTTGACCTTCAGAGAAGGCATTTTCAAGTCACCACTGAAAACCATTTGCTTAACAAACAAAACTAGTGTTCTTGGACAGCTTCAGTGTGCTGTACACATCATTACCACTGTCTTAACATGGTGAAATAATTATGTTAATAGTACAGTTTAAAGGAGAAGATATGGAGTATTACAGTAACTCAAAGCTTCACAGGAAATAATAGTCTAACATTAGCTAAGGAAGGCTCTGAAGATCTACAGCACCACAGGCAAGAAAGCAGAGACCATAGTAAGAATGACTCTTCACAGCCCAGAGAACTGAATATAAGCAAAAAGATGACTATCTGACATGGTTGTAACTGTAGAAATTTAACTCTCTATTCTTTCCAGAGCATGCATCTCCCTCACAGAAGCCTTCCCCTTCACCAGGCTTCTCTAGGTTTGGGTAGCAGCTGCTTTTGCCTTTGGCTGTTGACTTCAGCATCCCCTTACTTTCTCAGAAATAAGCAACAGCCAGTACCTCAGGACAAAAAGATGGTTAACAGCACTGTCTTTGTAGGAGCTGCTGCAATTTCCTAAAACTCACCCCCTCTCACTAGGCATATTTTAAATACAGTTGGTTTTTTCCCCCTTCTCATGACTTCAGACTGCTCAATTTGTGCTTTGAGACAGCACAACAAAAATAAAACCCTGGAAATCACTGGTCCCCTGCAGATCGGGGCTGAGCACAACTGACTGTGCAAAGAGAAACTGAAACCAAAGTTAGACCCAACACTACTGCAAAAAGCTAATTTCCTGAAAAAGAGTGAAAGAACAGTCAGATAGGACAGAGCTATAAACAAAAACTATAAATTCATTAGAATGAGCAGACTATAGAAATAAATTTGAAAATGAGCGAGAAAATCCCACTATGGCAGCAAGCCTAGTGACTTTAAAAAAAAAAAAAAAAAGGTGCCCTAATGGTACTAGTTCATTACTACAGAAATACCCATATTTCCAACTGATAGAATTATTAGAAAAAGAAGTGAGGACTGCTCAGCTCTTTCCATCTTTATGGACACAATGCTGCACACAAAGACACAAGCACTTACCACCTGCAAGAACAACGTGCTGATCCTCAGGTGGCTTGTCCTGAAGGCTTCAATGAATGAGTAGAAGTTAATAATTAACAAAGCCTTATAGGACTCTTGTGGTAATGAAGGAGGAGAAAAAAAAAGCCATTAGGCAAAAGGGAAGCAGCCAGGAAAGCTGAGAATTATAGGTCAGTTGGACAATCATCGATAACAGGCAGAGAGATGTTAGCACAGGAATCCATTAACTGGTTTCCTATCTTTTAGAACCTGTGAGCAAGCCTTCAGGCAAAACAGCTCACACTGAGCACAGCCGATGCTGACGCTTGGTTTATACTGGCAGACTGATAGGTATTTGATTTTTTTGCAACACATCACAGGGTATTTTAAGTTTAGAGGTTAGCACTGAGCAATATAATAAAGCATTGCCTAAATGGATAAGAAATTGACTTAGTGGGGAGGAACATCAGCAAAGATGCATTAAAAATGGCCAGATGTGAAATTAATGGTGTGATGGATTCTTTACAGAATTAATTTTTGCACTTCAGATGCACCTTAATTCAAATGAAAGGAATATCTAAATGAACAAATCTGTCGGGTTCAGAGCGCACTAGTTGGGTTTTCCTGCTGGGATAGAGGATCTGCAAAACCTCTGAGCATCCTTCTGACTTATTCTCAAGGTTTAGATCTGCAGATTAATATAGAAATACCACAAACAGGCATAAGATGAGACATGTATACTATATAAATAAGTAGGTAGTGAAAATTGAATAATACAGATTCAGCATTTTTCAATTCCTTGTGACTCCGAGGTAGTCAAATATTTAATGTTACATTACAGAGAAAAGCAGTTCTGAGCAGGAAAATTAACTTTACTTAATGGGCTACAGCTCATGGAGTCAAACAGCAGAAATATTAATGGATCCCATCCCAGGGATCTCATTTAGACACACAACCCCTTCCCTTGAATTGCAGCCTAACTTCACCATAGCAGAAACAGGGCAAAACATATGCCAACATCTCAAGCCAACTACAACAGAAATTCAAAGAATTGTCACAACAGCTGGAGAACAAAAATGGAAAACTGTCTAGAGCCATCAGAGAGGGACAGTGAATCATCTAAACTGCAGCATAACAGAAACAAAACCAAGCATCATTCAGTTTGTCAGAGGAAAAGTCTGTAGCTGACACAAGTCAAATGGTACCCAAATATAAAATATGAAGTAAACCTGGCATCACTGTGAATAACGAAACTGGAGAAAAAAACCCCAATAAAAACTGGGTAACCACGGAATAAGCCCAGTGCTTTGGGCATCCACCTCATGTTGAACTGATGTTGCTTAACTCAGCAATACATGAAAACGGATTTCACATGAGAACAGCTGACCATTAACTTCCCATATGAAACCACTGTCTTCTGCCCAACTCTGGCTGAACTAAGAAGCCTCTACACTCAAGCATAGATTTGTCAGTGACTCTCGGTCATGATTTGCTACAAGAATGGTGATTTTTCAGGCTTTCCAATACTCAGGTTCTTGTTCCTATTAAAAAATGAGAACACTGAGTGGTAAGAAATAATTAACAACAACTTTGCGCCGAGTCTAAATTACTTTGTACTCAATTGGTATCTCAGCTCATCAGGGAACTTCAGAAAGTTAACTTCACAAAGCTTGCAACACTTACTAGCAGAAGCTTTCACAGGATTCATGCACTCCATGCGAAATACTTGGCACCCCGACTAAAGTCATTTTCAGAACACCATCGGCTGCTGCTTTCACAGAGCAAATGTTTAAATTCCTAGTCTGCAGTTCAAGCTTGAACTATTTCTCCCCTTGGTAAGCATCATCAGCTTGAAATCCATGTGAACCAGCTGTGGACTACGGCACAGATGTTCCCAGTCCATTAATCTAAACTGCTCTTGGATACAGAACAGGATCTAGCTCAAAGACTACCTGCCCTGGCAATTTTTAGATGCTCCTGCTCTCTTGGTCCAACTTCAGACTTGAAATTACATTTGAGGAAACAGCTCTAAAAACTTGTTACCCTTAGAAGCACGCACTAAGACATAAAACCCAAAACTCTGCTCAGTCCAAAACAGAACCGCAAGTCAAATACATCCCGCATCTTGTGGGCAATAAAAAGAGAAAACTAAGAAATGTTTAGTAATAAAACTTGATTTTTACTTTAGTAACAATAACAGATGGGTAAGCTATAAAAAATAATTCATTGCGAAGATCATGTTTCAAAGGAAGTTTCAGGGCATCTGCAGATGAACCCATGGTTCAATGCTAAATGGATGCAAACTCCAATGCTTAACATCATTGACTGCAGACAGAGATTCTTCTATATCTGCATGGCAATTTTATATGAGACTAAGATTAGCAAAGGCAGTCTATCACTACTGCAAAGTGACCTTAGCTCTTCAAAAAGAGCAAATGTACTTGTTGCTTGCTATAGAACCACTTTTTGGACTTCTGATTGTAAAGCTGCAGCTTTCTTCTCCATTTTCATCTATCCTGTTGAAGCTAAATTGCACCCTAAAAGTCCATGTGTTATATTAAATCTTTCCCTATACTATATAATTTCTCAATGCTGTCACAGTACCTAATATTACTTGCTACACTCAAACTCATGTTTTAAATTTGTAATTTAATGATAGAAATGGACTGTGAATGTATCAGAGGGTTTAATGTTCCATTATAATTTTTCAAGCTTATTTCATTTTTCCTAATTATTATACTTTCATAGGATACATTATCTTTAAACTGATACTGTTGCATAGCATCTTCACTTTATGTGACCTTAATTTCAAGATTTTTTTTTTAGTACCTTTTGTAGTTAATTTATCACCTTATATTGTTGTGGTGGATTATTGGTTGAACTTGATCTTACAGGTCTGTTCCAAACTAAAAGATTCCTTGAAAGCTTTCAAAAAAGTTTAGATGCTGCATTATAGACCAATAGGAGGGACACAAGGTTTTATACATACATCCCTTTCAACAAGTTTAAAAAAAAAAAAAAAAGGGGAAAACTAAAAGATACTTGAGAAGCTTGCATGGCAGAAGAGGATATTCACACAAAATTAGTATTCAGCATGAAAATTTGTATTTCATCCACTTACACATATGTGTTCCACAACAAACCATTACTTTGGCTTAGTGGAAATCATAAAATAAACTATCATAATATTAATTTTTGCATCTCAAAGTTCTACACAGAAAAAAACCCCTGTAAGTTGAACATCAAGTAAAAGGGATTTTTTAATCAAATCAAAAAGTTAATTTAAATATGGTCAAATAAACTTTTTCACTTCTAAAAACAAGTTAAGAAAAATAAATGTTGGGTAACCAGAAGACAAATAAGGGATTTTAGTAAAAGAGAGATGGGACTTTGTCAGTTGTTTAATTTGGAGTTGGGTTTTTGTTTGTGGTTGGCTGCTTTTTTTGGTGGTGGGGTAGGGGGTAGAGCTGTGGTACTTTAGTCCAAGCTACACAGCTTCTGGTTTTATTGCAAGAAAAAAAAATGTTTAAAAAGCCTGCAAGAATTATTAAAGCTAGTCCTGTGTCTAACAGTCAATTACTCAAACAACTGAACTTTCTATTTTTGGTAGCATATTATCTTGTACTTCTTTTGAACATTCATAAATCCAAATCCTGAAATGATTTAGTACCAGGTATATAACTTGCACAGAATTTTTAAGAACTATCTAGAATTCAGGCATCCACTCCTCAAAAAAGATACTGAAATATTCCTAAGCTAGGAAGAGATATGGGATATCATCCCTACACCTTTAAGTGATATTGGCATCTGCTCTCCATTGCATATTTAACTTCTCCATGACTAACTGGCATCACTATTTTTCCACAGTAGATGCTTCCTTTGTTGTTATGCTGTTAACACCCAGTTGTGAAGTGTTCCTGAATACCACCCGAGTGATTCAACAGCTTATTTATCTAAGATATACAGATGATATAATTTATTAGGAATATGGCAGAGTTTAACACAGAATTTTGGCTCAATATCATCATAACAGAAATTAAGCCATGCCCTGTCCCAGGAAGTTTGCAGCAGCGTTCATCCACTTGCACAACACAAACAGTAAGACAAGCCAAGGTCAGCAGGGCTTTGCCATTCACATTTTTAGTGGTGAAGGAGCTGCTCTGAGCAACCCCAAGACCCACAGCCCTATTCCCTAACACTTGAACAGAGGAGTCCTTATTTCTAATAGTCTACATTTCTACTCTCAGGGTAAAATAAACCACTTTTGTCAGGATGGTACTAGGTCATATGAACAGCAAGGAACTTCTACCACAAAAAAACCCCAGCCACAGAAGAGTTACAGTAACCTACCACCTAAAAGGTCTTTTTACTGGTTTTAGTAAGTTCTAACCATCAACTATCCATCAACAGTATCAAAACTTGAGAACTGAAGCCCTAGTTACCCCCTATGATAGGTAAAACTCTAAGATGAACTTAGACCTAAGCTGATTATGCCACAGCTGTGGAAGTATCCCAGACAGCATCTCTGCTGCTCAGAGACAATGGATGTGTTTATTTCAGATGGCAAAGAACACAGTTTAGATTTTTAAAAGCCTGAAAAGCCTTTCCTATGGGCACCAGCAGCAGTAAGTTTTGCCACAGGCTCAGGGCTGAGAAGTTTCTGGGGAATACTACAGCAGTTCACTTTAACTCCTTCCCTCCAGGGTCCCCAGTGCTGCCCCACTACGCAAATCTCAGCAGAGGCAGCTCCTTCCAGTTGTAACTCATCCACAAAAGGAGGCAGGACTTTTCAAACCAGTAAAAAGACCTTTAGGGTGGTAGGTTACTGGTGACTCCATGAGAGCCTTGGGACAAGCAGCAATTTCTGTCGAGAAGGATAGAGGATCTCTGCTCCTGCCAGAGGAATTGACACAGAGCACTGAGACTCTTCACAAGTGCCTCCACCTTGTCCAGGATTTCTGTGAGCTCTACCTACACAATGATTTGCAATAATTGTTGCAGCTACAATAAAAAGAAGAAGAGGGCAGGGTATGAAGAAGCTTTTCCAATCAGCTATACAATAACATTGCAGTAATACAGTTTTGAAATTATTCTAGTAAAAACATGGGTGATTAGAATACTAAAAGCAATTGTATCAATCATCAGCTGTCCAGAAAGGAAGAATCTAACCATGTCACTTTAACCTGTGATCTCAAATGTTCATTGGGTAGCGTGTGAGATGGAAAAACGTACAAAAATTACAGAATACAGGGTAACAAACATGAGAGAGAAAACATGGGAATGTCCAGGTTCAGCTCCTAGGGACCATTGTGTATGTTCAACAGCTTTGTCCAACAGGAGCTATACAACAAGGTCTTAATTGTAATTTAATGGCACTGAGTCTCAACAGCTGCACAATATTTGTGTTCAATAATTTCTCAAATTAATTCCATGATCACCTAAAAGGAGGCAAGCTTCATCAGAGGAAGTTCAGAGGAGACATTAAGGAAAGCTTCTTCACTGAGGGGGTGTCTGGTCTCTGGAACAGGCTCCCTAGGGAAGTGGTCATGGCACCAAGCCCGACAGAGTTCAAGGAGCATCTGGACAATGTTCTTAAGTTATATAATTTAATGGTAGTGAGTCCTGCAAGGAGCAGGGAGCTGAACTTGATGATCTGTGTGAGTCCTTTCCAACTTGAGACATTCCGTGATTCTAAATAATGAAACTGCAGTTATGTAGTCAAACAGCGAGCTGAACACTAACAAGATCTGAATGACTGTATGTTTATAGTTTAAGTGCCTACAGAGTTAAAAACCAACAACCCTCCCTCCAAAAACCTAGAATTATCATTTAACAAGTATTAAAGAGTTCTTCTCTAAGTCAGGAAGTGAAATAAGCAACATCTGACATTAACCTAATAGAACAGACCACATGAATCTCAAAATGAGCGTTCAGTCACCTGTCTCAACAAGCATAGCTTTTCAGGCCAAATGTCTTTCTGATGAGAAAAGTTTACATATTTTGCTGTCCTGTTTAAAAGTGGCTTTCTGAAAAGCCAAAACAACGCTAAAATTAATGCCTTTGATTTGAAGGCTCATTGGACAAACTGAATTAAACAGTTCATGTTGTCCTGAGCAACTATTTACAGGTAAATAAAAACAGCAGCTTTACCTTCATAAACAAATCAGGACGGCTGAAGTCTCAAGCAGAGCACAGTTTACTAAAAAAGTCTTTAAACCAAATTCAAAACTCACTTATTTTTAAACTTACTCTATTAACTGTTGAAGTAGGACTACTACATATATAGTAAGGATATTTTGGAAGAGCTCAACACTTAATTCTGCTTGATTACAGTGAAAAAATCTTGTCACTGATCATCTGCAGATTACTATGATCTTCATTCAAGGTTCAACTTATTTTACACCTACTGTGGGAGAAAAGATACCACATTATGTTTCCTCAGCATAGGCACATTATTTACATTGATGATACGCACTATTGAACTCTAAAAACACAGCATTGCATAAAAGCTTCTAACACCTCAATCTATTCCTGTGCTATTGCAGTGGGGCACATTAAACAAGCCCCAAGACAAAAAACAGCTCCGTTCAGCCTAAAACAAGTCGGCTGTTCTTCTTCTTTGCCTTAGACACCACCATTAATACAAAATAAATGTATGCTGATAGAATATCAGCATCATGATGAGAATTTCTACCACACCATCTTGAGTGTCAAAATCACAAGTACTCAACCTCCGCGTACTAAGAGACATTTTCACAAACCCACTTTCACATGGATGAGAAATCAATTCAAGAGGTTCTGCTGAATTTACAGGCAAACCTACAACAATATATTAGAGCAACACATCCAAAGGAGATTGTTTTTAACTTGTGGCACAAATGGGAAGTACAAGTGGTTTCAGTCGTCAAAAAGACAATCTTTCTTCATGTATTTACAGTCTCTAACATCATTGTGGCAGACTATTCTTTTACCCCTAATGTTCCCACATTACTCTGCTGTTGGTATCTGGTGGGCTTTGCACTGAAAGCTTTTAGAAGCATTTGTAATGTCACCACTTTCTATGTTGGTTACGTAGGTTTCCTCAAACAAACAAACAAATCCTTCTGAAAGCAGCCATTAAAAGCTGCTCATTTATAAAACCTATTTCCTTGTTTAATAGAGGAAACATTTAGTACTGAGCAAAACAAAACAGTACCTAACTTTGTATTTCTTGCAGCATATTTGACTTTATATAAACTTCCCCACCAGTCAAAACCAAACAAGAATTCTCTAAACACGTGAAACAGGGCCTTACTCAATACAGTATCTCTTCTGCATGAGATCCTTCACTTCAAACCTTTTTTAGGCACATAGGTATGGGAACAACAAACCTTCCTCCTCTTTTTATATTTAACACATATTAAGGGATTTGCACGAAAACACTCACATTGTTACTGAAGAAATTTTCAAGATTCTTCACAAAAGGAAGCAAAACATTTAAAGATGTGTCAGCCAGACAAATGTTACTTTCATAAGAGCTATACAAGCCACAACAAAGTGTTTTCAAAATTAATAAGAAAATGACAGGCATACATTTGCTTCCACTTTGCAAACATAATACTGAAGGTGTTTTCATATTTATTAAAATTAGCATAAATGCAAAACCTGTTAATCCACCAACAGTGCAATATCGGTACTGGAACAGAGACTTCCCAACATGGTAATCAGTTTGCTCAAAACATCTCCCCATCGTCATTACAGGGGAACAATTCTAAGTTGCATGGAAAGATTTAAAAATCTTCAAGCATGCAGACAAGTTCAAGCTGCATGTAAGAGATAACACTGTAAAATGAGAGTGAATAATTATCAGAGATCATACATGAAAGCAGAAGACAATTATCAAGATCTTTTCTGAACGACTGATACTCTGCAAAAATAATCTCATACAAGTTAAGTTAGCATAATGAAAGAGAACAGCTAGTACAAGAAAAATAGGGCAAACACTGAAATGTTACATGTCCTTCAGTGTCTGTGGTAATGGACAGTTGAAACATCATAACCAAAAGAAATACCACCTGGATAAAACGGGCATGCATGTCTTCTACAACCATTTGGGCTAGTCTGCACCACATCAAGGACCAGCTGGGTTAAAATTTTTATCTTGGCACCAGTCGTGCAAGCCCCAGACACAGACACACTCTGCCCCAAGGGACACAGCATCCGTGTGTCACATTCTCTTTTCAGCACAGTCCCAGAGTTGGGGGCCTGAGCTGAGAACCTGGGTCAGGTCTAAAATGCAGTAGAGCTCAGCAGGCTCTCAGCTCCTGTCTTCCCAAATCAAAGTTAATGCTGGAAACAGTGAAACCAAGTTTGTGCAGCACTACCCCAAGCTAAAAAGGACTTACTGATCCTAAAGGAAATACTGAATTAAGACAAATACTTTACCACAGCTGCAGACAAAGAACTACTTCATAGAACTACCCAGTCTCATTCAGCATGGCCATCCTGTTAAACTTCTCTCTCCGAGAGAGATGGGGAGATGATGGGCTGGAAAAGGAAGCCAAAGTAGGGAAAAAGACAGAAGACTTCAATTCTAGACTAATGAGCTTTTCAGTCTTCTGTACAGGGCAAGCTATACACCCAAATTTAGTGACAGACGCATTACATATATACAATCAGAATAATCTGAAGTATTATCCTGAAAGTTACTATCAGATAATTATAACCTGGTTCAGAACTTATGTTGTCAATACAGTGCTTTGGCACCTCAAATGGTGGCATGAGGTACATGCCAGAGGTTTTTTCTCCTGTACATTGAAGGTCATACACTTTCAAACCCAGTATTTAGGAATGAGTCTCATATGTATTTTAGCTTCAGGAACTGCAATTTTACAGGCAACAAAACTACTGAAATCATCACACAGAAATAACTGTACTATGCAAGTCATCTTTATATATTTAAAAAAAAAAAACAAACAACTAAAAAAAGTCCAAAAAAAAAAAAGCCCCAAAAAAAAAGTCTAACTTTTTTTTTTTACTGTGTCATTCTGACAGATGCGCATTAGTGACTACTATAAGCATTCAGAACTTTCCTATCATTAATCTAGGTTTGGCAGAGTAACCAAACAAAGCATTTTAATATTCTCTGCAACAGCTACACAGAAGTACTTTATAAAGTTATCCTCGACTGCTTATAAAATTTAGGCAAATTAACTGGCAAGTGAAGACTAATAAAGCATCTGTAAATGCTTAAGTCATGAACGCTTAATGTTTTCTTATTGGCTAGGATGTGCTTCTTTCCATATTCATCCCTGAACCCAGCCACATCAGCCCATTGGGGCTAAGAACACTCTCTTGACACCAGTTTAATCAGCCCTGCAGCTCGAGTGGCAGCAGTAAACAGAAAGGTAGGATCCAAGCTTTAGAAAAGGTGTATAGTAAGGTATAATTACAGAGGAAAACTGCTACTTCATCTACAACATCAAGTATTTCAGAAGAGAGCTGTAACTCTGGTACCCACCATCAATGTGCATATGATTTACCTATGTTAAGACATTCAAATGTCCTAACTTCTCAGGTTTCCTTGTGATTGCTGTGTAATACTGTAGCTCAACATCTTAATTTATGGGCTGGCAAATTGCTATTAAATGGTCATAGCTCTTCACTGATGATCCTTTTATCATTCTGTACCTAAAAGCAGGCTGCACATGACTTTGTGTCTGGGAATTACAAGATATCCTTAGTTTTATTATCATACATTATTCTCAGTGAAAATTAGGCCTCAACAAACATCCACTGAATAATTACAAGCACATTAATGGCATCTTCCAAAGCATCTGGATTTCTGTTAAGGCTTCCTTTTTTCTCTCTCCAGACTCTGAAGCACTATATTTGAAGTTTCACTGTTTGCACTATCACATTTCAAATAGTATTTATATAGGACACAGTACAGACACATTGTATTTGTCTCAGCTAAAGAGGCAAACAGACTATGTTTAACATGCCACTACAGGAAAAAAAAAACCAGTCTTTTTTCTCCTACTGAGAGAGCAGGAATTTAATCAATTTGTATTCCAATTTAAATACCCACTATTAGTATTAGTAGCTATCCACTGCTACTGAGTCTTTTGTCTGGTAAGCTACAGACAGTTAGAAAGAGAAAATATTGCATGAACTACTTCTTGTTTTCAATAGATCAAAATTCTTTGTACTCCTTGGCCTAAAATATTATGGAAAACAAAGAAATATTCTACAAGCAAAGAAACCCAAGCAAGTGTTTACCAGTTAGTAGTATCTTCTTGCAGTCTTAACAGAGAACGCCCTTCTTCAGATTATCGATACAGCAGCTCGTCCTCAAAATCTGAAAAAACAGAAGAACTCCATTAAACATAAACAATACACAGTATTTTAATCACATAAACCAGTGCCAGGGGTAAATCAAAGTTAATCCCGCAGTGCCAAGAAACCTACATAATCCTTTAGGAATGCAAATAAAACGTGCCAATTTCAAAAACGCCTGGTGATTTTATGGAAGTGATATTACAAGCAAACAGAGAAGCATCCTTACAAACTCTTCTGTGAGTCAGTAAGGCTGTTAGCTAGCCATGATCACAAGCATCAGAAATAGAGCATTGCATCTCAGCATTACCGAGTTAAGTTACATATAGTTACAGCACAAAAAATAGAGCATTACATCTCTGCATTACAGAGCCAAGTTACACATAATTGCAGCAGAAAAAAGTAGGTCTCAGTTCAAGCTTTATTTACAGTGTCACATATATTGCACACAGGGAAAAATACTTCATTGCCACAGTTTTCACCAGTTCAAGAAAAATGTCACCAATGGCAGATTTTACCTATCTGAACTTCTCTAGGATCACTAGGATTTTCTGTTTCAAAACTAAGTTCGTTTTGGAAAAATCAGTATTTGTATGGCCAGACAAAAAAGCATTTCCTACGGAAATGCAGCACTGAGATTCCATTGCAAGCATTTGGAGGGCATTTCAGCTCATTTGGAGTAGACTTATATAACAAACAGCCTTCCTTTTTTGGTACAGTGACTGGATGGTGAACTGCCCAAAACTGGTACCTTTCTGTTGTGGTCAAAGGTTCATAAGCCTTTGGGGTTTTGTACGCTCCTTCTCTTTCAGGGAATTCAGCTAATTTAAATACTTGAGTATTGTCACTTAACCTGTCTCCAGTAAAACCACTGCTGCTCCTGCTTCAGGTGTTCCTGGTACCAGAATCCTTCTTTTTAGTATCTCACATCTCAAAGTTTCTTTTAAAGAGTGATCTTCCCATTTTGTCCTCCAATTCTCTTTCTGCTTCTTAAAGCAAAGTCAAGCATATTCTGCAATGTGTCTGTTTTTAGCCCAAACTTGGTTTAGGAATATAAAATCCCTGTCATGTCATTTCAAATCCAGCTGAAGAGGCATGAAATATTCAGCGTTAATTTGTATTTAATCAGCTATCAGCAGTTCCTCTTACATCGGGTAATCCTGATTAACGAGCATTTAACAAAAATATGCTGCTTTGCAGTTAAATTTCTAATCACAAAGGCCATAACATTATTGATTTGTCCCAGCTTGGGAAGGGTGGAGGGAAGAGGAAGAGCTACAAATATAGGGTCTGGGGAATGATTTTAGTCACAGTGAAAACTGCCATCAAAAGATGCTACCCATTGCCTCCTGCCTCTCTGCAAAGGAAAACTTGCAACCTGAAGAGCACAGCTAGGAGAAAAGGCAAGGATTCTGAGATACTACGCAAAATTTAAGGGCCAAATAAAACCAAGGGATCCTATGCACAGCTACACTGAAGCAAACAGTTGTGACAGTCAGTTGAAAAGCAAAACCAAAAGAAGAATAACGTTAACTAAGGATAACTTTTGTGAATTTGTGTCAAGGCAGCACTTAAGATAAGCAAGTGCCTGTCAAGTTAATGTGTTGGTGGGTTTTTTTCTGAAAACGTTGTAAGAAGCACTATTTCTCTCTCTTGCAGAAGGGGAAATCTAAAAAGACCCAAAACACATTCACTCCGTTAGCGCATAGGTTTTGTTTCAACAATTGTTCCACTACCCTATTCAGCCCCTCTCATTCATGGTCCTCTTGTCAGACAACTGCATAGGTTAACAATTCCCTTAAAAACTGAATGGAAGCCATAAGATCCTTTCACTCAGCTTGGCAAGAGCTGCGCAGAGCAGTTCTATCACTGCCTACAGCCCATAACAGGATTGAAAGTCTGGCTGCCCAAGTGACCATTTAAGAAACTCAACATGTGCAAGTTCCTTCAATGCATTCAATCAAAAACACTTCCTTCATACTGCTACACTGCAGTATGAAAAGCTTCTTATGCAGTACCAGAAATGGTTTTTTTTTTCAAGCATAATTGATCATTTCATTAAACAGAAAAATTATTTCATTTCCACTGTTCCACTGTTAGGACACATAGCATCACGTTGCCAAATTTGAACAGTTAAACCTCCTTGTAACTACTGAAGCCACAACTACTGAAGCAGGATTTTGGTTTACTGAAAGGAATACCTAAGCCCACTGGAGACCCTTCTGCCCCCTCCAGTCCTGCACTGCTCCCACTCCTGGTTGCTCAGCATTTCCTGTGCTGTAGTTCCTCCTCCCTGACAACCCATTCTTGCAGGCTGGCTTCAGGTGAGAAAGGGAAGCAAGAGCCAGCAGCAATAGCTGTGGAGCAAATCTGGATGGGAGAATTCCACCTGGCAGAACCGCCATATGTAACAAGTGGATTGAAGGGATGATGGAAACATCCAGAAAAACAGTGGAAGCACATCATCTGCCAGCATTGGGCAAAGAATTAAAGCTGGTGTGACAGGAAGAACTGGAGAAGAAGGAGGCTGCTGCACAGGAGCACTGGGCAGAACTGCACACAGAAAGGACAAGGGAGCTGAAGTAGGAGCACACACAGAAAAAGCTGCAGAAAACATGGCCCCTTAGGAAGATCTCTACAGCTTTCAAGGCAATGATTCCTTATATATGATCTAGATTAACCCAGTTCAGTCCATAAAACCTGTCAGGAGCGATTTTTTTCTTTTTAAATAACAGATCCCCAAACTGTAACCTATGGTATAAATAGCACAGCTGAGAAAAACCAAACTAGCTGCCATCTTAGTTTAAAGACAAGATTTGTTCACTAATTTTTTTTACTTCAATGGACTTTTGTGGAGTAAATTAACACTGTTTCTTTGACAGTCTAATGAGACTAGCAGGTGAACAACAAAAGAGTAAGCTCATTCCCAGGAGATATCCTTGCCTGCCCTCCACACACTGTGTTGGCATAGCTTTGTAGGATGATGAACTCAAAAGAAGGAAGCAGACAATAAACCTACTTGTTCCTGCTAAATTAGGGAGACTTCACATCTTCATTTAAGCGACCATCCCTTACTTCATTAGTTTTGTCACTTCAGGGGAAGGTGGAATTAGTACAGCAACTGATTAAATCTTGTTCTCCACACAAAATTCATGCTCAAGAAAACTATTATCCATAAAGATGCAAAGAGCCTTCTGTGAATTGCATGGTATTTGCTTTTCCCTGGCGTACATGTTTCAACAGGCCGATGCTTCCCAAGCACTCATCTGAGCTACAAGGAAGAAAACTTCTGAGAAATTTATTAATGGTTACATCCTCAGGAGAAAAGGGTAAAGCCACTGACACAGGGCTTAATAGGTTTTACTGAGGGGGTCAGGGTACTCCATTCAAGACAGCTTGCTGAAATATTGAGGCAGAACAGGCCGTTATTATCAAGACACAGCAGTGTCTACATAGGGGCTCCAAGTTAAATAATTTTGCAGTCTTTGCCACCATTAAAGCAAGACTGACACTCACAGCCCAGGTAAGCCCTGTGTCAGAGCTGGCTACATGCCTTCACAAGCAGGCAACACGGGTGACTCAGGGCTGAGAAGCAGAGGGAAACATGCAGAGGTCAGCCCTTCCCGAAATTCTGCCCAAACCCTCAGCTGCTGACCCAATAACCCACACTCCAGTTCTCCACCTTGCCTCAGTCAGACAATTGCATCCCAAGGACACTACTGAAGTGACCACCTGGGGTGGCCTGAGATGCCACTTCATTTCCCTTTTAATTGGTAACTTACACAGCATCTTCAAAAGCCCAGACAAATGTAGATTTCACAAGTTAACAGGCAGGTTATTTCAACTCAAAAGCTTTGCCTGAATTCCATTTAGTAGTAACTCCACCTGGCCTGTATACCCAACACTGCTGTATAGATATGAACCGTATTTAAAAATCACACTACACACATCATCTTTGCCAATGCCTGATTTTGCTTAGTCCAAAACACAGAAAGCACAGGAGAGACAGTAATGTGGATTTAAGGTGATGTATCCTCCCTAACACAGATCACAACAGACTGCTAGACACAACAGCCCATCATAAGACATATCTGAAATGCAGAGTATACAAAATGAGTTGAAGAAAAAATGAGCCATAAAGATCCATAAAGATAACTAAGTGTCAGAAGGCTTATGGTAGCTTACAAACAATTCTGGTGTCAGGCATAAGACAGCACACACATTGAGCAGTCAAAATAATCCCTGCAGAGCTTCTGGCAGGCTACTCTTCATAGTAAGGCAGCTATGGAAAAACAGGCAGAAAGCAACACAATCAGTGCTGTTTTCTACAAAAACAGGAGAACATACAAATACTAGAATTCACTAATAGCTCTGTGGCAAGCAAAACTTGAGAATTTTATATCTCACTAAAATGATACAGACTACTTTTTCTTCTTACGAACATACATTTCCAAAACTTTAATTTTCAGTTAAAAGAGGAAAGTCTCCTGTGATTTGAGGAATTGGTAGTCTGAGAACTATTCAAAGATCTCCAGTTATTCGCTTCTGCACAGCTGATAAAGTAAGTTTTCCTTCCTTTACTTCCAGGACAGAAACGAAACCAAGTGTTTAAGATCAAATAATTACACTGAAACTTAACAGTTTGAGCTGCAACTGTACATCATGCAGCTAATAATATTGATGCTATGACACATTCCAAAGTTAAAACTATTTGCCTTCAGAAGACTGCAGCTCTGCTTCCATGCAATATCGGAGCACTCTACCAATACCCTGACCATTTAAGACATCGAAGAATTTCTTTTGTTCATTCATCAGAATAGCCTCAGTTACAGGACTTAAGCACACTAGTCCTTACAGGTTTGAGCTGCAAAACCACTAAATATGGTTAAAAATGTACCTCTAGTATTTATTCATGTACTAGAAGCTAATTTTGTGAGTAAATTAAGATCACCCAGTTAACTATGAGTTGCAAAGACAGAGATGGAGAAGACTCACACATAATAACCTTCCCCTGTCCCACAGCAAATATTTGACACAGGTTTAAAGTATTATCAGCCCCACACAATGCATTCACTGAAGTGTAATTTACCAAACAGAACACTGACCAGCTTTTCCTCTGATAATTACTCCAAAGTCATAGAAAGGATTTCCAGTTGTGAACACTTTCTCCTGTCAGTGTTGTATCGCAGCTTTCAAACACTGAACTTGGTATTTCATGCTCAGTACTGTGGCATGGTTTAGCAACTCCCCTTAAAAATACAGGTTTTCAAATTAACTGTAAGTATTACAGAAGGGCTGAATTTTAGTTGATGATTATCCTTATCACCTTTTTTTATTATTTACTAATAACAATTGGGAATAGTGTGTGCCCCAATTCCATAGACTTTGTTCACACTGCAGAAATTCTGACTCCCACCAGACCATTACTGACCTTCAAGCCCTCATTCACCCAGCTTCTTGGAGCTCAGGAACCTATGTCTGCATTTACTGTAAATGCAGCAATAAGAAGAAAGTAGCTTTTGTTTAAAAAAAAAGTAAAATGAAATTGCTAAATACTTACTCCATTTAGCCATACAATAAGCATATTTCTCTGTTTCAAAGACAAATGCAGAAGCAGTAAATATGCCAATCATTTGAATACTCTTACATTAGACAGGCCTAAAGTTTAGCTATGAGCAGAGAAGAATATATTTGATGCTGGACTTGAAGTAACACGATGAGTATTTTCTCCAGTTCCCTTTTGAAACAGAGCTACTCCCCTTTGAGAGTGACTCAAGTCCTTAGAGTGACTCAACTCAGAGATGAAGAGGCAGGACACAGATGACATGTTTTCCAGATTAGCTATGGAGTAGGTTTCCATAGCAGGGTGAAAAGGGCACGTACATACAGTTATACATGGACTGAGGCAAGACTATCTTTCCCTATTTCTAATGAGAGGATGTTCTTGATACAATACAAAGGAGGAGAACAATTAAGTTCGGATCATGTAACTTATAGAAACTTGGTCAGAAGTGCACAGTCCTTGCAGAAAGTCTAATAATTCTTGTAACAGATGTCAGGAGCAAGTTCTTTTGACTTATAACCTTTTTGCCATATAGAGAAACAGGCACAAAGCACAACCTAGAATTACTTCTTCACTCTCAAGTACAGATGCCACATATCTTTTGACCTCAGACAGCTTATTTTTTCTCCTTGAATACACAACACTCAACCTAGGCACTGAATTACATTATAGAAACCAGAAATTAACCCATGGAATGATGAGTGAATCAGTCCTGTTTCTTCTACTATCTACAGAGGCACATTAAAAGAAGATTCTCATGTGACCAGAACCATTGGACTCTGCTTTCTAAGAGTTTTAACTGTTGAAGTTACGAGCAAGCTACACAAACTCTTCAAGAAGTTAAAGCTTGTAACTATAGGAGAGAAGCTAAATATCCTAACTGCAAGGACAGTTTAAGTTCTCCCTTGGACAGAGATCTCTCCTAAGCAAAGACTAAACACAAAAGACTTTCCCATTCCATAAAAATTCTTTCTCACCAGGCTCTGCTGTGCTTAGTCTTTCCTGGATACACACCTTAAGCCTGTATTCATAACATGTCCCAGCTTCAGTGTCCTTCATATTTTTACTTATAAAGTGTCCCAGCTTCAGTTGGGAGGGAGGCATGAGCCTGGCTCTCAGGCAGATGATCAATTCAAGACTCCTTAAATAGAGGATCAAGTCAGGTGTCCCTTATGCTACCCATCATCATGCCAACAAGTCCGTAATTTAAAAATTCTGAAGGGGGAAGAGAGACTAGGAAAGATGCTATGAAGCCCTTGCTCTGGGTAGTTGGTCAATATATCCTTTTTTCCTCCCATTTTCTCATCAGCTGGATTTAGACAAGTTATCTAGTCCACAGAGAGGCAGGCATTAATTCCAGCTCTTAGTGATGTTTACAGTACCTAACTTTATCTGATGTGTAAACAGTTTAAGCTCTTAGCTTAAGCAGTCTGAATGATCTTCTTAGGATCCAATATTTGTTAAAAGAAAAGAAAAAAATACTGCAAAGATGTGTGAGACCTTGAGTAGAAAATCTCACCCTCAGAAGGTTGTCTGCCGACTCTCAGCTTTTACATCCACTTCTCACTATCCGAGACATTAAAGGCAACTGGACTCCTATTTCTGCACAGGAAACCTGATGAATTTCAAATCATTCGTGCACTCCCACATCCTCTCATTTAAATCTGTACTGAGAAAGCACAAGATCTTTGTTCAAAGAGTACTTGTAGATGCCATCATCTCCAGAGGCATTTTTCCTACATTTACTGTGCAAGTTACAACCTCAGTCAAAACAGGAGCACAACAATTTTTCTGTATTACCCTGTATTTGGAGTAACAAAGGAAGCATTTAAGAAAAAGTCTTACATTTTTCTCCTTAAGCAAAATAACAAACACCAGTGTTCAAATATTCACACACGTTCTAGAGACTGCAGCAAGGCAGTTAGTTCATGCTTTTGAAATCAAACTACCCTGGAACAGAAGTCAAATTGTAAACCAAAAAAAATACCCAAAAAACTTTTGCTTTAGAGACATATCACACTACAAAGGTGTTTTGCTATTCTAAGGCTAGAAAGACTTCAGACTAAGAGATCCTGAAGAACCACTTTTCATGAAGAAATGCAGCCAGAAAACTCAATACACACATGAAGAAAAGGAACTGTGCTATACAAAATTATGGAATCATGGCCAGCATAATTCTGGTAGACACAAAGTTGCTGTATTTAAGTAAAGCTCCAACAACAGACATGCAATTCCCTTCATTCAACTACCGCTAATTTGCAGGTGGATGCCAGTGCATTCAACAAGAGTATCATCACTTCAAGCACTTCAAGCATCCTGAAAATGTCCTAGGACCACCAATTACAAGAGTATCATCGAAAACCAGGGAAAAATTGTACTAGTATGTGTAACCGGACTTGAAATTAAGGTGCCTGGCTTCTGCAATCTCCAAATTTAGATCAGGGACTCCATCAAACCATGTGATGAGAGAGTTGCTCTGCAGGCAGAGCATGCTTTAGGCTGTTTCTCCATGAGAAACCCACAGGGCCCTTTACCACACCGTGTAACCAGAGCATGGGCAGTGCCACACATGAGGTTAATGTTCAACCAAATGAAAGGCAGAGGCTCCCAAGCTCCTCAGAAAGACGGTAACCGGAGAAGTGTGACAGGAACTGTTTAAGAGAAGCCCAGCAGCAAGCTCCAGCTTGGTGAGAGGTACAAACGAAAGCACGTGCACGTGCACCATGGATGCGTAACTTCTAGGAAGGAGCTGGATCCATCACGTGGTGCTGTAGTACTCATCTGTTCAAGGACTATGATTCAGTGCCTACAGGGTGTGTTGGATTTAGTACAGATGCACAGAATAATTGCACACCGCATACGTGTCTGGCTGCTGACAGAAGAAGGCTACACACACACATACACAATTAAGAGCACTCAGAGAAGTTAAATCATCTGCTCTAAAAGGACTGACTGAAGCCTTGTTGGCCTCACTCAGTGCAACTACAGAAAGCTTCCATATCTCTCTCGGAAGGAGTCTCAAATTGAAGCTACTTAACTTTCACAAGGTTTAGTTTGAGGGTCACCATGCCCAGCATGGGCCAGAACAAACATTACCTACTATGGAATTATTTGTATTGCCATTCATGAACTTACACAATTTATCAGGGACATCTCATGTGGCAAAGACACTGACGAAGAACTGGATGATTTATGGGTGTTGTTATAGCAAAAATCTCCTATAGCAGGAACTTTTCCAACAACAGACATTTTCCAGCAATCTCTGAATACTGGAATGTGACAAAAACAAGACAGAGGAAGTAAAAAGACTTATATAACAATAAATCTTTTTAATAAAGATATGCTTGTCACTGTGGCTGAACTAGAAAATTTCTTTTGCCTTACAGCATTGTCATAAGCACCACAGAAAGCTCACTAACAAAGGGATCGGCAACTTCATAAAGAGCAATGCAAAACCCCTTTAGCTGATCAAGGGGCTTCCAGTAGCTTTTTTGTCTTTCCATAAAAATTAATCTGGCTTTCAAAGATTAGTAAAAAGACAAATAGAAACTTACCCATTGTCTTATCACTCAAATCTAGAAATGGACGTTGGCTGCCTGGGCCTCCATCTCATATTTTTGTGGAAATTGTTATTTTCTTAAAAATACAAGTATCAGCAAAAATAGTATTAAAAAGAAAGCCACCAACAATGACTAAGATCTTCCAGATCTGAAAATATGAAAAGGTTTCACTTGGATGTACTGAATTTCAGTTAATGTATCACTGCAGAGAAACTAAAGGAGTCCCATATTCTATTACTAACCTTGCTTCTATCTTATAAACATGTTTTATTAGGAGTCATTCAACTACTGAAATTCGGTCCAGTGCTTCAGTAACTAGAGAAACATGCATTTGATCCCTGTTTTTACTACAACTTCCTATTTGCTTCCAGGTAATTAACACTGCCATACCTCAGTTCCTTATCTTATCTTTCTTAGTGATGAGGCCAAACATTCAACACTAAGAAGAGAAGGACTTTAGCCAGGTGTGTTGTCTTTGAATTCTGCTACAGCAAGAGTTGGTAAGGGCAGCAATGGATAAAGGCATAAGCGTAGAAGAGGCTGTTTAGTGACTCTCCAGGCAGTCAGTAAGAATACTCTGGGTGAAACACACGTGCAGAATACCTCCAAAATCTCTGCACTACATCACATTACAGACAGAAGTTGCTGAAGCAGTACAGACTCCAAAAATCAGACACTGCATTCCTATCCAGCAAAGATATTCATGTTAAACTCTCATCCATCAGCCTGAAAAATAATGGAATTTGCTGTTTTACTGCTGAAAACTTGAGCTTCTTAAGCCTTTAAGTTAAGGCCCTACAGACAGTAAGAAGTTAACTAATCATTTGAGACAGTCTAGTCTAATCCAGGACATAGACAGTAACTTCACTTCAATATGCATGTTATAGTTAAAAAAAAATCTTTTATTAAGACTATTTTGAATTATAAAATCATTCAAGTGTTCCAAACTGCTGATCAAATTATCCTTTCACAGAGATAACAAATGAAAGTAATTTAAAAAAAAAAAGGAAAATATGCACATGTCAAACAACGTGCTTGAGGGGAAAAAATAAAGTTTCATCCAGATCAACCAACTTCAACACTGACTACGGCTGGATTATTAGAGGGGAGTGTCATAAGACATCCTGTAGTTAGAACACACTTACTAAGAAACAATGCTGAACTACACTGGGACAATTTTCTAAGATGAAAAATGAGCGTAAAAGTACAATTTGCATCTTAGTAGGTGCATTTAAGTTTATAGAAAAAGCTGCTCCCATGGAAGAAGCCTTAGAGCAAAAGAAATTTGTGCTCAGACCATTAACAGGATCCACAAATTCTATCCTCTTTCATACAACAGCGATCTGTAACAAGTGTATGTAACTATTGAAGAATGAACCACACCTAGAAAAGTAAAACCAGCTTTTTGTTTTGCTGGTCAGCCAGAGTATCCTCCATGATCATGAACACCACGCTTATGACACAGTAGAGAAGTCCCTCAGCAGTTCATGAGACCATAAAAAAAGTTCTCAAGAACCAGGCAAGGAAATGAGTAGTTCAGAAAGGTGGCATCTCTAACTCTGGTTCTGTGTCACATTCCTAAAAGATAGCAGAGGGCACGAGCAGCTGCACCTCCTTTGCCTACTTTGAAACCTGCAAATAAAACATAGCACAAAAGTGGATTCAAAACCTGTAATTTCAGGCACACAGACCTTGCCCTAAAAGGTATCACATCCTTTTAATACCAGAATACAACAATAACGAGAATTAATTCACTGAGAAACCTCATATTTGAGGCAGTTTCTGGAGCCCCATGTGCTGCCTTTGTGCACATACACAGCACCGCAAGAGCAACAACACATGGTAGGAAATTAAACTCTGAGGAAATAATGTCTTCCTTACCTTAAACTCCTGTACACACTACCAAAGTTTTGACTATAATAAGGAAGGAATTATCAAACAGTATTTTACAGACTTAATTTCTTCCACTGAGCACTCTCTGCCTGGAATGGGAAAGAGCTGCTTCAGCACTCACTTATGTCAAGGATCACTTTCCAAAAAGGTACATTGGGGTAGTGCCAAGCCACTGAAGCAGATTTATTTCAGAAAACAGAACTGTAACTTTTCTACTAGACAATAAAAGCTACTGCTTAAAGGCAGTGATTCTCAACCTCCTTCCAACTGCAGCCCTTCCTAGTTTTTGGCATAATAAGCCCATAGGCAGAACACTTACTTTACTTCCTCTGAGACATCCATCTGCAAGAGCAGGGGAATGGCAAACGGGATCATTCCCCAGCCCACAAACTCAAGCAGAATTAAGTAACACACAGAGTGACATGGAAGTTCAAAAGACACACAAGGTGAAAAGAAGTATACTTAAGACCAGATAGGGACAAAAAAGGGGTGGGGGAGAGGGGCAGAAAAAGAGACACAGACAGAAACCAGCCCACTGATGGCTGTACCTAATCCATTCTACTCTTTTGAACGCTTCTGTTGATGGGAAGCTTTTCACTATAGTCACTGTAATCTGGGCTCCCACAAAGTTGCTCTCACACTCTCAAAAGAAGGACAGCTCTAGAATTTCTGGTTTAAATTGAATTAGTATTTCATGTTATCAATTTTATGACTGTCAAAGTTCCATTGTGTGTCCTAGCGAGTAAATAAAACGCTTAAATATGGGCTACACATTTCACACCACTTTAGATATTTACCATGAAAAAAAAGTGAGGCAAAGAATCCTAATCATCATGTGCTCTACACAGAAACTGCTCTAAATTACACTCAGCCACATCAGCACCCTTCACAAGTTAGCACTTAGAAAGGTGCTCTGCAGAGAACAACACAACAGTTTAGTGCTTTCACCTGAATTTATTGCTACATTTCATCAGAAATCAGAGCTCCACAAAAGTTTTCTTAACTATGAAATCTTCTGAAAGCTTGATTTTTTTATATTATATTATCTGTGCCAATGTTCATGACTTTGAATCTGCCGTCAAGCTGCATACCCCCTCACCCTCAACACACTTCTCTGGTGTGCAAGCATCATTATCAGGCATACTCAAATCAGTAAAAGCACTCAAGTGTTGCAACACAGTTTAAAGTCAACACCATAAACACCATTCCCAACATGTAAATTCATAGCTTTCAGCCTTCTCCTTAGTGTGCAGCTCTGTGCTGAAGAATAAAAAACTTACTTTTGGCCTGTTTACTCTTTAAAAATGCCTAGCTGGATATTTTATTAGAAAATGAGCACTTCTGAAATGACTGACCCTTAAGATTGTTTCCACTTCCAAAAATTCTAACCAAGTCTACTTTCCCCTATTCATAGAATGGATACTCAGAGGCTAAAATAGACACTCTTTTAAGTTAGAAAAACCAAAACCTGTCCACGTGCATTTTTCTTCCCCATTTCTGAAAGCAAAGAGCAAGCAATTCCAGATCCACAGCTTAGCTAAGAAAGACAAAAAAAGTGTCCTACAACTATGTGAGAAGAGACCAGGCCAAATAGTACAAGTCTGGGAGAAATCTCTGTATATGGAAGCAAGTCCCTGGGCAAATTATTCAAACATGAATAAACTTTGCACTTACCTGATGGGAAAATGAAGAAGTATCTGTAGCTACCAGCCTTGTTCTTATAAACCTCTTAATTCAGAACTACTCCAACATTAATTTTTACAGCTGTACTGTATCACAGTTAAGACTAGGCAGGCTTTCAGCCTACCACTGTTACTTGACTTAAAGGGGAAGCTTAGCAAGTTACAGTATCTATTCAGTCAACCTAGACTAATGTACTTTGAGTTTTAAAAGATTCTTTAATTTACACTGTCTCTAGATAGCTATAATCACAAAGAAATGCAGAAGAGTATTCTTAATTGGTAGAGAAGTCTCGGCAGTTTGTTCTTTTCCATGGCAAAAAGGAGATAAAAATCAAGGAATGCCATTCCTGGATGCTTTCAGTGAGGAGATAACACACAAACTGAGAAGGAAATTTTGTTGTATATATATGAACAGGTAAAGAAAAAGGGTGAATTTTATACCTCCTTGTAGGTGAACGGAGCCTCCCATTATATTCTAACGTACACACAAAAATAATATTAAACTGGCACAACTGTACAGAATTCAAAGGCAGGCATCAGGGCAATCAATTTCATGTTACTACTGAATCACATTGATAGTGAAGATTGCTTGTGACAAAGATCACAGGATTAAACTTATCTGTAAACTTATTTAAAGCATTTGCCTTCACAACTTTGACAGGAGGATATCCTATAAAAGGTATCTGCAAGACAGTAAGTGGCTCCTACCTTAAAGATCTCTTCTGTCATCAGACCTGAAAAGGCCCGTTTCTCCTCTCAACAAAAATGAGATTAACTGGCCTGAATTACCAGCTTTTTCTCTCCTTGATAAACACCTAAAAGCAGGAAGGATGCTGGAATTTCCTAGGACAGTTACAGACATAACTCATTCAGGTCCCCACAAGTAACTTGTCAGTGACAACCCTTTATTGAAATTTTATTAGAATTATTGCTACTTCTTTACAAGCCTGATACCATCTGAGGAAAAGCCTTGAGATAGAAGGTTTTGAGACTTAAAACCCCTGAAACTGAAAATTAACATAATGGACTATAAACTCTGAACAGAACTACTATAAATTTATTTAAGCTTAGAAGGAGCTACTGGACAGAGGTAGTGGTAGGAGGCAATATTAACCACTTTATCACCTGCCCCCATTATCTCCCAGGGGAGACAGGAAGACACATCTTTTATTGCTGTACAGCACAGAAAGGTTAGCTCTGAGAAAGCAGGAAATTAAAAAAAACCAGCATTATAAAAATCAGGAGGGGAAAGGCTGTCATGCCAGGAATGGTTAAAGCCATGCTGTAAACGATGTAACTGGTTCCAAGAAAGCAGCTGTAGTTATGGGTTATGTAGCAGCCTGTCTTTTCACCAAAGTCAAAATTCCATCAATGTTTGTGTTACAACGGAGGAGTTCTGCCTGTCACATACTTGCAGGATTTAATATCTGTATATACTTGCACCTTTTCACCATCTAACCATTAAAAACAAATCTCAACTTTCTTGTTTACAGATTAGAGTTAAAACTGCAACTTTCATCAACCACCTTTAATTCCAAAGGAATTGCCATTCACACCAATGCTTTAGCCGAACTCCAATCCCAAGCACAGCCCTTGACACAAAAAGCATGACAGTCAGTCAACATGTTACTGTTACATCCTCAGATTTCAGTTTTACTTTTCATGGTTATTCAACACAATTCCTCCCAACTCCTAAGAATAAATCAAGATTTCTCTCCCACTGGCTTTACTCGTTAAAGACTGCAACACCAGAGAGATCATCAAGTGCTCAGAAGTTCCCCAGAAAACTCAGTTCTGCCACCATGAACACTTACATAGTGAGATTGTCTTATCTTCTGAACTTACACACCAGAGATTTATTATCAGTTGAGTTTTGGTTTGGTTACTTTTTTCTAACCTTCCACCCTATCTTTCACACAGCTGAGTCTAGTCCTTTTATTTAATGTCACTTCAAGCTGTATCTGGGAAGAAAAATACTGTCCATTCTTGTGAGATAATTTTACATGTAGCTGTCTAAAGTCAGGTCCAACCAAATGGTGCTTAATGAATACTGAGATAAAAAAAGAAAGTACTTTGTCCTTGTACAACACAGATTACAGCAAAAAGAATTTGCTGGTATGTGATTTTTTTTTTTTTTTTCATTTCCCCAGACACCTTTTATAGGACCATGCCAGTTACTTTAACAGTAGCCAGCAAAATGTGCTGTTGTGCAGTTGGGACAGCCATCGTTTCCTGTTCATCTTTACACACCAGCACAAAAAGCTGCTACTCAGCAATCAAAATCCTTGTAAGTTGAAAAAAAAAAAGTCACTTACAAATACTACCAAATTACTGTTTCAGTTACATGCACAATTTATGTTGGTTTTACACTAAGATACAGTTTAGAGTTTGTGTTTCTTGTGAATATGACAACTACAAAGACTGTGATTCCTGATTTTATTTAAACAGAACAGTCTGTCGGCACTATCTGGGAGACCAATACTTAACTCAAATTTGCTTTGAGACAACAGGTTAGTAAACCAAGGTCTTAAATAATGGCTACAGTGCAGAGACATGTCATATTTGGAACAGATTTCTGAAAGGATCAGAAGTACAGCATTGGTTTGAAAGAAACCTGATCCTGGAAGGACGGCCTGCTTAAATTCTTGGTAGGACTTATGTTTAACATGAAATGCAAATCAACAAAATCTTGGATCTTTAGGATATTCCACTAACTGCCAGCATTACATATGCCTACAGTTTCCCAGGCTACTTTCCCTAGCAGCACAGAGAACATATAAAGCATAACCATTATGAGTTAAACTCTAGCTTTCCTTGACAACATGTTATTGACTGCCTCTGATGGACTTCAGATTAGGCCAAACTGTTCACCATTTTTAGCTGCAAAAAAGTTAAGTTCATTTCAATTCTCCTGGTTGAGAAGATTTAACTACTGCTTCTTTCCAAATAGTAAAGGAGGTCAAAAACTACAAAACAGATAAAAACATTCACAAGTCCAAAAATTAACTTGATTTAAGTTACTTTTCTGCTTCTTAACTACTCAACAGAACAAGATGGAAACAAGCAACTCAGACCATGAATACATAATGCAAAGTCAACACAAATCAGCAGATAAGAGAATCTCAAAACAGATTTTCCCAATGCATCATTTCCTGCCAAGAACAGAATCAGAATGGTTTGGATTAGAATAGACTTTTAAAGGTCATCTAGTTCAACACCCTTCCATGGGCAGGGACACCTTCAACTCAAACAGCTTGCTCAGACCTGGCCCTGAATGCTTCTAGGGATGGAGCATTTACCACCTCTCTGGGAAAACTGTGCTGGTGTTCCATTATTCTCATTGCAAAACAGTACTTCTTTATATCAAGTCTAAATCTGGCCTCTTAGTTTAAAACCATTGCCTCTTGTGCTAGTGCAACAGGCCCATGTCAAAAGTCTGGCCCCATCCACCTTACAAGTGCTCTTCGGGTACTGGAAGGTGCTCTAAGGTCTCCCCAGAGCCTTCTCTTCTCCAGGCTGAACCACCCCAGCTCTTTCCACTTGCCTTTATAGGAAAAGTGCTTCATCCCTCTGATTGCTTGTGTGGGCCTCTTCTGGACTCACTCCAACAGTTCCAAGTCTCTCCTGTGCTCAGGACTCCTGAGCTGGACACAGTATTCCAGATGAGGTCTCATGAGAGCAGAGTAAAGAGGCAGAAAGTTGGTCCTGCTGTTGGGGATGCAGCCCTCAGGTCTTTCACCTCAGGGCTGCTCTGAACCTCTTCATCCCCCAACCTGCATTGATATCAGCGCTTGTCTGGACCCAGGTTACAGACCTTGCACTTGTCACTGTTGAACCTCATACTGCTCTTGGCAGCAACATCCTCGGACACTGTGCTGCCCACCACATCCAAGCTATTGGGAACCCAGCAGGAGACCTTCCACTGCCCGATGAGATGTACTGGATTGCTTCTTGGTCAGCTAGGATGGTCCAAGAAACATCTTCACGGGACTGGCACTGGCAGAGGCATCTCCCACTACAGCACTAGCTTGCTCTCACTGCCCAGAGCTGCTCACTGCTGACTACAGCATCCCTGAGACCTCCAACACTGACCTGAGCCTCAAGTAATTCAATACCATCAGGACAGGACCCCAGGAGCTGTGATGGGATGCAGACAGCCTTGTCACTGACCCAGTGTGGCAAGCTGGAGAAGGGGGGGGGAAGCATAAAACACCTCTCTAAATCCACCCAGGAAGTGCAGGGCTCCCTCAGTCAGCACTAGGGTGGGGGAATTAAACCCACTGCGGTGATACAGTGGAGTTTGAGGGGCTGGAGGTGGGTAGGAAGCTGTGGTATAGTGGGAAGTTGGTTGTGTTGTATTATATAAGTTCTTGCTATACCTTTACTCTTCATTTTTTCTTGTAGCATGCTAAACCACACGTAGGCTATTAACTTCTGAAAAAAAGCAAAGCCACCAAAATAGCTACAAAAAGTCAGTTTACACAATATTTTAAATACAAACAGGAATCACTATAACTAAAAACCCTGAACTACATCTGCTAGCAGAAAAGTCCCACTTTCAAGCAGCAAAACCCATCAAGTTCCGTTTCATGCAGACCACTATCAACAACACAGTTTTTATAGCACTCTCATAAAATGAAGAAAACTACTGGCATGAAAATGTAACCACCCAATAAATACAGCACCACCTTTACAGAGTTGTACAATTCCATACTAAACAAGACTGTCTAACAGGGTAAGTACAGCTCTGTTTGAAAATTACCGTAGCTGTTAATCAACAAGTATTTTCTTCCTGCCCTTCTCTCCCCCCACTTTTAGCACTGTTAGCCTCAAACAAACAAAAGAGAGAGAACTTGTTGCTTTTCCATTGAGCAGGTTAACCTGTTTCTCCTGCTGTACACAGTAGCAAAAAAGACTCCAACTGAAGCTTAACCCAGTCACAGAATTTGGTTTTGCAGAGCAGAAATGCAAACAAGTTGATTGATGCCATTATGCAGGTGATGGGGGGTTTGATTAGAGCCTGACACCAGCAGCTTTAGAAAATCACCTTCCACCCTGAATAGTGATATGTGAATAATCATTCAGCATCTTTTATGAAGAGAACTGCCACAGGAATGACACAAGATCCTGACTTAGGACTACTTCAGAAACAGCTCTCAAGGTACAGGATTTTGTATCTAGTGGCCTTTAATAAAAAAAAGGTGATTGGCTTCTCTCACTCTCTATTCTTCAGTGTCAAAAAAATCTCACAATCAGTATCTCAACCAGCGCTATCACTAACTCTAAACACATTGATTTTCAGCACTGATAAAAGAGTAAGTACAGACATGCTCCTATTTTTACAGAAGTTATAAACTCAAGCATTACTTAAAGCTGAACATCCTCATTGTAACAGAAGCTTTTTTTCATGGAATAGCCTTTCTTTGTCTCTATACTTGCTAAAATCCAAAGACAAAGAAAAGCCCTGAATTATCTCTTTAAACGTTAAAGGACCTTGACACTGAACACAGACAATTTATTACCCATTACACTCACATATATTAAATGCAAATGGATGTTTTTTGCAGTGTATAAACAGCCAAAATGATTCACACCAAGTGTTTACCTAGTCCAACAGCAGGTATTTAAGGAAATATCCTCGGGACCACTTCAGAGGTAATGCAGAGACTGCCTGAACTACAGGTTACCTCTGCACATTGGATATGAACATCTTCAGCCTCTCCAACCAATAGTGACAGCAAGTGCCACAGTGCAATTAAGTTCTGTGTGAGGGGAGGGAGAAAAAAGAGCCTCATTTATTTTACAGATATTGCCATAAGTTCCTCAGCCATTCTGTCAGCCTGTGCTATATCATTTATTTAATATACCTTTATCACATTGCCTTTCAATTTCCTTAAAATCAAGGCCTAAGGTATTTAGTTTAGTAAACTAAATAGACATTCTAAGATATCCAATCACCTTACACATTACCTTGATCTATGACCAGCTTTTACAGAAAGCAGACATGTATATTAGTTTGCTAGCCAACAAACTAGGTCAACCATTTACTGAAATCCATGCAGACTCAATCTCTGCAAACAAGCAGAAAAAGGCAGTGATGGTGTGGTGGGGTTTTGTTTGGTTCATCTGGACTCTTCAACCTTTCTTAGAACAAGGCTGATCTGCAGAAGCTTCATGGAGTTTCTTTAATCTATTCCTAAAGCCCTGGATGAATGTACTCTTTTAGGTGGCACCTGAACAGATCATTAATCAAATACTAAGCTCACAAGACTGCAGCTTTAACAAAGTCCACCTTCTGCCACCAGTTCTCCTTCCATCTCTACTTTCCTGAAGGTCTCCCCTTTTTCACTCACCCTATAGCTCAAATTGGAGCACAACAGACCAAGAGCGAGGTTATAGTGCAGAAGTCCTGGATCAGCGATCAACCAGGTCTCAGACGCACCCTTTTGTTCCTACTACCAAAGTACTGGGAATTGCCACTCGCCTCAGCTGCCATGAGAAACTGCTTGTATGGCTGTGCAAGTCTCTCCCCTGGCTCAGAGGTACCACCAGTTGTGATTTGTGTTGGTTTTTTGGACTTTGTTTGGGTTTCTTCTTGCTTTTTTTACTTAATATAAAACTGTACTTCAGCACACTGTCCATCCCCGAGCCAGGGAAAAACAAAACCAGTTAGAGTAATGCCATGAAGAAGATATCTATCCTGGGACTATGGCCTATCTTATAAAAAGTGGAATAAAGACAACTTCTGCTCCTTAGCTAGCACACTATTTTTAAACAAAGAAGATTACCATAAACCAAGAAGTTTAATATTTATGATTGCCACTTCGGCTTCTAAATTTGTATTGAATACAAATTTTTTTTGGAACAACAGATGACAGGAATAATCGTATTCAGACCTCTTAAGTGACAAAATGATTCAAGTATCTATAAAAATGGAGAACCAGCAGTACTATCATCCTCCTATCCACACTTCTCCTGTTTGCACACCAATGTCGGCAAACCTGAATCCACCACCTTAAACTCCCCTCTCACAACAAGGATACAGAGCATTTTGTTCACACAACCCAAAAACATGGGATTTGATACTCCTTTGGACTGAAACTATTAAAATGAGGGTGTAGGTTACTTTTGTTTTACTGACATGCAAGATGTCATTAAATGCAGTGTCTTTTCCATAAAGCCAGAATACTCACAGTGCCGTGCTTCCCCTGTCATGCAGAGTACAGCAGTTCTACACTTATTTAGCACCAATACAGAGCCCTCTGCAAAGGTCTGCTGTAAGTTCAGAACAGGAGACAGGAGAGTAGCCTACATTTCATATTTCCTTCCTTCTGCAAGGTTGAGTCACATCCTTAGGTCTCCTTTTAGAATGCTAACAAACCAGGGTAGAAACAAAAAAACCCACCCTTTAACAGAAAAGCCTTGCATTCAGGGGAAGATACAGAACTGCCAAAGGCCACAGTTCAATTCTTTGGCTCATCTTCTGCTGTGTCAGACGAGAACTGCACACCTTTTTTCTTGTTAGAAGCAAAACCTGATGCTCTTCACAGCCAGACAACTTCGTCAAAGGATTTCCAAGATAAATAAAAGGCATTAGCATTTATGAGTGAATAATACAGACAAATTCCTCATTTGGAATACAAATTACTCTATTTACTGCATATAAAAAAAATACCCAAACCCAACCACCATCACATGGCAGAAAACAGGAAGTTCAGCTAGCTATAAGACAAAGCCTTTCTACACAGCAGGTTCAAAAGTATAAAATTAAGATCTGTATTTATGTCCTTTGGTCTCTCTAGCACTTTAAATATTTTAAGCCATGACTGCCAGAGATGAAACAGTTCTTGCCTTACTTCCTCTGTTCTACCAACAGCAACACCACTGGGCTAACATGGGTAAGTTCACTAGTTAAAACTACTACAAGCCCACAAGCTGTTTGTTTGAAGTCTGGACCAGTTTCACAAGCCTGTTTTGTGTGGCCCAACCAGTAC
The DNA here is from genome assembly GCF_020740725.1 of Corvus hawaiiensis. Classification (NCBI taxonomy): domain Eukaryota; kingdom Metazoa; phylum Chordata; class Aves; order Passeriformes; family Corvidae; genus Corvus; species Corvus hawaiiensis. Next base: position 35,985,106 of record NC_063238.1, read on the forward strand.
ACAGGCTGGGGCAAGCAGAACTGTTAAATCAAGTAAGTCCAAGCTTTAGATGACTACTTCTATTTATGCAATATACAATTATAGTTCGTTTCATCACACTGGAACAGATGGACCTTTGCAAATCACCTACCCTGCACACCTGTATGACCAGAACAATTAAGCAATTGGGACTAGAGCATCTCACTCAACAAAAAAAAAGAAATAATAGATCAGCTGGTACAGTTGTTTCTGCTGCATAGCCCACCTATTGAATTCTGAAATAATTATTTGCATAGCCCAGAGTATTTCATATCGCGTGTTTAATACCAATATTAATATCAATATATTTTACATTGATGTATTATAAATAGTATGCTTGCAAGTATTATGCAATAGAAGATGCATTTCTATCCAAACCTTCCAGTGAGTCAGAAGCTGGGCCATGAGACAAACGCAAAAACAATCATTTTCTTATAAACATGATAAGCTGAACTGATCCCCTATTAGCAGGCAAATAGACTAGAAAATACACTTCCATCCCTTCTACTCTCGGTAAGTCAAAGGTACCGATATTACTGTTTCAATCTTTATACGTGCTGCAGTTTTCTATAAACACAGGTTTAGATAAAATACATGTAAGTCAATAGTAAGAGGTGCAAGTCTCATTAAGATGGGGTAGTTCTGGAGCTGTACCTTTCACAAGTGTTTTCCAAAATAATTTCTTTGAAGTCTAGCTAGCTATTAAAACAACAATGCAGCATGTTTAAAAACCATGACCATACTATTTGTATTTAAAGATTAAATCAGTCTCATTTTGTAAGGTACAGAGAGTCAACTACTTGGCACTATAGGCAAGGTGCTGTATGCAAAGGAGGAACTAATCACTAAGTTTCCGGACTGAGGACACAGCTACTGTGTCAGAGACAAACTTCCCCTAAAGGCTTCTTTTCATAAGCAACTTACAAAATTTGGAGGGGGAAGGATATTGACCCCACCTGTCTAAGAAAAGAATATTACCTTTTTCAAACTTGTCCAAGAAAAACTACAAAAGCCAAACCAGATTTTCAGAATTACTCCCATATAACTAAAAAATGCATAAATGTATTCTATTGTAAAATCACAGGCAATAGATGCTGAATTTAGTTCTTCTCAAATGATACTAGGAAAGTTTGAAGTACTGACTTTGAAGATCAGTTTCACTGCAAAAGTAAGATGATTTTTTTTTTTTCCCCTGGAAGCACTGTTTTGGAAAAGAGTAGTGTCTCACGGCTCCTCACAAAGAAGAAAAGTTTGCTTCTGCACAGTAAACTTTACTCAGATCCAAAAGGAGTATTTGTCAGATATGCAAACCAGACAACTACAGTCTGCCCCAATTACAAGTACTGAGAAACCGTGAGAAACAGCATAAATAGGAAGAAAGAAAAGAGAAAGAAAGGAAGCCATGTCCTATTCAACAAGCCTCCCCCAATTCCAAAGCACAGTTCAAAACAAACCTCTCTGAACTCCTGGCCTGACTGGCCCTGCATTCAAAACTGATAAACAGGCTACAAGGAGTACACTTCCAGAACCCCTGAACCTCCTCCATCAGGAGAAGGGGGCCTGCCACTAGGTGATCTCTAAGGTCCCTTCCAACCCAAATAATTCTATGATTCTATGAAGAAAAAGGAAAGTTGAAAGACAAAATTCAAACAACTTCCTTTTCGGGCAGTTCTAGCCTCAACTTTGCAGAGATGATTACAAATATTAATGATGCTAAGTGAAAGAAGCAGTACTGTACTACTGTACTACTCAAACTCTACCAATAGCTCCTTTTAGTTACTCTAAACTTTCTGGTTTAGGAGCATTCAGGGGGAAGCATAAAGCAGAGAAAAGTATGGCTGGTAAGAGCAAAAGAAAACACAAAGAATGTTATCTATGTCAGATATTTCCTGAAGGACAAGCAAGAAGAGCTTTTTACACAAGTGCTAAATAAAAGATGATAAGGAAGGACAGAGCAGTGAGAGTGAAACTATCTGAGCAGATGTAAAACAAGAGCATGAACCCCACCTTCCAGTTACTTCTATTACAGCACTGCAGGCAGGACACAGCCTCCACATTTCCGCTACGGGCCAGTCCTGTAACAGCAGCCTCAGCAATTTACAAAGCAGAGCACAGCTGACAGCAGTAAGGGAGAGATGATGTTACACAAAATAACCACCTGATAAGAGAGAAAATACTTTTACAAGGTGCCCTCCTTCAGTGAAGGGCAGCAGATGAAGTGCAGAAATTCATACTCTGGGACTGCCTAAGGCAAAGGGTAAAAAGAATACCTTAAATAAACCAGCTCTAAATCAAGCAAAAAACTACACATAAGCACAAGCACTTCAAAGAATTACGGTATTTATAAAGGACTATGATGACTGCTCAGACATATCTAACACAGCTTTCACTCACTGTCTTCAATTTTTTCCGTCTCTAGACTTCCAAAAAGTTGTAGCATAAGATTGAACACTGTCCTTGAAAACAGATACACTGAAGTACCAACATAAAATAGCTTATCTTTCTCATGATTAAGTTTTTAAAAAATATCTTGAACTGTGAAATGAAATTTTTGCTTTTTTACAACACATGACAAAAACAAAACACCAATCCTTTTGCAGAGAACAACATTTTACCAAGTAAATGCATTTAGTTGGTTTTTTTGTTGTGCTTTCTCTATTTCTCAAACACTGATTCAGAACCAGGAAACAGACCAATTCTAGGCACAACAATTGTGCTCTTCATTTTAAAGAAAAAGTCTGACTTTCAACTTTGTTTTTTAACATGCCAAAATACTAAAACCAAATATGACATGTTCTCTTAGGAAGTAAAAGCTATGTAACTGTGGAAGCTAAACACAAATTACTGGAACTCAGTAAGTGATTTTTAGTTCCTTTACTGAAGCTATTGCATATACATCAAAAACACAAAATTATGCACTACTGAATCATTCTGGCAGTGTTGTAAATCCAACAATTGTAAGAAATTGAATTTATTGTACATGGCATTTTTTATTTCCTGACAACTGTCAGCAACACACAGTGCCCTGATGAGGCAGTGTGTGCATGCTTGTCCCCTGGCAGGGAGGACCTGCCCCCAAGAGATGGAACATGAGCATAAGCAAAGCCTGTATCACTCATATACCAAAACAGGGTCTTAAAAATCACTGAGGTATTTTGGCCAGCAATTAAAATATTAGTTTCCTGAAAGTATACGTGGATTCTACATCAGCTCAGATGTAGAATTTGCTTTGGATACAACTGTCCTGCTTGAGTAGCGTCTTGAGACACAATCCAGCTGACTACCTGCACAGTGTACAGGCACACCAAGCACATGGGTGTACATAACAACATCTGGAACAACAGATTTATACACACACAAAAATCTATACACACGGAGAGTAACCAAGATACAAACTATAGCACTTTATTATGTCCCATCCTCTGGAGACAGATGGCTTTTGATTTGCCCTTTTTTTTTTTTTTTTTTTTTTTTTTTTTTTTTTTTTTGTTGGGTTGGTTGCTTTTTTCCCCTTCTAAAATAAAGTTTTATCATGACTGTACTTCCTTTTCTTTTTAGTGCTGCTACTCCAGCTCTCTCCTGACTCACCCACACGTAGCTGTGCTTCAGCATGTTGTAGTTCGTGTTCTTTTATAAAGTGTCACTACAATTCCTACTTGAACTGAAGAGACTCAAATTGAATAAATCCACCCACAGAGGTAAAGGTGGGCAGAGCTGACATCACACAACTAAATACACAAAAAGCCTATGTAAGGCCAGACACAGCACCTGAGGTTCTAATTGTTTAAAGATTTTGTTTATGTGTCCTTTTCCACATGAAAGTACCTCAGGTTTGAACACCAATGTTTGTCACATTCCCAGTATCACATCAGAAGCCAGCTGTGCTTCTGAGAAACCCAGACTGACTCTTGAGATCAAAAGCACTCCCGTGATCATTTCCTTCTCTGACAGGGAAGAAAGATCTCTGTCTTAAGACTGAAGAGACATTTGCTACCAATGAATGCCACAGTTTCAAGAGAAAGCAAGTTTCCACCAAATTTATTCCATAGCAGAAGTGTTTCTAGTCCTCCAAGCTGCAAAGCTGATCAGCCAAATATTAACTGAACATAAGCCAATACAGCAGGTCTGGTAAGAAAAGGCAAAATACCACAGCTCCACCCATAGAGGCTACTGGTCATTTCTTTACCCAGGAATAAACACTTTTTCTTTTTTTGTTGGTTTTTTTTTTTTTTTGTTTGTTTTAAACTACATAGTTTTCTAACCAGAATAACCTTAATTCATAGCATTTCTCTTAAAAAGGAAGTTTCCAAGAAAAACTGAGTGATGAGCATGATTCAAAATAAAAATGAAAACAAATTAAAAACTCACACACACACAAACCACCAAAAAGCCAAGAGGGTAGCAAAAGGTTTTTTACCATTCCTTCTACTGACAGAAGAAACAACAGTTTTATACTTCTTATGTTGGTTGACACAATTTCATTTCAACAGAGAAACTCAAGAGTCACAAGGGTCTACAAAACAGAAAGAGCTTACAGGTCCAGTGGTGACAGCAGGACAGAAGTGTCAAATTAAACAGATAAGCAGAGCAGTGTGGACGATTATGAGACTCCCACCTGAAAAATAAAAACCAGCTCATTCCTCCTTCCTTCACCATAAAGCAGAGAAAGGAATTCATTGCCCACAATTCTGTTAATAAGGCTGCAGCAGCACTTCAACTCCTCCATAACATCTAAACACCAAGTAGGTGTCTTTTCACAACATGTGCCTGTTTGGCCCTAAAACTGTGTGAATACTGCACAGAGAAGGAACGCATCAATACCAAATGTTTAAAGGAGCTACTAACACCAGAGTACAAGTTCTCCAGTCACACAATGCCGGAATTAACACTTCCTCATTTCTCTGAGCAAGCTACATAGTTACAAAAGAAGAAAGTAGAAACAACTTTGCCTTTTGAATGGCCATGTGCTGCTGCTGCAACAACCCGCAAGACCTGGAGCACTGCCTGGTTCTCCGATTCGATTAGGGCAGCTACATGCCCAAAGAGACTACAAAAACAAGAAGCAAGTGTGAAGTAAGAATTCATTATTAGAAAGGAATCAGAGCAAGAAAAAAGTAGCAAGTTCTATGGAGATGTGACTGCAATATGTAAACCAGTCTAAAAAGAGTCAGGTTACAGTCATTTCTAACCATGCAAAACTAACTGAACTTCTCTGTGCCTTTGCTCCTCGTGTAAAATAGGAAGCAAACTACTTCCTCATCTCACTAGACCATTCTGATAATAGATAACTTTACAGAAAGCAGTACCAGACTATCCATGAGGAAATTACCTGTATCTCTGGAGCAATCTAGCAAGAGCATGGTACTAAAGTCTAAAGCAATGAAGACATACTGCTGAGCACTATGTTGGCTAAACTAGCACCAGACACCTGGGGGGGGATGAAGCAAGGAACTAATGGAAAAAATGGTCTCCAATTATGTATTCATTCATGGCTCCTTGCTTTCTGCAATTTCTGGACTTTTGAGCACTGCTTTGTAGCCTAGCGGTATAAACTCTTAACCAGGAAATGAGCCCAGACAATTCATCCTCTTGGTTACATAGCACACAACCAGAATCAGAACCATTTGCTCACAACATCAATTTTTACCACTCAGAGATACATATTAAGCTAAAGTAGTGAAGACATGTTGGCTACTATTGGCAATGGACAAAACTGTTTTATTTCACTTTAGTCCCTTCCTTACAGATTTTCTAACTCTGCTTTTAGCATCACAAGTTCCTTGTCCAACAGACCTATTTCTTTACAAAATACTCCTCCTGTCCACTGTTCCCTGCCCATCAGCTCTCTTTTACGTATTTTCTTTGTCCAGCAAGTCCTCATTTTCCATGATGTCCCCAAAATGCTGGGTGAGAGGCAGCATCACTCCTACACACTTCCTCAGTACTGACCAACACTTTCCACACAGCCAAAGAGCTCACAACCCAACCTCTCTGCTAGTTGATCATCAACCTGGGCCTAACTCAGTCCCAGATTCTAATTAATATTCTTCCCTTCTTTCAACTCAAAGTGAGCTGCTCCTTCTCCTAATTAATTGCCATCTCTCCTCACCTCAGCCATCCTCTCCATCCAAACCTGTTTCTTCTTCCATGCTGCCTGCCTGGATACATGTTTATTAGAGCATGAGTTTTCATAGGACTGTAATGGGGTCAAACTGAGGCCCGTTCTGGACTAGAGACAGGGAGAAAAGCAAAGCAAGAGGCATCAGCCCTGCAAAAACACTCTGCTCTAAAGCTGAGATGCACTAAAGTTATTTGAAGAGCTGTCAAATTTTAAGACTCCCATTACAACATCTGTTTCCAAGCTTCACTTTTGGCAGTTACTGAAGTCATTTGACTGAAATTCCTTTGAAAACCTGACACAATATTAACATCAATATTATGTCACACTCAAAATATTAGATCTTAATCAATAGTCTCTTACACTGCCATTTACTAGACTCTACTGCCAGTCACACCTACAGTGAGTTTCCCAGCGGGACACAATTCTACCCCATGTTTATTAAGAAGCCAGAGTCACAGAATAATGGAGAGTTTCCCCATAACAGCTTCAAACACTGCTAAAACCGGAAACTTCAGAAGAGATAAGAAAACAACTTGGGCTTTGTTAGGCTAGTTGAAAGTTCTTGCAGGATTGCTCTCCGAACTTCAAGGCTGGAGATATCAACTAGATTATGCTATTCTGTTACTCCTGCTAAGAAACTAATTCAGCTCTGAACTCTGAGATGCAAAGGTAAGAACAGGTAAAGCATTTACTGTTTTAGTGCTTAGAAGAACATGACTTTAGTCAGTTATACATGGGAACAAGCAAAGTAGCCATAGCAAAAGATTCAAAACCATCATTACAATTCAATTGCCTGTTCAGCTGACAAATCCACATCTCCCCACACAGAGCTTCTACACAGAAGCAGGAAATCTAAACTCCGAATCAATTAACTGCTTCTATAAGCAATCCTTACACAATGCTCTCTCTTGTCTGTATGATCTTCATTTATATAAAAGGTCAGCAATTTTATCTTTGAGCCTCATGAAGTCTAGTGGTTACATATTTCACTTCCACCTTTGAAGGGAACAGTTTCAAGTAACTGTATGTCTCAGCACATAAAAGGTGCAAATACAACAAGAAATGAACTGGCTTTTCATGCCCAGAATGCACTTTGCTTGAGAATTTTCACTTTCAAGGACACTAAACAGGAAGGTTTTGTTTAAAAAAAAAAACAACAACAAAACTGCCAAAACAAACAAAAAAACCAACCCTGCTATGAATGTATTTCTTATAAATTCTCACAGCTTTTTTTTTTCCAAAATGACAGTACTAGAATCAGAAAAGTGTCTGGTTTTTTGGGGTTTTTTTTGTTTGGTTGGTTTTTTCTGGTGTTTTTTTATTCTCATTTTTTTTATTCAGGAGAGGGTCAAACTGATTTGTACATCAGAGACTGAAACAAACACCTTTGTTGTGCAACACAAAAAGGCAAGAAATCCATTTCCGTGAGGATGTTACCCTCAAGACTGCTATAATAAAAAGGAGAACAAGTCATCACCCAGTGCCACACCTGACTGGAAGAATATGCAATTAGATCTAACTTTTGAAGTTATTCAACTGCTACAGCCACTAGACATAGAAACGGAGCTTTCCAGTCACCTAATTTACAACTAGGGCTCCTAGGAACTCGTCCATTACCTTGTGTAGTACACCAGAAAAAGTTACTCACGCTAACACTCCATTTAATTTAATCATCTAGTACTGAAGGAGAACCAGAATTGCCTCATGGCTGAATTTAAGAGTCTTTTGAACTACGCCAGTTAAACAGAATTTGCTCACAGAACAGCCTCCCGCTATTGGGGAACATTTAAGCCCTGTAGTCTGAAGTAAAAAGTGCTTTTAAAAATATATCTAGGACAGCGTTCTGCTGCACTTTCTTATATATAAAGTGATTACCAATATAAGATTTTTTTTTTGCCTGGTGGACACCAATTTCAGGTAAAGCATTTGCTGATGGAATCAGCCTCCCAGATAAAACGTATTAACTGCCTACAGGATCAAGCTTTAGGTTTTGGTGTGGGTGGCAGACAGAAGGCCTGTTTTGCAAGGCAAGCTATTTTTGTAGCTACAGCCACACCAAATTGAACACACTCAAATCTCACAAGCTAAGCTGTCCCAGACCCAGTCACACTGTTTGCACAGGGACCACCTGGGAATCCCAAGTGCTGTAGATACAAGCCAGAGAAACAGTCCAGCACTTAGTAATCAAGACCACAAACCATAGAGCACTTTCACTGAATGGGAGTAATTGAATAAAAATATATCCTCCCATACAAACATCATTAGAGAAAACTAGTTTTAAACACTTGAATATTGTACTTATGTACAATCTCTTTGTTTCAGAGATATTTGGTCCCCAATTTTTCCTACAGTCCCCCAATGATTTCATGTAGTAGAAAAAAAATGGCAGGTTTGGTCAGTCATATACCATTCCCTAAATGCAGCATCAGAACTTTAGGTTAGTGCAAATAAGGGAAACAACAGCCTTTCCCAAGACACACAAATTAGTCAATACTTGTCCAGGTACTAGAAACATAAAAATTCTTCTTCTAGGTGCTGAAAAAGCAATGCTAAAGAACACTCAAAGATAGTAAGTCTGGTACTAAAAATCCTTTTACAAATCAATTTCATGAACAGCATTAACATCATCAGAGTTCACCAGAAATAAATTACTAAACATTTCATCAATATCACGGTATTCAATAGCAACAGTAAATGAAAAGGGCAGAATAACAAGACAACAAAGATTGTAACAACCGATCTGAATTCTGAATAACCCACACAAACAGACTGAGAAGGACAGGGTCAGCCCTTACCTCACAACCATGACTGTCTTACAACTATCCTGAAATTCAAATGATCATGAGTGAAAGGCCAAAGAACTCACTATTTTCCCCGCACCTTTCAATTATGTTTTGCCTGTAACTAGTTCCACTGTTTCCACAGTGAAGCTATTCTCTCTACATCAGGCTTTCACGTGACAGAGAGAACAAAATGCCATTTCTAAAAAGCAGAATGCAATTAAAACCACAGGGGATGGGGAACACAGGAGAAAATGCTGCAACTAAAAACACTTTCAGCTTTACCTAGTCAATTCTAAAACTGCTCATTGTTTGTTACTGGTTTCTGTTAAGCTCTGCTGTTTACATGATTGCAATACACGTATCCCCAGTAAGCACTGGAACTGCAAATGTAAAACAGCGCCTATATAAGAGCCTATTACTCTCAGCAAATTTTAGACAGTTGGAAACACTCTGCCAGCTGCAGCAGCCAACTTGTGGCACTCGAGAGAAAATTCTTGAATCACAGATGGGGGGAAACTGAGGTGATTTTATACAAGATCCTGAAATTAAAGGCAATCAAATAAGTCCCTGTCTCCATACACATGAAGAGAAATGAAGATTTCTCAGCATTGGGTAGAGGTGCTAAATTTTCCACGATCCCAAGGAAGAAAATACTGATACTCCTAAGCAAAGTTTATATGGCCATAGATTAATAATAAAGGAAAACTTAAGAAGTATGCAAGAGGACCATCCATTTATTTAAAAGCGCTCTTGATATACGCAAAATGAATGGGAGTAGAAAAGACATCAAATGGTACATACAAGTGGCCAACATTTACAGCTGGAAAATTATTTGAAATAATTCTTACCCTGCCTAACTGGTGCATGTATTTCAGGTGCCATGGCTAGTAAGCAGTGCCAATGCCTCAGGGTCCCCAGAGCTTAACTCTTTCCAATCCAAGCACAGTTGCCTTCATATCCCCAGTCCCTGCACTCTCAATCGCCTCTGAAGCCATGTTGAGAGGCCAGAGGGATTCAGTTGGACCAAAATGACTACCAGGATGACTCTCTGCATCCTGGTTCTAAGCACAGGAGCTGGCACTGACATTCAAGCCTTGTGTGGATTCAGCACATATATTCACATGAGCTGCATGCCTTGCCTGTAGCACATTTGCTTGACAGCTGATAATCCACGAGATGCAATTTGACAACACTCAAAATATTTCAGCTTTGAAGATACATTTTCAAATATTTTTACAATGAACGTGTCTCATAAAATCGATTTGTAATATACTTCAGGGTAGTTAACATTACCTTAATGAACAGGAGTCATTCTCAACTCATGCCCATCAACATCAACTACAGAAACTCTTGGTATAATTAAAGAGAACAAGCCTTTAGGAAGGACAGGCAAAGGTGACAACCTTGACTTACACTAGTGCCATCATTTCCGAGAAACCACCAACCAAATGAACTTCAGCAGCCACACACAAACCTGCTGAAGAAACAAATCCAACTCCTTGCACACAAGCTTTAATTTTGCCTGTCTCCATTATATCAAGATATGCGTTGGTTCCATCTATGCCCCCAGCTGGCAAGCAGGCACAAGAAAAAGGGGACTGCAGGCTGTTTGTGTGTCTGTATTCTCCAAAATATACAGTGAGAGGAAAAAAATCTGCATTTATGTTTACCATGCCAAAGCAGCTGCAGAAATCCAAAGTGGCCCCTACATATGCTTTTCCAAATGACAGAGACAATTTCTGTTACTGTATTACTCAATAATTCAGTAGTTTGCAATACAAATATTCCCCACCCTTCTGTCTCTTTACAGTATTAATTCCAAGTGTTTAGTGAGCGCTGTTAGAGATCTGGTGACAGATACCTTAAGGTCCCCACATAAGTGTCTTTAAACTATTGCATTCAATTAATTTAACAAGTAATTCTTTTGCAAATATATATAACTACTGATAGACACAATAAAAAATTGATTCATTTCTTCTTTTTATTAAGAGATTAAGACTCACACAAAACTCAGATAAAGGGACAGGACAGTTTTGTGTGCAAGAAGAGAACTGGCTGACACCAGGTTTCCACAGCCAGTGGAGGGAAAGTTTCACAGGAAGAGGCAGAGACTTTCAGAAGACAATCTCTTCTTTAATCTGTCCCCTCACGTGGCCCCAGCTAAACTGCAAACAAGGAAGAAAATCTAGAGCACCTGATGACAAATGGAAGTCGTATAACAGATGGGATCAAATTCATTCCTTACTTTCATACAACCGTGGTACTTCTTGACAGGGATATTTTGAAACAGATCCTGGGATCACTTCTTTCCACAGCCCCTGCTCTCAGACAGCTAATATATGCAGTAACAAATCTGACAGTCTGACTGGGATAAAAAGCTATCTTCTCTCCTACTCAAAGCTTCTGTTTCAACAATAGAATACTCTCTGTATGCCAGGCAAGAAACAATCCAACTTCATGTAACAGCAGTATCTTATTCATGTGGTTTAGGATTTTGCTGTTAAGCTTGCCACACAGAACCAAAGGTACGTTCTGCAAAACACACCTTGCTGAACAAAGGTATTTGTTGGGAGAACCTTTTAAGTTTGGATCCATGTTCCAACCTTGACAACAGTAATCTCAGGCTGTTTACTGTCCAACATCTGTATCTGCTACAACCTACAACAGAAAATGCTCATTAACTAATTGCTGTATTTAAAGTCCAAGTAGTCGGAGCACAAAGAAAGAAGATTCTTCCAATGAGAGGGGAGAGAATTTGAGCAAAAGAGACTTTGCAATTTTTACCATTAGAAACAGTAATAAGGAAGAATCCAGATTATCAGATCAATCTAGAAAATGTTTTACTGGTTTAAGGATTAACATTCATGCTAATGTACACTTGTATTTCCATACTATGTTACCAGAAACTCAGAATGACAGATTTAAATGTTAGTAAGACTCCACTAACACAGTAGCATGACAGCTGTCACACTATTGCTGACATTTGGATCCAGGATGCTGATGCTATGGAACAGATAAAGAAAAAAAACTTCAAAAACCTTCGTAACACACAGTCTCTTGATTTCTTTGGTATCTGAAATGTTTCTGTGAAGAAGCTTCTTATATTTTACGACCAAGTGAGATACAACACCAGATTAAAAAGTAACAAAACAAAATTAAGTTGCAGGCATCCTTATTCTCGAATTACACGGGAGAAAATTATAATGCAATTAAAATTTGACTTTATCAGCTATATAATGAATAGGTTAGAAACAACACTCTCCTGTTACAGACTCCAAATTCACCTTCACCCCACCTGGAATTACAGTCCCAGCATCACAGCGCCGCACACAAACCTGCAGGATACACCCTAACCATGACAAATACGCTACGATCCCTGTATTCCACTTAACCCGCTGCATGCTCAGCCACACTCCGAAAGACTGCAGATGCCCCTTCAAGAGGTCTCCCCCTCCCGCTGCTCCCGTTATCCATTAACACTGTCACTCCATCCCGCGGCACTACCTGCATCCCAGGGGAGCCGCCCGCACTCGCACCGGGTGCCAACCAGACCCCGTGCCCGCGACAGGGAGAAGGAGCCGCCGGAGCGCCGGGGAAGCCCAGGGCAGGGCGGCCAGTCCCTGGTGACCCGCGTGCTTCCCCCGGCGACGGAGCAGCGGTCGCCGCTTCCCCCGCGCCCCGGGGCCCCTCCCCGCCGTGCGAGGGGAAGCGGCGGCGGGACGGGAGAAGTTGCGAAGCGCTGGGGGAGCGGGGAGAGCAACAGCTGGAGCCGGGCGGGGAACGGGGGCCCCGCGGGAACGGGGCGGGGGTCGCGCCGCAGGCGCCGAGGTAACACGGGGGATGCAGCGGAGAGCGCCCCGCCCGGCCCCTCCCGCCCTCCGCGCCGCTGGCACTCACCGAGCCGCCCCGCGCACGGCGATGCGGGACCGGGATCCGGAGCGGGACCGCGATCGGGAGCGGAGCCGGAGCCGGAGCCGCCGCCTCCCCCGCTCGGCCGGAGCGGCGACGGAGCAGCGCGCGCTGGTGGCGGGAGCGCGCCGGGAGCGCGCGCGGGGAGGGGGGAGCGGGGGGGGGGGGGAGCGGCCGCACAGCACCGCGGGCACCGGCCGTGCGGGCGGGCGTGCGCTGACCCGGATGTACCGGGGGGGCGGCCAGCAGCAGGTGACTGCGCAAGCGCGCCCGGCCGCCACCGCACTGCGCATGCACCTGCTTCGACTCCGAGTGTCTCGGGCAGGGGCGGGGGAGCGAAAGAGAGGCGGGCGGGTGAGGCGCCGAGTGGGGCAAGCCCCTTAAAGGGGCCGCCGTCTTCCCGCAGCCCCCCACGAACTGCTCATTAACGTCACTCAAACAACCTTATTGATTAAGCCAGTTGCGTGCTTCTGGTGCATTTTTAAGGCCTGGCTCGGGGGTTTAAGTGTCTGCAGTTGGCAAAGCCAGGTTGGGAAGGGAGATGGGGTGCTCCTTCTCTGGGAAAAGCAGGGCTGCTGGCTGAAAGCAGTGCAGAAATGTCTTCCCAGGTGGATCGTGTTGTAAGATCAAAGCAAAAATAAATTTTAAAAAAGTAATAAGAAAAATGTGGAAAGTTGTATCCCTCAGTGAGCACTGCCAGAGCCTTGTACCATTGCGCTCAGGCTGATCCTGGAATGCTTTCCACCTCCATCTCCGTGAAAACGCAAAAGACATGCAAAATGTGCTTAAAAAAACACAGAAAACCCACATGGAGTTGTGGGGTTATTTACCCTGGAGAAAAGGAGCCTCAGGGAGACCTTATTGCTTCCTACAACTCCCTGACAGGAGGCTGTAGCCAGGTGGGGGTCGGTCTCTTCTCCCAAGTAACAAGTGACAGGACAAGAGGAAGTGGCCTCAAGTTGCGCCAGGGAAGGTTCAGATTGGACAGCAGGAAAAAAGTTCCTCCTAGAAAGGGTTGTCAAGCATTGGAACAGGCTGCTCATAAAAGTGGTGGAGTCACCGTCACTGGAGGTATTTAAAAGATACAGATGTGGCACTTGGGGATGTGGTTTAGTGGTGACTTTGCTACAGATTTATGGATGGGCGCAATGATCTGGAAGGTTTTCTCCAGCATGAATGATTCTAAATTACTCTAAACACAAAAACATATATTAAGAACATTTGATGGGCTTAATCATGTGCTTTCTGTGCAGGGCTAGGATTTGGACCCAATGTTCCTTGTGAGTCTCTTCCAACACAACATATTCTGTGATTTATGAAGGTTTCAGCTTCCATATCACACCCTAGATTTTGGTACCCTCACAGAGGGACAATGCACACCCTGAACTGCTTCTCCTGCTGTGGATAAATTCCCCAAAGCAGAGGGATTGCACAAATACCTTAGTTTAGGGCTTGCTGCTTTAGTAAAAATCCACATAGACTTTACTGAGAAAGAAAAAAATTAAAATTCTGCTCAGTTTTTTTTTGCCTTGGTTTTGGGTTTTTTCCTTAAAGTAACCTGGAATCTAGACAATGCTTTTCTAAATTTTGCCATGAAGTCTCACCTGGCCCTCATACTGAGCTATTCTGACACCAAGGGAAGTTTACAGCATGTTCAGTGAGGCTGCGCTGGGAGGGGTTCAGAGACTGAGTGGGGTAGCCAGGCAATAGCATAGGGATACTGCCAGGACAAAACTTGCATCCTCTAATAGTAAAACATTATCACTAGAGCTGTAATCAAAGGGTATTTCTCAATCTGAAAGAGACAAACCAACCACCTCAAAGTCTAACCACTTCTACTAGTTTCTCTTCAGAAGCCTGATAGCAGTTTGATAACTGCCAAATATTAGTGAATACCAGCTACCCCCAAGCCCACTGAGAAAGCACAAAAATGGAAAACAGGTCAGAGATATATTTATATGTCAATAGATTTCTCTTTTTATTTTCATACCTACATATATGTTGACTTAATCTGATAAACTTAGTTTGTATTTAACTTGTTAGGATTCAAGATATATGGATTGACTATAATAACTTTAAACTACTCTAGCTAAAAGAGCATCCTGGGATATGAAGGAAGCCATTTGTGAGCATAGTTCAGTTGCAAAACCTGTTTGGTGAACTCAAAGGAAATCACCACACTTGAGTTTTGGTCCTTGGGTAGCAGTCAGGCAAGACCAGGGCTGGTGCACCACATACCTGCCCACTGCCTTCACCTAAGCAAGGAAATGGTCTGGAGGCTCTGAGAGGTTTGTACAGACTGGGGCAAACAGAGATGATGTCCAAGAAGATATGAAAAAAGATTTTCACAGAAGCACCTTCAGCTGAGTGACAGAAGTTCCAGTTCTGCCTGTGTGTGATTTGTGTAAGTGGCTGAACAAATGCTTGACACGGCTTTTCACTTCTGCCACAGAAAGGATTTTTTTGCAGTGGATACAAATTTTGAGGTGAGGCAGGTCACTATGACATCCTCATCTTCTCTAAAGTCCACAGAGCTTTAAAACTCTGTGTGCCAGCCAGGAGGTGATCAAGGTCCCCCTGAATGGAATTCAAGGGAAGCAGAATTGTGCTCTAAGTTAATGTTGGACTCATTACCATTTGGGCTTAATAGAAACTGGGGGTCTCACCTGTCATACTATAGAACTTTGTCCTGCTACACAGAGCCAAAGAACTACACACAACCAGCCTCAAGGATGAAAGTTTTTGTTGCTCATAACATTACATTATAAAGCACTTGAGGCTTGGCAGGGTGGGGTAGACAAAGAAAATTTCCTACTGAAACCATAAGCAGGTTTATAATAATATATACTCTTCAGGGTTCTCCAAAATTGTAAGATGCCTTTGATTTGGATCTCACATCTTTCAGAAGTACAAGAATGCCCAGACCCTGAGCATCACTGATGCTTTAACAACAGCTGCACACTAAGACATCCACATCCCACATAATAATTGAAGCATAAAAAATTATTAAACACTGTGGAAAATGCTGCATGACTAAAAAACTCAGCAATTTTCTATTAGTTCTGCCTTCACTTTTAATTTCTTAATTGCTTCTTCTGAATGCAAAATTATTTTACCAGGCTATCATTGCAATGAATATTATAACTGCCCCCAAAAAACAAGCCCTCAAAACAACACCAGTAAAACAGAATTAAAGATTATATTTGTCAATTAGTATCATAGAATAAAAGACTGGTAACAGAACCTAACTCTTCCTATGCTGCTAAATGCCTGAGGATTGTTTTGTTAGTAGGAGTGTTGGTGCTAGGTACATATATCTGACAGGAAAGAAAATAGGCCAGAGCATTTTCATCAAGAAAAGATTAATAAGCTCCAAATGTACTATTAGATGTATATGTATTGCATATATGTGTGTATATACCAGTGACAAAAGATGACTTTACTTTATATATTTGGATGGCCAGATGGATAAATAAAGCCACAGGAGCAAACCTGCTCTTAGGTGCCATGCACTGTTAGAATACTTGGGCTGCTTTTTAACCTAATGGTAGCCTAGGGGTGAGAGTCCAAAGGGAAAAAGAAGTGACCATCACCCTGTGCCATGTTACCCAGCAGGGACAATAGAGCGCCCTGACCACTGATAGCAGCCTTGTTTCTTCTGGGGGAGAGGATGGCAATAGCTCTTCTGTTGTTGTTTTCATGGATGAAAACAGAACGTAAACATCTTATGGCCAAAGATTATTCTTTTTAAAAATGGTTAAAGACATGAAATTTCTTATGGAAAATGTCAAGAATGGAAGTAAGGCAGCTTTGCAGGGCTCCCTTGTTACACTGCTGTGGTTCTTAGCACCTTTCAGTTCAGATAAAACTAATGTCAAGCTTTGCCCTCCCCTGCCCAGATTTCCCCACATTCTCAAGTGCCACGGTAGTAGACGAGGGAGTGCAGAGGCAGTCACATTTATACCACAGAGTCCTTCAGGGCTTTCGTTTAGATAGTACAAATCCTCTGATACGAATGTCGCTCTTCAGAATATAAACAGTTGTAACAAAATATGAAGGATCTACATAAATTTCCAGAAGCACAGACAAAACAAAAAGCCAAGGTCAAATCACTGGATGCTCATAAGGATCCCTGAAGTGCTTCCAGATACTGTCACGCCAAACAGTTACAATGTTTTATACTTGCATGGAGACAGGCACTCATAATCTCAGAATGCCTTCCCCCCGCACCAAAATAAGGTCATTTTGATATTTAGGTGGCAAGTGGGAAAACCGAGATGCTTCTGGAGTTCAGTCTTTTTACCCTGACAGACCTGGTGAAATCCTGTCATCTCCTCATGCTATGCCCCAGTCACTTCACGTGACTAATTACATCAGTCATCTCCTCTTCTGCCATCACAAAGTCCAAGATTATTTCCGAGTTTGCTCATCTGGTGATGCAGTTCTTCCCTACAAATGATCAGCATGGCCTCTTCATGTGGGAGTCTCAGCTAAAACACACAGCATGCTCCCAATTAATGAACACTTCTTTAAGTCAAATAACACAGGAGGGTTCAGTGCCATGTCAGCTGGACTGTGATCAAGAATAATGGAGATTTTACAAAATAAAACTCTTTTTTTCACATTTTGCTGCCTTGCCTCAAAAATACAGCTCACCTATATGAGGCAGGGAAGAAAAAGAGGAAAAAAGATAAAGTGTCAGGTGTTAAGCCTGCATTAGAAGATTACAGACCAGTAAGCATAGAGGAAGGTGGAAAGAGGAACTACAGCTATTTTAATCACGTTTTATCTCTACTGGAAAATAGAAAGATAAATTAGAGTAGTAGACCTGCTACAGAATAGAGCAGAATACAGTATTAGACTCTGAGATCTTTAAGCTGCTTATAAAAGTTTGTGAAATACAGAATTTCTTCAGTGATCACCACATGGGCACCATTGCACCGACAAGTACTTTGAGTATTTGCAGTGGTGAAACTATGCTGGTAGCAAAAAGGCAAGGGAAGAGACCTGCTAAGCAACTGAGATAATCCAGCATTACCAAGTTCAGGAGGTCAGGGCCACAGACTGCGCTTCTGAACTTATGGAAGTCAGTGGAGGAAAAGCCCCGGCTGCACCTATTCTTCTGCAGAGGTGTGCTCAGTGTAGTGGAAAATGATCACCTCAGCACGTGCTGGGCCATCACCTTTGCTCGTATGAGAGGCGCCTTTCTCCAGCAAAACTCCTAAATGTCACTGTATTTATTCATTCTGGTAGCAGCCTTTAACTAAGGGCTTCACCAAGTCAGAGGAGGCTTCAAATCAGGTGATGTAGAGTAGCAGAGTTTCACTTGATCTCCCATTAACCCCAGTCAAGCCAGTTTATCAAACACAGTAAACCACCAGGACCACAGGAGGAAAACATATATCTGAACTGGAACTTTCTCACAAACTTTTTTTTTTCCCCCCACAAAATGTTTCAGATCAATCAGCAGCACAATAGTATTTCCAGTTAATGGACAGAATCAATGTTTCAGAGAACAGTGAAGACAATGTCCAGGAGGGCTAGACTGTCTCATTACTTTTTGGAAGAGAACACAATTTTTTGTTTTGGTTTGATTTGGGTGTTTTTGGCCAAACACAGTTGTACTGCCCTTATGGAAACAAATATTCATTGATTTCATTGAGATTTCTGCCTACCTCAGGAGCATGAGACTGGTAGTTTACTTTGATCGCATCCTTTGTCATGATGTAATCATTGCAGGGTTTTTGTTTATTGGTGGGTGGTTTTTTTTTCTTTTTCCCCAAAGCGCTTAATTCAATTGTTATTAGAAGCCCTCAGAAGAGCATTTGGCTCATAAGTGATTTTTGGGCTGTGTCTAGGTGTTACCAAGGGACATTGTCAAGACACCATTTCACTTTGCCTCAGCTGTTTCCTTTGCTACAGCTGTTCTTAGTGTCCTCTTCATATCACAGGGGAGTTGCAATCTTCTGTTGGGGAAATAGGTAACTTAATTAAAGCACCTCAGGGAAGGGCTCTGCAGAGTATCAGTCTCAGGGGACAATTTCAAAATTCAGTGAGTAAATATGGACTTCATAAAATAACAGTGTTAGGCACTGCTGAGCAAGACATGAGCAAGGACAGCATCTCAGGCCACATCCCATAGGATGTGTTCCTTGAGCTCCAGTGGCACAACCACGAGCTGAGGGTGCTCAGCACCTCACAGGACTGCAGTGTCACTGTTGCCACTGTTCTGCCCTTGCGCCACTAGTTCAGTTTGAAACAACCTGACCATTTGGTCCCATCTGAAAACTAGAATTCAATTTAGTCAATCAAAACTTCAACTGGTTTTGCAGCATTCCCTTGAACTTCTATAAACCAAATTTATCTTTGTATGTGATCTAAGTGATATTCAGTATAAAGCTACTGAATAATGAGAGAAAAAATAGACTATAATTTAGTCATTAGTTCACCAACTACATCTACCTCTTTAAAAATACACTGTTTTGATGCAGTCATCTGTTCTATCCCATTATACTGCTTCCTTCTTGTAATGACATCAATATGCTCCAAAGAGCGGCAGACATTAAAATCATTTTAGTGTACCAAATTGCTGAATGTAAAGAGCTTTGAAGAAACCCTTTCCTCATCAGTACACACATTTTCTTGTAGGTTCTCCCATGACCTCGTATGAAGTGGCTGGGTAGCACTCTTTTTCTGTGAGGTAAGAAATTCCCAGTCACCAATCACCCTCATCGTAGGTATATTTGGGTTATGAAGCAGAGTCTTTGAGCACAATCATTTTAAGATGCCTGGGTAGCTAGAGGGACAGAAATAGAGTCCTTGCTGGTCACACAAGCACAAGTCCCTCTAGCTGCAAGGAAGAGTTTGCTGGCAGAGGAAGTGGAAAGCCAGGACTTTCCCGTGCTGTAATCTGTGAGAGACAGACTGGGTGCAGATGAAGGCTGCCATGAAACAAAGCATTTAAGCAGGCACTTAAGCACTTCCTTTGCTGAGCAACTGTAACACTGCACACCAGACGTCTTTCTCTTCCTTTTTCCTGAGCAGGATTATGGCACCTAGGGCTAAATCTAGCACCAGATACAGCTGTTTAATATTCAGTTAGCAAGAAAAGAGAGTAAAGCTGGTATTGCACACTGTAGTTGCATAAACTTTTCTGAGTTTTCCCAATTGATTAAAAGAATATTTTTTATGTCCAGCTGATAAACCTCACACACAAGCTGGGAAACATTCTGTGCCTGTTTATACCAACCTGGATCCAGTCCCATCTGAGACATCTGGGTTCCTGGAGTCGCAGCTTAGGTTCCTATTATGTTAATGATCAGACTACACAGCTTTTCCCCATGACCATGCCACCTCTGCAGGATTGTGTCACAAACCAGTGGGACTTTTTAAATACATGGTCATATTCACCTGATTCTAAATTATTCCTGTCTCAGGCAGTGAACAAGCTAAAAAACAGAAAGAAGCAAAATAGTCTTCTCTTGTGAGTGCCAGGCTGTAACTCTGAAGCTTAGACCATGTTTCTGACCTCTGACTTCTTGTGTGACATTAAGCAAGAAGGCAGGGGTACCTCCCATTCTGACACCTTCTAAGTGCCTAAAGTGATACCACTAAACTTCAGTAACTTCAAATGCAAAAAGCTAAGTTGGAAATATTTGTACAGTGCCTTACAAAAACACTGGTGCAATTCCTGCTCCAAGCAGCTTGCAGACTAAGTCACAGATGAGAGGAAAACACAAATGCTGAGATCTGCTGCACACATTGGCTTTCTACCACCAAGCTTGTCCTAAACCAACTAACCTGGGCACAAAAGTTGGAGAGCACAGCATCTCTACTACATGTTTTGCAGTGAGGCTGATCATTTGGAGCTGGTTTTTAGCTTGCCTGTGAGCCCTTGGCCTGTGACAGGTAGCCATTTTTCCTGTCCCAGGACATACAGCCTGCGCTACCCAGGAAATCTGGTTTAGGGTGCTGGACAGTCAACAGCATGTGTATACTGCCCAGTCAACCTGCTTGGGTCATCTCCTTCCTGCCTGGCAAGAGGTAAGAGAGAGACTGGGGGAACTGCAGTGGAATCACTGGGAACATAGCAGGGAAGGGGAGAGCTGGAAACAGGGAGGAGCCCAGAAGCTTCACACTGAGAAAGATCCAGTGGGAAATGCAATGCACACAGAATACAAATCAGGAGAAAATTACACTTCATTAGTTACACTGTTCACAAGAGTCTATTTTTCAATTATATTTTCTTCTCTTCTAAGAAAAGACAAATAGTACCTGCTCCTTCATGCTCCCATTATGTTCCCATTATTATTTTAATCTTAATTGTTTATCAGTTGAATTTTACTTTAAAAGGCTGGTAGGGGCAGATGTAGAGAATACAACATTTCTGTGGTTTGCTCAAAGAAGACCAGGTTAAGCAGAGATGTGAGAGGGCCTGGGGAACCATGTGAGAGCAAGGAGAAGCATAAGGGCAGTGAGCCAGTCATAAGTGTGCATGCTTCTAAATGGTTTTAATGGGGTCACTTCTGTCCTAAGGCACAACACGCTGCTGCTCGGATGACAGACTCTGCCCCTGAGCTTGTGAAAGGCTTTGCAGCTGACTGTGACAAGCTTGGGTTTAGTACAGAGGGGGCTGCACTCAGGACTTGAATGTGGCCAGATGGCAAAGAGGGGCACGTGTGCCCATTGGAAGACTGAATGGCTACCAAGAAATAAGGCAGAAAGTAGGAGACCATGGTGCAGGAAAAGACCTCATGTCATATTGAGACTTGGACAAAGGTTTCAGAAGAAGTGGATGGTTTGGGAAAGGCTGCAAAGGGACAACATTACAATATAATGGCTGTCAGTGAGAAGGAATGGCTGCAGGTTTATTCTGTAATAAACATTTAAATTGTTCAGTGCAGAACATTTTAAAACCTTCCTCCTCCTCATTAATACAACTACTCACCCAGGGATTCTGTTTTCTCTTTTCAGTGT
Source organism: Corvus hawaiiensis (assembly GCF_020740725.1). Classification (NCBI taxonomy): domain Eukaryota; kingdom Metazoa; phylum Chordata; class Aves; order Passeriformes; family Corvidae; genus Corvus; species Corvus hawaiiensis. The sequence goes on from NC_063238.1 coordinate 36,006,913, forward strand.
CATGTTCTTCTGGTATTGCAGAGAAATAGAAAATACACTTTTAAATTAAGAAACTGTAATTGGGTAGACAATAAACAACTTGGGGTGGTCCAAACATGTAGCAGTTTAGAACTCTCCTCATTTAGAGCCTTTCTTACAAAAGTATTTGTCAAAGACTGTTCCCTCTACACTACTGTCCATCTCTGCCACGAGAATATCACAGGCAGCCGTAGGAGAATTTTTTTAGAATTAATCACTGCTCACCTTCTTGTAAAGGCTTTATTTTATTCTGAAAGGGGCTAAGGGAAAAGCACACACATACATATAAGCACCCAGAGCTTTAGGATAAAAGAAGTAAAAATATTGGCCATATGAGTTTCTCTCTCAGGAAAAAAAAATACAGGCATTTACTAATCAAAAGGGGGAGGGGGTTGTTTGTTTGTTTGTTTGCTTTTGTTAATCTTTAAAAATGCTTAATACATTGCTTGTGAGCTTCATGTTTCACTTAAATGCAGAGTTAACCCTTGCAGCTCATTAATTGACTTTATGTTGCATTAAATGCTGCAATCAATTCTGTCTCAATATTCTACACTTTTATCTCTGCTGTAAAAAAAACCCCTCTATTAGCTTTACTTGGCTCAAAACCAATACAGTGAACTACCCTTAATTATTAATAATCTGTTTCCCCTTCAATAAAACTTTTTGGACCTTTACTACAGTAGAATGATATATTTATTTGGTGTGTAGGGTTCAGAGCAATACAGTGCACTCTCTCTGGGAAAGAATCCAAAAATAACTATCTACTTGATATCAACCCAAGGGATTTCCTAAGGGAATGGGAGTATCATTTCAGGGCAGATCATCAGTGGTTTAGGGGAATTATACAAATTTGTGTCTGGGGAACAGATGCCTCAGGGTTTGTAAATGTGTGAGAGAACCTTTCCCCCCTCCGTCACCAGTTCAGGTCCATCCAGCACAGCAGTGACTGGAAGCTATTAAACATCTAATGAACTTCTGGGGCCTCCTGAAACAGGGAGTGGGATTCCTAACAGACACTTGCTAACATCTTGGATCTGCTCCTACCCAAGCTGCAGCCTCAACAGCAATACATAGACACAGAAACTGGGAATAAGCATGGTGAAGAACATTTTATCTGCTAAATGCAGTAAGCAGGCTGCTTCTGGGCTGGCAATCCATCTTTAGATTTACTGCTGGCACTTCCTTGTTCTTTAAAAGAAAGAAAATGATATATTATAAAGCACTGTGCTATGTAACCTTTCCTCACAAACGCCGTAAGAAGGGTCCAGAAGCCTTACAAATCCACACTTGCAGTGTCTCAGGCCTTGGGGAAGATAAAGGAGTAAAGAAGGATTTGTTTTCATGATTAGAGGCCAGTTCTAAGAGTCCTGGGACTCTTGAACTGCTGCATGCTGCACATCCAGCTTTTGGGCAGGTCTGCTAAGAGAAAGAGGAGACAAATGCTGAGCATTACAACCACAAACCACAGCTGTTGATGGGAATTGGCAGGGGACCAGGGAATGTCAGGAAGCATAGATGGCCTGCAGCAGAAGGTAGGGCTGAGCAGGGCTCTCTGGCACTCAGAGCTTTTTTATTCATCTCCTGGTGCTTTTCCATCCTGGCATCTGGTTTCCGTGACAGCACAAGGGAGGGACAGTGTGGTGCAATTTTATGGTATGTTCTCCTGGGTTATGTTGGCACTTCCTCGGGTAAACATGCCTCGCCTCAGGCTCAGCTCCACCAGGCCCCTGGGTTCAGATTATTTGCAGCGCTTTAGTTTGCCGATAGCTCAGTCCAGTTGTCTCCGTATTTCATTTGAGGAGGAGAGGATTGACTTTCCAACTGTCCTCCTGCTCCCTCAACACAGAGGGCAGAGACAAGCTGTGACAAAGCCCTGTCCATCAGCAGAGCTGCCACCAGGAGAGCATGTGATGGGGCTCATAGCTCTGTGGTCCAGCGCAGGAACTGGTGAAGCTGGAGCCAGGCTTTGTGCTACAAGACCTTGGGTGTACCCTGGTGCTCTCATTTCCTCCCACCCTTTTGAGTGGAAGTTCTTCAGGGCTCTCTTTATCCACCCATATGTTACATGACTAAACTATGCCCAAATTCAGGCATGGGCTTCTGAATAGTGCAGTAATATAAACTGCAAAGAGCATGCAAGTTTTAATGGCTGAAAAAGGGGGAAGAAAAAAAAAAAAGGAGAAAGGTGTAATGGGATCTTCTGCTTACCCGCTTTTGTTACCAGCATGTGCAAATCTTGCTATTCCAGTCCATTATATTCAACAATCTTACACTCAGTGGCAGGTGAAATGTCATACTTCGGGGTAAATTTTCACTGCAGTAGGCAGAGGGTTTGTCCTTTAAACACCCTTAGTATTAATGGGACATTGATCCAGCAATTTAAACTCTAAAAGATACAAATGTCTCATGTGGGACAATTTTCAAATGTGTTGACATTTTGATTCATTAAATAAGATACTTTTAGAAACAAATGCAAATTCATTTCATTCTAGATTCGAGGTCAGTTGGATACTGGAAATGTACAATGAATGTTTAGTATGCGCATCAACTATCTTTTAATCTCTGTACACTCAAGGGATAAAAATGACATCAGAGAGAGGAAGGACAATTTCTAAAGTTCTCGATATTAACTAGTGTATCTTCTCATGGGGCTGGAACCTAAATTCACCTACTGCACTTGAAATATTAGTGTCTAGGGCAAAAGGAGGCTCTGGGATAAGGGACTGAATTTCAGTGACCTCTGAAAATATTTCTTTCACACAATCGGATATGCTTTTATCTCCAAAGAGTTCTGATCCTGCCGAGATCCACCAAGGAACTTGCCAGTGTTTTACTGATGTTAGTGAAATTCACAGTACAGCTGGAGCCCAACAAAATAGTGCAGGAAAGAAAACAAAACAAAGTAAAAACATACCAAGAGGGGGTAGCTTAATTTGTTCCCAGGCCAATGCTCTGCCTGCTCTTCCAGCTCAGAAACTATTCAGCACACTATGAGAAAGATGATCTAAAACAAATATTTAGAACATGCCCACAAATGCCTGACAGATAATGAGTGGGTCAAACCTTAAGGGAGCAGAGTGAAACCTGAATGTTGGTCTGGGCTCCATCCTGCAGAAGAGAGTAAGGAAGATAAGAAGCAACTGGAGAAAGACCAGCTTGGCAAGTTGGTGGGTCTGAGCTGGATGTGAACTACCACCACCTGCCCTTGGACCAAGGCTTGGAGGGCACTGCCATGGCTGCAGGCGGGGCGCTGGGGGCAGAAATATGGCTCACCTTCCTCCTGTCCCCCTGTGCTAGAGCAGGTAGTGCAGCTCCCAGCAGTGGGGAATCTGCTCCCTGTGCTGAACCCCAGCAGGCAGGGCCAGCAGGGGCTGGCTCCGGTTTCCCCAAAATCTCCCCCAAAAGCTCCCCCAGCAGCAGGGCTGATGAGAGGCTGAGGCATGCTGGACACATGGGTAGTAATGTGGATGGGGTGCGTGCTATTATTCCACAGGGGGATTTCACAGGAAACCCATGGCTCCTCTTGAGGGGAGATGAGCATCCCCTGCTGCAGAAACCCCAGCTGGTGAATGTCACATGACAGGGGGAGCATGAGGACTCAGATCATCTCATGCATGAGGAACTAGGGGAGGAGAACAAATACAGGGGAAGTTCCTCACCAAAGTCCCCCTGCAGAGGAGCCTCTGCCCTTCCCCTTCCCCAGCAGGGCTGGTGCAGACGGGGTTGCAGTTCTGGGCGCTGCTGTCCAGGGGAAGTTACACCAATTTGGGCACTGTCTGAGAACGTGACTTCCCTCGCAGACACACGTACGGCAGTGCCCAACAGGGCTAAGAGGAAGAAGAAAAGCCCAGACACTGTGCAGCATGCAAATATCTGTATTCAGCTCTATGAAAACTGCCCAGGAACAGCTCCGAACCCACGCAACAGTGGGCAATGTGCTGGTAGGCCACGATCTGTTTGGTGGCCTTGGATGAGATGGTCCTCTCCAAGGGCTCTGGATAAATGCTCCAATTTGACAGTGGGCTTATTGGGCACACAAGGTTATCAGGATTAGTCCTTTTCTATGAGCTCACTTGAACAAAGTATTCTCCTTCTGGGCCTCTGCTCTCCTTTCTTGCTTCCTCAAACTGACTGGTGTCTGCAGGAGTCTGCAGGGGGAAAAATTTACTGGTCCTGTCCCAGCTATATGATCTCCTGGGAGCCCTGTGCAAAAGCATGTGGGGTGGCACAGTCACCACCCAGGTGGCCTTTGCCCACAGAACAAAAGTTCTGAGTACATCCACCAAGTGCTTCTCACATCAGGTAGTTTATTTTTTAAGAAAAAGATGAGAGACCAAACAGAACCTCAACAAGTTTAAAAGATCTTTTTTTTTGGTATGAACAGCAGATACAGGTCCTGGGTGCATTCATACCTCAATGCATAAATGTAACATAAATGTTGTGATTCATGTTAAGTCCAGGCATGCAAGGGGGTAGCAGCAGACCTAGAACAGGTGCAAGTGGACCTAAAACAGGTTTTGCTCATAAATGCAATTATAGTAACACCAATAACCAGGATGTATCAGTGGTGGATCCTCGGCACAAGAAGTCCTGCTATAAGATTTGTAACTTGGAGGCACTCCTAAAACCATCTCCTTTCAAAGCAGTAATTCTGGGAAAGAAACGTGGTCGCAGTCCTTAAACAGAGATGGTAGTGGCTTCTTCATTCACATCTGATGGATTGCTGTAGGCCATTGCCCGTGACATCTGGCAATGATATCAGTCATACTCAGAGTGCACTGACAAGAGAACACTAACACATACAATAAATATTTCTTAATGCTTCAATGTAAGCAGGAGGCCTGACAGACCCAGTAAAGCACAGAAGATGGTATTTGGTCATCAGTGAGTCTTTCAGTGAGAGTTAGGATTCACAGGCAGGAGCACCTGCCCTCCTCAGTCCTGGGATTGCCAGAAGAGTCCTGGAAATTGGGCTCATATTTTTTACCTCTGAGTTTTATTGACTAGTCCAGACCCACCACCACGGAAGCCAAAATCGTCCCTGGAGCTTGCAGACCGCAGAGATACTCCCCATCACATTCTGTCCCTATGTCTCTGGCAAGACACTGAGTTGGGGGGAACATAAATCATCCATCACATAACTGCCCTGATGCCAGCAGCTGTCCTCTGCCAGGAGCACGCTGCTGGGTGAGGCCTGCAGAGACAGCCTCCAGTTGTCCCTCCATGGGGTGGTTCAGAGGAGGTGCAACCCAGGGACGCAAGCCAACTTCAGGTCTTCCGTGGCTTTTGCCATTTGGGGATGGTCCCTGCCCCTTGCCTGAAGCAGCCCAGGCACCCTCACAAGCCTCCAGTACAACCCCTGCCAGCGGCTTCTGGGCAGCAAAGTGCAGTCCAGCCCTCCCTGGTTTTGCACCCTGCATGCTCCAGTTGGCAGCATGGTGCAAGGAGCGTGAATCCAGCCCTGCCACCCAGGGTGAAGCTCTGCACCACCCCTGGCTGCTGACAGCCAAACCAGAGCCCTCTCTTGCGCTGTTACAGGCAGGAGGTCACCAGTTCAACCGCACTGGAGCAACTCCAGCCCTTTAAGTAAACTTTTCAAAGCTGCACTAAGGCGTTGTTTAATTTTGATTTCCAAGTGACCTCTGATTCCTCATGGATATGCTAGGGGTGGAAGAACATTCACTCCCTGGAGTTTGGCAGTGGGCACAAGGCCTAGCACGGCAGTTCCCAGGGATGGGGGGAGAGAGGTGAAGGCTCTGGCTGTTTTCCATTCCTCAAGCACATCACTCCACCAGTCTACTGCACACTTTAACTTGCACCAATAAACCTGTTTGCATGGGTCATGCTGCGAATGAAAACGATGCCAGGATGTGGGATGAAAAATAGTCTGCAAAGAACCAAATCACCCGAGAGTTATTCTAGTGAGGTGAATAATTCAGCAACGGGTTTTTACTGCAGCCCTGTTAACAGAAACACAATTACAGAAGAGGAAAGTAAACCACAGCTGGGAAGAGGAAACAAGTGTCTTGGGGGCTCCTATCTCACTGAGGAAATTGTGGGTAGATCTGGGCCCCAGAATGGAACTCAGACCACATCCAAGGCTCTGACAAGTGACCTTAGCATGATGCATCCAAAGCTGCATTCACAGCAGTTGAGCAAAGAAATTAGAGTGTGGTAAAAATGCTCTGGCTGTTGCTAACACTTCACAGTGCTGAAAGTAGCACTCAATATTGGCACAAGGTTAGTGGCATCTGCACAGCTTTCTGCTAACTGGTGACTGAGCCCTGCGGGGAGGCAAAGCTGCAAGGACAGGAGTGGGACAAGGCGAAGGAAGTGTGAGCTGCAAACCTCTGCTTTCCTTGCTCAGCATCAGATGAATGTTAATTCTCTGCTGGTTTGCATAGCCACAGACAGGCCTGTTCCTACTAATTTTAGCCCTTGCCTAATTTAAAACTACAGACATGTTATTTTCATCGTGGTATTTTTTCCTCTTTTTAACAGGTTGTAAGCTGTCAGATGCACTCCCTGTAGCTAAGAAATTGGTGCTGTCCAAGGGGAGGTGAGAAATCTTTTGTTAAACATAAGAAGCAGACAGAAGAAAATTGCACATTAAAACTTGGAGCTATCACAAGTGCCGCCTCAGCTGCCTGTGCTGGGCTCAGGGCCTCTGGCCGGGCTGCACTGTGGTCTGGAGATGCACCTTCCTCAACCCTCAGAGGTCCCAGCCCCGCACACCCAGCTGTGTCCCAGCTGTGCACATGCAGAGGTTGTGCTGTGCGTCATCATGAGGACACATATAAAACCATCTGCACTCTACCTTCACTCCCTCCACCCATGCACCCACCCTGCTTACAAGCCTTTGCTCCTGCTGCCCAAAAATACACCTGCACCCAGACCCCCTTTCCCTGCCACTGTGCCTTTCCCGACATGGGCAAACACCTTTTCCTGCCTCTGCTTCTCTCACACCTGGATCTGTCACCCATCTCCCGCAGAGGTGAACGGTAGATGAAGTGCTGAGCCTGCCCTCAGTGGGAGGCAACCCTGTGCTAGAAATGGGTGTGAAAATGTGGTGAAATGAGGAAACATTTGTGAGAGGAAGTGAGTGGGTGGAGGGAAAAGCCTGAAGTGAACAAAAATCAACGTTTAACACATTGAAACTTGAGCTCTGAGTGCTCAGGGTGGGTAAAAGTACACTGAAATACAAAAAGAACACACAAATTACTAGCAGAATGCAAGTGTTCTATGCTAACATACACCTAATGTATGCTAGGGAACAAAGTACTGAAAATAAAGAGGAGGCTCAAAATAAAGAAGATGTTTCAAGATCTAGTGCCTTAACAGCAGCACAGGTAGCTCCAGTGAGGGTGAGCAGGGGAGGCAGAAGACCATGCACATGCATCTTACTGGATCTAGGTTACTGGATCTCAAAGTCCAAATGGATTGATGATCTCACTAACCAGACATGGATTTTAGCAGTTGTTAACAGACTGCATGCCCCTGCAAATTTTAATTTAGTACTTTCAAGTAAAGCATTTGAAGGATATTTAAAAAAAAAATAAAAAGAAGAACTGTTATTTCTAGAACAATCAAAATGGAAGCTCAGCTCTGTTGTTTCTGATACAGAAGCATTTTCTCAGTTAAGATTTTTCCCTGACAGATGTAGCGGTGCAGGGACCTAGGAATACATTTCCCAGTTTTTCAGCCTATTACTTGTGCTTTCCTGACCTATAAACCCTTCCTTCCTTCTTTAGCCTTGCAGAGCAAGATTGATGGTGCTATGTTTTCAGTAACACACCAAAGAAGACCTTGTTTTTTCTCCTTAGAGGACAACAAACTTGGCCCAAAGGGGATGTACCAGAAACCAGTCAGTTTTGCCCTCTGAGAATTAGCCCACGCAACCACAGCTCCCACTGGTGAGAAGTAATTCAGACAAGTCCCTCCTCTAACCACTCACCCAGTGAGTTGGTTTCATCCAAGATGCTGCCAAGGTCATGGGGAATGAACGACAGACAGGTAAACAGCTATTATGTCATGCACAGAAAATTGTCCAGTTTTAGTTGCACCTCATTTTCCTTCCCACACATTTCAAACCAGCCTGTTCCATAGGGATCCTCAGAAGAGGTTCCCTTCCACACATAGTGGCCCATACCACATCCATTTTAAGAGAAAAGCAAAAGTAATCTGAGAGTTGTCTGTATATTATTCCCCACATCTGTCAGTGGAGGAGCCCAAATGTACTCACTCGGCATGACACCGCTCCCTCTGGGGTTACAGCAAGCGAGCACTCTTGGAAAGCCGGCAGTGCATCCGTGCCACAGGTTACAATGATTGCTACTGACAGGTTCTTCATGGTATCACAACAAATTAGGTCACAGATTAGATTTGCATAGCACAGATTACAACTTGTGTCTACATCTTTTTCTTAAATAGAGAGGTATGTGGCCGGAAGGTTTGACCTCAAGATTGGGAACAAGGCAGATGCTTGGGATTGGAGCAGTCCTATTTCTTGTCTTTCTATGTCCTGTCTTAGCAGGACTCTGACAAAATTCCTAGTTTTCTGCTGTAGTCAGAACACTTGGTATTTTTCCCTTTCTATCTAGCAAGCCTTTGAGAAATAATGAGTTTGTTCACTAGATACCCTGGAGTAGATCTTATATTATTGTTGCAAAACAGATAGCAAACCCATCTCTAGAAAGAAATTTTAGAAAAAAATGCATTTTTGATGATAGAAAATCAGCTTGCACCACCTGAAAAACTGCTGGGAATGGAAATCAAAGCTACCTGTAAGACTTATCCCACAAGGTCACACATACAATCAGTTTGAGCATCTCTAGTGCAGAAAGACCTCAAGGGAATAAATTCCTGTGTGGAGTATTTGTTTTAAAATATACCCAGCAAGGACAGTAATAGAACTCAGGCACCAAAAAAAAAAAAAAATTCAAGCTATATCAAGCTCCACACAGAACAGCACAGAACAAAGGTTTCCAACAGCTGAGTAACTGCAGACACCGTGCAAAGTGCTTCCTACCCACTGCGAGATACAGCCCTGCTGCAGATTTGAAAACCAGCTCCAGCAACTGTGTTCCAGCAGACTGTCAGGGCTGTGTTCTGCTCCCAGCCACCTCCTCCCTTGGAGCTGAGCTGCTGCAGGGGAGAGAAGGCGCCTGGGAGCCAGAGAGCTGGATTCAGCTCCCAGCAGAACCGTGCAGATCTGCATGGGGGCAGTGATTTAGCCGATAAGCAAGCTGGCTGCCATGGAATGCACTAAACGAATACCTAAAGCAGATGATCAGGAGGACAGGTCTTGGACGGAGCTAACCTCAGAGACAAGCTTCCTAAGTCAGGGTGGAGAGAGCAATGCAGGAATGACTTTCAGCTTACAGAAACAGTCCTGATACCCACAAAGGGATCACCTCTGTGCTTGGGTGGCCCAGAGACCCACACTGGCTCTCTACGGAGCCTCTGGAGCATGTACTTACTCAACCAGAGCAGGTCTGCTTCTACCTGCTGGCAGACCAACCTGTAGTCTCTAATCAAGCCCTTGAGGCTGTCTGCAGCCAGAGGACACAGCCTGTGTTCCTGTGCCCAGGGCAGCAAGAGCAGCACGTGATGCAGTGCCTGTGCCCTGTCTGCAGGTTTAGACAGGCTGGTGCTCAGCACCCTCCACTCTGCCTCATACCAGCCCAGCCCCCCCATCCAGCTGCCAACACTGCTGGCCTGAATCATTGCAGCTGTGCCTCCAGCTCTGAAACAATCTCGCACGTCACTTCAGCAGTTTTTCACAGGAAATATGCTTTTACTTTCAAAATAGTCTGGGCCTTGTTCTCCAACAAGCACAGGAAGTATCTCAAATACCAGTCTTTATTTTTGTGAGCCACTATTTATCCTCTGATAACTTTGAGTACAAAGAAATAAATAGTAGTTGAGAGTGGCTGTGCCCTTCCATGCTCGGTGGCAGCATTAACATTTTAACTCTGCTCAGTGCATCAGCTTCTCAGTGCATCAGTGCTCTTGCTGGGCACACTCACATTTAGAGGCACAGAATGAGGCCTAATATTTTTTTCTTCAAGCCTGAGCTGTGCTGATTATTGAAAATCCATTGCACATGCTCCTTGCTGAGCGATATGAACTATCGATCTCAGTTAGAGAAAAGGATGCTCTGGACTTTATTGGAATTGTCTTTAAAAGTCCTGTTGGTACAACTGTTCCTACTGGATGCTGAGCACTTCCTAGTGTCCCTGCAGAGCACTGCCTCAGTCCTGCTCAGAAGCTCCTGAATGCCAGGGGCTCCTGCTGAGCCATGGAGGAAACCACATCACCAACCCTGGGAAAGCAAGCGGTGACAACTGTCAGAGAATGCACTAATGAGGCCTCTGGCCTGAGCAGTGCTCCAAGAGGGCAAGAGTGAGCAGCAGGTAGGGACTGCTGTCTGCAACAGCAGCTGGAGAGCATCCTGCTGCCTGGACAGGCACGGACTCCTGATCCCTGCTGAGCAGGAAACACAGAAGGAGCTGTGCAGCCAAATGCAGCCTCTCTCTAAGGCAAGATGACCCTGAGCAGCGCCAAGCACTGAAATGACCAAGGGCGTCTGTGTGCGCCTGAGAGGGTCCTTCAAAGCACACCTAGGCACCATGAACACTTCCCCCACTCCCCAGAGCATCAGTTCTGGCCTCCTCGACATTAAACAGGTGGCAGCCATTGCCGACCTCGGTTTCAGTCAAGCTCTGAAACAAAGAGGACATTAAACTTCCACCAAAATCCCACATCTCTTCAAAGCACTTCTCAGTTTGGGGTGCAGATGTGGGTTGAATGAAAAAAAAGGGCCTTTCTACTCTTTTAATCACATACCTAACAAACCACTGAATAAACATCACCCTCATGGCTTTTTGGGTCTTGTAGATTAAAAAGTGGTTATTAGGGATGAGAGTTCATTTTTAAATGGCAAAAGGGTAACTCTCCTCTAAACCATACAGCCAGGTAATCTTCACGCTTTTTTGAGCTGCTCTATGCTATTTCTTCTGTTTCAGCACTAACACTTTTGAAACACGAGAGCTTGCTCAAGAGAGGGGTAGCTTTCACACAGAGTCATGATCACAACCACACCACCATTCCTGCCCAGAGGAGGAAGTACCAGATCCCCCAAAGCAGAAGTGCTCGCCCTCTCACCAGCCAGTCCAGCACATTTCTGGCTGCTGGGCTGAACTTTAGGTACAAGATTTGCATGAACGAGGACAACGAATAAGTCTTCGGCCTGGCACCTAGCATCTGTACTGGCAGTACAAGAAGCCTCCATCTAACATAGTCACTGCTGCTGCTGCCGGCGCAGGACGGCCCCAAGCAGCACCCATGGCGTGCAGGATCAAACCATGGCTTCCTCCCGAGGCCGGCCAGCCCAGCGTGCTGCTGCTCGGCTTCAGCCCGGCAGTGACTGGCGCTGGTGTGGGTTAGCGTGAGGGCTGTCACACCGCTCGCTGGATCTGCCACGTCCGTGCCTGGACCCAGGGCACACAGGACCTCCCGTCCCTGGCCTGTCACCCCTCTCGCAGACGGGAGGGGATCCACCCCGGCCTCTCCTGACCCGGGCGGCCTCGCAGCCCCCGTGCCCTGGGGGAAGCAGAGCTGGGCCAGAGCTCCCTCCAGCCGCCCTTGTGCTCTCTCCGCGGCCCCACGGACCGCCCGGCGCCGCGGGAGGCGGCCGGGAAGGCGCGGGGCTGCCCGGGCATCGCTGAGCATCCTGTGCGGGGCTGCTCCTTCCCGCCCGGGGATGGGGGACAGCGGGGCAGGGGCTCCCCCCGGTCCTCCCCAGCTCCTCTCCGCCCCGCCGCTCCCCACGGGTGCCCCCCCCCACGGCTCCGCTCAGGCTCCTCCCGGCTCCCCAGGCGATCCCCATCTCCCTCTCGCTCCCGCCGAGCCGCCCCTCGGCGCTGCCTCCCCGCCCCGCTCCGCCCGCCCGCCCGGGGGGCGCGGGCAGCCCTTACCTGGGCAGGGGCGCAGCCTCGACCCTCCGGCTGCCGGCGGCGTCACGGCCGCAGGTTGTGGCTGCGGGCGGCGGTGCCGCATCGATATAAAAGGAAGCGGCGCGGGGGGGAGGGAGAGGCGGCCCCGGCACCTTCGCCGCGCCCGGCCCCGATCCCGGTCCCCTACAATGCTCCCTCCCCGCCGCCCCGGGAGCAGCGGCTGTGGCTCCCCCGGGCAGCCCCCGCGGGGCAGCGGCACTCGCCGGGTGCTCTCCCCGCCGGGCCGGGGGTGAAGGATGGGGCGCCGGTCAGAGCCTTCGCATCAGCCCCCACATCCAGCCCAAGGGGCCAGGAGAGACCCTTCATGAGGAGCCAGCCATGGCCCTGCCCTCACGGGCTGCTCTGGACGAGCACGCACAAAGCACACACAGCATAGCAGAGCACGGGCGAGGCTCTGCAGCCATGGGAGGGGACCAGCCACATGCCTGAGCACCTTGCAGGCTTCAAATGCATGTAACAAAACCTAGACATTTCCACCAGTCTCCTGGCTGCAGGCTCTGCTGGAGCTGCCCTGGCCCAAGCAGCACCTGGGGCTGCAGGCTTGTGCCCAGGGAAGGAGTGACATCCCGGGACAGGGCTGTTGGCAACCCCAAATGCAGGTGTTGGTCCCTGCTATGGTCAAGACCTGGTTATCCAGCTTGGCAGCCAAGCCGCTTTCAGTGAGACATTGTCTATAAGACTAGCTTTGGAGGATCAAAGAAAAAAAGTCATCAAGGCCCATTTTCTCCTTCAAACCCCAAGAGCTCCTTCCATCTCATCACTCAGAGTCCAGAGCAGCTGTGACATCTCTGAGGCACCTTGCTCTGTTTCTTCCTCACCTTGTCCATCCTGTTGACAACTGATGACATCTTGGTTGCAGGAGGAGTGAGGGTCCCCCCAGGACACAGCCTCCCCATCTGCTCCTCAGGAAGCTCTCCCTCCAGCAACAGATGCTGTTGTTCTCTTGCACCATCAATCCCTTTCAGGAAGGGACAGGGATTAGGTGTGGGTAACATGTCTTAAGGTAATTTCTCTAAATGGCATTTTGCTGCCCAGCTTTGCTCTCAGTCACTGGCAGGGGGCTGTGATGCTCCAGTTCACTCTGCAGCCCCTGAGGCCTGGGGTCTTGCCACAACGGCTGCAAGTCCTGTCTTTTGCCCAGAGCAGATGGAGACACGGGCAGCAGTGAGGCTGGGGTGCTGAGAAGTCACATAGGTATTGGGACCCCTATGCAGAAGTACTACACTTCTTTTATATTCCTTCTTTTATATTCCTTCTTTTTTAGGTGCCTTCTTTTATATTCCACCAGGCTAGCGGCTAAAGCTGTGGATCATAGGCAGAGCAGGTGCCTGCTCTACAGACAGAGGGAAGCGATGGCCCTTGGCAGCCTCCATCTAAATAAACTTTACCAGGGGTTACACTTTGCATGAAAAACATTTAGATGGAACACTGCCATGGGCAAGTGAGAGGAACAAATCCTGCTCTCAAGGGTTTTAAAGTAGAGAGACGTTTTCCACCTCCAAATTTCTAGGTTTGTGGTTTTTTTCTCTCAATTTCTCTGCATCCCGGCACGGAAGGGGGAACAGAAGGAACTTTTCTGCTGGACCCAGTGGCGTCTCATCCAGACAGTCCTGTCTGGGAACGTAAGTGCTGAGTTAAAGGATGATCTGTCCCTAAGCAAGGTGACTGTTCCAGATCTCCTCCAAGGAGGTAGTGGGAGTACCAGAACCACATCTAAGGGTGGACCTGGGTCCTGTGTGAGGCTGCAGCCAGAGATTGCTCTGTCAGGGCGGCAGCACCTCCTTGCTTACAGCCAAAAGTGGAGGCACAGGCCCTTCTGCTCCTTCTCCAGGGCCCAGCAATTACAGCAGTTACTTGCACAATGCTGAGCAGATGGTCTCACTGCCCTGCTGCCCTCCCACCCCAAGTGTTGTTTGCTTAGATCTTGCTGCTTCTTCTGGACAAGGAACATTCACTTTACTGGAGTCTCTGCATTACCTTGACATCTCAGGTAATGGCTATGGCTAGCCTAGAGGCAACGCTCACTGAGGAGCTGCTGACTCCTTATGATTGATCTTCACATCAACAATGGAGTAATTTATACTCCTTCATAGGTGTCCAAGCTGTGGTTTGAGATGGCCCCCATCTCCTGCTCTTCTCACACCTCCACCTTGTAACACCTGTAGAGCTCAGATTTATTTCCATACTCCGCAAAAACCTTGGAACTCCCTATCTTCCAGTCACTTGGTGTTAGTTCACTTCAGATGAAGCTGTTGCTTGCTCTCCAGATGTCCAGACTGTCAAACTTCTGTTTTAAGCAGACCAGCAGCTCTGTGCACCCTCAAGGCAGGTTTAGCATTTGTTCTCCTGTTTCTTTCTGCAGAGCTTGGCCCAGTTCCTGTAGGGAGGACAGAGACTGAGGAATATCCTGGATCACAAATCTGCCCTTCATCCCTATGCTTCTATCCACAGAGGTCAGAACGACTGCAGTGGTCCTGGAATTGCTCCCCAAGGCTTTTTTTCCAGCTCTTGGGTAGGTAAAAAATCTCAGCTGAAATGACAGCATGTGGCTGGCTGCAGCTCACTTGCTGCTCAGCTACCTGGGGCTCTTGCTTTCCTGCCTACAGTTGTTAAAGTAGGGCTACAGCTCTGAATTCAAACCCTACAGTGCATAAAGGGATATTTGGATATGTAGATCTGAAGCCATGGATGGGATGGTCTGCTGAACAGACAGGTGATTACAGGCAGTAGAACCTTTACTTACTTGAAAAAAAATGTCTGCTTTGTCTTTCAGGTGTCAAAAGCAGCAAGTGGCCACTGGTGTCACCAGGTCATTAAGGAAATCTGCAGGCTCCACCAGAAAACCTTGACAAACCCCTGCTTAATCACCAAGCGGCTGCTGACCTCTTTTGTGCACATTCAGCTCAAGGTGGCTTGTCTTTCCTTCAGTTTGAATTTCAGGAGCACATTCCAGTCCTTTCTGATACCTCAGTTTTTGAATTTTATTTAAAGACTAAGAACTCCAGCTCAGAGGGACTGTTGACACTTAACTGTAGCAGGGAGAGATGAAAAACATTACTGAACTAGGTTTAAGAGCAGCTTAAGACTTAAGCTTGTAAGTTTACCAGCAGAGGTATTAAGTTATTCCTGGGCATTCCCTGAAGAAAAGACTGGACAAATTAATTAGTTATCAAAAAACAAAGCCTAATGCTACTGTTTTGAAGTGAACAAAGTTAAATACAATGAAACAACCTCTAATACAGCCATTCTAGAACAGCTGTGTTTGACTGTTCACGGTTGATTCATCTACTCAATGGTACTGCGAGAGAGAAATCAGGTTCATAATTTCTGGTGGTAACTGAGGCACAAAATTATCTTTAAGCCCTGGGGGAAAAAATCCCACGTGGAAATGGACCTAGTCCCACATAGCCTTTCAGAGAAGAGCAAAAAGCACAAGGGGAAGGGCTTTTTCAATCAGACACTACAAGAACCAAGGTCAAACTGGTAGGAACATCATTAACAGAGTTAACACTGGTTTTAAAGTTCCAGGTAAGCTTAAACCTCGTTCAAAATATTCTTCAGGTGGTGCAGAAAATGACCGATCAGCTTCCTCTCTGCTCTGACAGCTTAGCAGATGTGACAGCTGTCACAAACTGCTCCTCCCTGCCCCCACCATTACAAAAGGACTGGAGCAGACATCCGCCTTGCTGCAGCCGGGGGGATCTGTTCTGTAATTTGCAGAGGAACAAGGCAGAGCCTGTACCGTAACGCACTATCGTTTTTACTGTTCCCGAACAGCAGCTGACCAGAACCAGCCAAGACGTGCAGGTTTTGTGCCTGCCGCAGCTCGGGGGGGGAGGGGGGAGAGTCAGCTTAAGCACGAGTTGACAAACAGCACTTAGCTTATCTCAAGAAGAAACCTGAGCACTCCCTCAGCAGATGACAGAGCTGTAAATCATGTTATGTATAGCCCTAGAAGTGTCATTAGGACAATTTAGAATGGTTAGTTTGTATTAGATAAGACAACTGTTGTCTTGCAGCTATGCAGAGGAAAACATCTTACAGTTGTGTGTGCATTTTGTATCCACCTGAAAAACCTCCAGCTGTTTCAGAAAAGCTAAAGGGTCTAATAAAAGCAGCCCCAAGAGCCTTAAACTCTTAAGGTGAGAAGCTCTCTGTAAGAATGTAAGGTCTGAAGCGGAACTTTATTTATTTAGGGACATTTGCTCCTCTGTCATGTTCTGGTTCCACAGCACAGAAGGGTTCCAAGTCTAGGGAGGAAGTGGCATGAAACTGTAACAGTGTGGAGCAGGGGAAAATAAAGTTGTTTTCTGTTGGTGCTCAGGTGAACTGTCACACAGAACTAGAGCTGAGGAGGGGAAGAATTTGACAAAAAATCAGATTTATAGGGTTGAACTGTTTGGTTTTTGTTGTGCAGTAGGGAGCTATTTTGAGTTTCATTCTTTGGTATTTAATACTTGCACTACTTTCATCGATATAGATTGCCAATTTTCTGCTTAATTATGAGCTTGAGGTTTGCCAGGAGAAGGGTAAGGAGACTGAAACTTTGAACAACAAGGGAGTTCTCTGGGCAAGAATTTGTCTTGTTCTCTGCTGCTCCAGACAGTGTATGAGATATCCACCTCAATTGTGACTTAGGAAAGGAAATCAATACATGTCACTGAAGAACACGTAATACAAGTAGGACAGAGAACTGAGGCCGTTAGAATTAATGTCTCTCTGAATGCTGTTATCTGAAACATTGTGACACAGTAGAAATTGAGAAAGAGCAGGATATTTAACCAGACTGATTCTCCTGCCCCACATCCGTATGTCCCTGCTCCAACCCCCCATGTTTAGCCTATGTAGATTCCATGTTTAGCCTATGTAGATTTGAAAGCCGCAGACAAAGCAAGCAGAATGTTCTGTGACGGTGGGACACCACACCAGTGCCACAGCTCAGTCTGAAGAAGCTCTCACCACAGCACTCTCCTGAGCCTTGTGCTGTGGCAGCTACTGTTCTTGATACAAACCAGATCTGAAAGCTTCACACTCCAGCTTTTCCTCTGGCTAAAGGATGTTCCCGTTGCTTTCTAGCAATTTCAAGTGATTTGTTCATTTCGGAGTAGCTTTGACAGGAATGGGTCTTAAATGAGAAACATCCAAGAACTGAGTCAGGGGGAAATATAACCTCTGCAAGCTGGGTCAGAACTGAAATTCTAAGCAACAAAGCCACTCCATCCAGGAAAGGCTAGTACTGCTCTAGTTGGTGTGAGAGCTGCTGTTGGGTTGGGAGATCCTGCCCACGGACAGAGTTTGTGGATGGTTCCTTTGCCCCACGGGCTGCTGTGGAAACAACACAGAGGGGGCTGGGAGCCCACAGAGCCTGCTGAGGCCAGAGAGAAAGCAATCGAAACTCAGGGACAAAACAAGTGGTTTGATGCTAACTTTAGTAAGTAAAGTTTTCCAGATAAAGGCAATTGCATCCATATTTAACAGCTGTTAAAGAGATACACATTTAATTGCATTATATAAGGAGTGCTTTATATTCAAGAGAAAACATTTCAAGTGTCTTAGTTCTACCTGTTTGGAATCCAGACTTTCTTCCTAGAAGATATTCCAGTTGACAAAAAGGGCCTTGTTCAGATATCTGGGATCAACTGAATACATTTATTTAAAAGCAATTTTAAATATTAAAAAAGTAGAAATTAACACATACAGTACTCAAAAACTGTCACATTAAATACATGTGAATAGACATGTGTACTGATGTTTTACCTTAACATTCAATGAGAACTCAAGATTTTAACTAGTGGCATGACCAGATCTTATTTCTGTACACGTTGATGTACTATGTAATAAAAAAATAAATAGCAACTGTTGTTCAACAGTAAATAAGACATCATCTGCAGAGCAAACTTCCCCCTCTGGGGGCACCTTCCCCTGCCCCTCCCCCCAACCCTTTATCAGCTAATTTTCCATAAAGATTTAGACTTTCCAAATACTATGTCATATACAAAATTGCAGACAGTGGCTCAT
The DNA here is from genome assembly GCF_020740725.1 of Corvus hawaiiensis. Taxonomy (NCBI): domain Eukaryota; kingdom Metazoa; phylum Chordata; class Aves; order Passeriformes; family Corvidae; genus Corvus; species Corvus hawaiiensis. The sequence goes on from NC_063238.1 coordinate 36,024,966, forward strand.
TGAGTTCAAATATAATACTGTACTTAAACTCAATCAATATCATACATTTTCAGATTTCTTATAACCCACAATAAGCCAGAATAAACAGAACTATTGTTCCTGATGGAACTCATTTAATTTTATAAAATGCATATGTATACTATTTTAAAGAGCGTAGAAAAGAATAGACATTTGACTCTACATAATTTTACATGCCTAGGTTTTCTTTATATGATTTGCATTTATCAGTTTATTTCAAGATCACTTAAAAATACAATTGACCACAAAAGTGAATAGGTTTTGTTCTTTAATGCAACTTAAAACATTGTAGTAATGGATAAAATGGAATGCTAAATAAATGCTAAACCTGACTTCTTTTCCATAAAAACAGAATAAAGTCTGAAATACTGGAGCTGGTAATACTGAAGATTAGATGCCAGCAGGCTCACTCACTCATTGCATAATTTTTTTTGAATTATTTTTTTTTGTAAATGATAAAACCATTGACAGTTGATAAATGATTTTCATATTTTTGTGTGGGATTTAGACTGGTATTTGTTTCTAAATTAACCACAAACAGAATTAAATATTCACTGACTACAGTCTTGTAAAACTGTATTAGAAATGAAAGCCCTCAGAAAGTCTGAGATGTGCTTTTATGAAATGAAAATCTTTCCATGCAGCCAAGACAATCTGCTTTGAAATAGCAGCACTAGGTACTGAAGCCAAAATAACATTTAAAGCAAGTAATACAAAACTACATATGAAAGTCATGGAACCCGCTACAGACAAACCATGGGAAAAACACAACCACATGATGTTTCAAAAGATTAAAAATTATGTTGAAAGTAACACAGGAAATTAAAGTTTCCAGTAAAACATGGAAGTGTTTTCTGGCAATGCAACTTTATACCGACTTTCAAGAAACCTCAGGTCAAATGCAGCCTTCCAAAGATTTTCTTAAAAATTAGCTTTTTGACAGTATGTCTGTTACTTTGTGCTTTGGGCTACGACCATTACTGTCACAGTTTGGTGAACTCCATGAAAACCAGCCTGATCCTTGTGATCTGAGATCTATCATTACCAGCCTGATCGAGAGGTCATCTTAGCTTTCACTTTTTAGAGCATTAAAAATAATTTAAATTTATCCTATTTCACCACTAAAAATTTTTATTTTAGGTAACTAACTTTTAGCAAGGTTGAAGACAGAGGAAAAAAACCCCACAAAATCATTTTTCAAAGAGCCAATTTAGCTATAAACAAATACTGTTGCAAGCTCACATTAAATCTGAATAGCAATTAAGGTAAAATGTTCTTTTCCTCAAATGTAGCTATATGACTAGAGTACTACTTTTGTACAAAGGCAGGTTTCAAGTAAGCATCTAAATGCATGCACAATGGCAACAGTTAACATTTGCTACAAGTCCTTGGTTACTAAGAATTCAGTGAAAGAAACCAGCAAATTTCACATATATCTACTAAAGAACAATATGACTAATTTTCATTAAAATAAGTTTTTGAATGAAATAAATTTGTAACTTTTTATAGTGAGGTAATATCACAGGGGAACTGCAATCACAGTTTGGCATAGGTCCACGTAATAAACATGAAATGCTGTATGCACACTGTAAAACATTACTGTTATCTGTAAAGTCAGTGAATATTTGTCTTCATAATTACACTTAACTGAGCACTACATTAAATAAATACCAAAGTGGGTTTCATAGCTGTAAACTGCATACACTTATGAACTGCAGACTGATCTTTAAATTGTCCAAAACCATTCACTCATTCTAACTTTCTGCTAATTGTATATTGAGAATACCAAGTTATTAGGAACAGTCATTGCTGTACAGTTACATGGGTGACAGAGACCACCTATGCTGGAAAGCTGGCAGTCCACTTTTTTGGGACAGCACGGACAGAGATGGAAGTGCTAAATGCCCAGGATGGCTTCAACAAACCCGATAAGGCGTGCCAGGTTCCAAGGCTACCATAATACTGGCAAAGGCAGAATAACACAGTATATTTACAATACATATAATTCAACCTCATGAGGTGAAACTTAAATGAATTCTTAATTTGTAACAGCAGCTATATATACAATTGTGCACAGGATTACAGGGAGGCAGCAGCGTTCGCTTTTGCTAAAAAAGCCCGTCTTGCATGAAGAATGTGCAATGCTCAAGTTTAGGATTTGTTTGATTTCTTTTGACTAGTCTGACAGAATGTGCACAAAGGACACTGGAAAGACCCCTTTCCTCTCTGGCTGTCCTTCGATGTGGCCAATCTGCAACACAGGAGAAGAAGATATATAGATGTGCATGTGTACACACAGACTTCACAGACTGCATTCACTTCATTCAAAAGCCGCAGAACTGCTCACAGAAGCTCTGCAACCTCTTGGACAGTCTGAAGCAGATCGTAGTTAACATTTGAATTTGTGTAAAGGAACAAAATTAAACTATGCACAAGCATATTATAAATAAGATGAAGGAAGTCAGTTAAATCTAAAGAGAACAAAACTCCTTTAAGAAAACTTACATACATCACTGAATTTCAAGAATCTCACCAAAACAGAAGCCTGATTTTCTCTTGTCTGATAGGCCAATTTTCAGTAACATCTCTGAAAACCACTTATCTTAGTTAAGTGAATAAATCCTGAACATCTCACTGAAGGGAATGGTCTGCTACAGTTGTGAAGTCACTTATGATAGTCAGCATGTTTCACTTACTTAAGGTGATAAAAGCCCAGCTATTTTCTCATTGAATTAGTATGATACCTAATGATTTAGATGCATAGTAGTGTTTATAACAAATCACAGTGTTGTCTGATTAAGTATCCTTCATATTCAACTGTATAATGATTATTTATAAAGAAATAGCTAAAAAACTTATTCAAAGAGATAGAAAATAATGGCGTATTTTATATGAACTTTCCATCTTTAAAATGCATAATTATAAACTGTTGAATAGCACTGGAGCAGCAGCCCTGACTGACCACATAACCCTCTTCTCACCCTGCTACAGTGCTGCTCACTACTTTCAGAATAATGGTGTACCTTCCTTCCTCTTCCACAATCTTACAAAATGGGAAGAGGAAACATACAGGGCTGGCCATTTCCTCTTGAAGAGCCAAAGTTTTGAAGCATGTGAGTCAACAGCCCTCGTTTCCCTTCTCAGAAACACTCACACTGGGGCGCTTCATGGGACTTGCTGGGCATGTCCCCAAGGGGCTTAAAAAGCCACTTCACAAAACAGATCCAGAAAGGAATGCAGGAGTAATCAGGGACTGGGTGATATGGGCAACACAGACACTTCTCACTGGGCACTGCCCTTTTGATACCAGCTTTTCAGTTGAAAATCTTCCACACTTACATGATGAGTGAGAGGAAAACGTAGCTGGAAACAAAACAGCAAAGGTTGTGCTGCACTCAGATTAGGATATCACAGGCAGCAATGCAATTAGAATTTTAGTCAAATGAAATCTGTCTCATTATCCCCAGCAATAATTCTTTGGCAGGGAAATATGATGTAGCAGGGCTTTAGGGACATGAGCTGGATTGTCAAGAAAGGCTAGAGCCTTCATGTGGGGTTGAGAAAAACCTGCTATTAGCACTTGAAGAATAGACAGTCCATAGTAGGCGGAGTATGGTATGAAACAGGGACATGAGAGGGAAGAAGAGAAAGAAAATGTTATCTGCCCCTCATGTAAGGAGAAATCAGCCTATAGCACCAATTACAAACTATTATTCAGATTTCCAGGAACCCCTGTAGGTATAACTTAACATTTTGGGTGATCTGAAGTAATTACACATCTCATTTTCATGGAGGTTTTAAGTTTGTTAAATGAAGTAAGAATCACCACTTCTTCATTTAATGAAAGGCTGTGTGCATTCCACAGAGAGGGACATGTAAATATGTGCTGTATGAGGCAGCAATAAAGCCAAACCTAGCGGGGATGGTTCTAACAGACTCTCTCTCCCAGATAAAAGGGCTTTTCCCTAATGGAAGTTTAAGGGCTGGCTGTTAGCTCAGGAAAAAGAAACAAAAAAAATCAAAGCAAAACAAAAGCCACCACCTACAAACAAAAATAAAAAGAAACCCTCCACATTTGGAAAAAGAGGCTTTCCTATAAAGGCATAAAGAAATTATGTGGAACTGTAAAAGGGAAAGATACATACCCACCACTCTTGGTCCTCTTCACCAGTTACAATAATTACTTCTCCTTCAACAAATGTGAGTTCATCATCATTATCTGCCTGACAGTCATAAATGGTCTTCACTCGCCTAACTTTGTTTTTCCCCTAAAAATAGAATGAAGTTTGAGATGAAGGACATGAAAAACAGAGAAAAAATAGATATGATATGAATTTTGCCTTTTAGTTGTGTTTTGTTTTACAAGAAAGTGAAGACTATCAATTACTTTCCCTGCAACTGGGAATACAGAAATCCAAAAACTCTGTTTCAACAAGGATATTAAAAAAAAAAAAAAAAAAAGTTACTTATACAGGTGTAGATTTTCTTTTTCTTAAGATTCAGAACTCCCAGCAGAACTTAATGTGTAGTGCTTAACATGTTAAGTAACCTCTGCTTCCTCTGGTGAAGAAAGTTTTAATAACGTCTTTACATTGTTCTAGTCTACAAACACCCTCTTTCTCCTTTAATACATACTTCACCAAAAAAACCACCATGAACAGAAAATTAAATCCACTCTCCTCTAAATGTTCCAATAGAGGTAAGGACTGAAGAAAATGCTGCATTGAAATCCCAGTATTCCTTACAGTTTTGGGTTTGGATCTAGCACAAAAATACAGTATTCTTTGATTTCAAATCTGCTTACAGGACTGGAAATTATTTTTTTAGCAATTTTTCCATCCAAATGTTAGCAATTTCTTACTAAAATTACCTTAATGTCAGATGGCAGTACTATTTTCTGATGATAATTCACACTAGATTTTCTCACAGCTCTACCATTCTGAGTCCAAGTATTTTCTAGGTCATACTTTGCTGCATACTGCTAATTCATATGAAAAAAGCCTCAGCCACAGACTCCTCCCCAAACATATGTTTCTTATGGCAGGGAAGATGACTTAAATTATTTCCAAATAGAGTAAGTAAGCAATATTCACAGCAAAACACTCTTGCTACTTTATATTCCTGTATTTTCATACCCACCTCTTCAAAACCTACAGTTACTTCTTTTAAGAGAAGTAATCAGATGACAAGAATGCAAAAACCTAAGAAGAGCAGAAGGAGATGAGAAGCAGAAGGGCTATGAAGAGAAAAGTCAGCAGGTTTAGAGGAATTTGAGCCAAAACTAACTCCACAGAGGAAATTTCCTAGGGAGTCTTCTCTTTGCTGTTACCTACCCACTTGAAATTCCTCCATGTTTTGGCAAAAAAAAAAAAAATCCCTGCAGCTCAATAGCAGAACAGACACACTAAAAAAAGCACTCACACTAAACTCAAGGTACAGAAAAATAACAATTATAGAGGGATTTAAGGGAGAAAGCAGTTAACACAACATAAAACTAAAAACACCCCCATACTCAAGACAAATGGACAGAAATACATGAAGTTTATATGAGATCAAGGGTTTTTGGTTTTTTTTTTTTGCAGCAAAGGTTTGCTGCAGTAAGAAGTCACTTCATAGAATGCCTCCTCTCTTTCAAAAATATATTCATATAATTTAAACAAAAATCTTATCTAGCACTAGGGACTGGAATTCAACAGGAATGGGTACTTGGGGATAGTCCCAACTTTCAATTCCAGAGAACATTTACAAACCAAGAGTGCTCCCTCCCAATCAATCCTCCAGTGATGAAGGGAAGCAATTACTTCTGCAAGGTAAAAATTGTCTTGTTCAATAAAGAGAATAAAGAAATTTACATTCCTCTAAACTTAGAAAACTATATGGAACTCAGCTTGTAAGAGCACATGAAAAATGATGGGAATTACTCTGGTTCCGTCAGATTTTAACATTTTACTCCTTTTATGGAGAGCAACAAAAAGCAGCATTCAAGCCCAAGGTGTATTTAATTGTGGGAAGGTATAAAAAAGGATGGATATGTAGAGAGCACATATGTTCCAGAACATATTTTCTTCGTGTTCCAGAACAGTTTGTGGCACTGGTGTGTAAAGAAATGGAAGCAATTCCAGAAAATATAATCTGCAACTAAAAAACAAATACCTCCCACTGACTCCCTGTACCCAACAAGTGCTTATTAACAAGAGATTTTATGCTTAAGACTGAACAATAATGAGATGCTGTGATCATTAATAATCTGACCACTCTCTTATTTACATTCAACACTTTTTTTTTCTTTAAAAATAAGTATTTTGTCTCCTTTATAAAAACCACCACACACACACAAAAGAACACTTAAGTGCTCAGTGTGATTTCAGAAGCAGTCAGTGCAAGTTTTGTTTCACTAAAAATATCCTTTCAAATCCTTATAAATTATCAGCATTGGAATCCTACAATTATATTTCAGAACAATTCATTTTCTAAAACTTCCAATAAAAAAATCTATGCTTCTCTGTTTTGTGGCTAAATAGTCAAGCCCAAGAGAGAGGTGCCCACAGGTACTGTGGCTGCTGTTGTGGGTCTCACTGCTCACTGGGATGAAGCATTTCACCATCTTTGTGGAGAGGATACAGCCAGAGGATGAAAATGGAGATGAGATACCTCCAAAGAGGAATTCTTGCACATTATCACTTAAGCAAAAAAGGCTGCACTGAACAAGAAGAAATACAAATGTGCATGCAAACACATGCAAAAACTTGGGGATATATATATATATATATATATACTGGGAAGATATGTAATAGTTTCAATCAATGCACAACAGTGGAACTATTTAATTTACTTCACATGTGAAAATGGCTGAGTTTGGAGAACAAAGAGCCTTTCCTCAGAATTTTTCTGTATACAGTAGGGTGACACTTTAAAAAAAGCAAAATGTAACCAAACCAAACAGGTAATGCATTATTTGCTTTCTTTTCTTCTTCAATAAAGTGACAAGTAGCTGAGACTGACCAGCATAATTTTCCTCCTTATATTTAAAAGTACATAAGTAAACAAACATTTTTTGATCAGATCCCTGTAATATTTAAATTCCAGAACACTCAGGAAGCCCAAGCAACATCCCTGTTCTCAGTTCAGACAGGAGCTTACAGGCAAGTCCATGCCAGAAGCCAAGCAGAATGATGGCTCCAGAGGGCTCTTCCTCAGACAAGCACAAGGCAGAAACTCACCCTCTGCTTTCATTGTTTCACTAGAACGAAGTCTTATTTACTTTTTACATAAGTGCTTTGCATAGCCAATCTGACAAACAAAGCCATTTCTCTTTTGATGTATTCTTCATGACAAAAATCTTAAGAGAACCCTGGAGTTTCATAGTTATCTCACTCTACATATACATTAAGAATCCTCTGTTGGAAATTGCACTGGTTAGCAAGATGAACAGTAAGTTGAACTGGGGGCTGGAATCAAGTTAATGTTCCAGCTCTGCTACTACACACCACACAGTAATGTCAATTTTGCCACTTCATCAATTCATCTGAACCTACATCTCAACCACCTCGGTACATCAACATTAAATACTCATGACAGGAGCATTTACTACTTTTGCACAGTTGACTTTACTTTAAATTTTGCATCTACTGACAACAGATGCTAACTTCCCATCTTAAAGCTTACAAAAGTCAAATATATAAATATTCTGGCACTCTAAGGCATACAGACCTGTGAGCAAAGGCAACAGAGAAAACCATCAATTCAGAGTTGTGATTGGCATCGATAAAATAAATAAATAAATAAATGCCAGCAAATCTGAATACACTGTCATGCTCCCAAGGTAATTATTTTATGTTGCAAGTATTTGTTTCAGCATGCAGGAGGCCTTGTAAACCCCCAACATTTGCTGAAGCTGCTTTGGGGCACAAAAAGAGCCCCTCATTCCCCACCCCAGCCCACAGCTTTATGTTGCCTTGTGTGCATAGCCCAAGGGTGCACAGAAAGTCCTACAGTAACTTCAAAGCCTTCCATGGATACTTCCAAGGTGCTGGAGTAATACCTACCATATTTATTTTCCGGGGAAGTGGCACAGGGGTTTCTGGCAGGGTGTGTGTTATGTCATTAGACTCTTCAGATGCTTGCCTTTGGACAGTGTCTCTGGACTGTACGTTTGGAGAAAGATCTATGGAGTGAGATTTTTGATTTGCCTCTGAGGGCTGAGGCTTCGGTGCTGCTTCTCCACCTTGAGTTTTAGCCAACAGCTCTCCTAGCTGAGGTTTTGGAGGAAGGTCCTTCATTTGTGGCTTTGGAGGTAAGTCTCCAAGCTGTGGTTTTGGTGGCAAGTCTCCTAGCTGAGGCTTTGGGGGTAGTTCTCCAGGCTTTGGGGGTAAATCTCCCACTTGAGGTTTCTGAGTTAATTCCAGAGGCAGAGGCTTTGGGGGCAAGTCTGCAGGCTGTGGTTTCTGTGGTATATCAATGGACAGTGAGGGCTTCTGAAACATTTCCATGTGCTGATGGGATTTATCTATTGAAAGATGATGACTGGTTTCTATTTTCCTTAGTGCCACTAAAACAAAAGAGTAAAACAATGTTTTCCACAATCTTTATATTTTAATACTGAAGAAGTTAGGCATATATCAAAACTGCAATTGTGTTAATGATCACACAGTCACTGAACCCCATAACTGCCCATAAGTCCTCCTAGACTATGACAAAAACAAGATAATACAACTTTACATAACCCTTGTTCACCATGGTCTCATTTAATTGCTCCTCCTGGAGGCCAGCAGTGCTTATTCCAACAGCTATTAGATGTCAATTCATAGATCATCTACTTAAAATGAAATAAAGTGATCACTTTTTGGACCTAAACCAAAAAGTATGAAATATAATAAAAGATTTTGCAAAACCACCTATATGTGGACCAATTGATGTGATTGTAACAAAATTTCTTTTTAATTTAAATTAAATTAAATTTAAATTTAAATTTAAAACAAAATTTCTTTTATTCACATATACAGTTGAATTCCAGACAAAAAAACACCTAACTGTCAAGATTAGTACTTGTAAAATAGCTCAGAAGAGAGTGAGCACATACATCTATGCAGTGTATAGAATATACTGTACTATAGACATTCAAACTAAAACTAAGAAAAAAGGAATTATTGTATATATTTACAATTAAGTAAAGATAAAAAGTTTTAAAATGTGTATTTTGCAGATTTGATGGAAGGAAATTTGATTTATATTTTCAAATAGTTCTTTTTGTCAGTGTCATCTATTGATTCTACTGCTAAGCTCCCTAAGAAAACTCAACTGAAATATACCTCAAAAACAAAAGGATTAGTACACACAAAAAACCCCAACCCACAACCTCCTAAACCAAATAACCCTGATGTTAAAAGAGATGAAGGGAGACAGGAGAGAAAAAATTTACAACCTGTGATGAAAGTAACACATTTTGACTAGGAGGAACAATTACCTATTGCATTCAGCATTACTTTAGTACTGTATTCTACCAGCCAAAAAGGTGGCCTGACATTTGACTATGAAAGCAACAACACTCCCTTTGGATATCACCCACTGATAAAACACTTCCATGATATATTTGTGGTTACTTATATCAAAATAATAATAATAATAAACCCCATTTGCACAGTTTCCATGGAAGAAATTGTATAATTACTATCAGATGTCTTGTTTTAAAAAAAGTCTGTGTTGATCCCTGTATATGGCTCTGTGTCCTAGACTTACCTCGTAGCAGATGTACACACACTGGTTATCCACATGGGTTTGAGAGGAAAGTAAGAGATATGAAAAATCCTGATAGCAGCCCTTATCAAAGTGCTTTGATTTGGCCCTTCTTAAATATTCACCTATATAATTTTAAATCAAGGAAGTGTTGATGTCCTTCACAGTGCCACCCTAGCAAATCATTCATGTCTCTTTCAAAAGATAATACCATGTCAGAATAATTGTAATTTAATAAAGCTGAAATTTCACATTTTCTTTTCTATTTTTCTATTAAAAATGATTTGCACTCTCAATTTCAGACACCTAGCTTCAGAATTTTGGACAAGGAGCATTTCCTGATCTTCAGGCCCTATTGTGATCATTCACTCATATGGATATAACATATTTTTGATGGATTCTGTATCCAGACAAAGCTACAAAGTAGGTCTACTTTCTATTTTATAGTCAATTGATGCAACAACTCAAAAAAACTAAATAAAACCTGCTGTGTGAGTTTAAAGAGATTAGAAAAAAACATTTCCAAAAGAAAGGTGTTCCCTGGGATGATGGTCTCAGCAAGTTTGCCATTGATATATAAATGAGCATGTAACAATACCTGATTCTTTCCAAAGTAGTTGCACTGACCACAACCCTGATTGCCAGAACATGGCACAGATACAGTTTGCTCCAAGGTATCAAGAAATTTGATTTAGAGTTATTAGGAAAAAACCAAAAACAAACAACTAGAGTGGTCTAGGACAGAAACAGAAGCCCAGAGAAGTTATTCATGGAGATACTCAAAATGTGACTGGACATGGCCTTGAGCAACCTGCTCTCATGGCAGAAAGCTGGCCCTGCTCCGAGTGCTGGGCTGGACCACAGGACCTCCTGAGGTCTTTCCAGCTTCAATTAGTTAATGGGTTTTTTTCCTCCCTAGATGTATTTTTTTCAGTTTAATAAAAGCCTTCCCCATCTTCCAAAATCCTTTCAGTCTTGTGAAGCTTTCATGGTTTGTGGCATTTTAGAAATAAAATTTCTGCTGAAAAGATACATATATTTAAAACAAGTATCTACTTTCACCCACACTTCAAAGATGCCATTATGAGAACAACCACAAAGAGATCTCTTACCTTTCTGAGGTAGTTTGGGAAGAACTCTGGGGCCAAGTGCAGTCTTTGCAGTCCCAGTGCTAAATCAACAGATATGAATTATTAGTGCTTACAACTGTTATATATTTATTTCTCATTTTTCCCCTTTACACATCCATAAATAAAAAATCCCCAAACAAATCCACATATATTGTGCTTCTTTTGTATAATCACTTTGTCTGTGGATAAATCTCAAAACTTAAAGCACTGTTAAGAATTAATTTGGGGGTTTTTTTCAGAGAAAAAGACATACAAACCTCACACAAGTTCAGTGCTGTGGGGCAGAGATATTCTATGAACTATGGTAGATGCAAAATGTACTCTGAAAATAGGTGAAGCTGAAAGACAAATCTGTGGGCAGATTCTGAACTTTAAGGAAAATTTGTTCTTCAAAATAATTAAACTGAAACATACAAAACATAATCTGTGCTTTATGTCAGTGAAGTTTTCCAGGACTGAGCCTGTGCCTTGTAGCCTCCTGCACATGCATGATATTGTATCATACACACACTGCTGCAGGAGGAGACAAGGTCTCTGGTGCTCCCAGGAAATACTGATTATTGTGGGAAAACAACATGCTTTACTCTGTCAACCTGTATTACACATGTGTTAGCTATTCCCATCAAAGTTTTTCCTCTAAAACCACACCTAAGTCACTTTTATAGAAAAAGACTGTGGAAGAAGAGAAGAAAGCAAATTGATTTAAGGCATAAAAATCTAAAAATAAATAAAAATTAGTATCAGCTCAAAATAACGACTCAAAAAAGAAGGAACAAAAAGAAAAAAAGAAGAGTGAGAAAGCTGCCAGAGTATGTTCAACAGAGCAGAGAGTCTTCTGCATTAACAGCCTTGATTCTGGTATTGCTTGTCTCTGCAGCCGTTTCAAAATGAGCATGATGAAACACTTTTAATTTCTAGCTGTTTTTTAAATAGCCAAAATACATCATGACATGAAAGTGAAAGAACAGCCAAGCTCAATCTTGATTCAATAAATCATAGAATTATAGAATATCCTGAGTTGGAAGGGATCCACAAAGATCATTGAAGGCCAGCTCCTTGTCCTCTCTCTAATGCCATGGAGTACGAGGACCACACCTTTACCCTTGTCTGACAAGTAGCTAGCATGGGCCCAGCTCTCTGTGCTGTGGAACATCACCACTTTTTCCCTGAATGCCCTGTGCCAGCTGGATGGATTCAGCAAACATGGGAAGCCAGCTGTGCTACCAACAACAGGTCCCCTGCCTGTCCTGACAAGGCAGATCACAGTCTGGGGGCGTCCAGAAACTTCCTACACATCTTCTGCTGTGCCCTGTTTGAGGTTACACATCCATCCCCAGTCACAGCCCATCCCACACACTTGTGGTCATGCAAGGCTGTGAGCCTCAGGCGGGTGTTTATTGGAATTACCGTACTCTGAACCCCAGGATTTTGGAATCACAGCACAGACAGAGGAGTAGCAAACTCTAAGTGACAGCAATGTATGGCTGTCCTTACTACTCCAGCTATTGAACAAGACACTTGTAATGGACAGACCTGATGAACTACGAGCTAAAAGCAATTTGTGTTACTGCAGACTGTGTGGCAGCACATAAGCCTGACAGAGTGGAAAAGAGCTAAACTGGAAGACTGAGATGAACTCTCTCTTACAGAGCCATCTTTGATGCCAGCCTGTACCCAGAGTGACACTGCTGCTAAAGGCAGGACACCTCACACTGAAGCAGATAAAATGAAATGCCAGGAGACATGAAAATAAAACTTTTGTCCTGCTGGACTGTGGTCTGAGGCAGCATTCCCCAGCTGGGAGAGCACTTCTGTAGGAGCAGCAGATAGATTCGGGTACAAGTTGTTCTGTCCATCCTGCTCAAAGGATGGATTGTGCATGGACAGCGAGGAACAAAGCGTAGGAGGCTCAATGGAGCCAAAGTATTTGTATGCTAGTAAGGCATGCAGAAAACTAATGAAGAAACATAGCTAGGATTTTATTTCCTGTGAAAGGCTTTCCTTTTCTAATTTACAAATTAGTTATATTTATTTAAATTTTCATCTTTGCCTTCATATATGCAGATTTTACCTTGACTGCTGAGACATCCCCTCAAACTTGTTTGCAGTCTTAGTTGAAGGTGGGCCCAAATCATTACCTGAGGTGAAAAAAAGGACAATTAATTAAAAAAAAAAAAATTAGGATAACTGAAATATAATCAGCAGAGGGTGCAATTTAAAGCAAAACATGTATTCCTCTAAGTATCTTCTATATAACATGTCTAAAAGATCATTTTTAACTTTTTTGTTTATTAATAATTTTGCAGCTGAAAAAGCAGGAGGGACCAAAATAATCCAAGATGACCTCTCATATAACATGTTTTAAAACAAATCACTGGTAGCTCTCATCTCCTGGCAAGGGAAGATTGAATGACATTGCTGTAGGGCATTTTTCTGAAATAGTGTTTCAATTTGCTCTGTACAGAAGGAGATACAGCAGGCCAGTATCAGATAAATTTATCACAAATGTTTGCATTTTGCATTATAAGGCACGTCTTTTTAAAACCACCATGAATTTGATTTTATTCACAAAACATTTTATTTCTAAGCATTGGTATTTTATCCTGTGTAAAGAACAGCCTTTACTGATTTAGTGACTGTATGTTCCCATAATCTGCACTTTGGCCATTGGTAAAGAAAAGATCCTGGCTATACAGAATTCTGTCAAAAGGCAGCAAGATCCAAACCCAAGTGCTCTGGACTCCTTCAGCAGAAAGCTTCTCTTCATTAGCCATCACCATTTTCAAAGTATAATGACACCAACTCGTTTGGTTTAATGCCTTTTCACGCCCTTTGCCTCTCCTATTATAGCATATCTTAATCTTAGAACCAGCTTCAACAACCATTAGTAAATTTTGTCATTGAAATAGATGCAAAGTGACATTTAATGATCCAAGAACACAAAATACTTCTCATTCAAAAGAATGACACATTTTTCTAAATACCATTCTTGGCGCATTGATGTCTAAATGAAACAGCAGAAAAGGCTCATGCTGTGCCTTGCTAAAAATATGTTTGTGTTTAAAAGTGGTGCAAAAAAGGAACTAAGGTAAAGCAGCAAACATGTCGATCCTATGGATAAAGCAAGGAAAAATATCTCATGGTTGCTATGGAAATACAAAATAATCTGTATGACATTTTTAGAACATCTTTGAATAGTAACTCATTTTGCTTAGACATAAGCTAAGGATTGCTCTGCTTGAAACTTCAATTAATGCACAGATTAGAAAGCAAATGCTGAAATTCAACATAGCAAGAAATATAACAACAAAGAAGAAAGCTTCTGAAAGGAAAAGCAGTGAACATTTGACAATACTCTTACGCAAAAAACACAAAGGCAGATACAAGAAACTCCTTCTCATAAACACAAAATTTAATACTTGCTTAAAAATCCAAATGGACTTTGAAACAAGCTTTTGTACAGATCTCAGCTAAGAAAAACGGGGAGAAGAGGTCCCTCTTCCATTCACTGAAGTTTAGCCTGCCCTGAAAAGCACTGAAGAGACAGAAAAAGCAATATTCTTCTCTGGCCCTGCTCTGACAAGGTGTTTTACTGCTACAGGCTTCTTCACCTTCAACTACACACCTGCACCTTTCCCATATTTTCTTCTTCCTTTATCTGTTGTCTAATGTGTTTAAGGAGAAGCTGGCACTTGCTTAGCATCTACTCCTATCACACCGTTCATCCCAATAGTGCTACATTATAGAGTATTCTAGTATATGGTACTTTAGGTGCTGTTTTGGACTTAAATATTTGGGATTTTTTACATTTTTAAAGTCCAAGCTCTTCAAAATGTCTTTAATGCCTCTGAGGAAGTACAGGGCTGTTAGACTTCAGAACATAGGAAATATTTTTTTTCCATATCCCAGACCTCTGAGAAGTAGAAAAGTGAAAAAATTCCATTGCATGTATTCCTTGAGAAAAAGTCTTTGCTTTTCATTGGACTCTATACTTTTCTTCATATTGAATCCTAGATTAAATCACACATGAATACTTCATGATTTACTACATTTAACTCAATTTGCTGAAAAAAAACGGTGCTTTTAGGTTACCAATTTTTTATTTTAGGCTAGTAATTGTGTGTTTATACTAGAAGAGAGAGAGGATTCTCTTAAGATACAAGTAGTGTATGGATGATGCACCTATGTAAACACTGGATTCCAGTTAAAAAATTTACAGATTCATGGAAATCCTGCCACCAAGACTAAAATCACAGAAAATTACATGGGCCTGAGATTTATAGCTACCAAGAGCATTTGACTGCATAGAGCAATGTTTATTCAAAAGAGGAAGAATCTGAGTAGTCTGGAAAATAGTTTCCAAAAAGCATCTGTCAGAAAGGTATCCTGGTAAAAAAAAAAATTAAAAAGCACTGTTTCTGTGTAACTTCTGCTGGTAGAAGGATGCAAACCTATCAGTCTTTATGTATGTACATACAACATCACAAAAGCCAAATACATATCAAGACAACACACTCCCACCAGCGAGGTGTGAACACTTTACAGGAGAGGTGCGGCCCAGAGCCCACGGAAAAAAGCTCCAGAGGCAGTTGTGAGACCTGCACAGACACACTGGGGTCTGCGTGCCCCAAAGCTGCATCCCTGCAGCGGGTCCCTGAGCTGGGCACAGCAGCAGCAGGGGAGGGGGCAGGGGCAGAGGCAGAGGAGAGCAGCGGCTGAGGGGCCGGGGTGAGGGCAGAGCCTGGGCAGCTACGGCAGGAGAGGGAGGCAGTGGATGGATTGGGCCCCAGGGGAGCGTGGAGGATTTTCAGCTTTCTCAAGTGAGACTCGGCTGCAGCAGCCTGGAAGGCAGAGTGACAGAAGATAGAACTGCTGATTTATCTGAGCTGACGTTCCATCAAGCTGCAATCATTGGAAAGCAAGCACCAGGTAAAAAGAAACCAAAGATCATATATCAGCCATCATAAAGGTTTTCCCCTGCCCTTT
Source organism: Corvus hawaiiensis (assembly GCF_020740725.1). NCBI lineage: Eukaryota > Metazoa > Chordata > Aves > Passeriformes > Corvidae > Corvus > Corvus hawaiiensis. Next base: position 36,040,832 of record NC_063238.1, read on the forward strand.
TGTTTTGCATTCAAAACTCACCCCAAGGAATTGGGCCCTTATTCTGGGGTCCATGAGGTAGTGGGCTTGGTGGGTCAGAGAGGGTTCTTTTGTGTCCTGGGGGTGGGGGAGGTGGTCTCTTCTTGGAAAGAGTGGAGCTGCCACTAGAGGTTTGAGTGCTTAGAGGGAGGGTTGAAGGTGGGCCTGCAAAATAACAAACAACCTTCTTACAAATACATGTGCATAAACGTCAAAGCAGCACTGAAAAATTCACAGTCAGACCCACAGCGAAGTGCAGCAAAAGACTAAAATAAAAAGACAAGCCATGCCAAAACACTGTTTAGATTAAACGACATGTTCACCACATTTTTAACTATCTCAGCTGTGGGAATATAAGCAACTTGACAATAGAATGACACGTGTACTTATGTTTAAAAAATACAGGATTAATCACGCCAAGATTTCTAATTTTAGGCATTGTTAAAAAAAAAAAAAGCAGCATGAAATATTAAAATTAAGTAATATTTAGCACATGGGATTAAAATTGCTGTTAATTTATACCAGAATGAAAGAGCTTTCTATATGTTCTAATATGTGGGGAGGTTTTTTAGCCCTCTAGACCATCCCATACAAATATTGTTAATAAACTGGAAGGCAGGAAGAAAGAAATGGAAATATGCCTACAAATTTTCCTTTCACCTTCAAAATGGGATTTTTAGCTTGAGAAGATTTTCTGTAATTCTTTTTTTTCTGTAGATTGAATACATCAAACTATGCATACCAAGAGCACTGCAAATTGTTGTATATGGTATGAATAAAATAAACATCAGAGAAATCCTTTCTGGGACTGAGATTAGATATTTCATGATAGGATTGCTTATAAGAGCCTATGCAGTCACCTCTACCCTTAAACACTTTTATTTCCCTCTGAATTAGTGCTGGCACAAGTATTATTCAACACAATGCATGTTTTACACAATATGGGAACAGATACAGCTCGAAAGACAAAATAACCCAGCAGGAAGACAAGAGTTTTCCTTAATCAGCTTCACCATTGACCTTCACAAACATCTCTAATAAGAAGCTCAAGGAAACAGAGCAGGGCACAATCGGCAGCGAGGGGACGACTGCTCGAGTCAGCTGCCACCGCCGCCCTAAGAAATTACTGGTACCACTCCTCTACATTAGTTCTACACTAGGCTACAACAGCTCCAGGGGGGTTGTTGCTGGGGTTGTTAGTTTGTAGGTTTTGCTGGTTTTGTCTTTTTTTTTAATCTAACCAACAACTAAGACTTCACTGCAGTCTTCACTTGCAATAAGTTTTGCAGGTCAGACAGCTTTGCCATCAGTCTGGATAAATGCAGAAAATTGACATAAAACTTTAAAAGCAAAGTCTATTTATACCTGAAATTTCAAGTCTATTGTCAGTCTATTTTTTAGAGCTGTAGAACCAGCTTGCCTATTTTTGAAAAACTACCTTATTTGAACAGTATTTGAGACAAAACCTTCATTTCTCGACATATACCCTACACTGCAGCACACAAAACTAGAGCTGCCTTCTTCAAAAATGATTATGAATATTCTCTGTAGGTAGTCTGGAAATGATCAATACCTGCACTCCTTCCCAAATTATTATATATCATAGAAGTATTGAAATCAGTGAAAAATAATATTAAAATTCCTTAGACGAAACATTTAACACTGACAAAAGTAGCTGAAATGATTCTGTAAGCATGAATCTGTTTGTCAGATATTTTCAGCAGGTGACCTTTCTCTTTTTTATAAACAGCAAAGAAAAATTTAATAGAACTGCCCCTAATGAGTTAATAATTCAATCTATTCTCTTCCAGATTCAAGCCTGAAAGGCCTTCTCCTGTGCAGGAGAATCTCTCAACCACAAGCCCGGCAGATATTTTGGGCCTGGCTTAATTACTTGGTTACTTTTGTAAATCAAATGATATATTTTACAATTTTTCCTGTCAATTTACTTCCAAGTTCACAAAACCATTAATTGACAACAAGTCAAATGCCAGTGAATTTAGTGATTGTTCCCCAGTTTGCATCCTTACCCTTTCTCATTTTAATTTCTTCCTTGAGCTTAAGTAAGCAAGATGACTTAAACTGTGCATTGAGATGTTTCTGAAAGCAAAACCAACTTTTCTCATGCTAAATTTTGACTGACTCCTGCAAGTTACCAACTCTTTCTTTGCTTCAAGAAATAGGAACCCAAAGTTGTTTTGATTCGGGATGTAACTCCGAGTGTATCTAGGAATGGTGAGGGGAAGGAATAGTCAATACCCACTGTTAACAGTAGCGTTATTCTTAAACACGTCGGGAGCACAGAGGGGCTGCCGGAGCAGCGTCCGTCCCTTGTCCCGACATTTGGCACCGCAGTTTTCCCACTGCCGCAAGGCCGGGGAGCGGGAATGTCCCACCGCCCCCTGGCGGCGGCTGCGCGCACTGCACCGCGCCCCGCCACACCTGCACCCAGCGGCCCCAAATCACCCAAAACTGCCTTAAAGCGGAAAAAAAAGCGGAGGAAAGGTATTGAAACAGTACTGTGCGCTTATTGCAAAAATTAAACTTCGGACACGAAGTAAGATTTGTACTTTTAATTGCCAAGAAGAGGAAGAAATTTTCTCTACAAAAATAAACTTTGGTAGAATTAAAAAAAAACCCCTTAAAATTATGTTATATGGACATGTTTTAGATTTCACCTTAGCTGTATATATCCAGATATTATAGAGGAGTTGAAAAAAATCACTTCATAGCTTTCAGAAGTTCAGATGGCATACAAAAGTCACAGGGAAAAGGTGTTTAGGATATTACAAATCTTAGTTTCAGACTCCTAGCATTTGTTTCTGTATTGAAGTCACAGAAGGAATAAATACGAATACAAAAGTCATACACTAATGATTACATGGCTGAAATACAAAATAACCTATTTTCAAATAAACACAAAATAAAGGAAAACTTCAAAACATCTTTTCAGAAAGAGGCATAAAGTGACATCATGCTTTGAATGAAGAAAACATGGGGAAAGTTCTTGAATCTAAATCAGTTTTTGGAACCAACTGGTGAAATAACGCAAGACCTGATGATGTCTGTACAAATATTATAAAATACACTGTATAATGGAATCACTTAGGTTGGGAAAGACCTTTTAGATCCTCAAGTCGGACACTGCCAAGTCCACCATTAAACCACATCTCTGCTTCTGTGCCTTTGGGATTTCCTTCTTGAGGAATGCTCTGGAGTCCTTTTACACTGTCTCCCAGGGGACTCTTGTCAACCAGGCTCCTAAATAGGCCACAGTCTGTTCTCTGGAGGTCCAAGGTGGCAGTTCTGCAGATTCCCCTCCTTACTTCTCCAAGAATTTGTGATCCCTGTGCCCCAGATGGCCTCCATCACCCACAAGTCCTTCTCTCTTCACAAACAGCAGGTCCAGCAGGTGCCTTCCCTTGCTGGCTCCCTCACCAGCTGAGTTGGAAACTTCTCTTCCACACACTCCAGACACATCCTAGACATTCCTGCCCCATGAGAACAAGGGCCAGCAATTGTGGGACTTCTCCCAGCTGCCTCTCCATCCTGGGTGGGTGGTCTCTAACAGATTCCCAGTAGGACATCTGCCTGTTGGCCTTTCTCCGATTCATACCTGTGAACATTCGACCCTACTGCCACCATCATTCAGCTCAGGCACTCAAAACAGTCCCTAACATACAGGGCTACCCCACTGCCTCTTCCTCCTTGCCTGTCCTTTCTGAAGAGTTTATAGCACTCCAGTTATGTCAGTCATCCCACCTTGTTTCCATGATGGCAGCTAGGCCATGGTTTTCCTGCTGCACAATGGCTTCCAGCTCCTCCTGTTCTTTGTCTGGGCTGTGTGCAGTGGTGTAGATGCACCTCAGTTGGGATACTGATCCCGACATCTTTTTTGGGGGAGAAGCCCTAATTTCTACATGACCATTTGGAGGCATTTCCATGCCTTATGTCTTTGCTATCACAGGGCTCTCCATCCCCCCAGCTGCACTGAGAGAGCATCCCAAAGGGCCTCACTGGCCCACACCTCAAACACTGGTGTGCTGCCCCCAGGGTTATCTTGAGTGAACCTGGTTTTGTCATCCCTTTCCCTTTTCAAATCTAGTTTAAAGCTCTTTCAACGTGCACTGATAACTCAGTGGCAGATACCATTGCTCCCTGCTCAGGCTGGCAGTTACAGCTCCTTCCTGCAGGCTATTCCATGCAAATTCCCATCCAAACTGCCACACTGGCACTGTTCATGGTGCTCTCCAAGAGTTGCTTTACACACGTCTGGGCTCAGCCCTGTTGCCCCCGGCCCTTCCCAGGTCCTCTCAGCTGCTGTGCCATGAGCTGCTGTGGCTCCTGCAGCTTTCTCACTTCCCTGAGGCTCCCCTGGTTAAGTAAACCCTCCCCTGCACCAGAGCTGCTCACCTCAGCAACTGCATGTGCCTGTGTATATGCACATGTATATCCACATAAATGTGTGTGTAAAACCAACATCTCAAAACAATTCCTGTGTGATATTCTTAATTATACAAGGCTAGGCTAGATATCTTTAAGCAATAATCAGAGCAGTTACTAGATCAAAGGTATTTTGTGATTTTAACCAGGCAGCAATTGAACCAGTCATTTCCTCTCCAACAGAGGTCTTAATCATCATTAATTTCTCACATAGTTGAGAAGTTCACATTTCATAAAGGATATTTTCCTATCACAAGCAAAACCACCAAAACCCAAAAAGGAAACCCAAAAAAACTTGACCTAGAAGTCTTTCCTTTTGCTTCTGTTGGGCTTTCTTTTCCTCAGTTACTGGGAAGCACATGCTTACAGTACTAACTGTTGTCATCTTTTATCACTTTTTTGTATTACCAAGATCAGGCTTTCATGTGTAAATAGATCAAATAATCTCAAAATTGTTGTACTAAGATAAATAACTGGATAAGGTGTACAATTAGTAGTGCATTGTCCTTCAGGGTTTGTGCGGTTAGAGTAGTAACAATTCATCTGTGTACTTGTGAAACCATGCAAAGGTGTTGCCACCAATCAAGAAATGGTGGGTTTAGAGTGTAAAAACCTCATGTGTGATTTTTTTTTTTTTTACCACTTAGGGAGACATAGGGGGAAAAACCAGAATTCCATCTAATGGTAGAATGGACACTGCAAAGGAAAGTAACTTATAGTAAAAATTAACAAGTGTTGCTATCTTTATTTTTAAATTTCTCATGAGTGACTTTTTACATAGATATTACTAAAAGACTTTTCAGTTTGTCTTACTTTAGATTATACATTTTCAGTACTGAAAATAAGAGCATAATTAAAGACAAAATGATCATGATCACTCTGAATAAGAAAGCTAAGAATATACATTGATTCAACATTAGCATTTGAAGTACATTATATAATTAATGCTAAAAAAAAGGTTCAGTTTAAAAAGAAAAAGATAAAAGTTATATTAAAGAATGCTGTATTTTGGTTTGATTCAGAAATAGAAGAGCTCATGAAACCAACAGTCATCAACTAGTCTTCCCTCCCTATTATGGCAGTAGAAAATACAAAGTCTTAGTGGGATAAATAACATTATTTAATCAAAATGTGCAAGACATTTATAGGAATATTAAAAAAAGTCTCCAAGTACATGCAAGAGAAGTATAGAATCCTGAAAGCATTCAGAAGAAACAGGATGACCTCAAAGGCTGAGGTAATGGAAATGAGAATAAATACATTTGTGCTATAAATCAGGGACTTCAGCTGCAAATGGTAGCAGAGACTGTGTAATGCCTGCTATGCCACAGTATGATACAATCAGGAAAAAAAAATAAGTAGGACCAAAGTATTCTTTGATGTGGTATTTCCAGTAGAAAGAGAAAATTTTACTGCTGTCCTGACACTTCCAGCCAGTTGTATTTCAGAAATCTGATTTAAACAGCAAAGGTACAGAGAAGAGTTAGTGTGATGAAAGGATAACTTGAACCCCAGGAGAATGAAAATACTCTTCAATCAGATAAGGTAAAATATGCTTGGTTTGTTTAGTGTAACAACCCAGACATGGAGACCTGTAGGATTTCCATCCAGGCAGTGCCTTGACATGGCCACGAGCCACAGAAAAACCACCAAAGCTGAAGGGCAGTGTTGGTACATGCACAAACTAACTTAGTGAACTCAGGAAGATTCCTAATCCTGTATGCAATGCAGTCTGACAACTTCTAGAAGTTACTAGTAAATTCAAATAAACTAATTTGGTTAGAAATTGAGTCTGATCTAGTGAAGGAGCAGATGATGTGACAGATTATGTGACTGCAACAGCAGTGGACTGGAACCACAAAGCAAGTGCCTTTGGGTCTATGTACCTCATGTTAGAGCTGAGACAGTGTAAAATATTCAAACTTGTAGGTATTGAAGATCCAAGCTTAACTTCATGATACAGAATTTATCCCTGACCTTCATGTATTATCTGGGATAAACAGGCAGAACCAGCAAAAATCAATTACCTTTCAGCCAAAGTGAAGAAAACCTGACTTAGGTTGCCTAACACTCCTCTAAAACTAGTTAGCAACATTACCTACACACTGGATTTTCAATGAAGGTTGTGCAAAATTTTATTTAGCTACTGTGGCAAGTCATGCAACTACTTAAATATTGATTCTTTTTTTTTTAAAGCTTTTTGTAAAACAATAGGCAGAAGACCTGCTAGATGTCTGGAGCATAATGCTGGAAAGAGCAAAAACAAAGATGATTTTCAGAATGTTACAAGCTAAAGATTTGACAGACAGCACAAGTAAGTTGAACCTGAATAAGCTTAGATAAACGATTGAAAAAGGCACAGAGTGGTTGGCTCAGGCAGCCACTGCACTCATCCTGTACTTTTCATTCTGTTAGGATTAACTAAATCTGCAGCAGAGATAGCAGCAAGTAAGATGTATCCACAAATGAGACACTGTGGAGTAAAATACATGAAGGTTCCAGCATTTTTAGGAATATTTTGAAAAGTTATCAAACTGGAAAATCTGGATATCAGTTATAATGATGTATGGAGAAGCTTAAACATCCCCATATCACCTCCTCCAACTATTGTACCTCTAAAATTATTTTTAGCCAGCATGTCCACTGAAAGCCATGAGCAAGAGCGATGTGCCTTAAATTGATTTAAACTTACCTCCTCTCCCCAGCACAAGTTCAGTGGATGGCTTCCTGTGGCCCCTCAGGAACACCACAGAACTTTGCTACTCAGGAACTTCTCTGGGCAATGAAACCAGCTTACAGAGTGCTGCAGGGAGGGGGTTTTGTTAAAAATAAAACATGCTTTGGAAAGACAGTTTCATCTGCATGTCCCAAAGGATGAAAACCCATGAAACTTAAAAATCCTCTGCCTCCTGCTAAAATGCAGGTCCACCTGCTATCCATTCCCTGCAGACTCCATGTCCTAGCAGGGGCCCACAGTATCTGCCAGGGCCTCACAGCAGCACAGGGACAAAGATCAGATTATGTTCGGGGACAGAAGGAAATCTTAAATTTAAATACGGATTCAATGCTTTTGTTTACTCTTGCTGTTCAGGGAGCTTAGTGAAAAAAGTAACACTATGTTTTCATATAATCTTAAACACAAATAAGACATTAAAATAAACTTTTTAAACAAAAACACACCATCTGATAAGTAAGCTTGTGTCTTAAACTTCAATTTAAGGGATATATTCTATTACTACTCATGCCAAAAGAGGCAATAAAGTCTACAGGCTTATGTTTTCCAACACAAAAATTAACTCTGATTGTTTCAAAATTCAGATGTGTCAACAGTGTCTTATGAAAGTGGGGAGTCTCTGATTCATCTTCTTTTAAACAATCTGAGAGCTGGAAGGGGAGAAATAACAAGGAGCAGCACAGTTTAAAATGAACCGTAAGTGCATCTGAAATGATGCACCTACAGCAATCTTTCCACACTGATAAATTGTTCTATGCATTTGTCACTTTTCCCCCCAACTTTAAAGTCTTGAATTATTTCTGTAACACAGGCATGTATACAATGGAGATTTCTGATTTCACAATACTGTTGAATGGATATCAATCACAACTCCAGCATCATTCACTGACTGTAGAATTTCAGCATGTTTGAAGCAGAGAAGCATAGTGACTTTAATGTAACAGCAATTTCATCCAACCTCTCTCTGACTTACTCTGTGAATCTGGCATTTTCCACTCTGATGAAGCAGTTAATGTTACACTAGAATGCAATTTTGTGATAATATTATTTCACTGTAATATAAATAAAGATTTCCTTGCATAATCTCTGACATGAAAACACATAAAAACTCAGTGCCTCAATTCTTTCCGATTAACTTTGGTGTTGTGTTGATTCCTTGGTCTTGGAACAACAAAGAAATTCCAGGAACACCTAGGAAAATGCCTAACATTTCAGAAACCAATATACATACTTAGAATGAAACATGAACATAAATATTCCACTTCCTGGAGAAAAAGACAGTTTTCTAGGTAAGTCTGTACGAGATCTCCACTATATAATGACAAAGAAATAAAGTTCACTAAAATCTATTGAAAGATGACAATATACTAAGCAGTGTGAACAGATAGACATCAGATACAACCTCATTAACCTTCTTCAGGAAATGGGATGTATGATTAATTTCCAAGTCTTGCAACTTTATGACAAAAAAAGAAGTTATCCTAGGTCATGAAGGAACATCTAAGCCAGTACATTGTGTTTGCAATGAACAACCCATAGCAGACTGAGACAGAGCATGTAAAGGGGATGGGAGAGTGAAAGGAAAAAGTAGAATCTTACAATACCAACGAGCAGATCAACACAGTAAAATTACAAGGAATACAACTGAGTCCCCAGTGAAACACAGATTAAAAAATCTCATGTGAAAAATGCAAACCCTGGCAAAATTGCTTTGCCTTGTAAAGGCAAACAAACCTGATTAAAAGAGAGAGCCAAGGAATCCATATGAAAGTTGCCAGTACATGACAAAGACTGATGGAACTGTTGTGCTTAAGCACAGCATCTGAACCATGTAAAAGCAAACACTTGATGCCAACACTGTTCCGTCCCTTTTACTCACTCTTGTTGGTGAGAGCATCTCTGCATTTTTCCTAAACAAAGTCAATTACTAATTGAGAAATTAAGTTATAGTAGTGCTAACAAAAGGGAGCATCAGCATAATTGCTGAAGTGTTAAACTATACTGTAACCTTCATCCTAACTAAAGATTTCTCTAACAAGTCTACTGTAAAAACACAATTTATCAATTTCTAAATTAAATATGTAAAAAGGAATGAAGGGTTTCTTTGTCCTAAAAAGTAGATCCGTACATATTATAATACAGTAGAAAGTTTTTTCCATAAATGTATCCTCTAAACTTGAAGATTAGAGATATCTAGGTCAAACCATCATGATCCACTGCAGCTGTAAGTCTCATAAAACGAACCGACTTTCATTTAGCAGAGTATTAGTTTATTCCTCACCCATTCATGTTCAGTGTTATGAATGAGTCGATTACAAGGTGCCCCCCAGGTTTAGAACACGCATTGTACCACACGACTGCATCAATAAGGAGAACATGCTGCATCTTGAAACATTGCAATGGCCCTGATTAAAGGAAGGGCAACAGTTGCAAGTGTAGTTTGGAGACAGACTTACCTTTGCCAGCATTTCTAGGAGGAAGAGGAGGAGCATCAGATGTTGGAGAGGTGGGTGAGTCTGTGCTTACAGAAGCAAAGATCTGGTTGGTAAAAGCTCCATAGGAGAGTCTTTGCTTGTCTCTGGGAGTGCTAAATGAAGGATGAGTCAGTTTGTCTTGGGGAGAAATGCTTGAAGAGTGACAAAAGCTTTGGGGTCTTGGAGATCTTTCTTTTTTTATAGGACTAGGCTGTGAATAGAAAAACAAAGATATGATACAGCTGTCTAAACACTAATTATAGTTTGTATGTTTGCAAAAATAACATACCAGAACATAATTTAGTGAACATGAGCCTAGTTTTTTTCTTTGTGGGACAAATAAGCCCTCATTCCTCCCTTTTTCAGCAATTCAACCTGATAGGTCCTCTCTCTAAATGAAAATTAAGATTTTAGCATCAACAGATCATCACGAACACAAAATAAGATTTAAGCTTAAAGCGGGAGATACACACTAGTAACATACTAAATAAAATACCAATAAAAGCCTAGAAAATTTTGGAATATAAGAGTAATTTCCCATGCATACGGCACGTTACTCAGACTAGACAATCATCCTCAAGTATCATTACCCCACTGATGCCTAGTAAAAATGAACAAACACTTCTGACAGATCAGATTTATTTGGTCCCTGAACTAGCAATACAATCCGTGATGCAGCTCTTTTTGAACGCATCTAATTGCTCTTTGAAGAAATTTTACACATCAGTTTTTGCCTGCTGTACGTTAATGGGTGCACATGGAGCACGATCTGTTTCCCTGCAGCTCTGGTTCAGGTTATTATCTCCAGCACAGCATCCCTCATCCTCCTGAGGCTCCTCACACAGATGGTTATTTTGTTCTCTACTGTCCTTGAGGACATGCAAATTACTTTGGTTTCTGAATTTTTCAGTCCCAAGTGTCACAGAAAATGAGAAGTTGTCCACATTTCTTTCTGCGGCACTCATAGGAAATAGAAGAGGTGTATTCGCATTTATTGCAGAAATAGAGCACACAGTAATTAACTGACTTGCTAAAGTAGGACACCGAGGCTAATTTTTCACATGCTCTAGGATGGCAATTATTCTATGCCCTCAAGTTTTGCCCTTCCATTACTTCTTTTTTTAAAAAAACAGAATAAATAGCACAGCATGGTTTATGAAAAATAGAGTTATTTATTCAACAACTAGGTTTTTAATTCATTTATAGAAAAAACTAAGTATGTAAGCTTTGGACTTCCTCCAGCTAAAATTTAACAGCCTAAAATTCTAAAGCAGATAAAAGGACAAAGCAGTCCAGATTTGCTGATTTATATTATGCTGTATGTCTTGTCAAAGTCAAACTTTTGAAACAGCCCATAACTAGGTTGCTTTTTAATTCAAAAAGCACTTAGGCCATGTTTAACACAGGCCTCAAAATTAGGGTTTTTTTCCCCAAAAATACCTGTAAGAGAAGAAAGGTTAAAGTGGGTTGTCCACTGTAACAGTGGGTCTCTAATTACCATTTATTTCCAGGGAGCAGAGATATTAACAGTTTTTGTGCAAAGCCGTATCAGTAATTCACACTCACCTTATCATCCAAGTCATCGTCACTTTCATCAATTTCATCCTGCCGAAGATTCCATTCATACTCCACATGGACGTGCGGGTTTAGCTTTCCTGCCTTGGCTTGAGAAAGCTGAAAGAAATAAAAATTCTTGTTAAAGTACTTGTTGTTCTTTTGGTGCTAACTAAGTTCTTTTTAGTGGCAAGAAATAAATTGAAATATTTAAAAGTTTAAAACTTTTCCGGATTCAAAAAAGAACAAAGCAATTTCAGGGCAATCACACAAACATCCTCCATTTGTTTGAGGTACAGAAAAACAGTTAAAAGGCCAAAAGGAATTATCTTCTCAAAATGGGCAGAAGTTGCCATGTTTGACAAGCATTTGAAAAGATGACATGAAGAGAAGGTACGCGCACAAAAGCAGAATTGATCTGGAGCCCTCCTTTCCAAAAAGGAAAAGTAAACCTATTTATAAATTTTGGTACATACAACTGCTGCCCCTCCAAAATCACCATCCCTGTACTTGAGACAAATGAAAATATATTTACTCTTTATTTAAATATTTTGTCTCTCTCTGTCACTGGATGAGGCCAATATGTCTTAAGCACAAAATTCCTTGACTTTGCCAGCCCAAATAATATATTTCACATTCTTTGAAAAACTACTACCTCAATGATCAGCAAAAAAACTAATAGAGTAGTTCATGGTTATTCTGAGGAGATAAATTTTCCTTTCCAGTGCCTAGGTTTTCCATCATTATTTATTCCTTCACATCCTTTGAAATGTAGTCTACTTGATACTAGTTGATTCAGGAGAGCCTTTACCCATCTTCCTGAAATAAAATTTGGAATAAAGAAAGTATTTCCAATCTATTATGTAAGTATTCATGAACCCACTTGAGCTGAAACTGAATTTAATGAAACAGTTAAGACTCCAGTTATGCAACAGAAATGGGTTTAGTACATCTATCATAATGCAAACACCTAGTTATTTATCTTGTACTTTTTTATTGCCCACGGCAAACAATGCGCTCATTCATGTTTCTTTTTCGCTCTTAACTTTAACTCATTGCTGCTTTTGGAAAAAAATGCAGAAATTATATTCCTCTTCAAAAATTAAAAAAAAAAAAAAAAGAGAAAAGGCATAAATGCTCTATAAGACTGAAGTGAAATAATCAGTGAGGTATTAATGGAATTTGGATTACTATAACTAAACGATTAACTGCTAGATAAGCTCACTGATAACATCCACTTGACTGTTTGTTCTGTAACACAGCCAGTTGGTCCATGTTAATGGCAGATGTCACTTTATTAAAGAGATATTATAAAGTTAAAAGCAAACCATCCCCATTGTGTGCTGCACAGGTAGTTTGTTTTCCAGCTGAAAGACTCAAACCACTGGAAATAGCACTTACTTACACAGCAGACATGGCAGTAACTGAGAAGTAGTCCCACCTTATCAACCATAGCAAAATGCTGACTTGCATGCCCAGAAACACAGAAAATTTCTTCAATTTGTGAAGGACAAGCTTTTTTGATTATTCAATAATTAATTCATGACAAGAACTTTCAGTTGTCACAGGAAAGGTATTAAAATTACCAGCTGCAGAGCAAAAGTTTGATGATCCTCAGATCATCAAAATGAGGAAAAGGAAGAAACAGAATTAAGTGGCAAGTGACACTGTTTTGTACTGTGTCAAACTGTAAAAAAATGTGGTTTACTGTTTTGTAAATTCTCCTGGTTTTGTCTTGACTGTGAAACTGCCACAGTAGTTAGACTTTTTAGTCCCTTGATAGTAAGTAAATTCACTTGCTTACTAAATGCATGCTGGTGGCACCTTAGAGGGCCAAGAACAAACAAGCTTGTTGGTCTGATGTAGAATCCTTTTTCCTGGCTAAATGCTTCAGAGGAGTACCTGGGAAAATCCTTGACACCTTTATTTCTTGAACACCAATAATCTTTTTGAGTGGTGTCTGTTAACATACCTCATACATTCTCAAAATTCCAGGAGGTTTTTGCTTTGATCATATTCAGTAGAGGGACAAAGTCCCACAGAAGCTGGTGTTCTACATCTTTTGATATACCAACTTTCAGACATTACACTTTAGCTTCTTTCTCCTTTGAGGAGGGTAATTCTAAGTTGTTTCAATTCTCCTTATAAAAAGACTTTCACCATCTCTGAACTATCTGTCCCATTAAATAATCTGAAAAAAGCCAAAGGTCTTGACAGCTTTAATAGTACAGGGGTTGCTTAGACTCCTGATATAAAAGCCTCTAAGAGGAACTTTTGAGGTGATGAAGCCCAAATCTCCTTGAATGATGTTTTTATTGATACATCTGATCCTCCAGTACTTAAGGTCTTCAAATACTCTCATTAAAATAACTAGTACTGCCACTAGAAGAAAGATCTTTTTCTTAAACTGTTACAAAGAAAATTACTGCTGTGTTTTAGGTAAGAAAATAGTCACCTGTGGTAGGGCTTTCAGATCAGCACACAGCCAGCTGGCAGCAATACCACATGTGAGATACAATGGTAGTGATATATTAAGTAGATCACATTTTTAAAGAAGTAAACATTCCCCCCTGCCTTTGCCCCCAGGCTCGGTTCTTACCAGTTCCTCACACTGCACAGCTTTCACTCTTTTTGCTGTGTCCAGAGCCGTCTCTCCAGCTTGGTTTACTACAAAATTAACAATACAGAAAAGAGCAATTCTTTGAGATGTCTTAAGAAGCAATTTATTAAATTTCACTACTTGTGGCACAGTAACTTCTAAAAGTGATCAAGAACATCTTTATTCTATAGTGGCTGCAGCTCTTTACAATTCCACTCCAAGCGCTCAAGCATTTCATGTATCATCAGCTTCCTTCTGAACAGCAGCATCTACTGGGTTCCCAAATCCCTCCAAACCATCCCAGCAGAAAATATAAAGAAAATTAGTAATTTCAATCTCCACTCTACACCTTTGCCCATAAAACTCTTACATGAATAAGCAGGAGAAACAAGCAGGCAGGGTAAGATATCTCAAAAAAACCCCACCCTAATCTAAGACTTTAAAAAAAAAAAAAAAAAAAAAGGTGAATGTTGATCCAAACAGATTTTACTTTGATTAATATGTAGAGGCTTGAAGCCATAATTTGAAGACATTTGAACAAGAATGAATTTAAAACTTTCTAGCTTTGTCTTTATCAAAGCTATAAAATGGTCTACACACCTGATCAGAAAGAAGGCAGTATCTGAGCCCTCTGGAAAGTCTTCTCGCACAGAATATAATGGAACCCTTCCTAGATGCTCAGTAGCAAGTCTCAATAAGCAACACACTTGATGTGGATAAAACCTATGTAAAATGTACTCTCACAGTACATCAGTAAATGCCATGGAGATGGAACAGAGAATGCTCTGCAGCACAACCAGGTTGTAAAGCATTTCTGTGATCAGGAACTGAAAACAATCAAACTGAGATCTATAAGCATAAATGTCTGTGTGAAATATTACATAGAGAAAGCCTGTCAGCAATCCTAGAGAATGCAAAGCAGTCCTCTAGAAAGGCCTATGACTTTGAAAGAATCCAGATCCCCAGAAGAAGGATTTCCCTATGGAAAGATCTATCTGAGATGGTTCAATATGAAAAGGTATGAAAACATAGTACTTAAGTGAAGTGAAGTGAACACCCAGATACCTTAAGGACTACATAAATTCCAAACTTTCAACTTTTAAGTATACACCTGATGTTTCAAGGTCTAAAGACTATACAGCTCCTATATGAGATCACTCGACAAAACAACAAAAAGAACACCTTTTGTTCCCTCTCTCCCACAGAATAACCTCAAAAAACAAGACACCAAAAAGGTATGAACACTCCTCTGGCATCTACCTATGAGAGAGTTCAATGGAAGGACCAATAAATTTGCTTAACTTTTTTAGATAGCTTTCCCATTATAACTGCTAAAAAACATCACATTAAATTCTCTCACTTATGATAATATTGGAACATATTCTAAGGGTTTATAAGAAGGCAAAGGAAACCAGTGACTTCTGCAACTAAACTGTGAACTTCAGTTTATACAAAAGTTCTTTACCAGGCAGTGGAGGAAAGTGATGGTGATAAAGAAAAAGGGAGCAATAAAATTTCATACCCTCCAGTTTGCATCAGCTGTTAAAAAAACTTCTATACCATTAAATGACTGAATGTAAAGACATGCTGATCACACTTAACTCTTGGGCCTAACAAGCTGGATTCATGGGATACCTTCCTAACTCATGAAACATGTGGTCAGCTTTCTCAGCTGTCTTTCTGCTTCTCTTTGCCACCTATATGTGTAAGATAGCTGTAACATTTGCTGTACCTATATCAGTTCATTTTTCATAATGGCTTACCAAAAGTTTAGTTGAAAATAGAATCTCTGTTTGCTCACAGTTAGGGTAATTCTTGTTTTCTAGATGGTCTCCCCTCCCTAATCAGTGGCAGTGTTGGCTGGGATGTGCAGGGTGAAACCACAGCACCAGCTGCCATTGATATCAACAGAAGAATTAAGTGCTGTGTACATAAAGCCCACGTATCTAAGAGTGGAATTAAAGATTTGAAGCATTGTAACATACGAGTTCTAGATTAAACAATAAACCTAAATTCCAGGCAGTTTAAACTGTCTTAACTGAATGCTTCCTTTAGGCTTTTTGTTGACAAGTTCTTCATCTTTCTAACACAGTTTTATATTACAAGTTTACTTACCACAGAGAAATAAAAAAAAGTGGCTAAAATAATGGAAAAAAATTTTAGGAAATCTATATTTCCTGGTTTTAGATAATGAACTTACCTACATCAATAGTTGGCTTCCCCCTCAAAAGCAATTTCAAACACTCAGGCTTATTATATATACTGCAGTAGTGTAGAACTGTATTACCCAATGCTGTTTGTTTGTCCAGGTTTCCACTAAAAAAAAGAACAAATAATCAAGAAAAGTGTAGTAGCTGTGCTATTCATTCCAGATCCAGCATACCTATAAATAATAAATGCATAATAACTTTACTGGACAAATATGAAGTAGGAGAAAAAATATTTTTAAATTAAACATTACTTTCAAAGTCTATTAAGAATTGTTCCAAGGACACTGGAAATACCTGAGTTGTGATTTAGAAGGACTGAGAATCTACAGATGTGCATTCAAAAAACTAAAGAAGTGAAACTCGGAGACTCAAACCTAGATCTCTCTAAGGTCATGCCAGTTGTTTCCCACCTGCTACTTTACTGGAATTCTTTTTGCAAACATGCTACATTAGCTCAATAGAAATATCTGAAAAATAATTCTGATACAATTAAAAGAGGTTAATAAGTCCCATGCAGTCAAGGAACTATCAAGAGGGTGGCTGTGAGAACGAACAAAAGAACTGTAAGAGGGAATTTAAGGACAACACACCAAGTTAGGGAAAGATCAGCTGTGCCCTTAAAAACTGCCCTTCCTTCAGTTTTCAAGTTCTAAACCCAGGTTTCTCAAAAACTGTTCCTGACATTTTGGGATCAAGAAAGCATTTTCATAAACCAGAAAAGCAAAGCTCAGGAGATGAACACTTTTCCCAGTGTTACCCATATTGGACAGAAAGAGCATACAGGGTTGCAAAGATGCTCTTAAACTTGAGACTGACGCAAAAAACCACAAAGCAGGCAGAAACACATACAAGACTATAGCTGTCTGAAGAAACTATGAAGCTTCATAACTAAACAAAGTAATTCTAAATAATCATCCAAAATAAAAAATCTTTTAATAATACTCAAAATAATACTTCGGGCTTCTAAGCATTTTTCAAATTACGATCTCAAACAGCTTGAATATATTAGTAGGTTATTTTTTTTTAATTTAATAACACTCTCCTCTACTCAGCACTCACACTTTTCATGAAGGTTTTTTACTTCTACGAACACACTCCTTGACAAAAAAGAACAACTCAGCCAATAAACTAGATGCTGAAAATTACTAATTAAGACGTTTACACTCTTCAGTAGCTTTAATACAGTTTATTAGCTATTGGAACACTTCTTTCAAAGTCAATCTAGCATCTGTTCATAATTTTCTGAGAAAGATCCTTGTATTCTACTCTTACAATTCCTTTGCATGTGTCCTGTATTTGGCACATTTACTTGCCATCCCTCCTGTACCTATTTGTTTGCATTGCTTCATATTGTTATGTGCTCTAAATCAATGCCACTTGTGCACTACAGAGTTTTTCCTTTCATCTTATTTTTATGTAACTGCTTTCAATGTTTTTAATCTACAGATTTTTCCCTCTCTCTACTCCTCAGGAGTACAAAGGTCAACTCAAAGGTATTAAACTATTCTTTTTTGAAATATGTCTAAGGAGAAAGGTTATAAGTGATGAGCAAATGCTGTCCAAGGCACTGCCAGGACAGCTCTGAACATCCACATTTTTCATGTAAAATTTAATGAAAAGTTAGCAATCCATACCAGTTTTGTACGAGGAAGTCAACCAGATGGAGAGAGGTTTGGTCAGCAGTCCGGACTGCTAAATGAAGTGCTGTTTCACCTGGCTCCTAAACACATGTAAACAGAAGTTAGATTTCTGTCTTATTTCTAAAAAGCTTGTATATCAGATCTATGACACACGTCATTCACTCTTTACAAGTCTTTCAAAAGAAAAATATTAGGAAATTATGATGAAAATAATTATTGTCTTTTTTTATCTCTAAAAGACACCATGTGCTTCAAAGGAAATGGCATCACACTTTCTGAGATCTCAGCTTTCCCAAACCAAGTTTTCACTTTTCCCAGTTGGATGGAACAATCTTGAGGTGTCTTTAACCATTTTAGCTACCAGTAACTGAAAGGGATCCTGTCAAGTAATACTGGGTAAGTTTGCAGTACTTGTTGCTTTATGACAGCCTGGTGAGCACCAAGCAAAGTCCCAACATTATTTCCTACAAAAACAGCATCACAAAAATCACAGTCCCACATACATTAAATCTCTTACAGACTTGAAGAACAGTTGGACAGGACCTGTGAAGGTTATCTAGTTCAACCTCCCTGGCCAAGCAGGGCCATCAAGGACCAATTGCCCAGGACCATGTCCAGACAGCTTTAGAATATCTCCAAGGACAGAGACTCCATATCCATCGACAACCTGTGCCAGTGTTTGGTCATTCTCACAAAACAAAAAGGTTTTTGATCTTCAGAGGGCACCTCCTGTGCTCCCATCCTCTGCCACTGCCTCTGGTCCCATTACTGGGCACCACTGGGCTCCATCTTCTTTCCACCCTCCCTGCAGGTATTTCCATACAATGATGCGATCCCCCCGAGCCTTCCCCCAGCTGAACAATCCCAGATCTCTCAGCCTTTCCAGGTGCTCCAGACTCTCAGGCACGTTTGTAGCCCTTCACTGTGTTCTCTCCAGTATGTCCACATCTCTCTTGTTATGGGGAGCCCAGAGCTGGGCACAGCACTGCAGCTGTGGCCTCACAGTGCTGAGTGCAGGGGAGGATCACTGCCCTTCATGTGCTGGCAATGCTTCCATGCTGCCTGGAATATCACTGGCCACCTCTGCCACAAGGGCACACTGCTGGCTCACGTTCACCTTGGTGTTCATCAGGACCCCTAGGTCTCTTTAGGCAGAGCTGGGTGGTTCCCAGAATATATTTGGTGCATGGGGTGTTTCCTCCATATATAGGGTTTCTCCTTGTTGAGCTTGAATTGAATCATACTTTATTTCCTATACATATCATATGCATTAACGCATTGAAATAGAAATGCTCTTTAATGCCATTTAAAAGTTGCACGAGAAGTTAATCTAAATTTAGATTTCATTAATTCCTATTGATCATAAAGAACATTTTAAAAAGCATATTACAGTATATATACTTAAAGTCCTAATTAAAAAGATATTATAAAATTAAACATCAGAGAATTTACAGAGGAGAATGCTTCTATAAATGTCCAAACTACATTTCAATTGGTGCTCATACCTTTCTAGATATCACTGCCTGTAATAGCTGGGAAGACTGAGGAGCTAATTCTGTTGTAACTGCTGTGGATGACAAATACAGAAAGCTGACCTTGCAGTCAGAGAATTTGTAATGTGTTTCCATGATAAGCACTGTGTGATAGCTCAAGTGCTGAGACTATACTGAACTTATTCCTTTCACTGAACACGGACAGGCACTGTGTCCTTTGCCAACTTAGCTGTTTTCACACAACTTGTTGAAAATATTCTCTGACATTTCTCCAGGTTGGGTTTAAAAGTCATGGGAGAAAACTTTGCTGAGCAAGTGGTTACATGGCATTGATTATCTATAAAAACTGGTTACTTTGCTTGTGATTAACATATGTCCATGGATAATTAAGGTCAACCTGGACCGATTTTTCCAAAAACTGTTACTGATTTCAGAAGGAAGATCAAGTACTCAAAACTTGATAGAACAGATACACACACACACACACACACACACAAAAGAATCTTCCTGGTTGATCTACTTCTGTAAATGTCTCATCAGAAGCTGTGAAGTCATAAGATTTATTCTTTCCTCATCTACAATAAACAGAGACTTGCAGACAATCAATAATGTGTTTCTTCAGCCACTTTTTTAAAAGCAGGTATGATACTGTATGTGGTATCAGGTGACCCTGGGCTATCAAGCCAAGTCCCCCATCTCTGGGACTTTTTCTAAAGAAGGCACACTGCAGGACAGGTGCTTTTAAACACATTATAGTTGCACCAAAACAGTGTATGATATCACTATTACATTTCACACTCCTTTAGACCAATTGATGACAAAAGATAAAGTATTCTTTTCCCTCTCCACAAGGATGCCACAATAAGGAAAGGAAGAAAAACCCCACCATTTTCATATGTTATTTCTCTTGTTTTATCATCTAAAGTAGCAGCCCCAGATCCTGGGCATTTTACAAACATATATGATTTAAAATAATCATTGTTTACCTGATAAGCTTACCTGTCCAGGCTCCAACAGTGGCTCCATTAGCTCTACCCCCTCTGCATAGACTTGAATTAGTGCAAGTAAATCCCTGGATTTGACAGCCTCAAGTAATTCACTCAGTTTAGCTGCTGCAGATGCACAAGTCTTCCTAGAGAACTTATGATCTACATATTTAGCAGTGATAAATTCTTTACGTGCAGTCCTGTGAGGTGTGAAAATAGAGCTTGCTTTAGAAATTTTTAGAAAAATGGGTCAATGATTATAATTTAAAATCACCTTGTCTAACTTGGAAGCTGAGGAGGGAAGAAGGAAATTATCTGATAAAATGTGTGTTATTTATTGCTACACTGCACATCTTTCTTGCAAACAAGCCCAAAATATGGAACATTGTCAGTTTTATCCTGTCTTCTATGTAAAAATTACTCTGACTGGGGCCTAAGATCAAAGCAAAAGCAGAGCTACTGCCATTTAGTCCACTATGTTTATCATCTGAGGGTTTACTACAAAACTCAAAACAATCCAAACAATCAAATTGAAACCCAGACTAAGAGTTTTATACACAGAGAAACTGAGGTAGCTGAAATGTGGCTATATGACTGGAGACTGAACTTCTGTGAAGCTCTGCAGTGGGAGTAAAAACCTTCTGCTATCCTAATCTTCCCCTGGCTTGGTTAGTGTTTAAGACACTTTACATCACAGATATATTCCACAGTAAACTTCAGAGTTTAACGATTCAAAACTTACATATCACTTGATGGACTGGGTTTAGGTGAAGGACTAGGTAAATTCCCTTCCATAATATCATTAAAACTAGTATTTCCTACATTCTTGGCCAGCTGCAATAAGAAAAAGAATAAATGAAGGTGAGGACTTTTGGGGTTTAGCAGCAACCTAAAAACTGGACTATTAATGTGCATTTTCCACACTAATAATAAAAGATGGAACACACAGGACTGCGAAGTTAAAGCATAATGATTACATGTAAATACAGAGCAGTTAAAAAAAAAATTAAATTCTATTATGTCATAACTTGTACAATAGACTTCACAGTCACAGAATTATTTGCATTTCAAGACAATCTGCCTCCAACACAAAACCGGAATGAGGAACCAGCAGCATGAACACTGAAATGGTGCTGGTACACTGATGAGGAAGCTGCTTTGGGAAAGAAGCTCAGACCCACTGAAGATCAGGCATAGTAAAATTTGATTTAAATTAATAGTAACTTTTCAAAGTAACTCAATATTTCTAGAAGAGAGCAAGTGGTAATGTTGAACCTATACCCAAATCCAGATCTGCCTTACATCTTCTCTCAATTTTCCCATATAAAATTTCTGTAACAAGTGTCTTCTTTCAGGCCAAACACAGCTAGGGAGATAAAAATTCTGCAACAGTTTCTTTTTTATTTGTTTATATTTTTCCTTTGGTTTTTTTTCTTTTTTTTTTTTTGGTAGTCTCACATCAGATTCCTTTCATAACTTCAACATCACATGATTTCATTCATCAAATTAAGATTCCTCCAACATTTTTCTTTCAGAATTAGCAACAGTCATTCTCCTTTGCCAAGTCAAATTAGCTTCATGTTTCAAATTGCATGAGCTTTTAGACCGCCCTGATTTTGGGATTAAGATCATCTACTGAGAGCCAAAGTTCTGATGGCACAAATAAATTACAATGGATGTCAATACTCATTCTGCGACACCTCAGGACATGAAATGACAAGTGACAAGAGCATCAATAATATGTAATAATATATAACCATGCACCTGTAAAATATCTACAGAAATATGAATGAGGAATTCTGCAAAAACACATTCCTTGAAAAAGATTAACAGTAAATTTTATATTTCAGTGCTTCCTACATATAGGTCAACATTTGACTAAAAAAACCTCAATATAAATTAAAGAAACTTACCAAGAGTTCAGACGTTCCTAATTTGTCTAATTCCAAAGACTGGATTCGAGAAATATGGACACCCATTTCTCTGTGTATTCCAGAACACTCAATGCAGGTTAAAATGCCCAAATTAGTTGATAGCCATGTTGGATCTGTAGAATTGAAAAACAAAGCATTTAATCAAAGTCCAAGAAAGATTTTCAATCGTGGTAAGAAATGTATTCTGAAATGATTCCTTATTTAATGTTTCAAAGAATGGAAATAAACTAAGAATATTCCATACTTTTCTCCAAACTCAAGTGCAAATTTAACCACTATCACAAAAATCGCTACCAATGGAATGAAGCTTTTGAGATTTAATAATGGTCCTAAAGGCACTGAATTTGGACTTACTAATTCATACTGAATTAATGTATTTCAATTCATTTAGGATTTGTTTCCTGTACAAATTACTTCCTGTTTTTAAAAGTAACAGATCTCCTAAATTCGACAACCTCTGAAGTTTTAAAATTTACTTCTTAAACTTTAAATAGTCCTTCATAAAAGATTAATCATAGCACTTTTCAGTATGTAAAACAGCAGCATGCTGTAAAAAATTTGAGGAGTGTTGGCTAGTCCAGGAAAAAAAAAATTAAAAATGCTGTCATGGAGGAGATCTGCATGTAATATTAGAATAGATTTAATACTATTGAATGCTACATAAGAAGCATGACCAGTTTTTAAGGAAAAGAAAAAGCTCCAGACATACTTTGTGCACATACATGTCTTCAAATTAATCTTTTCCTTGACATTAAATAGTAACTGCTGAAGCATTAAGCCAAGAGATTTAAAGCAGCAAGCTGGAGTACAGAGGTGAAGCTTAAAACTTTACTACAAATTAAAAGATGAATGAGAACTGTAATCTGAAGTTTCTATAGCTTTACATAATGAAATAATTGAATGAACCAGTTCCAGGATTTGACATAATTATATCCCAGGTTGTAATTTTCTCTAGCTATTTCAAATTTGGATCAGTTCGGCATCAGCAAGCATCTGCAAGATAAACACGATCTACTCAGTTCCAAATGAGCATCACCTTCTTGAAGTGTCTCTTTAGATGAGAAAGCTGCAGCAGCTGCCAGCTCCCACAGCTCCCACACCAGCTCAGTGTACTGTGACCAGCTGCCCCTTCTCAAGCTCTGAGTGACGCATAACTGACCTGTAACTCTGTACTTCTGAAGATATTATGTGACAGGATTTCAACTCTGGGTCTCATTCTTTGCACAAGACTACTTATTCCACCTCTGAATACTTCCGATAGTGCAATTCCCGTAGTCTCATGCCAAGATAAAGCCTCAGAGTAAGATCCTGGCCAGGTCAATTTTTCCACAATCATTGTCTAAATATTACTCACTTCTACTTAGTAGCATGCACAGGATCAGTGATGCCAAGCAACTTCCATTCAAGTGCAACAAGCATCTAGACACAGTGCAACAAGAACAGTTCAAACTCCAGAGGGGCTTGAACTGCTGGAAGTAAGCACAGACAACACACAAAAATATTTTAGTGAATTAAACAGAACTAACGTAGGAAAGTCATATTTGTTCTTTTAAAAACAGGTTGAAGACTGAGAAACATCACTTAGAAAATTAGTTTGCACTCTACAAACACTTCTTTAAAGAAATTACTTTGCTCCCAACACGAAGTTGATGACATGAACAAATGGAGATACCTGGTGAGCCACAATCACAACAGACTTCATTTCCGGGTAATCTCTGTATGTCATCAATAATGGCTTTTGTCAGATCCTCTAAACTGTTTTCACCTGTGCTCTGCTCTCCACGGAATGCCATATTTAATGCTTCTTCTTTGCTGTTAGTCAATACTGATATCCATCTAGCACAAGATAAAGACCTTAATGAAGATCTGCATTTGCAAATACAAGTTAATCTACAAACTGTAGAAATCTTGCCAGGAACAAAATATTAGTGGGACTACAGGGAAGGACTGTATTGTGGGAGAGACTGAGGAGGGGGAACAGTGAGAGACAAAAGGGAAAGATTTGAGAAAAGGTAAGTAAGAATGAGAAGAGACAAACAGTCTTAATTCTAACATCCCTTTGGTGAACAGCTTTAAAGTCAAGTTCTCAAGTTTCTCAAATAAGCAGAAGTTGTGGAAGAGAAAGGGGGCAATTAATCTCCTGTAAATTTAACTGCTTTAAAATGTGCCCAAAATCTTCCTGAAGTCTATCCTGGAGAAAATGATACCCCCTACTTTCTCCAGTGTGCATCTTTCTCTTCACAGAGGAAACAGCAAGAACCCTGGTGAATGTGTTGATGTCTCATTGCCTTTTAAAATGCAGGTCTCTGTGCACTAATCAGAGTCAGACTGTAATACCCAAATTAATGAGAATTTCCATGGCAACCAAGGGGCTAAGGAAGAGAAGGATGACAGGAGAGTAATATTACCAACAGCCGACATAAAATTTTAGGAGCAACAGTTGAGTGCAACAAATCAAGACTCTTTAATTGTATCTCAGGCACTATTGCCTTCCCTCCCAATCATTCTGCAAGTTGCTGTTTACACAATAATGTTTTCATTAAAACCAAACAAAACACATTTTCAGTAGCTGCTGTGCTACATGTAGAAGTAAAGAGGGGAAAGCAGTTCCATTAAGGACAAGAACATTGCAGATTCAGTGTTCTAATTTAGAAAAAGAGCAAGTTAAAAAGAAATCCTCCCAGTTACAGTGATTTTAGATGATTTTAGATCTACTGCAAATAATTTTTATTTTTTTTTTACGCAGAAATATTTTAAATTGGCCATGTCCTCAAGGCACTTCATGTTTACAATGTTCAGATTGTCTGCAACCATCACTCTTCTGAAATATGCAGAAATGGTTATGGTCATCTAAACAAACTAAGAGAACTTCAGATTGAAATTCATAATTTCTCATTGAAATAACAATGAAAAGATTAGCTTTAAAGGATTTCAGAGAGAAATTTATGTGTGTAATCTTAGAACACAGACTCGGAGCCTGAATTAACATATGGTCAGTCTATATTATATACTTCATGCATGTACGTTTTTAAAATTTTTTTGTGCAGAATATAATCTAGGAACTTGTGCTTAAAATGATTTAAAAATTTTGAAAAATCAACCTTCAAATAAAAGAGAAACGGAAAGTCTTGAGCACAAATTTGCTCCATAGTTTACATGCTGAAAACAATAAAGGTACATGAACCTTTCTCATTACATGAGATGAACCCACACTAGAGGGCATTCTTCTGCAATTTTAATGATCAAATTCAATGTTATTAAAAAAAATAAAAGGCAGTGGTGTCTTGTTCCTAATATTATATCAATGTTTGGTTAAATACACAGAGTAAAATAATAATTTAGCTCAGACAAACAACATTTATCCTGACATTTGTTGACAATTTCTTTCAGCTTTACAATTTGATTAGTTTGTTAAAAAGGCAGAACTTGAATAAAACTCAACTAAGCAGTAACAATTAAAAAATTATTAGATGCAACTAAAACAAACACAACACAACTGAGCCAGCTGTTAGTTCGATACAGATTTCCTTATTACGAGCATCTAAACTGTCAGAGCAATCATTACTTTGGTTGTGTTTGCTCAGGTAGAAGGAACCCTCTGTCCAAGACTGTCACGGTGTCACCCTTGAGTCAGAGCAAGAGGCACCACAGTGGCAGCTCTTCCCTGACAAGCACAAGCACAAGGACAGACATGCTCTGAATGACTGGTGCTGTTTATCAAGAAGTGCCCAGCTGGTCACCAGGCCTTCCTAGTAGGCTGCATACTCAAAAATAAACAACTAAGTCAGTAAATATGGTATGTTAATTAAATGTAAATAGTTTATAAAACTCCTTCTAACTGCTCTTCTTCTCTTTTTCTTATCTGTACTAGTCTTTCTTATTCTTCCTTTACTAAAAAAACCCCATGTATTTGCTTTATTTCACAATACTGCCAGTGCCAAATGAATAGTCAAAAACCTTCTGGTAGTAAATACTTCGTGGTGTTCTTTCAATTAATTTAAAGATTAATGAAGTCTTACAGAATTGCTTTGTCTTCTTGTTTTAGGACAAATGGAAATGGCCTCAAGCTGTGCCAGCAGAGGCTTAGATTGGATATTAGGAAAAAAAAAAAATTCACAAAATGGGTTTTTAAGCACTGGAACAAGCTGCCCAGAGAAGTGGTTGGGCCACCATCCCTGGAGGGCTTTAAAAGATGTGTGGATGAGGCACTTGAGGACATGGTTTAATTGTGGGCTTGGCAGTGTTTGATTAATGGTTGGACTCAATGATATTAAAGGTCTTTTCCAACCCAAGCAAGTCTATGATACTATTCTACCAAATACAATAAACAGGTGATCCAATCATCTCTTAAACTTGTTTTTCTGAATATCAACTTCTGAATAAGCAATTTCTTATCATGCTTTAAGGCATTTTGTTTGCTGGAGATTCAGCTTTGAAGTTTTGAAGAAGCAAGGCTAAACAAAAATCTGGCATCATAGGTTTTTCCATTTCCACCAGGAAATGGAAGGAGTTCATTAACCTTGCATGGACCAAACCGTCACTCAGGTTTCTCTTATTTTTCTTCAGTATTTCCAAGTTGATAAAAAACCCTCCCCCAAGAATAAGAACTAGTCTAATAGTTGGGGTTTTTTCATTTTGCAGAAAAAATTTGTCTGTCTCTTCTGACAATTGCTATTGCAATCACTATTGTTGTTTCCAGGTAAATGCACAATCAGAACAAGAATAGCATAACGTTTTTCAAATATTGAGATATAACTTGTTTTGTATGGAAGAAGCATCAGATAGTATCAATGCCTTCAACTCAGTCTTTGCAAGGTGAAAAACATCTGAGGACTGTTGCTAAAAATTAGACTGAAGTTAGATGTCTGTTTCTCCATAGAAAACTTTCTAAATCTAGGTTTGTTTATAATCCAGGCATTTCCTGCAGGTAAAGATATGCTCTTGATCTTTAAAAAGAGGATAGAAAAGAACCCAAAGCTCATCACCAGAGTATGTTTAGCCCTATCCACAATTACAAAAACCAGAAAGCAACTACTATTGCATATGTTAAAAAAATCAGGTTACTTTTCTTACAATCTACACATAAATATATATTTACATGCACATACAGAAACACACTACCCACACCCCACTTCCCCCTATACACTGTACTTTGTCTACTAGAGAAACTAATAATCCACTGAGAACTTAAGGAGTGTCAATCAGTAATTAAAGGCCAACAAACAGCTGCCTGGATAAAGATGAAGAAAGGCACTGGCCTGAAGGAAATGTTTGAGGTGAAGCAGTAACAAACCTGTAACAGAATGTAGGCTACAGTGCTTTGTATGTATGTTTTTTTTTTTAAATCTCCTTTTAGAAATTATTATTATTAATATTATGCAGTTTGAGGAGCTATTTATGGAAGCAGTGTAAAATGATCACTAGGAAAATGTATGCAAGGTCAGTAAAACTAGAATAAAAAGATGCATCTTTCTTTTGTCTCTATTTAGATGTGAGTCTGTAAGGAAGCTGATTTGAAAATCTATTTACACATTTATTTTTCCCTTGGTTCACAAAGTAAAAAGGACAGAACAGAGGCAGCACTAAAACTGTGTGGACAAAACACAAGAGGAAAGGAAGAAGAGAGAGGCACACCTATACCAGTCAGGAGGAAATTGAAACAAGAGGATGACAACTCTAATTGAGGAGTTACATCAAGTAGTTCCTGCAGAACACCCTTAAATCACTAAGGCTGGAAATCCAAGGGATGCTGTTCCCATGATACTTTAGAGAGTAAAGCTTTTAGCGTCCACTCAGTGGCTGCACAAGAAAAACAGAATGTTTAGTTGTATTGCAGTTGCTCATCAGCACATTCACACCCATTCAAGGGGGGCAGCAGAACGGGAGGTGCTGAACTCCTCTCTCTGGTGATCTACATCAGGACATGTGGAAAAGCAAGGGAGCTGCATCAGGGGAAGTTCAGATGGGACACCAGGAAAAGGCTCTTCACTGAAAGGGCGGTTGGTCACTGGAACAGGCTCCCTGGGGAAATGGTCAGGACATCAACCCTGTTAGTGTTCAAGGAGCATCTGGCCAATGCTCTCAGTCACATGATTTACTTGTAGGTAGTCCTGGGAGGAGCAGGGAGTTGGACTCAATGATCCTTATGGGTCCCTTCCAACTTAAGATATTCTAGGATTCTTTATTCCAATGCAAGTAATTTCCTCAGCCACTTGACTTTAGAGTGATAAACAAAACTTCAGTGCTTCTAATGGGAAATAAAACCAGCCTGGAATTTCAAAATAGTCCAACAGGCAGCCTGCTAAACTAAATTTACTGATCTGCCTCTCAGAAGAAGGTTATTGTTAATCATTCTTCCCCTACTTTGCTCGTGTGTTAAGACAAAAAACCCCAAACAAAGCACTTCACCTTTTAAACCAACTAACACAGTAAAAATTAATTTATGGCAGAGTACCAAAAACTTATGACTCATCAGAAACAACAGTATTTTCTTCTCGGCTAAGAAAATTACTGGAATAATTAAGTTCCAGGATGAATGCAATAATCATGACTAGCAAGTCAGCTTTGCACTGTAAGAACCAACATAAAGCTGTGGAAGACCAGAAGGAAATAGCTGCACAACAAAGAATTCTTCAGCCCTTTTATTTTACCCATGAGTCCCAAGGTTGAGCTGTCAATGCCACTGCCACCCATCACTACCAAACAAGTGAAACACCCTACAAACATTCCCTGTACTTTTAAAATACACATGGAGCAACACAGTCTTCCACTAGAACGTGGATATGTAAGGAAAGAATGAGGAAGCCTTTGCTGTCCTCTTCAGAAGTAACTTTTTTCCTGGAACTGTCAGGTGTTGAGCATTAGACAACACGCACAACACATGTCTGGTGACAAAGGAGGAAAAACCAGAGGTACATGGTTCTCAGGAAATAGTCTGATGCAGCAGGAAAAAAGACTGTTTTATTGGAAATAATCTGGTTGGAAACATGCATTAATGAAATAAGTTCCTGTATTCTGAAGTACACAAATGTGCTTTGCTGTTTATTTCTAGGCCTACAGAAGAAAAAACGTACTGCCTGTACATATATTCTATGTGTCATATGGAAATCTTTTATCTATTCATTATCTTTTATTTCAAGGAAAAGGTAGGATCAAGAGGAAAAGAAGTAACTGCAGAACAGGGTTAACAGAGAAGATTTGAGAAGAATTTTAAAGTATTTCATTTGAATCTTAATAATGTGATCTACAATATCATACCAAGCACTTCACACAAACCATGTACTGGCAGGATACACAATCTAAATGGGGTTTTGGTTAGTTTGGTTTGGTTTAGTTTTGTTTTTAACATAACCAGGTTTTAAAAGAGCTCTGTAGCGTGACACAAAATAATTTACATTTACAGATTCATAACAGCAGAAAAAAGAGACGGTAAGCACTACTTATGCATCAGCTGAGAAAATTATTTCTGTTGTTATGTGTGATTTTATACATCTCTATTGGCAAAATAAACTTGAAAAAATGTAAACATTCTTACGCTACGTATTCCTGTTCATCTTCTGCTTGAAAGTGGTATGTTCTGTTATCTGAAATAAAGAAATACATCTTTTCATTTGGCATTTGGCACATGAAAAAACTTAATGTGTCTACATATTTGGTACTAAAACTTATTTGGCAGCTAAAGGCTTCAAGAGCAATTTCTCTTAAAAGGCATCATTAATCCTTTATTCATAGCTATGGATAACAATTCCAAAAAAAAAGAAAAAAGGAAGATGAAACTCTAAATTTTGATGCATACCAGTTGTAGGTATTTCAAAAGTCTTAAGTTTTGAAATATTACAGAAAAATAAACATATGGATCAAATTTTACCCTTTCAGAAGTCAAAACTGAAACATAATTAGGAGAAGAGGGAAAAATTAATTTATTCCTTTTATATAATTTTTCCTTTCAGTTGAGCCAAGAAAATTCTTTTTATTAACCAACAGATGAGACATGAAGTAGCTATTATCTGCCACAATCAAAGGTTTCCTAGACTGTCCTTTTCAATACAGAATGTTGGAAGTGTTTGTTGATTAATACTCTATGCAAAGCCTGAAAACAGTAAGTTGACTCATCACCTTCAAAAGAGTTTTTAAAACCAGACTGAATAAAAATACCTTCTGCACAAGACCAAAATGGGAAGAAGGGAAACCACAGGAGCGTTAACGCTCAGAAGACAAGGCAGTACCAATTTTCAGA
The DNA here is from genome assembly GCF_020740725.1 of Corvus hawaiiensis. Taxonomy (NCBI): domain Eukaryota; kingdom Metazoa; phylum Chordata; class Aves; order Passeriformes; family Corvidae; genus Corvus; species Corvus hawaiiensis. The sequence goes on from NC_063238.1 coordinate 36,071,153, forward strand.
GAAACAGAAGTGTATTTTTAATGTATGGTAAGAGAGAAAGAGAAATTAGGTCTCCTTCTCTTCCTCATTCCTTCAAATAGCACTCAAAAAGCAGAAAAATAACTGAATTGGATAAAGCCAAAGGTCTTTCCCCTCTCCTGGTGGATATAGCTAATGCATGTTCCAGTAAGCTGTTAAACATCTCTCTGAACTTAGGGAGCAGCACATATGCTGCATTTCATGGCTTGTCACAAACAAACAGTATTCATGTCACACCTACACAGAGAAAAGGTTCTATATCCATTTGTCCATCATCAGAACTAGAGGCTCTGGACACTCATGAGGCACTGTGTGTGTCTGGATAGACCTGAACTTTGAGCTCTAGCCTTGTGTTCTACTCAAAGCATCTTGCAATGACATTTTCAGAAATCCCACATAATGCAAGACGGTGCTAGAGTTGCTACATACGTGATATTAGATCAAAGGACTTCTTATCTTCAGCATTTGGCTTCACCTGGCAGGTCAATAAATTCAGTTTAGCTGGTTGCCTGTTGGACTAAAAAGAAAATTTATTTTACTTTAAAAATGTCTTGATTTAGGATTATTTTCCCTTTCTGGGGAGTGGGCATGTATGACACTATTTAAAGCTTGGACATGCACACATATCCACCCTCAAAAAGCTTGAGACCGGCAGCTCTTGGTCTGACTTGGTCTCTCAAAACAGACACATTGCTAAATCTAAACAAAATTAAAAACTTTGTAGCCACACTTTATATGAAAGATGAAAAAAAAAAAAAAACCTAATAAACAATATGCTAATAATAAATATTTTTTAATTGCATTTCATCAACAATGGCAAAACTATAATGCAGTTTCTCATTACAGCCTGCCCATATTCCAAGTTTCCTCACATTTTAAATAAATCAAAGACATAGTCCTAAAACTTTAAAAGAGAAAGTGGAAAGCTGAAGATCTGGAGTTTCAGAACTCAGAATAAATACCAATACCAATACTCTGTGCTGTAATTAAGTCACTTAAGACATCATAACTAAATGCATCTTTGAGGTATTTTGGGTTTATACAGGTAGTAAATTTTAGAAATTGATGTCTGTCAGTGGAAGTTGGAGCAAAGAGGGAAAAAGGGTGAGGAAATAGGACTATCTCCTTTAATGAGAGGAACTCCTGTGGTCATTTATAACAAGTTCATTATCCTACTCCCACAAGGCAGTTCTAGCATTGCCTCCACCATCATCACGTTGGAGCTACCTCATGACTGAGCATTCCTAGGAAAATCCTTCAGATATATGCCTGATTCCAAGAACTTACTGTGATCAAAACTTCCCAGCATTTCAAACTTTTAATTGAAAGCACTAAAAATACTAAACACATTCACTCATCTGTCAGACTCTAACTAAATATCAAATTCTTCCCAAGTTTCCAAATTACATGCTTCATATATATACCATGAAAATCCTTATAAGAAAATCCATCCGAAGTATTAATTGAGAAGTCTGTTCAGTATATTTGCCATTTTCTCATAAAACTACTGATAAATTAATTTCATAAGCTACTGTTTCACAAAACTTCAGCAGTCAGAAGCTGAAGTAGCATTCTTTTTGCAATAGCAGATCAGCAGCAACAGATTCACCAGGAAAGGATGATGTTAATTTATTCTTTTCATATAAAAGTATAAAAATAACTTACCGTTGCATGTGATATGGTAAGAATTCCATTTTTAACAGTGCACTTCCTTCTTTGCCATACTTTCCTCAACCTACATAAGAATATCATACCAAGTTCAGTAACCAGACCTGACTTCAAAACACATATTAATCTCATTATCATTTTGAGACGATTAGCTTTAAAAAACAAACAGATGTAGTCAAAATTTTACTAAATGCCTCACCAAAAGAAACTTGGAGATTTCTGACAGATCTTAATCCTCTTTAGAGTTATAAGACAATAGGTATCTTTTAACTATGATTTTTTTTTTTTTCATGCTTGCTTGTCATACTTTTTGTATTTGCTGTATTAAATTTAGTTCTGTGTTCAGGTTTGAACTTTGGAACTCTCAAGTACTCATGGCACATGCATTAGGAGAATGTTCCTGAAGCAACCACAGTAGAAAACAGCTAAAATTAGAGCATGAATGTAGTAATAGTTTTCACTATTATGTGCTACCAGAACATACCCATCACTCTTCTTTAAAAGATAACCTTTCTTCTCACTGCCATATTCCTTATTCCCCTGAAGCTGATGCATACTGTATCCTCCTTGCCTGCTCTGTGAATCCTGAAAAAGGGAAAAACAGCATTAATGTTCTCCTGATGTGCACAGTAAACTTTCCTAACCATTAAGCCTATTTTTTCTTCTCTACAACATCACAAATTAATAAAGATTAAAAAAAGGAGAGAGAACTCCTACAGCATGTTTTACATTCATAGGAGAGCTTGCTTTTACACCACGTGATCTTGAACTAGATACATGTTCAAGATTTAATTAATACATTAGGCCTTTGATGCAAATATGCACCTCAAAACAAAGACTTTTAGAATACAGATATTTAATATTGTACAAACTTATAAGCAAAGAGTAAAAGGCTAAGATAAAAATTCAAAAAGAAAACAACAGAATACAGCATGCATATATATTTAGGAACACATACATAAACAAAGACAAATGCTAATAATCACTTTTTTTTTTCAAATTAAAAATATGTAAAATTCATGAGTTTTAGTGAATGAAGTCAGCTGAAATAACTTTTGGCCTGATCTAGTGAAACAATTAAGTGAAATGGATTAACTTGTTACAAGCACATCAGAAAACAAAAAAATCCCCAAAATTCATTAAAACATTGACTTACTCTCCTAGACTTCGATCACGAAAGGCAAAAGCAATAGAGGAAAGAGAAAGCAAATAATTTAAAACAAGAATTATTATTTATTTAAAAAAACATGTTCATTGTATAGCCCCCATTGTTAAAACAATGTTTCCCCTTTCTAAAGACACTGCTAGAGAGAAGGCAAGAGCTACTTTTTTAGGCATATTGGTGTTTTTTCTCATGAAGTAACAAAACATCGTAACAAAATTCCAGGCAACCTGGCATATATGACATTGGCTTCACAAAACAACTAAGATGACTGCAGGATCAAATTTTAATATGCCTTCTATCTTTATAATCTTTAAATTGCCTGAAATAATAGTTATATTGTATCCTCCACCACTGGAAATAATTCTGAATTTCCATTGAAAAAGATCAGGCCCAAAGTTAACTTTAAATTTTTTTTGCAAGTGTATGCAAAAGGCTATAATTAAGAACACATCAGTTTGGTTTTAAATGTAACTGTGAAACAATAACCTGCAAAATATTTGACAACATCCCACCAAAAAAAAAAAAAAAAAACCAAACCCAAAAGAATGGGAAGTTCAATTATTCCGTTGTCAATAACCTTTCCTCTTTAAAGCATAGTTTCTTACTACCACAATCAATATATACTGAAGAAACAACCAGGGCCTCAATATTATTATTTCAAACTGCTTCCCTGCCAAAGTAATGTTTGGTAAGAGTACTTCTGATTTTTTACAAATCCACTGGAGAAAATCCCATTCATTTCATGTTCTTCAATAATTCCATGATTTATTCAGGGTGCTTACAATTGTTTTTCATTTTGTAACAAGTTTGCCACAGAGTTTAGAGAAGTGTTTTGGTAAAACTGGCAGTTGTGGTTGGAAGCAGCACAAAGGCTGCTGCAAGCTGGGGGCTGCCAGCAGTGCTCACACCACCACAATCAGAAGCTCATTTGTTAAAAACAAATTTCAAATCCCCATTGGAATTAGGGTAGGATGGTATTAGCATAGGAAAGAACACAACGAGATATAGTTCTTGTTGCAAATAGCATATCATAGGGAGATTTGGGGAAATAAATCAAAATGTAAAGAAATAGTTGACAAAACAGACACAAAACATGATTCTGAAGATTAGCTATATTCAACTTAAAGCTGTTAAGTTACATTTGTACAAATAATCAAGAGAAAAAAATAGGGAACAGAAGCCTGTATTAAAGGCCTGGTTTCTTTTAAAATTTAAGCTTCTTAGGATATGAGCATTTTGCAACATACAAGATCAGATGCTTTACACAATTAAAATTACACTATTATCCATTAAAATACATTTTCCAAAAGCTGTAAACCACAGCAATTTTCCAAAATTAGATCATCCTTGCAACATGTAACAGAAACTGCCCCAACTTGACATGAGGCCACAATAGTGGCCACAAGAGACACTCCATGTAACAGAGCCAATGGTACCTCCTGCAAGGAAGCTGCAGCACTGGCATTGCTGCACAGCCCAGGATTCAAATACAGTCAAGATGTGCTTTTCCAGGAACCAGGTAATTGCACCGATTACAGTAATATTTTTTCACTGATGAAAGGACAGGTATGCCAGAAAAATGTGTAAGGCCATTACAGATGCCCATAATGCTAAATAAACACCTTGAACAAGTGCAACAGAGAAACGGGAGTTGCGTTATGAGACCTCGAAAATGTCAGGACGTCTCACTTATCTCATAGCAGCTCTGAGGAGGTTAAAGGTGGCAGAATTTACAATTTGGACAGGAATCACTAGTTTCAACTTCCTTCTCCTGGTCAAAGAAACTTATAGCTAGAAACAACCAGGGCCTCAATATTATTATTTCAAACTGCTTCCCTGCCAAAGTAATGTTTGGTAAGAGTATTTCTGATTTTTTACAAATCCACTGGAGAAAATCCCATTCATTTCATGTTCTTCAATAATTCCATTAATCCATAAATTTTCCAGAGATGAGATTATAATGCACTAATATAAGTAGGAAAATGTATACTTAATCATAATCCACCAGGCCATCTGTCACAATAATAAAGTCCAGCTTTATGTACTTGAAGAGCTGGATATACATAATGATGGAGGCTGACTGGTGGAAACTCAGGCCATGTCAGGCTTTGCTGTCTCTTAACCAAGGAGTAATGGATGCTGCCATGCTGCTTCAGGATTAAACTCTGAATACCTAAGTAACACATTGTTTTTCAAGCTCCTCAATACTTGCCAGCATCATTACACTCCAACTCATGTCATGTAGCAGAATTTAATGAGTCAAAGTCCTCATGTTGATTTTGAAGGAGAAACTTGAACATCAATGTGATCAAATGGTTATTTTATCAAAAAAGCAGATTCTTTCATTACAGCATTTCTCTCTCTCCTGTGATTTGCCTGGGTATCTGAGAATCACAATACTGCTCCGTTTTCTTCTAAGACACAATTTCAATTCTCTTCAAACCAAACACTTTATTTTCATATTTATAAATTTATATACATATATTATATACGCATATATACACAGTTTTTCAAGAGTCCTAGAATTTGCCCACATTGTAATTACATTCAGAACAGTTGCACAGTTTATTTTGGTGATGACTGTGAAGATACTTTATTTCAGCATGTATTCAAGTTTCAAAATTTGACTTTACATTGATATTTGACTTTACTTTTATATTTTAGATGAGGTTACTTTCCACTAAAACACAATATTTTTACTAAACATACAGGAAATAAGTAACCAAAAATCCAAACACTGCATTTCATATGTTACTCTGCCTTATAATAATCTATGAGCAACTTTTGAAACTTGACTTATATGGACTGAACCATATGCAGCCATGGATGCACAGCACAAAGTAGTGAAGAACAACCACACATTTGTCCTACTTTATTTCCAAGAACTGTCCACGAACTCAACAACACATGCATCTTCCAGGAGAGGAGGAGATGTTTTTCTTTGCTCCCCAAATAATCAGCTTGTGAAAGAAAAGGTACGTGAAAGGAAAGCAACTCTTGTTGCTCTGTGTGTTGGGAATCAATTCATGATGAAGAATGAGCAGGAATTATGTTCAGAGTGATTTAGATAATAGGGAGATGACAAATGTAATGCCTGTATGGAAAGCTCTCTAAGTATGGAAGAGATCTAGTAAGTCCACATGCACATTGGAGATGGAAGGGAAAAAAAATACCAAACAGAGAACCAGAAAAGACTGTAAAGTATGAGATAAAGGAAAACTGAGCACTAGAAAGAGCTGGCAGCTTTTACAATAAATTGGGATCTATTCAAAGGGACTCTGTAGTACTCCTGTCAGCATTTATGACATGAAAGAAATTCTAAAAAACATGTACAGTGTGTTGTAAGGCTGTGTTGTCCCTCAGAATGACGGGATTAGAAGTGGAACAGACCCCTGGCCAAGGCTTGTCTGCTCTATGATGTACACCTATGTTATGTAAGTACACATAAGCAAGTATTCAAAAGAAATAAAATCATTACTGTAAGGAATTACTCATCCATCATTTGTTATTTACTGTGATTCCACATTAGTTAATTTACTAACTTCAAGCCACACATCTACATGCAATGGCCATAATTGCAATGGGCTATCTATAAAATTACATGACAGCCCATGAAAATACTTACCCCAGTTACTATAGTTCTATTTTTTAAAAGTTTCAGAAGAATTCCAGGAACATAAAGATTTTTTAGCTTCACACCACACAAGGGACATTAATGAAAACTACTCTGAAGAGTATATTTATTATTACATATACTGGAAAATCAGTGCAGCTTTTGTACAGAGAGGTTGTGTCAAAAACTTCCTGGAGTTCTCTGGAGGAATCAGTAAGTAAATGATGACTGATGCAGTGTACCTGGACCTTCAACAGGCACTTATCCTTCCTTATGAAAGGGAAAGAATTGCCACAGGACAAGAGGAGAAATCTGCAGGTGAGATAACAGGTTAAAAGCACAAAACAGCCCAATGAGTTTCACAGAAGGCTGCACCAGCACATGTGGTGTCTAACACAAACAGTCTGGAAAAGGGTGAATAACAAACTGTCAAAGTTTATTATATGCTATTAAATTATTCAGGATACTCAAGAAAGGCTGACTGAAGAGTTTCTCAGGAACTCAACGATAGTGAGTAGCTTGACAACAAATGACAGGTGAAGACCAGTATAAAAGAATGCCAAGTGATGCAGAGGGGAAGAATAAGATACTGTGAGCTCACCACGAAGATTCAGAAACAGAGTGATAGGCTATAGCTTTACAGAGGACTAAACTTACACACCTCCTCTGGCCAAAAAGCAAGTCAATGTTAGGTTTTATATGGAAAAATAAAAAACAAGAAAAATGATCAAAAACTATCCAGTGAGGATATCCCAAATTCACACACACTCTGATCCTGAATAGGGCATGCAGATCTAAAAGTTCAAAACAAATAAAAGGGGAAAGATTTTTCCACACAACATGCAGCCATGGTGGGAAAGGCACAGCTGTAACATAAGCTGATGGTTACACTTCTTTAAAAAGCAACTGCACAAATTCAAAGACTTCCAAGCCAGTCAAGCTACTAATGGGAGGGTATTCTGGGGAAGTATCAGTGTTTATTGCCCTGCATTTTACCTTCAACACCCACTATTAACTGACGTCAGTTGGCCAACTCAGTAACATGGTTGTAAATTATGTTTTTATGTATATATGATATCAGCAATACTGTCCAGTCATATATTTGGATGATCATATATATTCAGCAGAACGGCATCTGTCTAATGTTTAGTTATAATTCATATTTAATAATAGACACCCTGTAAATATGATTGTCTTATACACTGACAAGAGAACTGAACAGAGGGTAAGCAAACTTTTCCTGAAGGAAAGCTACACTGACCCTCCCAAGAGTCACTGTCACCATGGGATGTTAAGTATTTCTCTCAGGCACCATGATTTTGAAAAGTCACAGTATTATCTCAGGTAAAAGCTGTGATGTGTGTTATTATGTTATCTCCTAGTTCAAGAAGTATTCCAGAACATCTGCAATGGACATCACGTGTGTAACCCCACTTTTGATACCAGTGCATTCGATGATGAACTTTACTTTTTAACTGCCCTCTCTCAGACCCTGCTGTCTGAATAGCAAACAAATTTTCTTTCTTAGCAGTTACTACTAGCAAAAGGAGTTTGGAAAGGAGAACAACAGCACAAAATCCACCTGAGTTAGCAGATGAACAGTAATGTGCAAACCATAGGTAAAGGCAAGTCTCTGGTTCTCATTCTGCCTTGGGATCACCTGGGTCAGGAAAACACTGAACACAAACTGGCTGGAGGATAGCAGAACACAAGAAGGAAGTGTGCATCCCTTCTCTTTAATTTTTTTCCTGAACAATCATTCTTTATCATTGTCAAGGACAGGATGTTGGGCTTGATGAAGCATTTATCTGACCCATTACAACTGTTCTTACAGTACATTAAGAAAGTACATTAAAAAAAGAATAATATATTTTAATACATAAAATGGAAACAGAAAACGAATGTAAAAATATTGTTTGCTGATATGTAGTTGAACATTGTAAATATTAGTTTTGCCTTAATGTTCAAAGTCCAGCTCTTTTGAACCAATAACTACACAAATTGAACATTAATTAAACCAATTTCTGAATATAAAATTCACAAATTTACATTATCTCCAAGAATAACGTCTAAATTATTTACCTCCTTCTGATCAAGCTGCAAAGAAGATTTTATCAAATCTCGAAGAGCTGTAAGTTGTTTCTTTTCTTCATCTTGTGTCTGCTTTATCTATAGAAAGAGATTGACATTTTATGTTTGCTGGATGGGACTTCAATGTTTTATGCATTTCAATATACCATTTTAGATGTCCTGAACAACTAGCTCAATTATGTTGTGTTTTTGTAATAGTTGTGTTTATTTTCATGGACCAGTCTGTTCTTATACCTTCACCTTCTATGCATGTACTCCTTGAAAAGCAAATTAAAATGAATGTACAATTCCACATGCACTGTTTGTTCTGTCATATTGTAATGGCTTACTATACCTAATGTAAGTAAATTAGCCTCTGAAATATTAAAATAACTCCAATAAATTTGATGGATTACTTAAGGAATGAAAACGCAGTTTAATTTAGCAACTAATGGCAATAGAAAATGAGATTATTGTAATTCTGATTATAGAACACAAAAACACTTCGGTGACAAGTGGTCTTTGATTCCATGTTATTACTTTTCTTCAATGAACATCACAAATTAATTCAGTTTAAAAACCTGGTGCTATCATTAAGTAATTTGGCTTTAAAACGTGAAAATGTACTAAAATTAATGCTAATAATATAAGCTGATTCCAATATTCACTCTTAAAAGCAGTTTTATCTTAATGTTTGATTGAATTAGTAGTAGAATGAAAGCTACTTTTCCTAATAGCTCTAAAAACTACATATGAAGTTTAACAGTCAAGATGTCTTCTCTTCATCTATGTTCAGTTTCAAATAACACACCTTTCATTTATAAGATGCAAATGAAATGCAGACCCTTGTAGTTATATTTAAAATGTACTTATATAAACAAAATATTTTCATTTTCAGATATAAAGCTACTTGTAAGTAAACTTACATTATATAAGTCAGCAGCCAACTTTTCAATATATTGTTTAAGTTTATCAGCTGTTTTCAAGCCATCTTGGAAGAAACTGGAATGAAAAATACCTTTGCTTTATCAGGAATATATCTAATTCATAACACAAGGTAGATTATCTCATGGAGAAAAACAGCAAACCAAATAAAATATATCCAGCTTCTTTCATGTTCAAAACTAAACAAAGAATGAAACAACTAAAAACCCCAACAAAAAACCCCTTCCTGTAAGTTGAAAGTACAATATCTTTCAACAGTGGAGAAACACCATTGTGACTTAAACAAATATCAAATTAGAGAGAATATAGATTAGCTTATTTTTGTCACTGCTCTAGCCAACGTGTTTCTCCTTCAGTAATTTCTAAAATCTTTCTCCTGTGTTTAATTTAAGTTCCTGTGCATTTGCCTTTGTGGTTCTTCTACTGATGACAAGGTTGTATCTTACCAGCTTCACCTCAAGGAAATTCAAAGAAATTACTGGCTTTCACAGTAGTTTTAGAATTTAAATAAAAGACTAAAAACTATTAATTAGAATAAACAAGACATTTATAGAAATGCATTCCAGATCTATGCCTCAGGAACTAAAATTAATTTTTGTAAGCAACAGAAAGGTTTTCCTTTGGCCTCTTTCTCCATCACTGCCCTGCCCCACAAACTCATTCTGACACTCTCTACTGGAAGTCTACAGCCTCAGAAGGGGAAGATTCAGACACCTGGCACATCACAATTATGAAAAAAAGGTTCTGATACATTCAAACAAAGGGACACAAATTTACACAAAATCTTGTGTAAAAAAGAAAATTGTAACTAAGGCTTAAAGCATTGCAGCACTTACTTGCATTGTGCATGATAATATTTAATAAGGTTCTGCAGAAGGTCCACACCCTTTTTTGTCTTGATTTCATTAACCTTAATAAGATACTGTATAGACAATGGAAAACATTGACAATCATGTATCACAACCTTCAACAGTTTTCAAATAATAAAACATCATTTGCTCAATGAATTAAACTCTGTGTTTAACCTGGGTGCTGACCCATAAAACACCACTCTATCATTGCTAAACAAGCTTTAAAACACATAACAGTTTATCTGGCCACTCCATAAAATTTTAACACCCCAAAACATAAAGGAAATCCAAGAAAAAAGTTTCATCCTTTAGAACTGTCTAAATATTCCCATTTTTAATGCTACTGTAGTCATTATTGAAATATTCTGAAAGTACAAACACTGTGCAATTTAAAGTAATCCCCACTAAAATGTAATAAAAAGAACTATTGATATAAAAAATCAGTTTTATGGAACTAAGGTTATCATTATAATTCATCACTTTATAAGAAATTTTAGAAGGCTTCAGAAAGCATATTAGAAGAAAGATATCAAAATACTGCTCAGCCATAAACCTGATAAAATAAGAAATATTTCCACAATGTATTTTTAACCCAAGAACCTTCCCACAATAGTCTAAAACCAAGGAAAATTAATAAAACAAAAAGAAGCCAAGTTTTGTACAAGAGTTGCTAAAATAATTATCTTTATGGCTGTACTCTGTCACATTAAAATAATTTCCTCCCTCCACCCCCATTAAACAGCAAAGAAGATTTCACCACCTTCAAGTAAGGCCCACAAGGTCTGTTAATAGTAAGTTATGGTGTTGCAATTAAAAACTGAAATTTGTTTCTTACTTCACACATCTGCAGCTGAAATAGCCGCCTTTCCTTCTCCATTTCCTCTGCTATCTCAGCTCCTGTTATCTCAGTTCTTATCATCCCATGCTGTTTTGCATGTTCTCTTTTTTCCTTTTCAATCTTTGTACTGAAATTTTAATTTGAAAACATTTTAGAAAGTTCCTTCTACTAAAATGTGATCTAGCATTATTTAGGGAAAAAATAATAATGAAGACGTATCAAAGAAGACATCCTGAAGATCAGCTCCTCTACCAAATCCTGTATATTTTAAGTCTCCAGAAGCTATTGAGCCATGAAACTGCCCTTCTTTCAACTCTGTTCTCTAACTTGGGGAAAACAATCAATAATTATATAATAATAACAACAATAACAATACTAATAATACTACTAATACCACTAATTATAATACTAATGATACTACTACTACTGATTCATTAAAAAAAAACCCCAGCACCACAAAAAACAAAGCAAACTGGGAGAAAAATACTTACAATTTGGTTTCATAATCTTTCCAGGCTTTGTCAAAAGGTTTTTTGAGGTCCTTAGGAAATAGAAAATTTTCTTAGAACATTTTTAAAACTTTGTCTTCATAGTTATCAAGTAATAAATAGCAACAAAAATAGTGTTTTCTTTAAAACTTTTCAGACAGTGGTTGGAAAAAAATACTGGATTTGAATCTTGTAAAGTATTGCTTTCCTGTGCACATTAACATGGTAATTTGCAATGAAATTTTCAAGAAGCATTGCAGTCATGCCAATTTTTTTCTTTGTACTAAATACAGAATATTAATAAATGCCAACGTAAGACATAATCTCATAAGTGAAAGGAAAACAGTCACTAGACAGCTGAACATAAAATAAAAACTTAGTTTGCAACACTTACCCCTTTAACACCTTTTAAGTCTCCTTTTAAGAGAGAATCCAAAGTGAAAATAACATTGTGGCTTAAACCCTGGAGCTAAAAACAAAAATATTATCATTCAAAAGGATGTATTATGATCTTATCAAATTACTGCCAACAAGTCTTTGAACTTCATTAATCAAGTTGCAATCACCTCACATTTCTAAATTAACACTAAATTCAGGTCTGGGAGGAATTAAGAAACATTTACTTGCATGAGACATAGAAACATTATAATTAACATTTACTTAAACAAGGTGACCTAAACGCAGAATTTTACAAATGGCACATAAGCAAAGTTCTGAAAGCACTTCAAGGTAATATTCATCCTCTTGAAGCAAACATTTGGGTAGAAATGTCTTCTATAGTCTCCTGAGTAAGAAGCAAGGACCTGCTGTGCCACAAGCAGGCAACACACAAAGCATGTGTTAATTCAACCATGAACAGAAGGAGCCAACAGAATCACCAGCTCTTTGAATATCTCCCCCTTTTTGGGAACACTGATCTTTCCTTGTCCATTGTGTAAATCTGACATCTCCTCAAACTCTCATGAGTTTAAATTTCACCCTACTGAATTCATGCCTATTTGAATGTCGACAAGAATATCAAAACAACCACTCAAACGGGTTCTCCAGGTCTAGTGTTCCACTCAAACTCCTCATATATTCAAAAGACACTGGAGCATTTTTCATTTTTCCAGGTGTATCCGTTAAGGATAACCAATTCAAGCCATTAATTTTTGGCTTGAAACAACTGAAGAATAGCCAGCTAGTATGTCAGCTATAGGAAAAAAACCAAAAAATCAAGGCTAAATAGCAGTGTACCATTCCAATATGGTAATTATTTGGAATCATTTATTGTATTCTTGAAGACCTGATAAAACAGTAGCCCAAATGAATTGGAAACACATCCGATAAAGCAAAACAGTCTCATGTATAGAGCAAAATAAAGGAAAAAAACCCTTAACAGACAGAAACACATATGACAGTTTGGTGAGGGTTGAGAAAAAAAGATAATTTGCCTGCAAAGATTATCTGAGGACATTTACAGGAAAGAGAGGTAGAGGAAAACAGGCTTTAAACACTTGGAAAAAGGCAAGCACCATGTAAATTTTCAAAAAAAAAATATTCTGCAAGTGCTACAAATGTTCTGCCCAAACCTCATCTAGATCAATGTAAAGATATTGACACACGCATTTTCATGTACATAGGTTTTTATACATCCTTTAAATGCACTACTATAAGCAATTACTGCATAAAGAATGAAACCTGAATTGGGAAAGGAAGTAGAAGTAAAAAAACAGAGAAACTGATTCTGGTCAGACACTCAGAATTTGCTGAAAACACAGACCAATGTAAAACATAAATTTATAAAATCTTAGAGAAGGTGTCTTTGTGTGTCCTTCTTATAAGATAATATTAATAATAATGACTGGACAACTTAACTGTTATAGATTTTAAGTTTCAGACATTATATTTAGTGATGACATCAACAGTTAATAGTAAAAACTGCCAAGCAACTTATTTGGCCTTGTTAAAATGATTAACGGACATGCTTTTATTCTTGCCCTTGTGTGCTGAGCAATCATTTCAAAATTATGCTTTCCAAAAGTTGTGTATCTAATAAAAGCTGCTGGTTTTACTTCATAGTAAGTGAATCTGACTCTCAAAGAAGTCACTCTATAATTGACAAAGAAGAAAATAAGTTATTTTGTATCCTCCTTCTCATGAAATAGCTATAATATCACAATTCATATGAAAATTTTAATGAATCATAATTGAAGTTCAAAGATTTAAAAAAAAGAATCCAAATTTGTGAAGCATTTTTTTCATTGTCTACTGTGTAGCTCTAGTCCTTAGTCATCTTCATGTCTTTGAAGACCATTCATTATTTTATTAAATAAGGCATCAACAATACGTTCTAGGTAAAAAAGAAAAAAAAAAATCCCAAACCTCTTATCCTGCCATTTATCTTAACACCTCCTGCCATTTCTCCCATTAACTTTATCAACATAAGCCTCAGCACCTACTTTGGGGCTTTATAAGTGACACTACAGAGTCCTCCTCTCAACTGCTCTTTCACCGGACCTCAACTTCTATTTTGATATCATAAATGTCTTTTTTTTCTTTCATTGTAATCTTATTAAACAGAATGATGCCTAAGAATAACAAAGCAGAATTTTCTATCTTGGGGAGAAGAAAGGAGAAAAAATAAATGGTTTTTAAATGCTGAGACAGTTGTAAAGTAAGTTTATTGTCTATTTGATAGTGATGAATGAAGTACATTAGTGAACAACCTATTCTGAATCCTGTCAACAAGAATTTAGATAGATAATGCTTCATAATCTAGCTGTAATAGTATAATGTTCTGAATAAGTGTGGTTTCTTAAATTAAAAGTGTGTTTTCCTTTTGATCAGCACAATTTTAAATAAATAAATAAACCCTGACATCTTGTTTGCTAGTTGAAATAGGTTAAAATTTTCTGTGGATGCCCCAATAGAAATGACAAAGTCCACAAAGCTTCCAAAAAACTTGAGTTCTAGTCCCAAACTGTTTTTCAACTTCACTTTAATTCACATTCTAAAATACTTACTTTTAATTGTGTGCTAAATTTAAATTAAAGAAGGTCAAAATAACCCAGAGTGACAGAAGTCTCCACAGAGGAAAGCAGAAAACTCAATCTTGGGCAACTGTCAAAGCCAGGGAACTTTGCTACAGGGAGCTTTGGTGTGACCTACAGCAGTTATGGTTGTGTTAGGGACTCTAGGAAGACAAGTCTGTAATACCACTTGTACTTCACACACCAAAAAAGCTTGGAAATAAGTTCAACTATAAGAAAAATGTAAAACTGAAGCTATGACTTTCTGAATGTGACAGCTACAAAGCCCATGAAATATGATTTCACAAGAAATATGGCTTCATTACTTTCAGTGTTCAAAGATATTTGCTGTGACTGTAGTTTTATTATGCAGCTTTCAGAAATAAAAGCCTAAGGCAAACTTTAAATGAGACAAACCTTTAAACCACCTTCAAAAAACTGGTATTTAGGCAATAGAGGCTTTATATTCTGCAGGGAGAGGGGATTGTTAACACCATTTAAGCATGCTCAAATTGTTCTTTTTTCTTCCAAAAAGTAAATGTTTCTCCTTTTGTGGTAAAACAAAACAGCCATAACTAATGATACTGTATTTTTAACTGGAAAGACTTCAAGTTAAGGGATGATTTAAAATTAAGGTCCATGAGGTATGTATCACCATCAATCACTTGAGAATGATGACTCAAGTGATGTCTCAACATTTATATTACCTTCTTAACTGCCAATTAACAATCAAACACAGAGAGTGCGTAATAACACCCTTTAGAGATCCCCTCTGCAGAAATTGTTGGTTTTGTTTTTGAAAAAAACTGGAAGCATCTCAAAAAGTATCATTAGTCATCATGATCATGCAGCTGTTGTATTATACTTCATTTTGAAACAAATTAAAAGCTAAGAAAGTTTGAAACTCCTCACCAGGTTCTTCAACAGTGTTGATAATTCTTTAGTAAGTGTGGAAAATTTTACAAAAGCGGTGCCAAGATCTGGATTATCCCGACTTAAAAAATTACTTCCAAATTTATCTAGTACTTGTGCATAGTTTTCTTCATTTTGAACATGATCTGCAAAGAAAAATGAAAAGTCAGAAAGGTTTTTTGTAGTCAGTCGATTATAATTTTAAGCTTAGTGCAACTTAGCAGCAAACTAAGTAATAAACAGTACTTTGAGAAAAGCCACAAGTCAACACATTTACTGAAAATTAAAATAATTTTAAGATTAAAAAGAACTATTTAGCAATAGACATATATATGCTTTTTAAATCAGCAAGTTGAATTTGTAATACAGAGATGAAGAAATATCTGCAGCTATTGACAGAGTAATAAGATCAATAATATATCAGTGAAACAATATGAGCTCGTTTTGTAAACAACATTGGAATTTAAAGTTGCCCACTACAGGAACTTTAATGCATATGTGAACTTTTCTTTTGAAATGTTGGACATTTTTACAGAATAAAAAAGTCAAAAGTATCAGATATAAGAGTAAGGAGACCAAGTCTGAATCTGACTGCAAGTTCAAAAGAAGAAACACCTTACAAAGGTTCCTTTTCTGCCTGCTTTATAAACTGAGTTATCTCAGATAATGGAATGTGTATTGGTACACAGCCAAGGACTCATTTCAATGTATTTAATAGCAAACTGCACATACAGAGAGGTCAAAACCAAGAAGATGCAGTTGAAGCCAGTGAAAGTGAGAAAAATCCTTGACTCAAGAATGAATTAGAGACTGTTGAATCTGAAATGTCTTTCCTGCTTCTATTTATTTTCCTTTCTGGCATGTGTTCATATAATTTTCGTTACTTCCATTTTAGTATCTTTAAATAGAAAATTTAC
This sequence comes from Corvus hawaiiensis, assembly GCF_020740725.1. Classification (NCBI taxonomy): domain Eukaryota; kingdom Metazoa; phylum Chordata; class Aves; order Passeriformes; family Corvidae; genus Corvus; species Corvus hawaiiensis. The sequence continues at coordinate 36,087,649 of NC_063238.1, forward strand.
CTCTACAGCCCTTTGGGAAAGACTTTAACACCTTTATCTCTCTTAGAGAATATTACTGGTATTAATTAAATCAATATTTCACTCTAATGAGTCTCCTAGCCTTACTATGTGGGCTTTTTTCTGCAAACCACGAACACAAAACCACAGAGCTACAGCACAAGTTCTGTGCAATGAAAGGGAGGAAGGGAAAGAGGGAGTAGTTGGCAATAGATATCATGTTTTTTCCCCCAAAATCTGAAAGTTTTATTTTATTCAAGTTGTTACGTTGCCTGAGAGCATCTGAATTACAAGTTATGACTCAGAAGAAAAGGAAAAAAGTCATAGGTTTCAAACAAGTCTCATGAATAATGTCTCACAATGCACAAATCTATTTGGACATTAACAAACAGCTGATAAAGAGTTAAACAGTTAAGTCTTCTAAGGTATTGCAGATACTCAAACAACAGTGCACCAAAGGTTCAACAAAAAATTTCCAAACCTGTTAAAAAAAAAGTACAATCCTTATTTACCATTACCAAGCCCCAAAGCTCACACATCACACCATTCATATTGTAGATCAGATATTAATACCAACGTTTTCAAAAGGCCAAATATTTAATCATATGCTAATACAGAGCTGCAATTCAAGCTGTATGTTTTCAAGAAAACTGTTCCACAAGCATACAATTTTAATCAAATAGCTTAACACTGAATCCAAGGAAACCACTATATAACAATAAAATATGCATTTTGTTTTACGTAAAAGCTTTTGCATAAATATACACAGAGGACTTTATCTATGAAGGAGCTTTTGCTTAGGCAGTCTTGAGTGAGTAAAGCTCAAGAGTACCCAGCTGTGCTGAAGGAAAAGGAAGGAGAATGGAAGGCTGGAAAGAGCCCTCCTAGATGGAATCCCTGTCCCTGCTTGTGAAGCACTTTTTACCCCACAGTATTTCCCAGCATTTTGATTTTAAGCCCTGTGTTGTTTCATAGAGCATTTTTAAAAATGACTTCGTAAAGAAAGTGACAAAGAGTTGAAGAAGCTTGTTTCATCTGTGGAAAGGCAAAAGAAATTCCCGGTCAGAAAGAGGAAGCAGGAAGCAGATCATTGTCCTAGAACAATATAGCGGAAATTCTCAAGAATCCCAGACTACAAACCACCTAAATCTAGAAATGAACCTTCGATGGTGAAGAAAAAGGAATACTCCTGCATTTACTGCTGTAATTACCATGCATAGGCACACAAAATGCAAGTGCTCTGTAAGAATAACAAATTTTCAATTTCTACACAAGTATTGATGTAAATCTTGTAAAAGGAGATGAAATATTTTCTGTTGAAAAGGTAAGGCAGTTCCCTACTTGACCTTAAATGCACATAACTTGAAAAATCTGCAACGTGGCCTATGCTAAAATACAACATGTGAAACCCGACATGCTTAGAGCAAAGAGCATCCTTTCATCTCACTGTAGGTGCCTCATGCAAACTCAGAAATTACTCTCTAGTGTCCTAATAGACCTTTCTTTGCATACAAAAAGCCATAATGGGCACGACAATATTTACTTTCTTAGATACAAGTCCTCATACAAGACTTTAATAACCCTGAGAGTGAGATGGGATCGCTGACAGCAGTACATGCAGGGAATAAGGTTTGTCTTCCAGAACTGAATCATGTCTTTTCAATATCGTAAGCAACGCTCAGCACTGGGATGAAAATAGAACAGCTTCCCCAGCCAAACATCCTGCTCCTTCAGCAGCTCCCTGAGACGTGCCAGAATCACGGACAGCTGAGGATGGGCTCTGCCCCCACTGACGAATGCAGCTCCCTTCAAAGGGGCCTCACTAATCATTCCCTTCCCAGTGAGATCTGGCAAGGCCACCAGCACCTGAGCCCATGCTGAGAACCCCACTAGAGCGTGGCAGATGTGGCATAAACCAACATACTGGCCTGAATAGAGCTGTTGTATTTTCTGAGCTGGAAGCTGTGCATCTCCTCCATAACCCACACCTTCGATTCTGGGCAACATTCAGCACAGAATTTACCTTTGGTTTGAGAAAACCCTCGGCTCAGCGCACAAGGAAGTTGAGGCACCCCTTACATCTGAGCTCTAACAGGTATATTGAGGAAACCTTAAGTGTTAAGAGGAAATAACAGGAACGCCTCTGGAGATGCGGATCCAAGCAGCTAAGGAAGGAAAGGCAGCCACGGCAGCTTTGCAGCAGCCCTTTGCTGCACAGCAGCACTTGCCAGGAGCAGGGAGCACATGTGCTCTGAGCTCTGTGGAGGCACAGCCTGAAGGACTCCCAGGGCTGAATCCCACCTTGCACTGCATTCCCAGGCAGTCACCTGCAGCCGTCTATGCCTAAAGTGACCTTGTGGTAAACTTCTCCCAGGAAAAACACAAAAGACTTAAATCAGGCTCCCAGAATTTATATTTCTTCACTGGAACCCACAGCATTCATTAAATTCTATGTTTATTTCCCACTCAAAAATGACCAGAATTTTAGCATATGCTTCTGAGCCCACTAAAACGCCTGTCTACTTGTGCATATTAAGTAAGGGAACAGAAGTACAAACCATGAAGAGAGGTTAAAGGATAGCCTTTATACGCTGGACCTAGAAAACACATCACAAAAATTAAAGCCTTAAAATTTCCTTCCTCAACAACAGTTTTGTTCAGATATATTACCCTGCAAACACTGAAGAACACAAGCACAAAATAATTAGTTTACAGAAGAAAAACACTACTCTCTTTTGTCACTGATTATACTTTAATTACACTCAAAGAAACATTTAGACAAAGAATGTCTAAATTAGTGATAATTAATTCTTCATATGTGGTTAAATTAAAAAAAATAAGAATTAAGTTTCAGAATTTTGATCAACTTTAGATTATTTTCAAGCTGCACTTATAAAACAGCTTTGTTCCACGGGTAGCCAGAGGAAAAATAACCAAGGTCAGAGCCAAGATGCGTTTATGAATGAAAGATGACTCAGAAAGGCTTTAGAAAAGCAAGAAAGCTGGCAAGGTTAAAAAGGATGGCAGAAATTATTTGAAATAAAAAAACACCCTTTCTCATTTTGTTCTTCACTAAGCTGAAATATAATGAAAAAATAATAGAAAAAAAATTATTTGACCACCATACAATTGTCTGAACTTGATAACAGTAACGCCTTCTAGAATGAGATTGTTCAAGGAAAAAGTAATAAAAGCCTCTTTCAAGATTTCAGAGCAAGGAGCATCTCAGTGAGTCTGCAAGGTTCTCTAGATCATCACAGTATAAGAGCATTGAGAGATAAGCCAGCCCCAAAAAGTAAATTACTTCTTTTTGCATCTCAGCTCATCACTGACATGCTTGAAGAAATTCTTATAGAAGAATTTTCTTTCTTCTCTGCTTCAGAGGATTTATTCCAAATCTAACAGCAGAATTCTTAAAATCTGATAACATGTGCAATGGCACATCACTTAGATTCATGTACAAAAGAATAAAATAGGCAAACTATGTAGCTGCAAAGTAACACCTCTTATTTATACCAGCCTCAACACTACAGGAAGAATGAAAAGCAAATATAATAGCTATTTTTAGTAAGTTCCAGAAAGAACTGAGGATTCAAGTATGCACCAGCAGCAATATTGCTTATATATTCCCTGGGAAATTTGTAGCAACTACAGCGCAGAATAGAATTGGTGGACGTGGATGAATACAAAATGCTGAACAAGAAACACATTTTATAAAAAGAAAATTTTACTTTGAAAATCTCCCACCTCCAGGAGATGAATGAGCATATCAGGAGAGGAAGTCCACATCAAATTACTGCTTTTCCAAGAAATTCTGTCCCTCACAAAAAATACTGAAAGGAACTAAGCAGACTAAGAGGGATGACCCTCACAAGGAGGAAAGACAGGCCAAAAAAATATGTGGAGGAAAGGAAAGAATAAACATGGGCAGGGACAGCCTCCTCCTCAGGTGACTTAAGGCCTGAGAACATGAACATGTACTGGGAAAATTCGCAGAGAAGCATTTAACTAGATTGATGCAAGACTGAGAATGCTAAAGATTTACATTAATTCAAATTCCTTGGACAAAATAAACTGTAGAAGTCCATTAAGAAGTAGCAAACATCACTCAAAATCGTCACAGAAAATATAATTTCTGACTCAAGGTAATTCCTGGTCTTCATGTCACTGTGAGGTGAGAAAGTCCTAAACAAAATAATTAAAAAAGAAAAAATCACTCCATCTTTGCACCATTTTTCTACTTCCTCAAGCATCTGCTGTTGAACATTGTGGGAGACCATGCAGACTGCTGATCCAACTCAGTACCTTTGGTCTTGTATGGATTTTAAGTTTTTATTTCTCCATCATGTAAACTCTTTTGATTATATTTGGGAGTTATCCAAGAGAAGTAATGAAAAAGAGCTACTGAAAAATCTACAACAAAACTAATTGTGTAATCTACTGCTATTATAATTCAATCCAAATGTTATGGGAAAGGAAGTCAAAACAGATTCTCCATTAAGTTCAAGCACCATTGCCATAAGATGGGTTCCTAATTACAATCGATCATGCAGAATTAAACAGCAAGCCAGACAAGGAGCAAGTGGTGAGAAAGAGGTGTCCATTTGTGTGTCTCACTGGACTTCATAAACAGTTCCTTCCCATACAATACTCTCAGAAACGAAAATAGGGGAGGGACCTTTCTAACGGATTTCTATATTTCTGTGTTGGTATGTTTTCATTTCCACAGCAGTAGCTCTAAATGTAAATATGACAAATGGGTGAGGGATGTGCAGGAAGAACAGAAAGTATCTGGATGACGTTAAAGCTCTTTGTAACAGAGCACAGTCCCTTGTGGTCCACAATTCAGTGCCAAAGAGGAACAAACCGACACATCAGAAGGTTCAGCCTTCCTGAAGAATTCTGTATGAGACACTGCACTGTGTCACTGTCACTGTCCAAATGTTACTTCAGGAAAAAAAAAGAAAACCAAAAAACTAAACCAACAACAACAACAAAAAAACCCCCAAAAAACCAGCAAAAAACACCCTATCAAAACAAAACAACCCCAAAACACAAAACAAAATCACCCCAAAACAAAAAAAACCCAACCAACCAACCAAAAAAACCCAATAACAAAAAGCCCAAAAATAAAAACAAAGAAACAAAAACCCCAACAACCCAAAACCACTATAACCCCAAAATACCTAGCTATGGCTTTTGGTAGAGTATGAATTGGATTACTGAACTGAAGAAAGAATTTCTATTGCCCCTGAATAACCCTTTCTCACCAGTTCAGCTGGAGTTCTCAAAGGAGATTATGAAGCAGAAGAGTACTAAAAAACTTTTCCCACTCTAGCAAATTAAATATGGTCTTAACTTCTAGCAAACTACTAAATTTGTAAAACAAAATTCCAATTTTGGGTTCTCAAAATGTTGTTAGAGGCTTTCTTTTGAAATATAAAAATAGCCACATAATACTTTCTTGAACTGATAAACCCCAATTCATTTTACAGCTGTTTCTGGTATGTTTTACTTAAATATCAACAAAATCAATTTTCATCACTGAAGTATAAGAAACTTGCTTGTACAAGGAGGCAAAATGAGCTGGAGTTTTAATTCAGTCACTTTATATTTACATTTATTTTTATGAGGTTTCACATGTATAACATGTTTTTCATCTTGGTTTTACTAATCCTAGTTTATCAATCACTGCATGAACTGACTCCTGCACACAGCTTTTCATTGCAACAGAACCTATATCAGCAGCATTCTGAAGAGGGAGCCAGAGGATTATGCATAATGCTTTCTTGAGCCAAAAGAATTCCTACTAACTCGTACCTTTGAAACAAGGCTTGTTTAAAAAGAAAAAAAAAAGAAAGAAAGAAAGAAAAAATATAAAAGAAATAATAATAACCAGCTACCCATCTCTGCTCCTTTTTAAATGCAGAGCACCCAATCAAAACCATTAACCCACCTTCTATTGCTTTTATCCAATGCAACTACTTCTTCATATAGTACTGCCCTACTTACAGGCCTTGACAACAATATTATTTTCATCACAAGACTCAAATGATAGATGAACTCTCTAGTATCATTAATATATTTCAAAACAGGCAGAACACCTTTAATGTGTTCTACACTTCTCATCAGTCTTGAAACTCAGATTTTGAAACTGCTTAACTAAGTTCTTTCAAATAGAAAAGCTTCTTGGAGCATCTGAATACTTCTAAAAGCATAAAACTAAATAGACACGCAACAAATACTATTCTCACTTTGTATCAGGCTTCACAGTCTATTGGGAAAATATTTATCATCAACTGAAATCACAGAAAAGCTAATTAAAAGCATGGTGCTAACAAACCAGCATCAGTGATTTGCAAATGAGAATAGTTAAGAATCTACAAGACATTAAAAATTACAGACACTTCCATAAACACAGAAACTAAGAGCACTCAAAGGTAGCTCTGTATATGGAAAATATTTGCTACACTGATTATTATTGCTAGGGAATTGGAACTGAGATTTTCTAAAATCCTGTATTTACAGCCAGGTTATTGGAAGGTGCACAGCTCTGTTACCCTATCTGCCTTTGGCACAGTGTTTAGAATGTAAGAGAAACTGAGGTAGAAATATTAGAGTTACAGCATTTTTAAAAGTGAGTTTTTATATTGATAGGTTTGATCATAATTTTTTACTGCATTCAAATTGATTATCAATTTATATTCTAGCCAACTAACCTCTCAACAAAGTAATTACTATAGCTCCAGTAAAACATCAACAGTGTCTTCAAACAAGCAAAATAATTATGTATCTCCACTCTTTTATGTAAGAAGGGAAATATATAATGTTATGAAGGGAGAGAAAATGTTGACAAAAAAAAAAAATCTACCTGTGGATATTTCTTTTCATTTATCTACTTTTTAAACTTTTAAACAAGTTCTAAATCTTATTTCACTTGTAAGTGCTTTCTATAAATTCAGTTGAGAACACTTTTTTGGCATCGTTCTAGTTGAATGTAACTGCTTGAAATATTACGACAGCAGGAAAATTTACCCATGGGAATTCTCCTAGAGGCCTTTGAGAAGGAATATGACGGTCAAAGAACTGGAGAGCACATTAATCTGATGTATAATCAGAAGTAAAGAAAGAAAATTTTTAAGTCCAAATACTCCTAAACAGAAAAGCTTTTCTTATGCCAGACATTTTAACAGGGTTAATAACAAGAATTGCAAGACATCTCAAACTTGAAATGAAATGCTTTGGTTCTCACGTAAAACTGAAAACAATGTCTTACCTTGCCCCGAACTATATATTGCTTTCACAGATTTTTTCACCTTCTGTAGTGCAGTTCTGTCTTGATCCAATGCCTAGAATAGCAAGAAATAAACAAACTTTAAATATTTACTTCACTGATTGCCAGAATATACTTTAACAAATAAAAAGAAACCCACAAAATAAGGAGTTTCACAGGCTGGAAAAAGCTGCAGGTACAACTGATTCAGCCTGTGGGAAGGTCTGGGGTCTTTCAACCCCTTCAAGATGAATTAAAGAATTGAACTGAAAATGCTCTGACAACAGAGTAGAGCAGTACTGACAGTGCTAGAAGAAAAACACTATTTAAGTTTTGCAAAGGACAAAGCATTTATTCAAATTGCATTATATTTTGGAAAATAAACCCAGAACAACAAGAAATAGCAGATGCTTCTACACTAGTCCTATAGTTTCCACTACAACTAAATTGCTTGTTAACATCTGTGGTTCTCCCACAGTAAGTGTTTAACTACAGACACAGATTATCACACTAACCTCTTGTACCAAATTCCACAACATAACAAAAGTACAGCAGATGAAAAGTAGCAAATTAAAATAAAAGAATAATATCTGATTTTGTGCAACATAATGTGACTGAAAGAATATTTATAATAATAATATTCAAATATGAATTTTCAATATTACATCTTTAAGAATTTAAAATTTCTTGCAATAGCTCAAAAATCCAGGACAAAATGTTACTAAGTAATGATGAATTGAGGATTAGATTTCTAATCATGCATAGAAATGCTTAAATAGTTTGCTATATTTTTTCCCCATTTAGATCACAGGCAATTTCCCATCACCTAGGTAAAGTCAGATCAATAATTCCAAGTTTTAATGAAGCTGGCAGCGTTTGCCATATTATATTCACTTTCAAATCACTGGAGATTGGAGAACTTGCACTCAGAACCACTGTCAGGACAGCAGCCCAACTGAGCATGGGAGCTGGTAGAGACAACACCATTCACGCTGCAGAGACCCTTGCACAGCCACGTTATCCAAAAAGCTTAAACTCTGGGGCTCCTAGGGGTCTGAAGACTGGCAAAACAAGGCAGAATGTCTGCTACTCCTACAGCAGTGTGTGTGTCCTCACAGAGGGACATCACCAGCAACACTGAGTGAAAGCTCGCCCCATAAGCAGACCGTTCACTGTCGAAACTGAGATGGTTCTGACAGTGAAAGCCTTAGAAAACCTCACAGCACCTTCCAGTACCTGAAAAAGGGGGTCTGCAAGAGAGCTGGAAAGGGAGTTTTTGCAAGGGCATGGAGATGAGAAGGGGGAATGGCTTGAAACTGAAAGTAGGTTGAAATTAGATATTAGGTAGAGATTCTTTACTGTGAGGGTGGTGAGGCACTCGAACAGGTTACCCAGAGAAGCTGTGGATGCTCCTAGAAGTGTTCAAGGCCAGGCTGGATGGGGCTTTGGGCAACTTGGTCTGCTGGAAGGTGTCTGTGGCCATGGCAGCAGGCTAGGAACTAGATGATATTTAGTTTTCCTTCCAACCCAAGCCATTCTATGATTTTACAATTGAAGAACATTGCACTGGGCATTAAGAAGTTCCAAAACTCTACATCAGGAGCTCCAAGTAAGCTAGAGTGCTAAACATTAGAGATGATTAAATGTGAGGGTACCTCTCACAAGTAAGTTCCAAACACTGATGTTCCTGTGTGTGAACACTTAGAGTAGAGATCCATACAGAGAGAAAGCAATTAATATATAATAGTTCTATTTTGGAGTGGCCTAATTTTAACCATATAAAAATGTTATAGCTGAACAATACATGATAATCTGTAACAAAATAAAATTGAGTGTTTCTGTTCCTTAACTGGAAACAACCACTTTCTCAAATCACACAACCACTCCTGTGGCAGCTAAAACGAAAACATTTGGAACCACAAAAGCTATATAAATTCATTCTGATGTTATTTATCTCTGGGCTTTTTTTCATTTACAGCAGAACAATGGATTAAAACATTAAGAACTGCAAACATCATTACTTCTTTTGCTCCCCAGTAAAATAGTGGGTTTGACTTAACTTACATCTTGCCAGGAAAAGTTACCATTTTTAAATGTAATAAAATATTGGGAACTCAGTGTTCCTTTCCAAGACAGTGCACAGCAAGTGCTTCCCTTTGATTCCTCTGCAAATGCTGTCAAAAGCTTTTGCTTCTGCCTGCCTGCTATGTCAGGCAGTTGCTATCATACATTTTTACTGAAGCTCTCTCCACCTCCAATGACCAGAAAAAAATAATGACTCACTTGTCTACTGAGAGTTTGAACACGGGATAAGAATTTGAAACCAATATTTTGAAAGAAAGACAATGGTTAACATTGATGAGATGGAGAGATAAAACTTTATCCTCAGGTCTAGTGTTGAAGCAAACTGGACACGCAGGAGAAAGAAACAAAAATAAAAACTCCAGCAAACTTTTTCCTAAAGTTATCAATCTAAAAGTCTATGACAAGCAGATTAGAAAAATCTTCCAAATTGAATTTGCTATTGAATTAGATTTAATCACTAATGTGAGAGCAGGAGGAAAGGGAACATTCATTATTTTATAAGACAAATCACTGAGCAAAGCAATATACAAAGATGACATCCATAGCCTAAAGGTGCCAGTGATCTGAGTCAGAATGACATCACAGGCCAATTTTGTATTTTTATATTTGCAAATATGATTTTTATGTGAACTACTTCTTCATAGTCCAAAACTATAAATAAAACACACTTACATAGCAGGTACACAAAACCTGTTATCTAGGGTTGCTTGGGTGCTTTTGGGTGTTGAGGCTTTTTGGTTGGTTGTTTTTGTTTTGTTTGTTTTATATAAATGGAAATAGTTTGTTTCCAAACTTAATACATTCCTTTTAGATGTCTTTTGCTGATAATTTTTAGCTGCACTCTGCTGCAAAGGAAATAATCTGCACTCAATGCTCAATTCAATTATTATTCCAGAGTAATATTACCTTCTCAGCATGTTAAACCAGACAGGAACAGCCTTGCTTTCCCTAGTTAGGGAAAAACAAGCTTTTGCAATATCCATTAATTTTAATTTTGAGTATTTAGAATACTAAATATTTTAACTGCCTATCATAGAAGACACAAAATCTGATCTTCCATTAAAAGTGGCATACATATATATTATTGAATATCGCAATGTCTTAGAGAACCAAGGGGTCTCTGTGACAATCTCTAGGTATTTAGTGGCACTCCTTCCTACCTACTAAACTCTCCTTACCACCACCCACCCCTGGCAAATGCTTCTTTCTTCATTTCCATGATACCATCTTGCAGGAGGCCTTTATAAGTTCCACAGAAGAACATTTTCTTACTCTCTCACACATTTTGGAAGGACAAATCATTTACTAAAGATACCTGCACCACAAATTTGCTACCTTATTAGCTGACCAAAGCTTTATTCTTGAAAATGGTCATTCTGGAGACAAGCTCAAAATAATGTAAAATCAGTGTTCACCAAAAAAAAGCCCAAGAAACAAAACAAAACAAAAAACCAAAAAAACCACCACCACCACAAAAAAAAAAAAAAAAACCAAACAAAAAAACCCCCAAACAAACAAACAAAAAAAACCAACCAAAAAAACCCCAAAACCCAGAGAGAGAAATGAAGGGGAAAAAGGAGAAAGAACACAAAACATCCACCACATTTAATCTGCTTAAATAAAATGAAGCAAGGAAAGGTCCTTGCTCCTCATTCTCAGCAGATTCTCTGGCACATGCCCTGTTGAGGTTTCAAGTTGCTACATTCCCTTATATTGAAGCTTATGCTCAAGAAGAAAATCTCCTGATCATTCAGCAGCAGTTCTTCTAACTAATCAGTGTGGAATTCCCCACATATATTCGCCAGATATAATTTCTCCTTTCTGCTAAAATATGGCTACTTTGAACCTAGCCAGCCATTTCAAACCACCAACCTGGTTCAAATCTGCACTGGTGAAGAAAGCAGCATCTCTGCTCCCTCATCCCAGAGCACTCAGTTGGCTACACCACGATCCAGCTCAGGAGCTGCTGTGGAGTCAATAGTCCCGTGAAAGCCAGGGGCTCCTTTTGAGCACTATGGATTCAGCTCACCTTCCATCAGTGCAGTACACACTGATAGACATTTGTACTTACAGATACCATTTCACATTCAGAGAAGGTACTTCTTGCAGCATCCTCCCTCCCAAGATGGACATTTATTGGTAGCTATTCATACTAGTGAATGGAAAACTTGTCCACTTGAGGCTATAAAATCAAATACATTTTGGGGTGGTAAGTCCCCCCAGTGGATCATTTCACTGATGTGGATCATTTCACTGATATAGATCACTGAGGAGCTGCACATGCACTTTTACCAGCCTAACACAGCACACAGAGCAGAGCTGGGTCAGAAGACCTATATGTTGACATTCCCTAACCCACACCAGTCCTCTCTGCTAGACATTTTCCACTGCTGCTCACACAGACAGATACTGCTCTTCCCTCTCCTCAACCCTGAAGAGCTTGATCTCTTCTCAGTGAAAGGTATTTCTATTTTGGGACCATGTTCTGTTTTAATAGCTTCTAAATTTTAAACCAGAAATTATACTACAGTGCAGTGTGGAAAGTGGTAGATTCTGGTTTGCTATCTATCTCTGAAGTAGTAAAAACTGGCAGGTCCACATCTAGATAGACCACTAATTGTTTCTTTAAAACCTTGTATCCTTTTATGCTGTATAGATATGTATATATTCATGTGCATGTGTGTGCACAAATACTAATATATATTAGAGTGTATTGGCTGGTATCCTTGCCCATGGCAGGGGGGTTGGAACTGGAGGATCTTTAAGGTCCCTTCCAACCCAAGCCATTCTGTGATTCTATATTTGTCCTGATGTGTTTGTACACAAAAGTCTACATACTATAATCATACTTCTGAGTATGTGAGGTGCTTATTGCTACTACACATGAAAATCATGGTTTAAAAAGCACATAAACCATTCTTTCTAGATTAACACAAAACTACTGTCCAGAAACCAATCACAAAAATTCTTTTTATGCATATTAAATTTAGCTTTTCTAGAAATCAGCACCAACCCAGAGGCATACATTTGCACAAAGGATGCTACTGCTCCTTGAGCCCACTAGAGCTACTAAAACATCAAATATATCTTGTGTACCTCACAAACCTTTACAATTTAAAGAGGGGTAAAAAACCTGCTAATTTCTGTTCCAGCCTTACAATAATAAAAGATAAAAGTGGTTCAAGACACTGACCATCGCATTAATATGTCAGTATATATTATTGAATATTATTAATCCCTTCAAGTAGATTATTATCCAAAGGAGATGCATTTTCCAACTGGAACAAACTGCTCATTCTTATATCAGAGGAAATTTAGAATTTCACACCATTTGCAGGAGTTTTGCCCTAAAAGATTCCATATCTTACTGCCACCAGAACCCACCCACAAAAATATATAGCAGAGAAGAAATGTTTTAAACCATTACAACATTTTGCACAAGAAAAACCCATGACAGAACCTTGAAGGTGATTAGAGCATGCACAATCTACGTACTCATCACAAAAAACCCTCCCTCCAAGTATTTTAAAAAATTAATTTCTTATATTAAAAAAATAATCCATGTGAAATATAAAAATATTTGAGGTTATACACACAAATGGGTGTAATGAATGCTTGGTAGTCACATGCCTGTATTGTCAGATACAAGAATAATTATTTCATGGAATGCACATGGATGATTTATTAGCTTCAAGGGACTAAAAGTAGTAAATCTTTCACTTAGCAATTTACACACTTCTCTAACCCTGGCACAGAAATTACTGCTGTCTATACTACAAAACATGCTTGCACTTTGCTCAAGTCCCATTTACAGAACCCATGGAATGAAGCAGAGCAATAGCACCTTACAAAGTCATGGCTGTTCAGAAGCAGTATCAGCTTTCCTCACAGTAAAATTGGATATACAATAAACACAGACTAGACAGCTAGTAAGTTACTGCATGCCACTGAAATTGCAACAACACAAACCCCTATAATTGCCACCGTGAAATAAAACCAAAAGAGAAGATTAGCATCAAGTGTTGGTCTCCAGTAGCTCACTCATTCAGATATGAGTAGACTACCAAACCCACCTAACTCTGAACACAGAGAAGTGACTCAAACCACACTACTTGTCTTTCCTTCTCCGCTCAATTCATACTGGTCCTGCCAGTGAATGAACAGAACAATGAAACTTGTTTCCAATTGTTGGCCTCAGCACATGTCTACATGACAAAAATAGGGGTGTTAAAGTGTTAAGAATTTTCTAGAGACAATCTCTTTGTATAAAAGATGGCTACAGAAAGGTCCAGTTTGAACTTTTCCTGAATTACTTAAAAAAACCCAAAAGGGTCCCAATGAGAGGAAGCAAACCAAAACAACACATCAACAAGCACTTATCACTGTAATAACTGATGCCAGCATCATTTCATACACAGCCATTTACTAGCTGCTCCCAAAAGAAGACCAATTAAAAGGTAACATTATTTTTAAAATCTTATCTTTTCTCTGAAAATTGCAAGTTTTGAGTGTTTTAACCATAACCTAATGAAAAGGGCATTCAGTGATCAAACTGAGTAAATACATTTTTCCAGAAAATTTTTTTTCAGATAATGCCAAAACTTAACATAGATCCCATCAGCTGAACTTTCCTCATATCAGCTCTTAGCTACATGGTCTGATGCAATGCAACAGCCGCTCTCCAAACTCCACGTATGTGACAAAAAACACAAACCTCCAGAGCTGTAAAGGTCAGAATAGATGAGCCAGCTCACTTGTGTGGGCTCTTAAAAGAGCTGCAAAAATGTTAGCCACTTAATTATTCCCCAAGTATTACTCAAATGGAAGCACAGTAGATATTGCTTGTAAAAGTGCAGTATTGCTAATTGTAATGTGTTTTGACAATTAGATCCTTCTTTGCAACCAGACTCCTACCCAGCAGCCTTTTCTGCAAGACCAAGAATGTAGACACTAATCACTATCTATGTATGATTACTTCTGCATAAAATGATGTTAGCATCACATTTTTTCTAATGAACATGGATTGGATGTTGGATTTTGTGCATGCTCTGACACACCTGGGAAAGCATAACAATATTTTGGGCAGTTTCTTCCTTTAAGTTCTCAGCTGAGTTACATCAATTCTTCTGAGTTTAACTCATTTTGTGCACAAGGTACATTTAGAGATATCTGAAAAATAAGCTAAGATATTTGTTTCCAGGAATGTTGATGACACCGATCAGATTTATTTTCTAATTTCTGTTGTGTAGGAGATGCTGAAAAGCCCACAAATAGTGACAACACTTGAAACCATCCAGTGACAGATAAAAAATTTCCCCCACAGGCTCTAAACCAGTTTCACTGGGTAGAAACTAATCTTGGGGATAAATATCAGAGAATGGTTTGGAAAACATAATCTAGTTCCAGTGCTCCTGACAAGGGCAGGGACACGTTTCACTAGACCAGATTGCTCAAAGCCCCATCCAACCTGGCATTGAACACTTCCAGGGATATGGCATCCACAGCTTCTCTGGGCACAATGGGGCATCCACAACTACTTAGTGACAATATTCTTACCTTTACACTGACAACAACACACCTTGAACTAGCTACAACTGCTAGAACAGCTATCATTCACTACATACAAACCCCCTTCTTAAATTAGTAGCAGTAAAGCTGAATAGTATGAAAACCTAGAACAGCAAAATCAGTGAAAAAATCTTCCCAGTTTAAACATCACTGCAGCACAATTTCACCTATTTCTTACCCTAGGTGCTGGATAAACACATTGGCATGACTGCTGGGATAAAACATGGCTCCAGCTCAGAAACCAGCACACCCATAGCCAGGCCCGCAGCTCCCGAAGATGCCATCATACACATGTCCCAGGTTGCACACACGGCTTTTGCCGGCATTAAGGCTGCATAGCATCAGCAAGTGGTTGCACAGAATATAACCAAAAAATCTTCCTACATACAAATGTTCCTGTGTTTAAAAATAATGAGTGCTGTTGCACTCTACTTTTTAGAAAGTCATGGCATGCTATCAGTCTTTTTTCCTCAGAGGTGATCCTGCTTGTCCACATTAGCAATCTATTAAGTACTGTTTTAAAAGCACAAAGGGAATGAACCTAAACTAATAAAAGCCTTTTCTCTCACTGTGTTCTTGTGAACCTCTCCTTATGCTTTTTACAAAAGCCAGGGAAAATACATTGATTTGGGTGTGAGTATTGGCTACCAAATACTACCCTACAAAATAACATTTTTTCCAGCATAATTCATTGAAGATTCTTGTCATTTAAAAAACCCAACACAGTATGAAGTGCCATTTTCATTTAACAAAAATCTAATCTGAAAAGCTTATATGCGAGAGACATACCCAAACACTAACAAACACAAAAAAATAGAACAAGATTATTTTTGAGAACAATCAAACAATAAACTCATCAGAAGATGGTGAATATTTGAGGCAAGGTCTTTCAAAAGGAAACAAAGTGAGGAGAAGATGATATACAAACAGCATAAACATAATCACACTCCATACATGTGCTAACAGACATAGGGTCATTAGAAATGTGATTCTTAGCAACTTGAACTGGAAAAAAGCACAGAAGTCTCTGGAAAATTTCTTCCTCCATGATATCAGACTGTAAATTTCACTAACAGGAGAGCTCTTCAGTTGCAGCACCAGAGTTAAATACTACAAAATATTTTTTGTCCCGTTAACTCTTTTCCTTCTTTTTCTGAAGCCACAAAATATTTTGCAGCAGGCTCTGCCTTTAAGCCGTTATCCCAGTAACTCACAGGCATTTTCTGCTCAGGGAGGGAAGATGCACTAGATCAGGACTAGTTATTCTTACTGGCAGCAAAACTCTTCAAATATTGTACACAGTTTCCGTGAATGCTACAAAAGTCAAAAGTGACAAAAGGGGGATAAATGCAGCCTGTCTGTGGTGCTGCAGGCACACAGCACACTCAAACCTCATGGCTCCATAAACTCCAATCCCGAGTGGCATTGTCAGGATCTTCTGCCAGCCATTACTACTACTAGTAGAAATCCTTTCAAGAAAAAAAAAAATTGCCCTGGCTGAGGTGAGGGACCAGAAATGATCTCTTACTTGAGAACAGAAACAACTCATGCTCCTCCTCCTCCTAACTCCTGAAGAAATATTTAAATGCATACATTGATGGATGACTGCAATATTCCATTTCAGAATTATTCCATTCAGAGAAAAAAGTGAGTATATTAATGTACTAATATTTTTTTGTGCCCAAAAAAGAAATTTAAAATTGTGTCTATTTTTTTCAAAGCTGCAGATTTCAAGACTTTCATTAGGTTAATTAAAAAAAAAAAAAAAAAAAAGGATTTCCAGTACAACACAGACCTTGAAGACTATTACAGCATTATGGGACACTGTTAGAGCTCAGTTTTATTCTGCTATTGGGGACTGCAATGATGGCAGACTCAATAAGATTTCATCTTACATCATGTTAAACGTTCAACCACCACCACTTAGGAAATTCAGAGCTACATCTGGGTAACCAGCTAAGTGCTATCATCTTACAATCAATCCTCATTACAGGGTATAACACAGAATGACACTATGGGATAATAACAGGAAGAAAAATAAATGCACATCTAGAACCAATCTAGAAAATAAGCATATATTCTTTTTTTTTTCTGTTTTAAGATAAATTTAAAAATGGAAATGAGAAGTTTTACTCCATACAGTAGGAGTTGTGTTTCTAATCTAATTCTAATTCTACTTAGCCTAGACTAGAGAATTACAAAATGCATAAATGAGGGACTTTGAGTCCCCCCTTCAAAAAAGGAAAATAAAATCACAAGAGCATAATTTAGATGTGAAGCAATATTTTTTTTTTAATCTCAATGTCATGTTCTTTGATATAAACATATTGTCTGGACATACATAATTTAGTGGGAAAATTACAGAAAAGGAAACACCATAATCAGGATAGTCAAGTCCAGTACTTTAATAAAAGCCTCATCTAAAATCTTCTATTTTCTTCTACACTGCCTTTCAATCCACATGCAAAAATAGCATAAATTTATAGTAGAAAATGAGGATGTATACCTCATCTTCACTGCGGTACAGGAAACCTACAGACCTCTAAAAGCAATATAGGCTGAAAAAACCAAGCCATAGATGTGTGTAATACATACAATTTAATGATATATATGTTTAATTACCAGAAAAATTTTATATACAACTTAAGACCAGAGTAAAATCTGCTTTCTCAATATACAAGTGAAAAGAAGTGAGATGAGAAGGGATATCGAAACTAAAGCAAAGACCTGTGTTTGACTATACTCTCTAGGGTTTATTTTGGGGATGCTGGCACACATTATGACCACTTGCAAACTGATTATGCATAGAAAAGAATTTCTGACTCATGTACAAGTGTATAAGCTACAGCAATCAATCAAGGGTTCAAGAAGAGGATATTTTAACACCACTGAAATCCTACAGTGTAAAGGCAACCTAAATTCCCCAAATTGTGTATATGACCTGCCAAGGTCATTGGGACAACACAGAATCTTCCACCTTCTCTCCCATACTTTAAATACAGTGCTGATTGTAAAGGTATTGTTTTAAAACCACAGTGGAACTTAGAAGAATCTAGCTGCAATATTCATCATTTTGGGAAACATTATGAGTACTTTGCAAGCAAACTGCTACTTATTTCACAACATTTTTTAACCTAGTATTGTGTTTGGTAAAAAGAGTCCCATGCTATTTCTCTTTTATTACTGCATTAGAGAACAGATGCCCTTGGAGAATATTCTGTAAATGTTTTTAATAATATTAAGCTTCAGACATAATTTATAGCCAAGATCCTAAGCATAGCTAAATCACACTAGCAACAACTTTCTTTAAAATACTCAGACAAAAAGCATTCAAACTCCACAGATGCAAAAGCAAAAGTTAGTCAAAGAACACAATTTCCCCGTATATGCAAGACCTGAAGGAGAAGGTTCAAGTTCAGTGGAGGTGGAGAAGACCATGCACAATTATCCTTCTCTTCCTCAAGCTTAAAACACTTTTGCTAACACTTGTACTAGACACTCACAATGACTATAAAATAATTGTGTACCAAACTCTGCTGTGTTTATCTTTGTTTTATCTAAACAACAGTCTAAGTGATGAAGGCTGAGAGAGGTGGGGGAAGAGAAGGCTCTGGGGTGACATAGCACCTTCCAGTACCTAAAGGGGCTACAAGACAGCAGGAGTGGGACTTTCTATAAGGGCATGGAGTGATAAGGACAAGGGGGAATGGCTTTAAACTGAAGGAGGGTAGAATTGGTTTGGATGTTAGGAAGCAATTCTTTACAGTGAGGGTGGTGAGGCACTGGATCAGGCTGCCCAGAGAGGTTATGGGTGCTCCATCCCTGAATGTCTTCAAGGCCAGGTCAGAAAGGTATTTGAGCCACCTGGTTTAGTGGAAAGTGTCTCTGCCCAGGGCAGAGAGTTGGAACTGGATGGTCTTCAAGGTCCCTTCCAACCCAAATTATTCTATGATTCTATGAAGACGATATATGTCACTTCAAAAGAACAGAGGTTGGCAATAGCCTTCTCTAAAATAAGGAATATAATTTTTGTTTCATAATAGAGAAAGGAATGTGGGAAAGCAAATGAAAACCAGGATTGCTACCACAGGGTAACAAAAGTGCATGGACAAAGCTGATTATTACCATGTAGTTTTTCATGCTTGTATAGTATGCAACTAGAACATATAGATTCTACTTAAACATAGGACAAAGTAATGGCATAATTTAAAATCCATCCAAAAGACCAGTAATTACATACTTAAGTATACTTAATCAGAAACCAAGTTAATCACATTTTAGTCTAATATTTTTTCTTCTTTTAACTATACAATTCCCCCACCCAAAGCACAAAATTAAGACTAATACTAAAACCCATTAATTTATAGTATTTATCATAAAATTACCTTGGTTCTCAAAATTGATTTATTCATTTCAGCCCACTCTAAATATTATATTAGCTAAATCTAATGGATGCAGCTAGTGCTTAAATAAAATTAACCTCAGTCAACATCAGTCTTAAAGACAATCAAGAAGTTTCCACAATCAAGGAATAATTTTACATAAAAACTAGACAGACTAAGACACTAGAACAATAAGAGATTGATAGGCTGCAGTATTAAGTAACAGCACAATAGCTCTCACAAAGTTGTAAAGAAGAAGCTGTAAACACAACAGAAACTTCTGAATTTATGCAACAGTGTATTCTCTTGACAAACACCTTCAAATTTTGATACTATGAGACATGACACAATGTTATCACTAATAAATATAGTACCATTTCATGATCACTTTTACTGAGACAGAAACACACTTTCTTCCTTTTTACATTTCTGCAGCTTCCTCATAGTATTTTTAATAAAAATTTAATACCTCCAAATGTAATTTAATTCAGTGGAGGCATATGAATGAAAATTGATTTTTCATCATTTCCTTAGGAAGTAACAACTTCTTCACATATCAGAAAATACAACAGATGTCCCACAATATACACCAAATATATCTGTATGGTTAGAAGATTCACTTTGAAACACAGAATGAATGTATAGAAAAAATGGTGAGTAATATAATGAAAATTTGGACAGGAAAGATGAAAGTGTTAAACGAATGAAGGTTAAAAGCAATAGCATTTCACATTCCAGCTGGTATTTTATGATTGAAAGCAACAGGACAACAGGCATCCCTGCAGGTTTTAGTGGAAAGTTAGAGTGATCATTTGCCTCAGTGGACCTTAAAAACATGGTTTTCCAGTTTCCCCTCTTCCAACCACTCATTCCCACTACTTTCTTTGTACCAGCACACTAGTGATCACAAAGTCATGAACTTAGATCAGACTAAAGTTGCCTTTTTTTGGTGCGTTATGGCCATTGCAAAGGAGGATGCACAACTGCACACATGGTGGCTTTAACCCCTTCAATGGATGCACAAACTTGCACACACAGATCAGTGTGTTTTTGTGGCCAAGAAGACCAAAGGTATCCTGAGGTGCATCAGGAGGACCCTTGACAGCAGGTTGAGGGAGGTGATCCTGCCCCTCTGCTCAGCCCTGGTGAGGTCTCACCTGGAGTGCTGTGCTCTGTTCTGGGCTCCTCAGGACAAGGCAGATGTGGAGCTCCTGAAATGTGTCCAGTGGAGGAAAACAAAGATAATTAAGGGACTGGAGCATCTCTCTTACGAGGAAACGCTGAGGGAGCTGGGCCTGTTCAGCCTCCAAAAGAGTTGACAGAGAGGGGACCTCATCAATGTCTATCAGTATCTGCAGGGAGGTGTCAGAAGATGGACCAGGCTCTGGTCAGTGGTGCCCAGCAATAGGACAAGAGGCAATGGGCAGAAACTGATGCCCAGGAAGTTCCACCTGAACATGAGGAAGAACTTCCTTACTGTGTGGGTGACTGAGCACTGGAACAGATTGTCCAGAGAGGGTGTGGAGTCTCTCTCACTAAAGATATTCAAGAAACTTCTGGACACAATCCTGTGCCGTGTGCTCTGGAATGACCCTGCTTGAGCAGGGACATTGGACCAGAAGACCCACTGTGGTCCCTTCCAACCTTACCCATTTTGGGACTCCGTGAAAATTGCTGTGTGATCCGAGAAGACAGATTGTATTTCATATTTCAACTACATAAAGATCCATTCCATCTGAGCTGCATCCCTTGCAATCCACCTACTTTTAATCTGTGAAGATACACTATGAGACTGTAAAACTAGAATGCTTAGAAAACAACTCTGCCAGAAGGCAGCAATATCCATGCACACAGAGGTTGAATTCCAGCTTCTCCTTCACCAAGCAGGGGTGACTCTGTCTATAGATTTCCTGTTTAAATCTCATATTGTTTCTCTTGATTTTAAAATGGTTCTACCTTTCAGAAATTCAGTCAACTATTTAAACTACAGTAACTCACTGCTGTTCCTTACGCCATTTCTCATGATTTTCACAAGTGCATAAACCATGGCTGAAGGATGGTCTGAAGTTTTACATTTGCAGCTACAGAGTTACTGCACTTGACAATATCAATGGAGCAAAATCTGAAAAGCACTTTATGCAACTTCCAGTGTTCTGTATTATTAACTGTCTGGTAACCTGGTTTAAATACCTCCTGCTGCTTTTATAAGATCATTTATCTGCTACACCAGACATCACTCCAAGCAGACAGCACTTCCTCTCAGCACACTTCTTGCTCAGAGAAAGGTGGTATTTAATAACGGGGAGTTTAGTTCTGGAGGCCAGATGCTGGCCTCAATAGAGCACTAAACAGACAACAAACACTAAGTGGTGCAACAGAAGTTGTGGGAAATTGACAGTAGCTTTTCTAGAAATACTTCACCTTGAATTTCCTTTCACAGAGCAGCTCCTTCAAAAGTCTCACCTATTCCTCTTTCTTACCCAAGACAGTAAGTATAGCCCTTCAGATCTCTGCAGAGCAGCCACAGCAGGCACAAACTCCATCTCTAGAGAGGAGCACATGGCAAGACAGAGGCCAAGCACCCTGCCTGGCCTCAGAGGTCTATAAAAATCCCAAATGGCAAAGTGGGGTGGATATCCAATGGCTGAACACAGTCTGTTCTAACATAAAGGGCAGAGGACTTTAAACAAACCAGCAGGCAGCAAATTAAGAAAAAAAAAAAAAAAAAAAGGTATATTGCTTTGTATCACATAGGGTGAGCTGTGGAACTCCTTGTGAATTCAAAAATTATGCATACTTTGAAAAATAGAAGACAAAATGGGTAAAGTCATGGAAGAAAAATTCAGTATGGCCTTTAAATATAAATTTAATATCTTCATTCTGACATATCCTGAGCTTCATGTTACTGGAGGTCATATTGGAAAAGGTATCTCTACAACTCTGCCCTTTTCCTACACTCTTCTCTTATCCTCTACTGTTGGCAATGTCAGAAAAGCTCCTGGGCTTTTATCGACTCCTGCACTACACCATCACAGCTGTTCTTCCCCTCACTAATGGCATTTCTGTTATGTCAGCTGTAACAAGAAGGAATTCACCAGCAGATAACCATATATGCACAATACCAGACAAACCTCAGTAAAAAGATGGAAATAAAAAGCCCACAAAAGCCCTGTAGAAAATTAAGACAATTTTTTCTCTTCAGATCTGAGAAACAGATATCATTGGAAATGCCCCAAAAGTTATTTACATAGAGAAGAGGGAAGATTTTCTGAAAGGTTTAACAGTAACTAAGTAGCAAGGAATTAACTGAACAATTACGTTCACCACAGCAATGAAACGTCATATATTTTGGTTTTTAATTGTACATAACCCTTAGACATTACTCCAGTTCTACAAATTATATTGATGTGCTCCATCAAAATCAAATTATTAAACTCAAAGCAAAATACACAATTTGTTCAAAATTCCATTGCATATTTTACAGTATGTTTTAAACTAAAAAAGAGAACAGAACCTGATTGTTTCATGTATAGATTGGAGAATGTTTTATATCATATAAAAAGACAAGCTGTGATTTCTTGCCAGTCTTTACAAGGATAGCTGTCTGATATTGTAACTTTTGCCCTACACCAACCAAGAGCGAAAGTTAATTAACTTCTTTATATGACTCAAGGACATCCAGTCTTTATGAAGCGAATGGAAAGTTACTGAACTAATGCATGAAATTGAAACACTAAGAGTAGAAAGTTTTCCCAGAAAGCCATTTTGTTTTAATAAAATCCATAATCCTTTAGAAAAAAATGAACTGACTGTTATTAAGTTAGCTCTTAGCCTTTTAAGATTAACATTTTTAATATAGATTTTTTTATACATATACTTTTTTGGAAAGAAGCTTGGTGCATCAGACACTGGAGAAACCTACCAATTAGAACAAGTAATGCTGCATTTGAGAAGTATCTACCCTGACCCAGAATGTTTTGACAAACAAACAAACAAAAAAAATTTTTGGTGAACACCTACCAGGAAAACACAATAAAATTCCAGTTTGTATCATCACAGGTTTGGACTAAATTGAGGGTAGGGAAAAGACATAGTAGTGATGCTACCTTTAAATCAGAAGGTCTTGGTTTAATCACAACAGCTTTTATGCAACTCCAGCTGAAAATATCCCTGTTCAAAAACCGGTGGAACTGCATACCAAGAGAAATATCACTGCAAACTGCTTCTACACTCTTTCCATAAGCATCCATTTCTCACCTTGGCTAGAGACAGCTATGGGATGAGCAAGCAAAGGTACTTACATTCCCATGACCATAAATCTTTCCTTGTGAATTCACAAGAGAATATTGTAGGATTCTATTTTTGTCTTGGCTTATTACAAGTTACCAGCACGAAGCTAGAACAGAGTAAATCCTACACCTGGCAACTGCAGTGTTTCAAAGCTTTCATGAACGTCGCATTGTTTGCCTGCCTGCAAGCCAGTAGTGCACAGAATGCTAAGGGCTGTATCCGAGCAGGGCTGAAGGCAGGACACAAATAGAACGGAGCAGTAGAAAAGAAAGCTGTGTGCAATGATGCAAAAAAATCCTATTGCTGATTTGTATTCTGCCTGAATACGAGGAAGAAAGTAAGAAAACCTCCAGCTCATTCACATGAGGAATATAAATAGAAGATTCAGTAAAGAACTACTTTTCTAAGCATTCGCATTTGGAACATGTTCAAATTCTAGTTATATACTGAATAATCATAAAAGGCAACACTTGTTAATCACAAAATCGGAGAGTTCCAGAATTTGGAAATAGACTGATTTAATGCCAATGTTACATACACTTTGTATAATATACAAAATAAAATCATAGTTAAATAAAATACAGTAGGGGATGGCAATTGCAGATAACCAGCTCCCAGGGTGGATGTGATTGTATGGTACATTTCACAATAGTTATAAAAAGATGAAAGGCAGAGCTTGAGGACCGAAAAAAAAAGGATTATTTTACAATCAACTGACAAAGTCATAGGCACTGAGGAAATAATACAAACAGAAGAAAAAGAAGCAGCACAGTGAAAAAGCATTTAAATACACACCATAATAAGGAAAGATGAACTGATTTGCAATCCCGAATCTTTTCAAGGAGTATATATGACTTGCACCTGCCTCATCAGGATGGTGCACAAAAACAAAGCCCTTTAGAGAACATCAGCAGGGAACTCCTAGGTGAAGCTTTGCTGTTGTTTAATGGAGGAAAAGCAAACAAACAACCATCCCACGTATCTGTGCTGCTCCATGAAATAGAAAACATATCTATAGCCACAAGTAGAACCCAGTATTAGGATAGGATCTGTGAAACAAAATAGCTTATGCACACAAGATACATTTCAAAAGCAGACCAGATCTAAACTGCTCAGTGCACTGAATGCTCAGTAACACCTGAGAGTGCATCCTCCAGTTGATTTTCATACAAAATTAAGCCAGCTTTGTCTACTATAAACCTGCTCCATGATATAAAACACAGAACAGTAAGAGGGATAATAAGGAAATTTCATTCAAAACAGCATTCATGCTCCAAACTAGGACACAAAAGTGTTGAAAATCAAGACCCCTATCAAAGACTTCTAACTGTCAGATGAGTCTGATTTTCAGAAGGCAATAGTTGGATGACCATGCTTGCTCATCCTCCACTTCTATAAATTTTATGTTCATTTCTATACATTCTATTAATTCATTATTCCTTGAAAGTGGGAACTGTGGGTTACAGGTTATGCAGAAAAGGGCAGATATGACCGAGTTACTACACAAAGGGGCAACAGACCCTCTTGATAACAGGATTCAGAGGGTTCCACAAAAAAAAAAAAAAACCAAACCAAAACCAAAACCTAAAGTATACTCGTTATATCTCAATGAAGATTTACTATCTTTAGACATATAATTTAGCAAATAAACTTCTTTTGAACTGAAATCTGTAAAGATCCTAATGGGCATGTTAGATATATCCAGAGCCTACCTTGTACTACTCTTAACCACACCCAAAAGACAGCAGAGGAAAAAGACAACCATGCACACAAACTCCATCCAAATGGCTCATGTGTTGCCTATTCCAGCAGCTCAGTAAAGGTGAGGTTCCACATTCCTAGTTCTGGCCAAGACAAAGGTTGAGTGTGTACTTCCAGAAGACAGAGAGCACAAAGGGCTCCTCATGCCAGGCTCCACTACAGCTGACATGGACAAAAGTCCATCCTTGCAGTGTGATGTGCCTCGTGCACATGGCCTTCAACCTCATAGTGTCTGCAGAAGTTGGCCTGGACCTGTGAGTTGCTCTCTCAGCCAACTGGCAGATCTTCTGTTCTCTGTCTCTCCCGGATTTAAGGCTGCCTCAATACCTGGCTCCAAGCTGCTGAGCTGCTCTGCAGGCCAATACCAGCCCTGCTGGCGGTGCACACTGACACCTCCACACAGGGCACGTGCTCCAGCTGATTGCACCCCAAGGTACAGGGGCCCCTAGGACCCAATGGTCCCCTTCCAGTTGGAACTGTGGGCTCACACTGGCACTTAATACTCCATATATACAAATGTATTTAGAAGAGAGCCCCCTCACCCAGCAATATATGACTAGCCTCTTTATTCCCCTATTCTGCTCTCCTATGCTTCTTCCACTTCAAATCACCTCGAACCCTCCTTTACAAAATCACAAACCCTGCCTTTTGCCCTTCCCCTAAACATTCCATAATACATCCTGAAGAATTTATGGATGCTCTTCCCCTCCACCCCATAATAAATCTTGTGGACCTTACCACCTTCCTGTGGAAGACTTGGGAAGAAACAGGTCAGGATGCTCCATTTCTCAGACTATTTTCCCATCCGTTACCATTCCACTGGGTCCCTTTGTAGTTTTGGAGATAAGTCTTTTACCACACAGCCTAATTTATCCCCTGGCTTTCAGAGTAAAGCTAGAGAGGCCAGCATCATTATACACCTTGTAGCTCAGATACTCGGGAGTTAAGGTGATGTCATTTGGAACAGGCTATCCAGGGAACTGGTGGGGTTGCCATCCCCAAAAGCATTCAAAAGCATGTGGATGTAACACTTGAGGACACAGTTTAGTGGTGAACATGGTGGTGATGCTGGGTTGACAGTTGGACTTGATGATCTTAGTGGTCTTTTCCAATATTAACAATTTCATTCCATATAAAAAAAAAGTTGTTTTTTATAAAGGTCTATTTTAAAGCTGGTAAATCATCAGAAACCTACTAGGATGTACATGCCATTCCCTTTCTCCTTAAAAATGGAGAAAAGGAATTAATTTCTACAGCAATAAGGACTTGACCAATTAATGACAACTTCCCCATAGATCATATAGTGTAAAAATGAAAAAAAAAACCAAAAAAAAAACCTCAAAAAAAACCCCCCAAAAAACCCAAAAAACCAAAACCACACAACAAAAGAGGAAGTCAAATCATGGCAAAGACAGGCATATTCTTACTTATATTGCCAAAGTGCCCAAGCAGAAGCCAAACTCCTTTGGGTAAGAACTCTGCAAGTGTCAAATGAAGTCTGTGATCTGACAGAGGCAACATATGAAAGAAAATGAAAATGCTTTCCCACACAGAGGAGGAGGAGTACAACAAGACAGCACTTGATAGCATGAGAGACAGCACTCTTTTCAAGTCTCTACCGACAACATAAAAGAGATATATGTAACATTTGAGCCCACTCATAGGGAGTCCCTAGCATGGATCAGAGGCAACATGAAGTCAAAGAAGATCCCTTTAAGTCTACAAGAAAAAGAACACAGAAGGCCAGAGCCTAGTACAGACACATGTGGAAGACAGCAAGAGACAATAGGTTAAAAGTGGAAAGCTGTAAGGTTACTCCTCCCCCCAAGGTAAAAGCAAAGCTGAGGGTGTATATACAAGCCAGCACAGCTATTTTAGAGGAAATCAAGGAAATCAACCCATTTCTCACAAGAACTGTTCAAGATAACACACGTTCTTCATCTGTATCCCGGAGACCAGTGAATTTGTCAAGGACTGGATTAAATAAGTGAACTTAAAAAATAAAACAAAATGACATAAAACCCACTGCAAAAGCAGAAAATCTCACCCTCACCAAGTTCCCTTGGCAAGATCAACAGTCTCCTAGAAGCTGCATTACATGCACCTCTGAACATGCCCTGGTTTCCCAAAGGCTGCCTTGCTGTGTGCTGTTAAAAATAAAACCCCTTTTGGTTATATTTGTTTTAACTTACTGACTTGAAAAATCTACAGCCAACTCACGTAACACTGTGTCCTTTTCTCTGCCTGCTGTTAAAGTTCTCTGGGCTCCTCTTTTTTTTATGAATCCTTACTGTGTTTGTCTAAGCTCACCCACCCCATGTTCAGTCTTTCTTTCACCTAGTCTCTTCCTCCTCCCACTTTCACTTGGAGAATTTAATGTTTTTTTCCTTAAGTCTCCATTATTCCCATTGTCTTTGATCAGTGCCTTGCAAACAGCTTACAAAACACATTTATCTGCAGCCGTTCTGGATGAGAGCTCAAGAAAAGTTCACATCCTTGCAAAAAACCCCATGAATTCCACTACCTACCCCAAAAGACTAACAGACAAGTAACACATTTTAACATGCTTTTTTTTAGCAGATAACTGCAAAACAACCAAAGAACACACCACATACTCACAGACTAACAAAACAGTTGAGTGAATTCATAGATGAACTGACCACTAATTAATATGATAAAATACAAATCTAAAAACCATACAGTTAAAAAAAATAAAAAGGAATTTTTCCCAAAATCCTATTATAGGCACTACTAATTAAATTAAAGGAAAAAATGCACAACTTCCTTGATTTTTCAAATTTTATTCCAGAAATGCTTTCCTAGTAGACAACCCAAATCCACTCTGCTGCTGCGCCTTCCGTGTGCAGAATGTGCAGCCCAGGGCTGGAAGAGAGGCACGACTGCCCTGCTCAGGCTCATGCAGAGACAGCACCTTCAGCTGCTTGCCAGGCCTGGCCTGCAGGAACAGATGCTACAGAAACGTTGTCTGTGAAACTCTGAAAAAATGATGACTTAGGTTTTGGCCTGTAATTATGAGTTCCACAAACAAATAGTTCACACTTACATGTTTCATACTGCTAACAGCTAAGTAAGTCGTATTTTAATAAGTAAGGAATTTAAATTCCAAAGATTTTTTCAGATTGTTTGTTACATTGCCTTGAGTAATGTTTGCTACTACCTTGAGGTGCCTTCACTTAACAACAAGGTAAAACTACGTGGTCACTTGGGTAATAACATGTTTACCTGATGCAACTAATGTATGCATACTCTTACATATGGGAACTTTAAAATTAAAAAAAAAACCAAACCAAAACAAAACAAAAAACTTCACTGCAACATCACTGTTCCAGAGAAATTAGTAGCATCTTAGCTCTTCTCAAATGCTCTCTGAGTTTAAAAACTAAAACTTCCTGGACCACTTGTAGCAGCATGTAACTTTATAAATTAAGTATCCTAGCCAAAATAAGGTACAATTCCTATAACAAAGTGCCAGTGACTTCAACTGAGCTCACATAATTCAGAGAATCCTCAGTCCTACAAGAAAGCAAGCACTTTCCATGATACAGCAGTATCTTCTGATCCCTACAAGTGTAATTTAAAATGAAGTGTGGTATCACAGACTCCTGGAGTTGAGTATAGGATTATAATGTGTGTATTGGATATCTTGGGAATCTGGGGGGGAAAAAATAAAATCTCAGTTATATTCTAAGCTTTGTGAAACTGAAAGAAAAAGCATTTAAACCAATTAGCTGGAAGCAATTTTCTGCTATAAAAAGGATATTCCAAAGATGCACTCATAGCTACCATATGATGCTCTTCTGGCATTTATTTCTGAAATTCATATCTGAAAACCAAATAACTTGAGTAACTCATAGTTTCACAGCTGAGTGATACAACAGCTAATCTAAAACCCCAAAAGCAAAGATTCTCCCCCTAGTTTTCACACGGCAAAACTCAGTGCTGGTTGACTGTTGCAATGAATCCAAATACCTCTCTGCTTGGTAAGAGAACAGCTGATATAAAATTGACACTCCAAATTAAAACTGACTCTTATTAAAACACTTTGAATTTCTGAAAGATTGTAGTGGAAGGCACAGTACATGGCATGCTGCATTTTTGACCAAGGAAACTTACACAAACCCTTTATTCAAAAGCCAGGCTATCAAAAACATACAACTATTTGAAATCAACTTCTCCCCTTAATGTCTTATAGAACACAGATGTCTTGGCAAGGTTGGCACAAACAAAAACCTCCAAGCTATTCAACCAGCTGCTTTGATTTTGTTATGCCTGAACAGTCGCATGCTCAGTTGAGACCTCTATTCTGTTTATGCCTTGAGTCAGTATAAAGCTTTTTGCTCTTTATTAGCACAAGCAGCAGTTTTTAAATGATTTCTTGTGACACAAGGAAAGAAAATAACCTCTGCAGAAATGACTCACCGATATTAATAAAAATAAAATCAAGTCCTCAAAAATCAGTAAGTTATTACCAATGTATGAATGTCCATAGAACATACAATATAAGTTGGGTTGTTTTGTTTTCCAAATCTTAAGATATATAAGCAATATACAGTATCTTAGCAAAAAAAATGAAATCGAACCATTAATAGATACCCCTGTGCATGCTCCTAGCCTGGAACAAACAGAGTAGCTCAGACCATGTTTTTACCAGTTTCCATTAACAGCACTGTGCAATCATTGCAGTTACCTAATTTACAGGCCTTCACTGCATCTGCACCAGAGATTACCAAGGAGTATTATGACCAGAAAATACACTTTCCAAATCATCTAGCAGTTTCCAAACAGCTCACTTGTCAGGAGAAGCATTATTTCCAAAAAGCATCAAGAGAGACACTAAAACATATATGTACCTTAAAGGCATCTTTTAGGGCCTCCAAAGATGAAACGTAACTGTCAGCTTGCAGCCCAATTGATCCAAACTGATGGTAGAAGAGAAAGAAAAACAAGCTGTCCATGATTTCGCTTTGCCTGTAAATACTATCCTCTGAGCCATCGCTAGTGTTCTCAAGAAGAGTAACTCATCTGTGTGGTCTTAACATCAGCTATGTCATCAATGGTGCAGTTACTGTACTATGAACTAAAAAATTTTTCACTTAACACTGGCATCAGTAAACATAAGGGAGTAATTTTTAACAGGTCTTGCTATAACTCATTCATCATAAATCACAGCTCATAGGGAACATTTGCAATAAAATGTTTAATATACAATTTAACTATTTCTTCTGAATTGTGTATCATATTATACCTTAATAATTCCTTTAGAGTATGAGTACTCTCAAATGAGCTATTCTTTTCCAAGATGATGGTTTTATTACAGTTCTGTTAAGAACAATTGAATACACCTCATTCTGACAGAAGAAAAACAATTATGTGTGAAAGTAATGGGATTTTTGGGTTGTTTTTCTTAAATATTCATTCCACGCCCTGTTTACACTTGGTAAGCAGGTATGGTTTACTCTCTACTGTTAATATAAGCTTAGGAAAAAAGTTGGAGGTCAGTTACCACAAAAAACTGTAGACCTCCTTGTGGCTACACATAATTCAATGCCTGTAATGATACATACTTATCCCATTCAGTACACTGCACAAAATATGATTGCTGGTGTATAAAGTGACAATCTGTACCATCAAAAAAAAAATCCAAGGCAACTCCAATAGACTCTGCAGTGTAAAATACCTAGCAAGTCACAAAAAGGGACAGAAAATTTTATCACACTCTAAAGCAAACACATTTGTTAATCAGCCTGTCGAATACAACATGCTAGTTTGCAAAACACCTTGACCCATATTTGCAGCTGCAAGAAAGAGAAAAAACTGGAGAAAGATTTTAAGTCTAGACCTCTCCCTCTTTTCTACCCATGGCTTCAAGGATAAGATTAGTCATACACACAAACACTGCATCAAGGCTTTTTGAACTTTCTACCAGGTGCAGCAGGAGGTACGATGAAAGAAAGAATCCAGGACAGGCAGTTCTCCAGCTGACTCAGTGAGAGAGGGGGGGGGGGGGGGGGGTAAGAAAAGCTCTAAGTCAAGTCAGTTGCAACTTGATTAAATATCGTTCTCCCATTTTTTTCCTACATCATTTAGAAACATTTGCACTGTGTGTTGCCATTCACAAAGTCATGATGAATGTTTTAAATTGTCAGTCTATTTTACCCTAGTTGGAGTTGATTGTGATTTTAAGGTAAAGAAATACTAATGAATTTTTAATTCCACCATGTAGCAAGTTACCAAAGATGGGTGTGCTACCAAACACCCCAGCTGCCTATTACATCCTTTTGATTATTCAAGGGGTTATCAGAAGCACAAGTTCTCACTTCAGCTGGATGACCCAAGCAGTAAAGTGGTATGATAGGTTAAGAAACTCAGAAACTGTGCCTACAAAAACTGAGGATTTTCTGCAGCTGTCTGAATTCCCAGAGGGTTTTTGACCCAACATAAGTGCCCATTCACATCATGTGCATCAGAAACTCCTGTACATGCTCAGCAATCTGGACATCAGCACCCACTCACTATACTCATTCTGCAAAATCTACAAGGGATGCAGAGTAACTCCTAAAAGCACTGCATACACTTCCAGACCAACTCTACTGAAGTCTGGTTCCCCCAAAATTGTCAAACTTGCTACACATGCAATAACTCTGAAAAACTGATTTAAAAGTCCTTTAAGTACACTTAACAGCCAAACTAGTTCTTGGCAAATACTTTCAGGCAATTTCACATTAGAGAGTCTTACGCAAAGCATTGCACTATCAGCATGGTGTGCTGATGTCAGACATGTTTTGATCAATCTTTCACGACTCTATTCTCTAATCCACAGTCACAGTTGATAGTTTTTTCTACTACAGCTTGGATAAGGACATTCTCAAATTCAACATTAAAATAACTTCTCTGCTAGGTGGATGTGTTATTTAGTGCATTTGGTTTATGGCAAGATTTTGGTAGTTGGGGACAGGGCAATAAAGGTGGTGGCTCCTCTGAGAAGACACCAGAAGCTGCCTCCATGTAGGAGAGAGTCAACTCTGATTCCACAAAGGACCCAATACATTTGGCAACTTCTTTTTTTAGTTTCAGTGGCTGGAATTTGGTTTTGATCTTGGGAGTAATTTTTTAAAATAAATTTACAATTCCATTTATCATTTAATTCACCATTCATTCAACTTTATCATGAAAGTTATAACTTTCATTAATTAAATAAAGTTTTTCAGGTATGTTTCCCACAATCCCTTTTACCGTAACAATCAGTAAATGCTATTCACTAAGAAACAGAAGAAAATGCACACCTGAAAGGCTGGTGAGAATACCCAGAAGGTCGCAGGTTGTCCCCTCAGACTTCTCTTAGGCAACCTGCAACATCTCAGTGGTATCACGAGCTGAAAGCAACAATAGAGCTCAGCTGCCACAGTGGTGCCCTGTGACCTGTTCAGGCCAGTCTGGGTCATAACATGATTACAGAGATAGGAATCCAGCTTATTCATCAGCCCTCAAAGAACAATCCTCCTATCAATCATGCAGAGCAACCTTGGTACAGGCTCCTGGACTTAAGCTGAAACTGGGTAGCTTCCTACACAAACCGCGTAGATGTTTCATTACTGTTGTCACAATACTCCGACCTTCCGTGCAAGTTCCTTTCTCTATTTCAGTTTCTCTTAATCTGATTAGTAAACACCCGTGACACCCGGCTGTAGTAGCAGATCACCATTTCAGACAGGAGTTTACAATGTGAGGAGTGGAGAGATCTAAATGTATTGAGACTGGGGAAGAAAAGCAAAAAGCAAGAACCAGACAAATCTATGCAAGCTACAACTACAGTAACAGTTTCCATTTCCTGTAAGTAATGACTCGCAGTGAATAACTACTCTTTTTCTTTTTAAACAGTATTTCAGTTTAAATATGACACGAAACGTAAAGGTCTGCTAATTTTATGAAGTCATCTCTTAAAACTGTGAAGTGTTTCCATTAGACTTAAAAAACAAACATTTATTTAAAATTATCTGAAAAACAAACACTGAAATGATCAGAACATAAACAGGAAGTAAAATTAACATACGATTTACTGTCCATCATAAGAAAAATATAAAAAGCAAGAACAGAGCATGACACCAAGACTGTAAAATTTTAAATACTGACTTTAATGACCACATGAGGATAACCTATCCATTCATATGCAACTTTAATATTAACATGTTGTGAAAAAAAATTAGTCTTTTGTAAAAAAACCCCAACCAAATAAACCAAAAAAACACTAATACAAAGAAAAAACCCCAAAGCTACATCATCTCCATTTTCTCTTGTGTTAAATTTAATCCCACAGAAGTCAGATAACCAAATTTTCTAAAGCCTTGGAGGTTGTCTGGGAAAGAAAACTAAATAAGAAACATTAACAGTTACAGGAGGAAGTATGAAACAGTACAACGGCAGTTTGCAAAGGAAACTAAAAAAAGCAAAGTAAACTTGACCTGGCACAGAACTACTCCCTAATCAACATCAAAGATCCCAAAAAATCCTACACTCTGCGTACCTTCAGGCCTCAAACAAATTCCCAGTTAAATCTAATGATGCATTTTGCCATCTTGCAAAGAAAAAAAGAAACTAGATGAGGAGACCCATATGCTGAAGATAACATGAAAGACCATTCCTCCACCCTGCCTGAAGAATTTCATTTCCCTTTTCATCCCTTTTTCTTTTCACAGAACTTTGTCATTTTGCCTTGCCAGCGCAATCCCAGTTGTGAGGCAGATGCCTTTTTGGTATTTTTTTCACACTTAAAAACTGGCAGCCAAAACATCTAGCTAGTAAACAAATATTCTCCTAAAAAGGAACCACAAATGGCCAATCAACAGGAATAAAGCAAGGAGAGTCAGGCAATTCATTCTTCAGCAGCAAGAGCCAAGAAGTAGCCATTGCTATGGCACAGTCCAGTGCTGCTCACTCCCTGTTCCAGGCACACAAACCTATTGAGAAAAGCAGGCTGGGGAGGAAGGGTGGTAGTAAACACCACTCCTGCTGCACATGCAACTATCCCCAGTACAAGGAGAGTTGTGTAACCCCAGTGGCTCACCTGTACTGTACTGAAACAAAGAACCAAGAAACTGCTTGGTTAACAAGTTAGGCTTGGAGGACTTAAACCCTTTACTGCTCCCATGCTAGACAGGTGATCAAAAGAAAGCCATGAGAGAACCAAGCTGAAAGGCAACATGAAAAAAAACAAAGTTCTCCTTTGCTTTGGCCAATAGTGTAACTAAAAGCAACTACCTACACATTTTTAAATCCAGAACTGATCCTATACACTTGAAGACTGGTAATCCTACCTTTCTGCCTGACCAGCCCCATTCAGGAGTGGGGCAGAGAAGGGAGATTGTTCCTGTGGAGAGGCAGAACTTCCCGTCAGCAGTGCCACCTGCACAACCAGGTCACAACTTCTCTTGCAGCGCATGCAAGAAAGTTTCCATTTCCTGTACAGGCACTTGCGTGGTTAATACAGCTCCAGCTGCACCAAGCACAGGCTCTGCCCCACAGCAATGCACTGACACAGCAATGCACTGACGTAAGGACAGGAGAAAAAGGGGCCAAAATCTTCTCTATAAAAAACAAGGATAACATTGTAAAGAATAAATATTTTTAATTTAACTCATTTAACTAAGCAAGAGAAAAAATTGTAACACTGTGAACCTTACCCCTGATTCTGCTAAATTAATTAGCCCAGTTTTGAGTACTCGTTCATGTTTTCGAAGTAAGCATCTGCCCAATTCTCAGATGACAACTTCAGACCAGGATATTCTAATGTTTATTGACCCATAGAAGCTCTGTCTAATTTTCCACACAGAAAGAAGGAAGTCTCCTGACATTATGAACATCATCTCAATGGAAAGCGACGATGTATGGAAAATATGTTCACCAATCCCACTTGCTAGTGGGTGTCAGTACCTCTTCCAATTAAAAAAAAAAAAAAAAATTTAGATGCTGGTGTCTTCAGTGTACTTCTAAGTTAAAATTCTTCCATAAGCATTACAGTCTTGCATGTGTTTTTAGCAAAGATCAGCTGGCTAAAAGGTCTCTTTCTTGAAAATGTACAAACATTTGCATTATTAACCTAAGCTTATTTGAAAACACATAAACTTTTTGAAAGTACATTAAAATTATGTTTAATGTGAGATGGTCTCCTGGTGAAACACTATAAATACTTACTTGCACTAAATTAGCACTCACGTATAATTCTCAATATGACAGTTTTTCAACAAGGTATGTTGGAGATCTTCTCCCATTCTCCCTGATACACAACTTCAGATGTTTGATTACAATGTTTTAAGTAATTGCACCTAAAAAAATGAATGGCTGTCATTTAAAAACCAGATCTTTTCAGAAAGATCACAATGATAAAAGAGCCTGTAAAAGAGATACTAAAAGAAGACATCCTCCAAAAAGATGAAGTCATGCGCAAATCAGAAAATCACAGAAGCACTCTGCAAATTAAATGTAAAAATCACAAATCACGAGATTTGCAGTAACAATTTTTCTAAATGCCTACAAACCGGTATATTTTTCAAAAACATCAAAAGCAAAAAATTTGTCTTAATTCTGCTGTGAACCTCCTCTCTCATTCCCATACTTCAAATCAACAAAGAAACTGACAAACTATGGGGAGAGGGAGAAAAAAAATAACCCAAACCATGAGTTTTGTAAAGAGATACCTCAGGATCCAAGTCATTTAATATACTACATCCACTTTTTGGTGGACAAATAGGCTTGTTAGCAACCTATTTGGCACAGTCTACCTGAATTTCCGAAAAGATGTACCAATGTTCAAACACAAGGGTGTTTGATTAAAAAAAACAACTGACATGAGACGAGGAGAAGCCATTCTTCCAGAGCAGCAACTGTTTAGTTTGAAAGGAAATAGGAATAAACTGTCCATTTTGCCATTCAAGAGATGGTATCAGGAATCAGTTCTGCCATCTGTGCAGCTCAATGCATCCTACACTGTCTAGAAGGGATGCGGTTGGCAAAGTGACAAAGGTCACTGATGACGTAAGAAAAATGAAAATTTTTAGATGTGGAGGGGTCATGTAACATCACAAATTCTAACTGCCCATTAAGAAAGCAGATGAAAAATATATATAAAGGCATAAAGCAATGCACATAAAAAAAGACTTTTGAAAATTTACATATATAATGTGAGTCTCTGAATCACCCACGACCATGGTAGACAAAATATACACTGCAGTTTTAAGAGTTTTCTTGAACTATGCCTTGAATATTCAGGAGCTACCAGGATATTAAACCATTGAGGATAGGATAAGAGCAGCACAAAGGGCATCATTATACAAAGCTGGAAGTTCATAGTACATCTGCATTTTGTTCTTTGTATCTCAAAAAGTTAAAAGAGGGATATAGGAAGGCAACTAGGTTGACCTCAACTACAGAAATGCTTTCTAGGGGGATGGGATTAAATACGTGCATGCTAATGTGCTAATATGCTAATGTCCTTCAAGCTCAAAAATAAGTGACTGATGTAAAGCAAGAGAAGTCTACAATCTGTAAGGAACAGAGGAAATAAACAGAGAAAGATTAATTTTTTTCTCAGGCTACTAAAATGCCAAATTAAATCATATGGATGCAAGTTTAATTAAAGTCTGCTTTTTATCTTAAAGAACACTTAGGTAAGATGTGAAATTTATGTTTTCATAGAGGCTAACAAATTCTAATTAATGAGAGGGATACTCAAGTCATGTCTGTGTTTAATAGCTTATCATCTTCAGCTCAGAAAATTTCTGAGCAACAAATTGTTGAAATAGTATCATGGTAAGTTTTACTGTTAATGTTCTCCCCAAGACAGAGGCTATTGATCAGTGATTGTTAAAGAGTAGGATACAGGCTTAGGGGAACTTGTGGTTTGACTCAATGTAGTGCTAGTTTCTGGTGGAAAATCTGACAGCCTAGAAAATTTTTGAGAGTATCTTGAGCAAGTAAACTTCTTACTGTTTCAACCATAGCACACAATTCAACAACACTTCTCAGCCCACAATGTGTGTTTCAATTCCTAACCATTCACTTTTCTCATGGTCATGTTCACATAAGCCAGGGAGTCTGAGAAGCTTTATGTTAATGCAGCTACAAAAATGGATAACAGGATAGAATTAGTACTAGGATAACTAGGATAGACCTAGTACAATTTAGGGGAACATACACTGTCTTTCAGAACAAACTACCCACAGAAACAAAATCTACCAAGTTCTGAATAATAACTTTATTTCTGCAAAATAAAAGCAGCTTTTATAGAAAGGGTTGTTTTCTAAGTCTTCTGGAGATCTTGCTACAAGCACTGATGCATTTAAGAGCCATCCACATGGACTTGATATCAGTCAACTTTAGGCCCTTCAAGAAGGGACAAGATACAAGGTAAAACAGAAGGATGGAAAGCTGGGTGGAAAGTACCATCCAAATGCTCTGCTCAAAGTCTGAGCAGAAGTTCATATAACTTCTTTATAAAATACTGCTCGAGTTTAATATTGCTGAAGTTTTTAAACATTACTTTCTCTTTCCTCAGCCAAAATTAAAGTTTTCTGACTCTAACATTCTGGAGCAATAACATGATGCTTCAACTCATTAAACCGTACCTGGTCCCCAGCAGATCCTGGAACATGATCATAAACTTTCATTATCTACCTTTGGCTTTATACTTCATCACATACTCATGCAATTTTTTGGAAAGCAACATCCAAGGCAGCACAACACAATACACCCATATATCATATGTGCTTCAGGAGCACATCTGTTATTCTTCTGTATGCATTTTCATTTTTCTAGACAAACTACCTTTTCAACCAACATATTGTTGTATTCCATTTAATTCTATTATTAAGAAAAAGAAAGAAAAAATGCTTTTAAAACTTCACACAAAGTATGAAGCAGGGCTTCTTCAAACTCAGTTAAAAGCTTCCTAATAATGCTCAAAATTGGTCTAAAGATTAATTCACAAAATCAAAGCCCAAGACAAACAAACCCATTGATTACTGGAAGCCTGTTTGAGACTACAATGCAGTCAAATAAACCAAAGCTCATGAACCTGAACTGGTTGAAGATATTCTTGCTCACTAGTGGGATGCTGGAACTAGATGCCTTTGAAGATCCCTTCCAATTCAGACCATTCTATGTTTCTATACCACCCTAAACTTACCAACTGTCTTTAAGTTTCAGGAGAGAAGTGACATGCCTGGGTCAACTCTTACTCTTTATACATCTGCTTGATTCAAATTAAATGCCTGTATTGCTTGCTTAGTGGGCAAGAAATCACAGCATAGACAGAAAAGCAGCAGCT
Source organism: Corvus hawaiiensis (assembly GCF_020740725.1). Classification (NCBI taxonomy): domain Eukaryota; kingdom Metazoa; phylum Chordata; class Aves; order Passeriformes; family Corvidae; genus Corvus; species Corvus hawaiiensis. Next base: position 36,126,344 of record NC_063238.1, read on the forward strand.
CCATTCAGTTTTATACTGAGGTGTGTGTACATTTTTTGTATTGATGTGTTTGAATACACCCTGACACAGAGGGTAAAAATAAAAAGTAAGGTTAGTACAGAACTCAGAAGCCCAGTTGCAGGTTCCATTCACATCTTAATTGTTACCGCATGTACAACACATCCCTAAATGATCATCTGTCTCTACAGACTTTCATTTTAATTTATCCCAGCCCATCTTCCCAAAGGCTGAGTGGTTCTCAATGAACTGCTTTTTAAAGCATTTTCAGTCTACTTTCATTATAAACTTCTAGGCTTGCATATTTTTCCTTCTTGTTAAAACTGCACGCTATTCAAATTCTGCATTGAAAACAGAAATATTAAGTTTTCTTTTGCCATTTTATGAAAGTCTACTATAACCTCAAAATTTTGCAATATGAATTCATTTACCTGGGGCCCTGGCAAAAACATTAAGATAACCTATCAAAGATCTTCCATTAAGGTTAAATGTCCAGTACACCAGCATTTTGTAAAGTTTTCTATGGTCAATTAATACATTCAATTGCCTTCAGGTGGAGACCTCAGTATTCTCTTCATTCAGCTAGGCTATTCAACTCCAAGGCAAGTTTTTAGAAATTAAGAAATCCCAATTACTGGTCATGTGGAAAACACGCTACATGATTTTTTGAATACCTCAGACAAATTCATTAACTGGACAGGGACAAACCCACTTCTCTAGCATTCAGCTGACCAAGAGATATCAATTTCTTTTTCCTGCAATTGCTTTTCACAGACAGGAAACAACACTAAGAAGACTTTCAGCATTTATAAGCAATAGTTAAAAATTCACACTACCAAACCCTACTAGTTTATACATTTAACTCACCTAGAGCTGTTTTGAGAGTGGTCCAATCTTTATTTAAAAATTCTCGGTTGTGGTCAAGCTTTAACTTCATTAGTAAATTCTTCCAGCAGAAGTCCCATAAACTCCCCAAATGGTGGAATTATTCAGCAGGTTGGTAGTCCAGTCCATAATGACTGGGAAGTCCTTCAAGCACTGCACTTCACTCGCTGAAGTTCAGGAATCACAAACATGTAGGGTGTTTCTTGGACCGAATAACATTCACTACAGTTGCATCTACTTACTTTTAAAGCCTCAGGCCAAGCTCCAGCTCTACTTAACGCTGCTTTATGAACAAAGTTCAGGTTTTCTTCCTCTACCACAAGATTATATAGGTTTGTTTCAAATTAGAGAGTCATATAGCAACTTGATGAGAGAAAGATACTCCAAAATGTCCTGTTGAGTAAGTCCAAATCACAGGTTTAACTTTTGGCACATGGACAAAGGTCCAGGTGCATGTTTACAACGGGAAAAATAACTCTATCAGAGAAGAGGCATCCATCCAGATTATCTTTGTACACATTGTACATGTGCTTTCAACATACTACAACTATGAGCAAAATGTCATCACTCCACCCAGTAACTTCCCACTACAGTTTGAGTCATGAACCAATCAATGATTTCATACTAATCCCCAAGTCTGTCATTGTTTCCCAGGTTTATAATATGAACTATGCTCTGCACCAGCTACATTGCATTAACTCCTCATTTCCCTTTGCTTTTCTCACAGAGAACACACAGACTGTTTCAAAGAAACAGTTGTATTGCTATAAGAACAATCACTCTATACCATGCTCACTGCAAGACAAATGAGACAGTAATAACTACTTGTCAATTTTATTGATGAGTTATCTAATGGCATACACTCATCTGGACCCAATGAAGTAGCACCATTACTTGTAGGAACAAGTCATGAAGCAATAGAGATTATGACAGAAAAAAATGAGGCAAGACAGCTCTTTATTGTTACCTTCAAAAGGCAGCAATAGAGAACAAAAAGTAAATCAAATCCAATTGAAAAGGAATACACAGAAAGGGAGAAAATTGCTTTGCATGCAACCAGGTTTGGCCTTGACACAAACATTAAAGCTATGGAAAAATACCCAAGATTTTGTAAGATTCAAAGAGACATGAATTGCTTTCATATTTACAATATGCACAATATTCACTGACTCATTTTAAAGGAAGATGCGTTGCTGCAACTTGTTGCCTAATTAAATAGGATGAGAAAAACAGGAAGCTGTACTAAACTACACATGAGTTCAGCAAATAGACCAGGCTTTGCTGAAGTAAAGCAACACCATTTGTCTGTTTTAACCACAGACAAAAACATTTTTGAAGAACCTGTCCTAGACATGGTGGAAAACAGCAAGCAAGGAAGCATATGGAGCACTTCAAATGAAATGGGGAGACAGGGAAGGGCAGGAAGTGAATCTGAGGGTTTAAGTCAGCAGCAAAGGGCTTCATTAAACCTGCAAAGTGTCAGCAAAGAAAAAATTGCATTTCTTCCCATGTTTTCTCTGCCAGTTTAAACAAGGTCTCCTTCCAAGTACTTCCTGTGAAAGCTTGGCAACAAAACTGCCACCAGAGGACTATAAACATTTTTAAAAGGGAAACTTTATAGAGAACTAACATCTCTTTTCTTATAACTGCACTAGTAAGCAGACAATATTCGGGCACTTGGGCTTCTGCAGATGACCCCACCCCAAAAGATTTTACTTCTCTATATGCTTAAATCACATCACCTAAGGAACACCATCATTTTTTCCAAATCTGTGTGCAAACAGTCCCAGGACCATAACACTGAAAAATAATTTAAGCAGGTCTTCACATCAAAGAGTCTCTTCAGGCTTCTTTCATCCCTCACCGAAAGAGGCTAGAGGTGGGAGAAGTAAAACCACAACCAACCAAAGAGGCAACAACAACAAAAACAAACAAACAAACAAAAAAACAAACTACCAAAAAACATTCCCTAAAAAATCATACTGTTGCAAGCGCTCCAGCCATGACACTATACTAATCTCCATCTGCCTTACAAAAGACTCACACCTGTATTGTTTTGCCCAAGTAGCTTTTCCCAAATCAAATCATAAAAGCTTAATTTTGGAAAAGTCTCATATGAAGAAAAATTTGCAAAAGAAATCAAAGCATCATTTATAAGATTTGGAAAATGTAGTGTGTTAGACCAGTTTTACAGTAAAAACAAACAGCTTTGTCAAAACTTTTAAGGCAACTTCATTCAACTTTCTCTTTCAAGTTACTTATAACTTATTGTCTGGTATAAACTCATTGTCTGTTTTAATAAGTTTCAACTTCATGACTAACATGGATAATACATATATTTTTCTAGGATAAGAGATTGAATTAGACAACAGACATAGTCAGGATATCCCACTTGCATTGTCTTAGCATCATCACTCTTCATTTAACAATTTTCCCCATAATTTTGACATTTAGTGAGGGAAGAAAAATACAAAGTCAAAACACAACCAACATCAATTCTTAGATTTAAGCTACCTCCTTAAAATTCTTAGTTAAAAGTCATCCATTCCCACTGATTTCACAAACACCATCACCATGGTGCATTACATTATTAAGAACAGAGGGATGGACCATCATGGTCCTGCTCACTTACAACATGTCACAGGCTGGCACAATTTGCACATTCTGTTATACTCATCTTGACATCATTCCACTTTATTAAAATTCAACGGTTTCATTAACTGACAACTAACAAACAATTCTTGAAGGTTGTAAACAGGCACTGTGTCATTATGAACAAAAGAGTCCTAAGTTTGTTTTAACATCACCACTACATTTTTCTAACAGTTTCTAAATGTCTTCATTTCCCTACTGCACACTGCACAGAACAGCTCAACTACTTTCACTGTGTGGTGCTTTCAAGACTGACACCGACACTAGCAGTATTAATTAAAATGGTTTGGTTTGTTTTGCATGAGCATCGCATTCACGTAGCATGATTGTCACGTGTTTTTACATCACCAGCCTTGACTTCTGTAAGGCCTTGGACACGGTCACACAAAACATCCACGTCACTCATTAGAGAGACATGCATTTGATAGATGAGCTATTTGATGGAAAAGGAATTGGCTTGATGACCACAAAGAGTTTGAATCAATGGCTCAACATCCAGAGGTCAGTAATGAGTTGTGTCCCTCAGGGGCCCATATTGGGACCAGTACCATTCATTATCTTTATTAATGACACAGACACTGGAATTCAGTGAACTCTCACAAGTTTGCCAGTGACACCAAGCTGACCAGTGCTGCTGATACACTGGAGGGTTGGGATACCATCCAGAGTGACCTGGACAGGCTGGAGGAGTGGGACCATGTGAATCTCATGCAGTTTAACAGGGTCAAGTCCAAGGTCTGCACTTGGGTCCAGGCAATCCCCTATACCAAAAGACTGAGGGATGAATGGATTGAGAGCAGCAGTGTCGAGAAGGCCTTGAGGATTCTGGTGGTCAAAAAAAAAAAAAATCAGACATGAGCCAGTGAGCCAGCAACGTGCAATTGCAGACCAAAAAGCCAACTGTGCCCTTGGCTGCACAAAGGAAAGTGTGGCCAGCAGGTTGAGGGAGGTGATTCTTCCCCTCTGCTCTGGCAAGGCCCTGCCTGGAGTGCTGTGTTCAGCTCTGAGGTCCCCAACATAAGAGGGACATGGAGCTGCTGGAGTGAGTCCAGAGGAGGGTCACAAAGATGATCAGATCAGAGGGCTGGAGCACCTCTCCTGTGAAGGCAAACTGAGGGCACGGGGTTGTTCAGTCAGGAGAAGAGAAGGCTCCAGGGAAACCAGTAGTAGCTTCCAGGAATTAAAGCAGGCTACAGCAGAGCTGGAAAGAGACTTTTAACAAGAGCATGTAGCCATAAGACAAGGGGCAATGGCTTCAAACTGAAATACAATAGGTTTAGATTAGCCATTAGGGAAAAATTCCCCATATCCTATGATTTTAGGCAATGAAGTGTTAAAAACTTAACCAAAATAGGATATCTACATCCTAGTGTGGTTTCACAACAAGCCACAACTATCCCAACAAACAAAACCTGCTATATTTTATTCTTTCCTGCCTCCCCCACCCCTAGTAAGTTTTTCTGAAGTGCTATGGAAAAGACCAAATTTTGTATTAAGGACACTTCTTCAGGTGTATTTCCCTCTTCAGTCCAAAATTCTTGCTTTGAGAATCAAAAAAATCAGAGGATAATTTACTTGAAAAGTAAAATATATTACAAGAAGAAGGGAAATTAGTGTAATAAATTCAAGGTTGGAGCTCTAAAATTCAAAATTCAAATCATCTTCCTATGAAGAAAAGTTAATAATAAAAATTAATCCAGTAGAGACATAGTTAAGCTGTAATATAGTCATAACTCTACAGAATAAATTAGCCGACTTTCACAAGTACAGATTAATCATTTAAAAAGAATTATATGATTGTCTAATATTCAGTAACTATTCAAACTATTCCTAAAAATCATACAAAGCCCCAAATGTGATAAGCTTTTTCAACTACATTTTTGCAGAAGTGTGAGCAGTATCCCATTTCCTCTATTAAAGCAGTCTTTCACTGAAGGAAAAAAAATTATCAATTTCGCTTACACCACTTCTATTAGGTTTAAATGTGCTGTTTTTCCAAGAATAAGCTCACTGTAAACTTTTACCTGAAAACACAAAAACACATTAATGAAACTAAACAACCACTTTACTCTGCCTCCTCATGTTCTAAAAGATTAAATCATGCAGTCCAAACAATTTTAAGAAGCCTACTTTTACAGTCAAGTGGAGTTTTGAATGTCTCTGAGGACAAGAGGTTTCACATTCTCTCTGGGCATTTGTTCACCAGACTCATGGTTCAAAACAAACAAGTCCCCAAAATAATAATAGTAATAAAAGAACCACAAATATGCCCCCTCAAAACTAATCAGAATTTCTGCTTTCTCAGTTTCCTCCCATTACATACATTACATACTTGGAGAAAGCAATATGACCTTCCCTTAGTCTCTTGTCTAAGGTTGAAGAATTCCAGTTTTCCTTCACTGAGTGATGTGCCCTCAATCATCTTGGTGATCCTCACCTGGACTTGTGGCAGTCTATAGTTTCTTTGATGTATTGGTGAACCCCAAACATAGTACTTTATATGTGGTTTCACAGTTGCTGACAGAGGAGAAGAATCACTATTTTATCGCTGCTGGCTGCACTTTTACTAACACAGCCCAGTATGTGGCTGGCCTTTGTCACTGTGAACCCACACGCAACAACTCATCCACCTGAGTCCAAGGCTCTTCCTTAGAAATTTGTCTTCTAGCCAGCCTGTACTGCTGCACATGGCAACTCCATCCCTGGGGCAGGATTTACCATTTCTCTTCAGTGGATCACACAAGGCCCCTCCTGTGTCAGGCCACTTCTCCAGGTCCCACTGAATGGTGACTGCTGCATTGAACAACTTGGTATCGCCCAAATAAACTTATTGAGATCACACTCGAGCCCACCATCCACACAATTAAAAGATACCAAATAGTTCTAGTTCCAAAACTGATCCTGGAAGGCACCAGTGACACTTGCAACCTGCTGCCAGCTGGACTTTGCTTCATTGATCTCCACCCTCTGGGCTCAGCAACCCAGTCCATGTCCCACCCACCCTGCAGATCCCTTACCTGGTCCATCTCTCACCAGCCTGGACAGAAGGCTCCCAGAGCACACCATGTCCAAGGTCTGGCAGTCCTACAGACTATTGTTTTACAGGAAGTTACCTCCAGCACCATACTTGATTTTTAGTTCTTAACCAAGAGAACCAAGAAATGAAAAGACTCTACTGGCATCGTAAGTTTCTATTTCCTCATCAGAAGGAGTTTTATATTTCTCCTGTTAAGAAATGTAACAAGAAGGATAAAACAAGAAAGGTCAAGAGGTGGCTATTTAAAAGAAAGAAAAAGCATACACTTTCCAGCTTAACCATAGTAACAGCACAACTTCAGGCCTCTCCTTTCACCACTGACTAAAAGAGACAAGGAGGTCACGTGCAGCCATATGCACATTTATGTGTATAAAAGGGCAAATGGGATCCTTACAGCATTTTGTTGCTTTTTCACAGCAGCATTAAAGGAAATGTTTTCCATAATCACCACAATCAAGTCCACTGTACTCCAAAATCTCACTTGTCACAATGTTTATACAAAACCTCAGCATTAGCCCACTGATAGCAATATTTACAACCCATTATATATAGATATAGATAAATAATACAGATCAACACTCTCTCTTTGGAAATACAAAATAACTGTTTGTTGCACATCTCAGCAGGGAGTGGACTTCCAGCTGCACTCCTTCAGGAAAGGAAACTCATGCTGTTATCTCAGGGGTTTTCCTTCATACTCACCAATAAACTTCAGGCCCCTTGGCCAGTATCAAACAAACCTGGCAGAACAGTCTCTAAGAGAAGTAGCAAAATATGTTACTAACTGGACTCTGAAAAGTTTCCCCCGAGACATAAAAATGCTATTGGTTGAGAGCCCTTTTTTTAGAACATGCTTATATTGCCTACCTTTGCACTTGAGACAATACTGATAATTAGCATTCTAGGCTTGATTCTGCCTAATGGTTTTATTGCAAGGCACTACTCTATTCAAAATAAGATGTTATGATCTTTCTTACCATTATCCTCTGTAAATTTGCTTCACATCTGCTGTTTAAAATTATTAAGAACCATCTTCATTCATATTGTTACAAATAACGAAGATAGTTATGAAAATTAAGTTTTACTCTTTGTAGTAAGAAAAATACCGGAAATTAAATCAACCAATCTCATTCTGTTCTGAATCATTCACGTGCAGTCCTTCAGTGACACCATGCTGAAATACAAACATGGCTTTGTGGGTCATTTCCCCCTCTCTGTTTTCTTCAAAGTACTTTTTCATTGCTTTCCAACTACGGAAGGTGTCTCTACAGGACTCAAATCTAAACATTAAACCCAACTCTAAGTCATCTCACTTTAAGTGTCTCCCCTCAGTCGGGGCCCAGTTCCCATGACTACATGGTACACACTCTGTCAGGGTTTATCAGCACAGCATACTGAACAGAGTGCACCAAAGAGCACTTTCACAGCTTCCTAACTGATGAGTAAACATGAAGAGGCCTGTTGGGAGTTCAAAACAAGAAACAGTACTTCTCAAAAAAACATATGAACTACCAAATGCAGTAAGTACTTTCAAAAATATGCCTAAAATGAACACAAATTCTCAAAAGGCAAAGCTAATTCATCTGCCATGACTGAAACTTTGAGCTAGCAGTGAGTGTTTCTTATTTTTCCTCACATCAGTCACATTTAAGTAAAAGGAGATTGCCTGCTTATTACAGCTGAATGCTTTGACTACTTTCAAACGAAGGGTAAAGCTGATTACACACTAAATGAATAAATACTGTAGCATGCAAATATAAAAGCATCCTCAGATGCATTTTTGCTAGACAGCTATTGTAAATACAAGACACTGCTGTCAACTCCTCCTGTATCACATTTTCAGTATTGTGATCATGAGTCACCCATGTGCTGTCACTGTGGCCTCTGTATTTCCAAATGCTCACGTGCCCATCTTTACATCTCTGTTGCAATTTGCCATTCAATGAAAAAGCAGCAACAATTATTCTGAGTCTTATTTACTACACAAATAAACTTCTCATCTGTTATTTTTAGGATGGTTTGCTATCAAAAGCATATTTCTTCAAAAACTGAAGATTGCTCATGGTCTGTTACATAAAAAAACCAGCTCTGAAGTACAAAGCTCTCTATGATGCAAGACTACTTCTAACTGCCATAAGTAACAGGTTACATGGTTAGGAAAAGCTGGGTTTAGGTCTAGTGCTGCTGGAGTTGCCTGGATTCACCACCTAAAAATAAAAATATCTTTTAATTAAAAAAATTAAGAAATACAAAGAATAGGATGCTACAATTTATTTGTTGCAATTATATAAAGGTGATGCTTCAAGAGAAACTAAGTGATAGATATTTTTCTATTATTTCTTTCTCTTGAGATACGCACACACACAAAATAGATCCTACCCGTTATAAAAGTCCAGGCTAATGAACAAAGTCTGTGCATAATACCAACAAAAGCTGGTTCAGAATGGAAATGCTCCAGTTCTCATGCATGGTTTCAGCTGCCTCTCTTGATAGAATACTTTGTCACTGGAAAAGGATCTTGTGGTGGAAAAGTGTATGAAATCACCACAGAGGATCTGATGTTATAGCAGTTTCAGTGCTACACAAGTTTCAACAAAATTATAAGGAGGAATAATGTTGTCCCCTCACCCTCATGCCAAAAGTCCTTCCTCACAGTAGAATAAGAAAACTATGCATGAATTGTAGCCCAAAGGGAAAGCTACATGTGGGAAACTGTGAAAATTAGTCAAACACAACACATTTTGAATGAAAAATTTTTAAAAAGGCAAAATAAAAAAAGTAACAATTCCATGCTTTACCCTTTCCCATCTCTAATCTTAAGAGATGTATTCATGACGTGACAAAGAACATGAGAAATCATCTCCTTTCAAGCTATGTCAGATTACACCAGACTTGCACTGAGAACAACAAAATGTGTATGAGACTGAGTGGGAGCCAGACAGTCATTCCTTCACTGATGTATATGCACATATCTGTTATAGGACCAGCCTAGACTGACAGACTGCTGTGCTTGGGCAGATCAGCACAGTGAGAAACAAAATGAGCAACGATCATTGCAGGAATAGTGGTTTGCTTTGTTTTTTCTAAATTAAAAACCAAAACATAAAAAAACCCTGAAAGAGAGACACAAATATATCTGCAGCCAATTGAATTGTCAGAAAGCACATTTTGAATTTTCAACTTCTCGTTCAAGAGCAAAAGAAAGAAGTAACATTAATCATTAAAGATGTTCAAATATTACAGAAATACAACAGTAAAACAGGAATTAAACAGCAAAATCAGCATCAGACACAAGTGAAGCTATTCTTTATTTTATCATCAGCTTCTAGCTGTCCATTCATATCTACCAGCCGAAGAAGAATTTAAATATTTAAGCTCAACCTCTGTCTCCAGCCAGCCCCGTACAACATCTGCTACTTTAGGAGAAAGACTCAGAACTGCCTGGTCATGATAACTGAGCTATCCCTTGAGTGCAAAGATGTCCTTTCAGCTGGAGCTGGGACACAGCAGAATGATAATCAAGACAGTCTTGTGGTGATCCCACATGTGTACTACTTATTCTCAGAACAGATGTCATCATTCTCTAAAAATTCCAACTAGCTCACAAAGCAATATTAACTCAATGATTAAAATCAACTTTTCAAAATCTATTTGAGTAACACAAATCATGGAGCTTCTGTGGATATAAAAGCATGTCTGGTCAGAACAAAGGAGAGGCTTCATTTTAAGAGACTGTACCAGCAATCTGTCTATATTTACCATTTGGGCTTTTTCTTTAAAAAAGTAATTGACCACCCACTTAGGTATGCAATAATTCTCTCTTCATATGATCATTATAAATTCATATAATTGTTTGGGTCAGAAGGGACCTTAAAGATCATCTAGTTCCACCCCCTGCCATGGGCAGGGAGACCTTCCACTAGACCAGGTTGCTCAAGGTCCCATCCACACTGGCCTTGAACACATCCAGTGCTGGGGCATCCACAGCTTCTCTGGGCAGACTGTTCCAGTGTCTCACCACTCTCACAGTAAAGAATTTCTTCCCTGTATCTAATTCAGTTTAAAGCCATTCCCCCTTGTCCTAACACTTCATGCCCTTGTAAAATGTCCCTCTCCAACTCTCTTGTAACCACCTTTAGGCCCTGAGAGGCTGCTCTAAGGTCTCCCCAGAACCTTGTCTTCTACAAGCTGAAGAACTCCAACTCTCTCAGCCTTTCTAAAGAGGAAAGGTGTTGCATGTAAAAAACATCTCTGACCTGCCTGCAGAAATATGTTAAAAATATATTTTTTGCATGAATGTAAGATTACACTGAAGAAATCAACAGAAAGGAGTACAGATTGCAAATTCTCTCATATATATAATGGTTGTTTCTCCCTCTATGAACTTGAGAAAAAGCCCTATTATTTTAGCAACAGAATGAACCGTAAAATGTGTGTTTATTTGAGGCAATTACGTAACACTCACGCTTTAAAAAAACATTATAAAACAATCTTGTAGCTTTTGGTAATTATTGTTAAAGATGCCTAAGCCTGGCTAGAAATATGGCAGGGTCCTTTTTTTGAATCTGGTGTGACTGGATGACAAAAATCTAAGTTTGGTCTCCTAAAAGGAAAAAACCTTGCAAATCTTCCCAAGTTTCAGTAGCTTAAACAATGTAGCATGAAACCTTCCAATTCGATTAACTGCTACAGAGTAGCATGTTCTTGCTACCATCTTTGATAATATTACAACAGATTTAAAAAAAGTTTGGGTGGAGGTGGGTTTTGGTTTTGCCTTTTTTTTTTTTTAATAAGTCATGAACAGAGAAGTCCTTTGGAGAAGAACTTCCACGGTTCTCATTTTGTGAGGTATGCCTTCGTGTTTTGTTGGGCCTTCCACCAAAAACTTATTGAATGCAAACTCATCAGAATCAGTAAACATGTCTGCTCTGATTTTTTAGTTGAAACTTGTCCCAAAATTGCATCTAACTGGATCCAAAGTCTCCTCTGAAAATGATTTTAATTATAATAAGAAAAGAGTCATAACTAGGAGATAACAGATAGCAATTCACCCAGCTGAACAGACTGCCCTCCTACTGATGGACAAGCAAGTAAGAAAATTAGCAAATGAGTCCATCACCTCTTATTATTTCAGAAAACTTGTTAGTTGTGATGAAGGAACAGTAAGTTCATAATTTTGCAATAACTTCAGGGAACTAGACAGATGCACATAAAACTATTTCATTTTTATGAAAATGTGTTTCTGAGCTAACCACTGATCTGAGCTACAGTAAGAATCACATTGGACTGAGAGACTGGGAAACAGAGCTAACTTTTGTTAAATCTGTTTAATTTCCCTTCCATTTCTGTTCAGAAAATAGTTCCAGTTTGCAACCCTGCTTAGAATAAAGAAAATAATTAGTTAATTCACAAGCTAGCTTATAGTCACTGAGGTAGGTGCAGGTTGTGCTGAATTAAATTAGCTGTAAAATAACAACCTAACCTACTTCAGGCAGCAGCGCCATAACAGCACGGAGCCTGACACTGCCGGCAAAAGCCCAGAGCGAGCTCCAACCCAGATGCAACATTCAGCTAAAAATCAAACAGCTGTAAGGATGGAATTGTCCCCTTTGCCTTAACACAGCAGGTTCAACACTGAAGTTCAGGAGCTGCTTGAGGAGTTCTTTGGTTATCCACGACAAACCAACAACAGCAGCAGGAGCTACAGCACACTCACTTCAACCATTCATTTTCAACCCCCTGTTTCACAGGACCCACTGCCTTAGGTAAGCAGATGTACAGAAACCAACCGAGCTTGAAAGCAGCAGTAGCAAAACTGTGTCTTCACTGTAATTGTAGCTTGCATACACAAAGACTCCAAAAGAGCCTTTTGCTAGCCACATCCTGACTGTCTGCATGTCCCCATGCAAATTAATAACTATAAATTTAGGAGAGTTGCATATTTTTTCCACACATAACAGTAGACCTTGTTTATATGTTGTTTCCCACCAAATAAAGCCTTTTTATATTTACAGATAATAAAAACATAATGCAAAACAAGTCAAGTTTAAACTACAATCAGTTTAAATAGGGCATATAAAACAGTTATACAAACAAAAGAAATTCAAAGAAGAGCAACACAAGCACCAGAAGTACCCACTATTCTTTATTCCTCTGATTTATTGCTGTCAAATCTGACATAAAAACTTTTAAAATGTGCACAGTCCACACAAATAGAGCAGAATACTCTGTATTTATCTTCTGTATTTTGTTTCTCTTTGGATGGGCATTATCATATTTAGCCTGCACTGATGTATCTCCCAAACCATGAAAGCATTACACTGTATTCTTACCCTAGAAGTCACCAGTGATGCCAAAATATATATTTTTATTTAACTCTATGCATGCTGTCAACTGTACTAATAAGCGTATCAATGGCTGTACCTATTCCACATAGTTAAGACCAGGGGGCAGCAATTCTGTCAAACACTAACCTAACAGGTTGATTTCTGACAAATCTATCAGTGGCTATGGCTTAGTTACAAGAGAAAAGAAAAACCAAAACAGTGGCAGGTATGGAAAAGTTACAGGTATTAATCTAGGTCACATAATAAAAATAAAATACATTCTTTTAAATGTGAACCTACAATCACTCTAGTCAGTTGCTGCAGACAATAGCACTGTTACAATTTTGAACATAGTTTTTCTGTTGCAACTTCAGCTGATCTGAATCCTAAGGAATTATATTTTCCATACCCAAGAGTATCAGACAAGCACCATAATTAAATAATTAATACTCTTTCCTTGCATACCAAATGTTTTGCTCATGCCAACACGTTCAGCAGAACTAAAAGTCTCTATTAAATCCATCTCCTAGATACGCACTGGCTCCTGAAGAACCGACAAATACTTGATGAACTAAGTGTATAATCGAAAGCAACAACTAACTGCAACCTATGCAACAATAGCAAAAATGTATCTTCTTTCAGCATCATTATGCTTGTACCTTCAAGCAAGCACAGGGCAAGAGAAGAGCTGTACACTGTCTTGGTTTAAAGTCATTTGAAAGACATTTCTTCATAACCACTGACCTAGTCCATTGGAAATCACTCTGAAACCTCAAATAGGAAGCAGTGGACTGATATCCCTAGGAAACCAGCTCTGGAAGTTTACCCATTTTCACGCTCCTATTTCTTGACAGCACAGCAGGGTGAACATTTAAATGATGCTCATAACAAGCATGAAAAAGCCCCAGCACTGAGGCTTCAACGTTGAGATGCTGAGACTGTATAATCTCTTCTGCTACGTTATTTTGCTCCTCTCCCTCCACCAATTTTGTTTTCATATTATTTCCCTCACTCCACATTCACCCCTTCATCCTTACCTCATTTCTTAAACCAAGTCTTCCTTGGCAGATTTCTGCAGTCAGAGTTCTGTGCTTACTTGATGTAACGACTGGCTGGGGAAAACCTCTACGAACGCTCCCAAACAAAACTCACCCTTCATCTTCCCTCTAAAAATCCTAACATTCACACATTTTTTCTACTGCAACAACCGACAGCACTGAAAACACCAAGAAGTACCACAGCAACATTTAAGTTCAGACAACTGCTTTAACGCACTAATCTTTGAGAGACCAGGGCAGGAAAGCTTTCTGTAACTAGCTCAACACAAGGGCAAAGTCCCACAATTAAAAGACCAGATTACATGCATACCAACGCCTCTGGCTCCCGTGGATTTGGGCGGGTGGTGCTGCCCCGTCCCTGATGCTCTCTCACAGGCATACAGAAAAAAAAGAAGGAAAAAAAAAAAAAAGAACAAAAAAGGAAAAAGGATACAAAACAGGGGATAGGGTGTGGGGTGTGGACGATTTACCTCTTCCAGCAGTGTGACCGTGTTCCTGCAGTTCTGCAAGCGGGTGGTGAAGCTGGAGGTGGTCGGGGAGTTGTAATCCTCTGTGGTCTCGGCGATGAACTCCGACACGGTGATCTGGTCCGGCATGATCCTGCCCCACCGGTAAAGCCCAGGAGGAGCCGGGCACACAGATCCGGAGAGAGGGGAAGCCAAGTTTCGAGGGGGAAGGTGGGGGTAAAAAATAAGAAAACGGAAAAAAAAAAAAAAAAAAAGCAGAGGGAAGAAGATGTTAACAGCCAGCAGAGACCCGCAGCATCAAAGCAGCGGAGCCGCAGAGGGAGGCTGAGGCTTCGCCTCCTACATCCAGCCTCTCCCCGGCCGCCCCCTCCTCCTCCGGGCAGGAGGTGAAGGGGGAGAGACCCCCGCACGGCGCCCCTCGCTCGGCCCCGCCGGTGGGGAGCGCTCCCGCGGCCGCCTCCGAGCAGCCCAGCCCGGCCCCGCCGCGGCGCTGCGGGGAGGGCGGCGGGAGGGGAGCGGCGACCGCGCCGGGCTCAGCCCCTTTCCCCACCCGCGCCGACCCCCCCACGCCCCCCGCCCCGGCCGCCGCTCCCGCCCGCGTCGAGCACTGACTTGTGCGGGCTCGGGCTGCGCCCCCCGGGCGCGGAGGCGGGGCCGGGCCGGGCCGGGCGCGGCGGGGCCGCGCTGACGGGCACCGCTGACGGGCACGCGCCGCCCGCCGCCGCTACGCGCGACAACGAGGAAGCGGTTCTGCGCAGGCGCGCCGCCGCTCCCCTCCCCCGGCCCCGCGGTTGCTGAGAGGGGGAGGCTGCCACTCGTTCGTTTTCTTATCATAAAAAAGGGCTTTTTGGTGGAAGCTGACAAGGTCGGGGGGTGCTGGGCTGCAGCAGTGTCCCTAAGCGGGAGAATGAGCTTCCCGTGCTGTCTGGCAGCGGGGAGGGACCCTGCCCGTTCCGGGCTGCGGCTCCGCGCCCGGTTCAGGGAACCCCCAGGGAGAGTCAGAGGGTCTCTTGCTTCTTTTTTCCCTTCCTAAGTCCGTCACAGCCGGCCGGAGCCCTCTCCGCCGATGATGTAGAGCCGAGGATTCATGCAGCCAGCGCTGAGGGAGCCATCCCTCTTGGCAGTCTGACTGCATAGGTTTTCGCTCTCCTTAGACTTAGTTAATTTTTAAGAAGTCCTGCTATGATTCAGAGGAGCCCTTGAAGCTGCTATTGCCGATTTTGCGTTACTGGTTCTGTTCCTGAGCCTTTCCAGAGCAGAGCTCTCTGAGTGCTGCCGCGGCCAGGTCGCACAGCCCAGTGCGGTGTCCCAGCCGCAGCGCTGGCCCGAGACCTGAGCCGCGGGTTTACAGTCCTGTGTCCTCTCACAAGCAGTGTTTCTGAATAGTTAACACACCCTTTATCCATTGCTGCATCATGTAACTCAGGGAACTGACAGACAGACAGACAGCTCTAATGATTTTCTTTTTTTTTTTTTTTTTTTAAGCTTAGGTTTGGGCATCCATATGTTCCTTTCTAAAGAAGGCTAAGTCTCAGGAGGCTCAAGTAATTGTGGTCATCTTCTGCACCAGTGTGATTTATTTAGTCATACTGTGTGATTTCCTCCTCCTTGTATCTGGGATTCTCTCCACAGAAGCTGGACCATTCAAGACTGGTAAATATTCTCAAATCTGAGCAATTGAAAATGAGCAATATTATGTGGCTGTGTCCATTTCAAAAGATTTTATGGTCTCTCTATAAGTACCTACTGCATTACAATGTGATTAGGCTTGTATGTAATTAGGTTTTGTATGTAATTCTAATAAAATGCATGTGCAACTCAAAAATAGTTGACAGTATCAACTAAAAACTGCAATGCCTGAGTAAGAATAAAAAGGAGATACCTGATTTGAGTATACCCATAAAAAATGATTTGTATGCAGTTCTGTCAGCAAAAATATGACCACTACTCCTGAGCAATGGTCCTGCCTGAACATGTTTCTTTGATTTCATTTCCTTAGTAGAAGCCATCCATATGGCCATGTGATTGCTGCTGCTGCTGCTTCACGTGATCCAGCTTTCTGGCACAAAGGCTCTGAGCTCGTACAGATGATTGCTAAACGTCATGAGACTCTGAAAGGTAGAGTAGGCAAGAGGAGGAGGAAGCCAAGAAAAGAACTGTGTGGGAGTTGCACTGAAAAATGGATTTGGGCAAAAAAAAAAATGAACTGCTGAAGAAGCGATGGGAGGGGTAGGAAGAAAATCAATTGAGGATCGTGTTCATAAGAGCAGTGGAGGAGGACGAGAGACCAAGAAGAAAAAAATGGCTGGTGGCATCAGAAGCACTATGGAAAGGAGAGTGAAGAACTGGCTGGGGGGTTAGGCCAGGGAAGAGCTGTTGGTAGCATCCAAAAGAGCTGTTTTGGTGTGCCTAGCCTGCTTGGAAACTGGATGGGTGAGGGATATGGCCCGAGGGGTAAACAGGGTCTCTGTGGTCATCTCCTATAATTTCCTGCAGAACATCAATCATGGGCTGTCACACAGCTGTTCCTGGGCCAGACCTGTGGTCTGCAGGTCAACCACAGTGTTCGTGTTAGGAAGAGTCCTGATCCCTCGTTGGCAGATTTCAAGTGAGGATAAATCCATCACACTGATGGACAAACTGGTTTAATTAATTGGGTGCTCTCACTGTTAGGGTTGAATTGTTCCTCTTCAGGCTGAAGTTATTGAGCTTGACCATTAATCTCTGGATTGTAAAATAACCTCGTCTGGTATCCCAAACAAATCCTACCATATGGAGTGCAGACTGAAGCTGAGCATACTGCTAAAGACATAATTTTTTTCAATACTATTTTGTGAAAATTAAAACTATAGCACTGAAGAGCATGTTCAACTAAGAAAGGGAGTAGACAGGCCAGGGAAACTGTAGCAGTGAAGAGTGACAGGAGTGAAGGCAGAGCAGAGAGTAACTGCAGCTGTGGTTCTGTGTTTCCTCATCAGGAAAAAGCGGTCTTTTAAAAAGACATATTAAATATATAAAAAGTAAAATGAATGCAGAAGAATACTGGTAAATAAAGAGAATGGCACAAGGCCTAAAAATGAAAAAGGAGGATCATAATTGCCTTTTGGTCTGTTTTTGACAGTTCTGAAATTGTTTACTCTGCCAAAGAGAATACAGTGCTCTGTTTTGCTGCTTAAAAGCAGCATTTCCCCTTCCTCTATTCAAATGGTAGTAGAGAAAATAGCCCTATAGGCATGACCTCTTTAGGCTTGGATTATTTTCACTTAAACTCACTAGAAGCAAGATTAGTTAATTAATGTGATGGTAATAAAAATAAATTATACAAGCTGCCTGTAAAAATGTGCTTAGTTTAAACCTGTCAAATTATATAAGTATTTCAAATAGCATTTAGTGAATTTCAGATTTAACCATGTTTCCTGTTTTGAATTGTGATAAGTATCTGAGATTCAATTCTAAATTTGTAAGATGCACTTCTCTATAAATTGTCATTAACTGAAATCACTGTTTCACTTCACAAATGTCAAAGAATAATCATCAGAGTGTGAAAGTTATATTTCACAGCGTCTGCTCTAACGCTGTCTTAATCTGTGCTAGATCGTGGGGGAGGCTGTGCCATGGCCTTTTTCTCATGGAAGGTTTGCCAATGAAGTTATGCTTATCTCACTCCTCTTGGTATTCTGAAGTGAAACACATCTCTGTGTCCATCCTGGACAAGCTAGTGCCAGTGAGGATCAAGCAAGCAGCACTGGAAACCACACTCCTAACTGCTGATGCATTGCAGTCAGGAAAGTTGTTCTGTCTTGCCACCCCACCCAGTGATTCAGTCTATAAATATGTTTGATTCCCTGGATTTTATTGTGATTGCCAACAGAAGAGTTAATTACAGCAAATTGACAATAATTCTGCAATGCTGGTGATAGCCACCATGCTTAGGGAGGGGCCAAGGAACATAGCAATGACAGCACAAACTACCTACGCAGGTGTTGTGCAATAAACTGAATAGCAATGAAAGTATTTCTCATTTTATGGTGTTCTAGACAGCTTATGTTTAGATTGAGGTCATCAGTTCACTCACAGGAGCTGAGCAGAAGTGAGCAGGTGATGATGTTGTCATCATTGTAAACTTTGCAGCATGACCAGTATGTGCCAGAGGTGAAGAGCTACATGGCACTTGCACAGCTCTTCGCATCACCAATACAATTAACTGTTGAAACCACGAAGCAGTGAGGTAGAGAACAGCAAGATTATCTTTCCACTGTAGATAAGGAGCTAGATAGATGAGCTTGTGGCCCTGCTGTGTTTGTGGCTGTCTAGCTTTAGTCATGCAAAGTCAGCTCTTCAGGGTATCAACACCTCATCTAGGCTGAAGCTGGTGGTGGATCTCCTGTGGGATATGATTACACTGCCTGCAGAGAGCAGCCCCAGGACCACCCTGAGGTCACGCTTCCCTGTTGCATAGGAAGCAAACTCACAGATGCAAACTCAGGTGTGGTTGCTGCTTGGTTTTTGGAAACAAGCTTGACCCACGTTCCTGGCTGTGCACCAAATGTGTTGTCAAGCGTGCTCAGACAAGCTGCCTCCAGGGCCATTTGCAACCTGTCCGTGTGGAGGTGAAGTGAGTTGTTAGCTGGAGAAGGAAACCACTGTGCACATTGCTGCTGTGCAGATGAGTCCTTTTGATTAGTACAGGTGTAGCCATGCCAGGATCTCGCATGTCAAATTTAGGGTTTTTTGATTCTCAAGTATAAGCATGAAGGTTGCTTTTTTGCAAATACAGCTTTACAACTACACTAATTTTTTCACTTTCAAGGTTCCCATCTCAGTTATTACTGCTGATAAAAGTGGTGATTTCATGATATAATAGACAATAGTGTTTAATTAAAACATAAAATCATTGAAATACACATGCTTTTCTTAGTGAACTCTATAGTTGTTCTTTTTATGCTCCTTAGCATCTTCACAAATATGGAGAGAGCGTCACCAGCTCAGCAGCAAATAGCAACAGAAGTAGTGGTGTGTTAAAATTAATCAGAAAAATATCCTTAGGCTACGTTCTCTACCATACTACTATCCTGTATACGGCTGTGGTTTGGTGTTAGTTTCATCCATTTCAGCTAAACACAGCAGTCAGCAGTACTTCCCATCCTCCTCCTGATCCTAACTCACTTTATGAGATCACTGTATGACATAAGACAGCCATGGCATTTTGATAACTGATAAAGCTGATTTGAGATTCCCCAAGAAAACGTCCAACATCTATATGGTAGATTGCTGGTGCTACATTTTTATAGTTTTATTTTCAGATAACTTCTAACAAATTAATGGGAAAGGCTTATTTAAATTTATGGCCATAATACTAGAATATCTACAAATATTTCTGAACTTCATCTCTTCTCATTTGAGTTGGATGCTGGGCTTAGAGGATAAAAGAAGCTTCAGATCAACAAGAATCTCAGCAGGATGAGTTATGCTTTTGGTTTTGGAATATCTTACATGCTAAAACTCGGTAAACTTTTTTTGTTAGTGGAACTCTCATAGTTTTGTTTTGCAAAACAAAACCACTGCATTTATGTAAGGACAAGTAACATCATTACTTTGTACTTCAGCAGGAAATGTTTAGTCAGGAGGTGTTTCACCTCCAGGAGCTGTGTCCTCTCAGAGGATAGTCCTGACGGCTGACTGAGCCTTGTACAAAATGTAACACCTACATATTTTAACCTGCAGCATGTTTACACATTTAATATCACATAAGTGCATGATGTACTCACAGGAAGAGGCAAAGTCTATTTTAAACATTGAAGCCTACATCACACATTGTGACTGGTGCTAATTTGCTTGAAGGGAACTTGCATGGTAAACTGAAGAGTGTTTCTGCTTGAGGAAGAAGGCTGTTGCCTTTGACATTTGCAAACAAACCTTTGAAATGATTGTGTCATTGGGACAGAATAGTCAGGTAACTTTCCAGTAAAAGAAAACTTCTTGTCTGTGTCACACTGCTGAATATCAGGAAAACCAAAATCCAGGTCCAGCAAACATGCTGATTTCAGTTCTGTGGTTTTTAAGGGACAGTATCTACCAGTGTGGCTTATGAACTACATGAACTGCGTCAACAGTTTGTGTTGCTGCTGTGACTGTTTTGAATGCAAGAATCAGCTGATTTCAATTTTAACATTGGCATCTCCCAGCATTTGTCTTCATCTGGTATTTAAAATGAGATAGCAACTGTCTCAGAAACTACAGTGTTATTTTAGAAAGCTTTTAACACTTACAATAGTGGCTTAAACAGAAGGTTCTTTTTGCATTCTTTCAATATTAAAATAATAGCAAAAAGAGAGCCCATTGTGTTCTCATTATAAATGACATTTTAGTAGCATTAAGATCTTGAGCTTTTAATGCTATGTCGACAAAATGAAAAAAAGATTAAAACATCAGAAATATTTTGCTGAATTATATATTTTGCATCTTATTTACTTGAATATCCTGGGTGAGTAGCTTGGCTGAATGATAAGTTCAAATAACCATCTTAAAGGACAGCTGAAAGTAACACCACTGAAAATGAAGTGCAGCATGGAGTTACACAAGATTAAGCTGACTAATCTGCTGATTCAGTTTTGCCTTTGTGTTTTGGTTTTGTCATGCAAGATCAAGAGTCAAGCAAACACATAATGGCATTCCAGGCTCCCAGTAGCAACAACAAGCAATGGGCTGTTCCCCTGCAACCCTTGCATTCTCCAAAGAGAAAATGCTCATCTGCAGCAGGAGGCAGCAGGCTCAGGACAGACATGCTCTTTTTCTTGTTACAGATGGACTGAATTTGTTATTTCTGTTTCACAGAGGTTTTTTGTTAGAGGTGGTCATTTAAGAAGCCTTACTTCAGTTCATAGGAAGTGTAATAATGCATATTAAAAGTCTGGAGGGGAAGCCATACAAGGAGTGGCTGAGGTCACTTGGATTGTTCAGCCTGAGGAGGGGGGGACTGAGGGAGACCTCACTGTGGTCTTCAACATCCTCATGAGGGGAAGAGGACGGGCAGACACTGATCTCTTCGTTCTGGTGCCCAGAGACCTGACCCAAGGGAATGGCCTGAAGCTGTCTCAGGGGATGTTTGCGTTGGATATTAGGAAAAGGTTTTTCCCCCAGAGGGTGGCTGGGCACTGGAACAGGCTCTCCAGGGAAGCAATCACAGCATCAAGCCTGACAGAGCTCAGGAAGTATATGGACAACGCTCTCAGGCACATGGTGTTATTCTCAGGCGTGGTCTTATGCAGGGCCCGGACTTGGACTCAGTAACATTGTGGGTCCCTTCCAACTCAGGATATTTTATGATTCTATGATTCTGTGTGTCAGGAGACAACAGATTCAAATACAGCTCTTACAGCATCTACAGAATATAAAAGCACAGCAGTATATTCTTCTATAAGGACTCGTTTTTGGACAGTTCAAAGATATCAAACTCTTATGAGTGCTGATGGATAAGAAAACTTTCAGTGGAGCCACTTGCAAATTTATCCCTTACCCAAGTATGAGCCAATATGAGCCTGCTTGTTACTCACAGAGATGGTCAGACTGCCAACCCTGAGGAAGCTGCTCTTCCAGCAGTACCCACCATCACTGCACTGGAGAGGTTGAAGAACAGCACAGGGCAACCTGTGCATGTTTATCCTTGCATTCCTTACGCTGAGCAAGCCCTTGAAAGATTGTTGGGAAGGGCATCGCAGACACATTGGCATGAGAGCAGGCTGTGCCAGTGGGATTGCAAAGGACAAGATGAAGCCAGTATGTCATGAAGGGATACTCTGATTGAAACAAGAGAAATAAGAGTCCTTCCAAAGCAGGAGTCATAGTAGCTGAATGCTTTTTTATTTTTTTTTTTTTATATGAGAAATAGCAATGACTAAAATCAGAGCGTGATACTGCAGAAATGAACATGTTGCAGGGCAGCTGGCATAGCAGGCTATCCAAAACAAAAAGAGAATGAAATAAAGCCTCAGCCCACATTGCAAACATTTCAATATTTTCTCTTTCCCTCTGGAAACGATATGGCTGTGTCATTACCAGGCACAACTCTGGTTCTACCGAAGCTGCTAAATGTATGCTGATGGCAGCATGCAGCATGTTGTCTGCAGTGAAAATGAAGGTTCAGACCAAAATGAATCTATTGATGCCTTACGATTTTAGCTTTAATATTTTTCATATCCTGTACTTCTTTAGTGTATAATTCTAAACTCCATAATATAGCCTGTTAGCTACTGTTCTCCCATTTTGGTCAGACAAGACAATTCCTCTCTAGCCTAGAAACTTACTGTCTCAGGCCCTGAGATATGTAAACAAAAGTGAGTTGGGGGGAAGCAAACTTGGGGTAATGACTTCATACCTGTAGCTATAATTGAAGGATTAACCCCCGATATGCAAATGGACCAAACTTATAAAAGTATGAAAACCCGTGACCCTCTTGTCCATTTTGGGGGTAGCCCCTGGGGACTTTGACTGCCCTAATGTACCTGAAGGCCTTTCAATAAATATAACCGCTTTTATTCTCTTAATTTTGTCTAGCCTCTGTTTTTAGGTAGTCCCAACAAGATATCACTATGAAACAGTTTGAGAATTAAATAAAGGCTCTGTAGACCTGGGATCATGTCCTTGAGCTGCCACCCATGGCTCTGACATCACAGCTGATGCCTGTGTGTGTTTCTCTATCTGTGGAATTCAGACAATTATATTTATTTTTCTAGGTGAAAGCATACTGGGCTTTTTCAGCTGAACACTGCTATATCAGAACTAAGTATTTTTAATATACATTTTATTGTAAGAGTTTCAAAAAATAGCTGAGGGATGAGAAGGACTCTCAGGCCAAACAATTTTGTCAGCACTTTTTTGGACAGACAAAAAGGTTTGGCAGGTAAATGAAAAGGTTTCTTCCTACTAGTTGTTAATGCTGTGAAAATAAGAATCAGAAAGATCTGGGTTTGTGAGGGACTTCCCCCTCTATATTTATAGTTTTATTACTTTGTGGAAAAAGAGCGACTAAGACCCCTGTGATAATAAACACATACTCAGAAGTCATTTGTGGCTTCACACAAGCTTTGCTAAGACACAGTTTGCAGACGTGAATGTGTATGGGCCTACTGAGTTGAAGTTTAAATGCTGGCTTATAGTGTTGACTGAGCATACTTTATTTCTCAATTTCCTAAATAGCATCTCATTAGAGAAAGGCTGGAAATAAATCTGCAGATGTTGGATGTTATAAAAAAGGTCCTTGCAACCACTGAACTTACTAGCACATCTGTGTTTCCCTTATATAAGCTACTATTTTCAATGATACATCACTTGGCCAGACTCTAGACTTGAAAATAACATAAGAAATTTTCAATTCAGGAGTGATGCCTTTTGGGTTTTATTTTGTCTGTATTTATTTTGTTTGTACATTTGTTTGTTTTATTAAGAAAATCAGTATTTTTAACATGCCTTAGGTCTGAAATGATTTTATGCATATCTCCTTTATGCTCAAGCATAAATACTCATGTTTAAAATTATGGTTTGCAGATTTTATTAATGTAGATATTTGAATGTTGGAATCGTAGGGTTCTGTTAAAACCCAGGATGACAGATAACCATGTGGAAGCTTTTGGAAACTAGTCTTGCTGTGTGAACCAAATTTCTGTTGGGCCAGTGTTCATGTGGTGCTAAATGAAATTAAAAAGTGCAGAATTGCAGTCTAGAGGTCCATCACAACAGCTCCTTTTGCTGATTACTCATTTGCTTCTACTTTTAAGCATTGAATTTGAGCTTGCAGCCTAAGTTAACTGGTGCTCCATTGACTACTGTACAGGGTGACCATCTGCTCATGTGTTCTGCCTCTAAGGATATTTTAAAAGCAATGCTGATCCCAGAAAATTTGAAAGGGTGGCAGGAAAGATGTCAAAAATCTTCAGTTCCTAAAAGTTTTGTGGGAAAATAAAAATGAGCATGGGAAAAAGATGTTTCTTGCCCTTATGAGGAGGAAAGGCTCACTGTCACCTTGTTCTTTGTTAAGATAATCAGTGTGGGAGAAAGATTCCCTAAGTGTCCCAGTCATGGGAAAAGTTTCAGTGATGGTTTACACCTCCTCAGGAGCTTTAGTCAAGACACAGATCTGTAGAAAATTTGGCTTCATTAATTTCAGGGATGTTAACACTACTTATTTTCTTGATGGTGGTTGTGTTTTATTTTATTCCTTCAAGGAAGTCTAGGAGCAGTAGGACATAAAAATGTAAGTGCCATTTCAAAATCAAATAGAAATGTCCAGCTCAATAGCTTCATATTTTTAAAAATATGATTGATTGACTTCTGACCTCTTGCTTATTTAAGACCTCATGGACTTAAAAAGGAAAAATATGTGTAGCCATGTGACAAAGAAAATGCACCAAAGGAGGATTTATTCAGTTTTGAGAAGATCAGCAGCAGTGATTCACCCTCTTGACTGGTCTGGAGTGCAATATGGAAAACTGACTCCCCCAGGGAGGAAGAAAGGATGAAAGTCCCACACTGCTGCGTGGTCACACAGGGAGCAGTGACCTGTGCCAGGGTAGCTCCAGCCAGTGCACCCAGTACAAAGAAAACTTCAGCCTTAACCATCAGTATTGTTGTTGTAGGGGATTCGAGTCAGGCAGTCGAAATGTAGCTTTTAGTGGTTCAGTGAAAGAGAGTAAAAACTTTAAAACAAGAGAACTCACCATCCAGAGACTGAAAAAACAAAAGCATTTTTAGACAACTGTGTGCTATTCAGCACTTTACATCATGCACAGAAGAGAGTCCCTCCTCTTTTCAAGCCCCCACACAAATCTTGCCATAGATTTTTCAGGCTGATCTCAGAGATTTGTTGTTTTCAAAGTTAAAACAACATCAGTTACCAGATCTAGATGAGTTGAAAGGACTTACAATGTCCTTTGTAGATCCTGTCCCCCTCATCCAGCCTTGAAATCTATGAAAGCAAACCAAACTGCATAATAAATGTTAGTGTTTGTTCCAATACTTGCTCAGGTGATCAATGATTTGTAAGGGTTTACTGATTTCTTGGAATTTTTGATCCTTAAAAGGATCAATAGGTTAGACTTTTTCTGAGGAGCACCTACTGTAGTAAAGTGGCATTAAGCAGAAAAAAAAAACCCACTGACAGGTATTAGAATTGATAAAACATCTGGTCTGCTTTTTACCCTTTAAACGAGTTATTTATATTTATTTCTTTTGTCTTTCTTACCGGTTCCATAGTGAATCTCTTGAAGAAAAACTTGAAAGCCTGGATGCTGAAGATCTCATGTCTCATCTGTCACAACCAGAAACCCACCTAGATGAGGAGAAAAGATCAAGTAAGTAAAACTGACCAAAGCTATGGGACTGGAAAAGTCACTTGTTTAAACAGTCAGTTTGAAAAAATGTGTGTTAATTCTTCAGTGATGGCAATTTATCATCTATGTTTTGATTGCTGCCTTTGATATTGGGAGTTTCATTGTGGTAAACAGATCCATTAGAAATTCCCTGAAAAAGAGCACCTTGTTAAAAATTTCTAGAGGAGAGTTTCATTTAGGTGGCTGGGGAAACCTGTCTAACTCAATGTGGCAACTACTCAGTCAGCTGGACTGAGTGCAGTGCTGGTAACATCACCTGACCAAGTTGTCTGACACTTCAGAAGACCCTGTTTTCTGATATAACTTCAGTGTAACCATTCAGGCTGAAAATGTCTATGTCAGGTGTATGCACCAGACTGATCTTTTTTGGAAGATGGAGAGAAGATTTGAAGGATAAAGAGACTGGGAGCAAGAAGTATTCTGATGAGCAGTAATCCTGCATGTAGGAGAGGGTAGGAGGGTGTGGGGAGACAGTCATAGCAGGATATGGAAAAGTGTTCTCACTGTTTTTCATCAGGTTTTTCTGCCATTATATTGCATACTCTTTCCAGTTTAAGACTTGAGTTGCTGTGGGGAAAGGAAGGTGCCAGAGATACTGCAGAGCCCTGAGCAGGTGAGTAGGGCTGGCACATACTTTTCACTTTGGGACGTTCTGGGCTGATCTTCATGTTTTGTTGAAAGGAACAAGTTGGAAAAAGATTGGCAGGGGCTTGAGGCCAGATATGGGTGCTGGGAAGGTGAATACTGCACATAAGACATTGCCATGAGATGGTAAAGCAGGGAAGCTGGGACAACCCCATGAGACAGAGAGATGTGGACTAAGTGAGCTGGCAGATGGGAGAGGTAACAAGGACCCATAAAGATGAGATCAGAGTCAAACAGAGGGGCCCAGGCAGCAGGAGAGTGGGAGAGAGGCCATCCCCAGTTTACACCCTTTGATTAATCAGTCTGCCCATTTTCATTTGAGCACATCACTTGATTTCTTGATTCCATGAGGAAAACCACAAATCCTTTTCTATGAGTTTTTTTTTTTTTAACCTTCTGTCTAAGAAAAGCCTTGTTATGCCTGTTGACCTATTTCCCCAGAGACTGCTGTAGTTTGTTTATGGGGTTTGTCCTGTTTGTTTTGTGTTTCCAGCTACGTCATGTGGGTCTGGAGGTTTTCCAACCCTTAACATTAAAAATAACATAGAATAATCCCTGTCTCGAAGACTTATGAGATTCAATTAAAAATTGCCACATACAAGTTTTTGGATAGAATGTTAGTATCTCTCTTTTTCCTTCTGTTTCTGAGCCTTTAGAATATTTTCAAGTTATGTTGTCAAGAGCTCTTTTATTATTAAGAGGGTTAGACATCTTTTTTACCAGCAGATTTCAGATTTTTACGTGCTGGCTGGAAAGGATCTGAGATTTTACCACGTATGCCAGCAGCTTGGCAGCATAGGAGGAAAAATGGTTACGGGCTCTGCTCATAAGGAGGAGGTGTGTCCTTTGATTTGAAGGCCAGTGTGCAAGAGGAGTAGTATCTGCCTTAAACCAAGAAAATCATGCTTGAATATTGTTTTACATGCAGGAAAAAGTTGTTAGAAGGCAGCCCTGGCGCTGTACTGTGTTTTTCTGGATTGGGAAAGACCTCTCCTGGCAGATAACTGAGTACCACTATCTTACAGCAAACCCATAGCCACTGGCAACACTGCATGTGACTCAACCCATGATGACATGTCTGCTGGTTGTTTAATTTTACAGCACACCTCTTCCTTTTAATTATATTATTCATCTCCTTAGGCAAAAAAAGTCACCATCATCATAGGTTTATGTTATTCAAATCAAAGCAAGAAATAAAAAATATGTAATCATTCATGACTTTCTAAATGGGATGCTGACCTAAATTCACAAGTAACTGTGATTGACATTGGACTACATTTTAAATGGATGGCAATTTATTTTTCATAAGACTAAAACCTCACAGAATCTCTTTATGTCTGCTATAATAAGCTACTGAATATTATTTAATTGCTCATTTGCTATAAGCAGCTTTATGAGCATGTTTGGTTAGATCTCAGTGGGTTTGAATGATTATGACCCTTTCTAGGTCTCCTACTCATTTTTGGGCCTCTTGATACAACAGCAATCAGCAAATAAATTAAATATCAAAGAAATAAAAAAAAATATTTATAAAGAAAGCAGGTTGGTTGAAGTTATCATCATTGTTCGATGAGAAACAGCACTGAGAAGGAAACATGTGGCTCTCCTGGAGAGAGGAATGGTAGCCCAGTGATGAAAGTACTCATGTGAGTTCAATATTGACTCACTGACCTTGGACAATTTATTAGGGCATCATTCAGATGGCAAATTTCTCGAGCCATACACCCATTAGAGTGATTCCTCTGGGTAAAGAGCCTTTTGAGGCTAAATACAGCTTTTCTGAAACTCTTGACCCAATGGCAATAGTAGAATTTGGGCTGTGTCAAGATGGCATTTTGACTCTGCTTCTCACTCCCCCAAAAAAACAAAACCAATGCTTCCCAACTGTCCTTGGAAATGTGAAGAAGACATTACCAGATTTATGGAAAATCCTTATATATGACAGTATGTGAGTGGGAGCAGGGAGGGAATGTGAAATATAAAAGCCTAGAACATATAGAGAACAATGAAAACTGGAGAAATACGATTAGCTTTCACCCAGGGACACCTACACCTGAAAAGAGCTGGGGCTTAAGTAAGGAGGGGGCCTTACTGAGAACAGGGTGACATTAATGGCAACTGGGTGACAACTCAACACAATACAATAATACAATAATACAATAGCAGATTCTATTAGTCCTTAGATGAGGAAAGCATTTGTTCTTGTGTCTAATTATAAATACATACAATTATATTGAATTAATTAGTACAATCTAAGTGCTTGACTAATCCCAATGCCTAACTAATAAGTATAATGAGTTGAATCCCTATATTTTTAAGGTTTTAAGACTGGATAAATTATGTGGAAAGCCAGTGCATTCTCAGGAAGAGAATATAAAAATTGCCAATATATTGGGTAATAATCAAGAAAAAAAAAATGCAGGAATTTTGCAGAGGAGAGGAAAATATCAGGAAATATTTTTTACATTCTTAAATTACCTGTATTTGATATTGCTTAAACTCTGTGTGATTTCATGCTTAAGTCATTTAATGACCTATTTCAGCTTGCTTTTCATTTTAGAGGACTTTTTTTTTCTTTCATAATAGAATATATGACTTGACTAGCAATAATATAAATCCATATTTTTCATGTCTAATGAGTATTTTAGGGCAAATAGTAACTAGCCAATTTTCTCATATGCCTGAACTGGAGTTAGCCTAACTAGAAAAACTCAAACAAGCAAAAGTTAATATTGTTTCTACAGTCACTGATATAACAACAATAGTAGTTGTGCACCACCATGCTGAAAATCAACTCCCTTTATGTCCAAACAATAGCGAGAATCACAGAAATCTGACCTTGATATACAAATGTGATCATGTAGTAATTATAGCTCTTGTGCTTTCTGTATAAACAGACTACTTCATCTGGAAATGCTGTAGGGTATTGCTTCATTCTGCAATTTGCAGCTAATGACTGAGCAGAAAGCTTTTATATCCCAAAAAGCTTTAAAATATAGCAGGTAGAAAAATCTTATTCCCTGCAAATGAAAAAGATAAGCTTGTTGTTTGAACTGCAGTGAATCAAGTCATTGCTCTATCTATGGTCTGTTGAAAAGTAGATCTTACAAATTTGAAGATTGTCTTCAAAATCACATTTTTCAAAGGTTATTAAAGACACTTTCATGGGCAAAATATGGAATTAAATTACTCAGTCCAAGTGATAACTGACATGTTCTTTAACAACTGCGAGATTAACAAAAATGTCTTTCATATCATGCCAAAATCTGCTTGTTCTGTTTGTGTCTGTGTTGGTATCATCCAAACAGGATGTGACAAACATATGTTCTTTGGCTTTGCCCTAATCTGTGATTTGGATAACACTATTAAGATGTGGTCTAACAAACTTCAGTGAAGCAAATCTGAGGATATTTCTCTGTGGACTTGATTTTAGTATGTCCTGAGCAATAGAAGCTCCATCCTGACCTCATACATTTAGCTGTATGTATTTTCAGTGCTTCCATAAAAATATACTATCAAAATATTATCATGCTTACAGACAC
The DNA here is from genome assembly GCF_020740725.1 of Corvus hawaiiensis. NCBI lineage: Eukaryota > Metazoa > Chordata > Aves > Passeriformes > Corvidae > Corvus > Corvus hawaiiensis. The sequence goes on from NC_063238.1 coordinate 36,156,337, forward strand.
AGGCTGAATCCTGAAAGAAAATAATAATGGGAAACTAACGCAGCACAGAGCCCAGGAGTGACCTTGAAGAGCTGAGTGACATCCTCTTGATGTGTCCCTGCTTATAAGGGTTTCTGAGAATGTCAATTGCTCAGTTTTTAATCTATTCAATCATTACAGTGATGACTTTAGAGAATTCTAATTTCTTAATCAAAATTTTGTTTAGTGTCAGAAGTGCTACCAAAGTTCATAAGTATTACATAAGTAGTATAGGTTTTTTTCCCCAGGAAAATTTAAAACCTGAAAAAATATCAAGATCACTTTCTTGAAATAAAATATATTTTCCTTAAATCCATCTCGATTGGCATATGATGATTAATGAAAAAAAAAAAATGCATTTCTTTTCTCTGATTCTTTATAAATAATACCTAGAATTAACAATTCCAGTGTTTTGCACTGGATTGATGTCAGGCTGAGCGGGTTATTAATCCTTAGGTCATTACACCAAACTTTTAAATATATTAAAAAGTATGAGATTTCTTCTATTCATCTTGAAATGCCCTTGTGTTTGAATATGTATGGAAAGTTAACTTAAAAATTCAGACCTTTTCTTGCATGGTACTTTTAGAAATAGCAACTGATTAAAAAAGAACGTAGTTTTAGGAGACGGTTATTACTGTTAGAATGGAAATTAGTTCTCTATCTCATGTGATATAATTGTCATATGATTATGAAATGATCATGGATGGGCTGTGCAAGTGCTGTAGAATAATGGTTTGGAATTCATGCTGCAAAATAGAATTCTAATACTCAAGAGTTTTGCACTGTATCCCTACCCTAGGATGTTATAGCACATTGCCAGAGCGGGCCAGAGGGCTCAAGGGTACTCGTTTGGTCATTTTCTGCAGTCTCATTCAGAGGTGAATTTTCTTTAAGACTCAGATATATGACAAAGATTTGTGTAAGTATTTAGACTGAAGGAATATCTAGTCTTTGAAGCCTGTCTTTTGTTATTTATCTAAGGGCTTCAAGATGGTGGTATTGTGAGTTAAATCTCCTTGTATCCACTTAAGACTGACCTTTTTATCACTTCCGAATATATCCATCAGCTGTTTCTTGGGCTTAGGGAAGAATTTTCATTTTGTGGAGGCAGCAGCTAATCAGAGTGTCTGCTGCCCAGCTTCAGACCTCTGGAAGCTTTCACTGATCTTGTCAAGAGTATTTTTTTATATTTGATGACAAGGTTGCCATTTGCAGTCCAAGATTTTGAGTTACTTACAATCCACTTCTGAAGATTGTGAGGGGCTAATAACACGCAAGAGCGCTTCCCACCTTCCCTGTATGCTTAGTCACTGCTTAGTTATTTACTCAGTACATAGTTTATAGCAAAATACCCTGTGCATGGTATATAGATAATAGATTAATAATATAATCTGAATGTGACATCAAGCTGTCTTGTCACTGCCCCCACTCATTCTCAATAGCCACTGATTGTGGGCTGAATTCAAGATCAACCATTTGCTATCTGTGTTTCTAGGAAGGAATCATTTTTAAAATTAGAAACTAAACCTGGTGTATCTGTGTTGAAGATCAAATTGTCTCTGCACAAAAAGTCGGGTGCAGTTGAACATTCCATGTCCTTCCTACAGAAGCTTTTCTACTCTGTGTTGTCAGCACCCAAGCAAAGCAAGCAGCACACCTCCTACTTCCAGCCTTCATCGATTAGTCAGGCACTCATGAGGTCATGCATTGTCCTGGTGTCTGAACGCCTCACAGAAGTTAATATATTTGATTTATATTTGTAGGATGGCCACAGCAAACTGAAGACAAGACCATCAGACTCCAGCTTCTGACAACCCCTCTTGTCTTGGTACAGCTCTGCCCTTCACAGTGCTATGTTTGCCATTCCTTCCTCTTTGACATGCACCAAGCAGTACCACTCTTCTACTTAACGGCCCTGTGAAAATGTAATTTATTTTGGCTCAGTAATACTTCTAGCAGTCCTGTCCTTCAGCAGAGGCAGAGTATAGAAATATCAAAGTGTCTGTAGAGAATTTCCCAAAATACAAGGCATGTAGAAGCCTCAATACAGGCATAGAAAGATGTTCCTAAGTATTCTCTTCAAGTCTGTATCTACCCATACAGTGAGTCATGCCCAGATCCATTAGCATGGATATTTATGTCTTTGAAATCATATGTCCTGTCTACATAGAAAAATGAGATAAACTCAAAAGTTAGTGACAGAACAGAGCCTTTGCAACTTAACCCAAAGTCAGTCTGTGTAAATGTGATTCTTTACCTCCACTATAGTGAGCTCTGACTCAACTTTTAGACTGTAAAAGTGGAGTGTATCTGACAAAGTGTCTTTGCCTGGGCTGTTCACTCCAGACTCCTTTCATCGTGACTGATGATATGGTCAGCACAGAAAACTGAAAGTAGGTTGCATCTCACCTCATCCTACAAAAGTAGAAGTTTAAAGCAGAGATAATAAAGTAGATGTCTGTAAAGTCAGAGGAATCACACACTAAACTGCTTCTTTCATCCTACTGACTGAAAGAGAGAGAGTAGGGTTCTGATCCCAGAGGTAAACACCTACCCCAAAAATGCTGCATGCCTAAAAGTATTGCAGCAGGGACTTCTTGTTTCTGCCTGAACCATACCACGGGCAGGTATAAGACTGTACCTCTAATTCTACAGTCAAGAAGAGACATTAGGAGGCAGAAAACAAATTTTAAAAAACCCCAAACTTTTAATGGAAAACAATAGAAAAAAAAATTGGTGCATTACCACAGATGCTGACATATTTTCCAGTGGCAATCTAATGGGAAGCTGTACTGATTTTTAGGATTTTCTTCAGTAGAATTTACAGAAAAAAACCACAACATAATTATACATTGTAATGCTAGTTTTATATTTTTACCAGGAGAATGATGCATCTGAAAAATAACTTCTTTTTTCAGTTTCATTTGTATCAGTTTCCTGTTCAAACTCATGTAAAACTACTTGGGCTGCCTGTCTTGGTAACAGCATGAATTTATACCAAGACAGAAGTAAGCAAATCATATAGTTTTCAAGAAGGTGGGAAAGCATTGAGACTGAGAGCCTCCAGGCCTTGAGGGTAGTTAAAAATGCAGAATAAATAACACATTATATTCTCTAAACTGCTCCTGTTATTTAATAAATCGCTTAATAAAAAAATTAATATTACCAGTGAATTAGTTAGTTAAACTGGCTAATGAGTGCCTAATGTCTCTGCAAGTGGCAGTGAGATGAGTATTTTGAATGCGCTCAGATGGGGTTGGCTCATACCATAGATAGCAGAGACATGCATGGTGAGAATCTGGAGGTTTCTGCTGCCCTTCTGCAGCTGTGGAGCTGAGATGCCTGCTCCATGAATACTTACTTACTTAGAAAGGGAGAAAGAGGGAAAGAGAGAAAAAGAGAGAGAGAGAGAAGAAAGAAAGAAAGAAAGAAAGAAAGAAAGAGAAAGAAAGAGAAAGAAAGAGAAAGAAAGAGAAAGAAAGAGAAAGAAAGAAAGAAGAAGGAAAGAAAGAAAGAAAAAGAAAGAAAGAAAGAAAGAAAAAGAAAGAGAGCTATTTCAAGGCCAATTATCTAAATGAGCTGGAGAAACCTGGGATGACTAAGACCCCAATCTCTGGAGAATTTGCTCTGAACATTTTGATGAATTTTAAAGTGGTATTACATTCTAGGTTTTAATAACATAGCCTTTCTCCTCTTCTTCTGGCTCTAGGCAACTGTTGTTAGGTCCATTTTTTACAAAAGCCTAAGGAGCACACATTAATAAGGCCAAGTCTCTAACCCCAGCACTGCAGATCTGCTGGGCTGCAGAGAGCAGGCGAAAAGGGAGGTGTGTGCATTACCTTCAGCATCACACCTGCTGAGGAGAGCCTTTTGATCTGCCCTCTCACAGGTCTGTTTCACTTTCAGTTCAGCAAATTAATTGAAGGGGAAAGAGTTTTTGGTATCTCTAGCACGATCAGTAACAATTTATTCAGGTTTGGTTTCCTTCTTCTGATATATTAATGAACTGAGTCCAGATCTTGACAAAACAAGAGACATCTCTGATTAGAAAAACCACCAGCATGTCAGTCCCCGTCACTGGTTTACAGTTTTAAGTTGGTTTCTTTGGTGAGCAGTTATCGAAGTGTAAACATTTTGCTGCTTGTGGTTGGAGTCACAAGCAAATCTGGCAGTGAAATATCAAATCGAGAGTAGGTTTAGAGGGCCTTAGTCCCTGCGAAAATTGAAAAGCCTGAGTCAGCAGCCCATATGTGTCATCTGGAAGGCTGGACACTTAAAACTGGGTTAACAAGAGAAGACACAGTAAGAAGGAGGCACCTGAACCACCTAACAGGGATCATGAGAGGTGCAGCTGAGCTTTGAGCAGAGCCTTAGGTAGCTCAGGGGTGTCAGTCTCTGCAGCAGACCTGTAATCAGGAATCTGCCCCTGAACGTGGGAACTCAAGTCAGCCCTCCTTATCTTGTAAAAACGCGGCGCCCCTGCAACACTTGAGAAGTTTGTGGCATTGTGTAGTGGGAAAGTTCCGTGTTCATTCCCCTCCCCTGTCTGAGTGGGACCAGAATTTCCAGCCAGTGTCAGTCCTCTCCCACAAGCCCCTAAGATCACTCTGCAAGGGTGTTACAAAACAATCAAGTTAAATCTTCCTTTGTGAAAAACAAAACCAACACCATAGAGCCCTGTGAATATATCTCAGATTTTGTTCCAGGGAACATCTGATCCAATTTAATTCAGTAAGTCCCTTCCCAGCCATTAATCTCCAGCCAAATTTTGTTCTTCATTTTATTGCACATTATGATTTACTGCACAACTCTGTGTTCATTATTACTTAGAGAAGCAGTTGTTCAGATCCTCTTTCTCTTGATCTCCTGATCAGGAAAATACTGCACAGATGTGAACGGAAGTAAGAATATTACTCCTGTAAGAGAACTCTTCCCCAATTAAACATAGTGGCTGTGAGGGAAGTTATGATCTTGCAAATAGTTTCTGCTTCTAAGAAAGACTTAACAGCACAAATGAGGCCAGCTTTCCTTATATCAAGTCTACTGTTTGCTGCAAAACCAGTGCTGTAACTGACACAATTAATATTGCACAAATATCCTGGGAGGGCTTAAAAATGTCGAAATCCCACATATATATCCTTCAGTACTTAGAAGAAACTGATCTGCCCAGCACATTCCAGAATGAACCTGTTTCCTTTCTGGGGAAAAAAAATATCTTGTTTGTTTCTGTCATGCACAAGAAAGGACAAAGCAGAAACATATTTTCTTGTGATAACTACTGTTGAAACCAGAGGGTGTTGTCAGTGTTCACACAGATTCTGCCTGGTCACTGTGGTCTTCCTCCTCTTTTGCACTCTATCTGTGGGAACCAGAGCAAAGCCTGCTGCAGTTTGCTTCTGGAGTAGGAGCTGGCTGGTACAGCTCACTTCCGGTGTTCATGACCACCACTCATCTCCTGCTAAGCCTGGTAACCTCATATATGTTGCAGATGACTGGAGATGCTAAGGAGCAAAAGCACAGACCTGTCCTTTCTGGATGTCCCAGTTTCTCTCCTATCAAAGTTCCCGTTCTGAAGGGAACTTAGTGACTTTCCACAAGACTCGAATTGACTTGTCTTCAACAGCCTGGCCCACCTGATGATTTCTATTTAGAATAGGCCTCAAATTTTAAAAACAAATTTTCTGCACCTCAGAGTGGAATTACATTGTCCTGCACTGGGACACTCAAGAGGAAGCACTGAACTCTTGTCTAGCAAAACCCTTAGTGGACTAAAATAACCGACCTCACTTTCGGAAGGACATTGAAATAATCTAATCCAATCTATCTAATTTGTTATGAGCTAAAGTTCTGAATTCTAGGCAGAAGTTCTAGGCTTTTGCAAATTACTAATTAACATTTAACCTACAATGGCTGGGTTCAGCAAAGAGGGTCCTCTCAAAACATTACCACTGTACTATCAGCCAGCACTAGTATGGAAGCTATACTGATGCCAGGACATTATTATCTCCAGGAAACACTTCTTGCATTGACATGGTGGTTTAATGGCCTGTGGTACTGCAAGGAGAGAGAATTTAACTACTGGGACAAATAACAACAGGTGTCTTTCAGCAAACTGTTATTACTAAAGCCATGTTGGCACACGCAGGTTTGCATGGACACCAAGAGGATTTGGGAACTCTGAAACCCCTTATGGGCAGCCTGGAGGGGCAAATGCTGTGGAAGCTTTTCTCCTGGGTTGTGGTGAGCACATCATCACACTCCTGTGGAAATTCTCATTTGGCCTCATAGTAGTTGTGGCTTTTCCCTTGGGGAGGAGGAAGTTATTAGAGGTTTCAAACAGTATTGTTTTTCTTCTAGCAACATGCCTATTTTTGCAAAATGTATAGGAGCTCTTGAGACCTCTGTTCTTCCATCTGTCTCGGTTGAGGGGAGGTCAAAGTCTTGGGAAACACATACACACACAATGCAATTGCCTCAGTCTCACTTGTAGACAGGCTACAGATGCTGCAGAGTTCTCAGTAACACATAATTTAACTCTATTTAAATAATATGAATTCCTATGATATAAGTTACTTTTTCTTTTTTCCCAGGATGTAAATCACAACATGGATAAGGTTCCCTTAAATGATAAGGTGTCTTTCAGCACCAGCATCATGAAGTGTTGTCTTAGACTCCTTGTTTTCCTTAGGATGAGACTAAACCTGATTTGGGTCATGTTCCCTCTTGTGCCTGGTCTGTCTATGGTGTAAATCTATGGTAGGAGCTGTAAGTCTAACCCTCTTGCTCAAGCTGTAGCTATTGTAGGACTTTGCTTAGGACACTGCTGATGTGACTCACAGGACATGGGCCTATTGCAGATCCCAGACTTGAGAAGGAAATACATGTGTCAGCCACTTGCAGCTGTTGGGGAAACCCCAGTGTCTTAAAATGGGCAGAAGTAGTGTTAGAAATGATCCTTGCAGGAAGGATGTTTCTCACTGATAAAGAACCTTACAGCCAGGCTGTCCTCTGTGCTCGAAGGCAAGGGAGGGGATAAAGCCTAGGAGTTTATGAAATACCCTGTGCAGACATGTGTATACTGCCCTATAGGGGAAACAGCCTAATTACTGCTCTGAGCTTCCAAGGAACTCTGAGAAGAAAAGCATAAATCTCAGCCATCAAGAGACTCCTGTAATTCAGACCAGGTGTCAGGTAGGCTGTTGCACTGCTCCAGCACAACATGACTTACAATCACCTTTTTATCCTTGTTCCTCTGCTACTGACGCCCTTTAAGTCTAATATTCTCAGTAGTAAGGAAATTTGTTACCACTGAGCCAAATCCCATTTGTCTAGGTAGTGAGAATAAATACCAGCTGTAGATCATCTTGGATACTAAATTTTTAACCCCATCCTGGTCAATACAGAAATATGATAGATCATTCTCTACCACAGCTTCATAAACAGAGAAAATAAAAATGACATAGCTTAAATGACCTTTGTGATCTGGGATTCTGGCTAAGACATTTTTTACCATTGGTTAAATCTGGAATCTGATTCATTTAGGACACATGTAACATCAGAATTATACCCTGCTGGTTGATAATAACTCAAAATCTCTATACTTAATGTAGAATTATGGTACCTGTTAGTTTTAAAAACCTTAATTATTTTAAAATATCTTCAGAAATTATTCTACTGAGGTAGAGATCCTCTTTGTTCATGAATATAGATAACTACTGAATTGTAGGAATTTCTGATCCTGACAAGCTTTGCTAAGTACTCAGCTACTAATTATGAACAGGAATAAAAGGACACCTGCTGAAATAATTATTAAAGGATGTGTAACTACAACCTGCCTCTTATCAGATGGATGGAGTCAGTACCCTCCACCAGCAGAGAATGCAGTCTTACACATTTTATGACAAACATGCTGTTATGTAAATGATTACATCAGTAGGCATATTAATTTGTGTGAATACTGAACTGCTTGGATTTTAATGCAGAAGGAAAGTAGCAATATAGTTCCATGCTAAATTAGGTAAATAAAGCACTAGAGTTCCATAGTGCTGGCATAGATCTTGTTTAGTCACAAATAAGTCTGGAATATTTCCACAAAATTCATTTTGTAGCCCAATTATAAATCAGGTAGGAAACTAGGATTGTACCCTCACTGTTAGTAATGATTTAATAACTGTAAATTCAGGACAAAATTCCTTCAATGATTTTAACTACCCATTTTTGTCTAACAATCTCTTGTACCTATAAGAGCCTTTTTTAAATGGATGCCTAAAATGTGTGTTAGTTTAAGTAGGAAAAAGCCTACAAAGCATGTTGCAAATATTTGCAGGACAGGTACATCCTAAGCATGAAAGCTCAGAAAATCTTCCAGATGAGATCCTGGAATGCTGGGGCCATAATCTGTGGAAATACCACTACATGTCCTCCCTGTTCAACTCTTGCACCTTTCATGTATCAGCCACTGCTGGAGACAAGGTCCAGAAGTGTTGGCTCAGATGGTTTTATGTTCCTATGTAGAATCATAGCACTGTGCTAAGGGCTTGGTGCTAGGCTGAATCTAGATACTATAAGGCTTGTCCTAGTGCCTGAAATGTCCTGCTGCCTCTCTGGCTGACAGTTCTGGCCAGGAAAAAATTGCTTTCTATGCACTTGGCCAGTTGCTATAAAAAGGACGTGCAGCTGTGCCAGGCTTGGCAGGAGACATCTCCCTCTCCTTGCCCCAGTAGTTCTGGGGAGTGCATCAACTGTAGGCCTTGCATTTACCACGTACATGCTCCCTTCTGGCTGCTGCAGAGATGAACAAAAGGAAAGTGGGAGCCAGCCATGCTGCTCCTGCTGCTGGTCTGGGTAGTGCCATGCAGTGTCTTGCCTGTGGTCACATCATAATTCGGAGCCAGAAGGTGGCAATCTCAGGGGTGTCGTTCAGCCACTAACTAAGGGCTGATTTATTTTCGCCCCAGACTGGAAAACAGATATGGAGGAATGTTTGGGGTTGAAGGTCTTCCCAGGACCTGGGGGCACAGCTCAATTTCTAATTGGAATCCAATCCCATCTCTGTGCCACCAGGCTACAGCTTCTGTCACTGCAACCATGAGAGAAGACTTGGCAAGGCCTTGTTTACTCTTCCTCCAAATCAGTTTAACTTTTCAACCTTAAGGCCACACTCCAAAAGCCATTTGCTTTCCTAGATCAGGAGCCATTCTGGTAATTGTACAGATACAGTATTTTTACCTGCTGAATTACAAGTGAGGCTTGTAGTTGGGTGAAGAAGATTAGTTGCACTTGCTATTTTCACAATTAACACTTAGGAGCATGTATATGTGTAGCCAAAGAGAGGCTCTCCTAACCATGGGCTGAGGATGCACTGGATCAGATGGCAATTATCCCATGGCCTTAGGGAGTCACAAACTACTTGCAGAATGCCTCACAGACATCTTTTCCCATGGGGAAGTGTTTCAATCTTCAGTTTTATTGGCTTCTTTAAGCCCCAGATTCTTTCAAACTGGACGTTAGCACAGCCCCACAGCTCTGGGATAACAAGCTCTGAGGCACCATGCCAGTGTTGGGGTCTTTACCCCCAAAAGCACAGCTGCTCATCTTGTTAGCATACCTCCTCTCTCCAGTCTTTCCTCTCTGTCCAACAAATTCAGGTTTTTGGGATGGAAGAGCACTAATGACGTATTTTACCACCCCAGACGGGGTTGCTCCTTGACATCCCCTGCAGAGCCTGGCTCTCCAACCCTGCCTCTCACCCCTTCCCGCAGGGATCATGCAGCAGTCTCAGGCACTCTCAGCTTCACAGCAAAGCTTCTCCAATTTGTTATTTTTTCTCTGGCTTTATTTATGAAAGTGGTGTGCCAAAACACTGTCCCCTTCATTGCCACCCCTTTTCTCTCTGTTCTGTTTCCCGTCGGGTGTTTTGCTCTGACACACAAAGTAAAGACACAAAATATGAGGTGGGAACATCTGGCCCTGGCTGTAGAGCGTTGTCAAGGAGAGAAGGTCCTAGACATAAGATCAGCTTTTTCTCCCCTCTTCACGGGACCCTTCTGTGGGATGTTCAGGGCTTCCTGCCGCAGCCCCCAGGGTGGCCAGCAGCCCAGCCTGCGCTTCGCTCTCTCCAACACAATTACAGTCTGCAAATGTTTAAAGGCAGTTTCTTTTGAGTTAGCCACATGCTTCAAATTGTTATGTGGTTAACCACTGAGAACAAACCCCCACACAAATGCCTAAGGATCAACTTGCTCGAGCCAGGGTGGTAGCAGTGGGGGCAGAAGAGGAGAGGGGAGAGTTCCTCATTTTGCTTTTGATGAGAAGCAAATAGTTATCTTTTGACTTTCCTAAAGTGCCAGCAGCCACCATGTCACAGTGTGTGCTGGGTGATGCCATTTGCACATTTGTTTGCTGATGAAAGGAGCCTTGTTCAGCAGCCGTGGCCATGCACACCACGGGCCACATCCTCCGTTGGTGTAAACCAGCTCTCTGGTGAATAGGAACTGAAAATGCAACCCCCTCTCCCCGCGTGATGTGCAAGTGCCAAGCTGGGGAAAGACTTATGCGCTTTGACATTGTCCTATCCCATGTCCCTTAACTCTTATGAAAGCTGAATACTTTTCTGCTGACTCACATAGACAGATGGATTTTGTTAACTCCAGTCGAGATAGAGGAAGATGCACTAAAAGCATCACTTGGCGGGGCTTAATTCAGCTTTGGGGTTCAGGGGGAGACTGAGCAAGGAGCTTCACATCTCTCCCTGTTCAGCATGGATGGAGCTTGGCTCCTGGGTGCCACGTGGGAGGAGTGATGTGTGGTCTAGGCTGAGCCCTGCTGCTAATCAGTGTCTGAAATAATGACCCATGCTGTCATTCCATCCCCCTCCCTGTGCCCTCTCTGAAGCTCTGCAGCTCCCCAAAGCCCAAGAAAGAGACTTGGAGCCAACAGCAACAGAAAAAAAACCACCCCCAAACAAGCACAGAACTCAAATCCCTGCAGTAATTCCATTGCATCTGCTTAAATCTCCTTACGTTACAGACGATTTTAGTGAAGTAAATTAACTTCCCTTTGCTTGTGTTTCCTTGTATTTTTGAAGACTATGAAACTGTTGAGAAGCAAATTGTCTTACAAACTCATGGGGACAGTTTCCAAACATGACTGGCAGAGCTGTTCATGTAGTGTTCCTCAGAGTGGACCCGAGTGGAGATAGAGATAGTTACTTTGCCATGGACCAACTTTAAGATCCATCTTTATTTTAATTTCTAAAATGGCAGATTAAAGGCTCACAAAGTGACTAGGATAGTCTTGAGGGGGAAGATCCAATCCACACGTGATCTGCTTTCTCAGGTGTGAAACAAAATTGAATTCTTTGCTTTTTGAGAAAAACTGCATGAAAAGGAAGGGTTAAAAATATTTGGATGTGGGGGACGTTTTCAGTGAAAGTGGTTTAGTTCCTCTGGTCCATTTATCATCTGAGCAGTGAAACATCACTGTGCTTATGAAGTTAGCTCTGCAGGACTCTGTACCTGTCAAAATTGTTTATCCATACTTGCCAACAACAGCAAGAAAAGCAGGAGGACTGGCAGTCGTGATGGTGAGTGAGTTGGACACATGGACTGAAGGTGCATGAGTCGAACCTCCTCACTGATGCAGGAAAAGAAAATGAGTGAGAAAAAGAACATTAAAGCATGAAGTGTCTAATCTTAGAGAGTTTAACGGTATGGTTCATTACAAAAAAAGAAGAATTTGCAGAATTTCTTCATGGGCAACTGAGTAGGTAGGTCTTGGTGGCCAATTAGTCCTCATGCTGCTGAAGGTTCAGGAATAAATGCCAGCAGAAGCAGCTGCTGGGGGACATTGGCACATTAACATTATCGACCATGGGTAAATGATTGGGAATATTGCACTTACATAATTGAAAACTGATGTGATAATCACTTATTAAGGAATTATTAAGGAAATTCTGAGTGCTTAGTATCATTATGTGAAAATATATAAAAAATTCTCAGTCTAAATCCAACAGAACCTTAAGCCTATGTGAGGGCTATTAGGGAAAAAAAAAAAAAAAGAGGGGGGCGGGCAGAGAATTCAGGTTTATAAAAAGAAACCCATACACAATGAGCTGAAGGTTGTGCTTCTGCACTTCCTGCTCTGGGTGTGAGCAGAAGAGGAAATACCAAAATACCACCAGAAAAACTATTCCCACAGCATTCCCAACCTGGCTGAAACCAGAAAAGTTCTGACAGCCCTACAAAAAGGGGGTAAAACCCCACAACTGACCCAGTCTCAAGGATCTTACTCATAGGAAGGCCAACAAAATTTCCAAAGCTAGGAGGTTTGGGTAAACCTAGATGAGTCTCTATATTTCCCCTGACTCCTCATCTGTATTTTCTGTACTTCATGGATCATTGATGACATGTGACTCTTCTGCCAGCTTTGAGAGGAGCACATTTCTGCTGCAGCCAGTTTGATCACACCCATGACCGCAGACCATCAAATTGCATGTTAAGTGCAAGGCAGGGCACCATGGCCCAGTCCAACTCAGGTGAGGGGTTCCTTGGCCCCCTTTCATTTTTTGACAATCAACCCAGTACAATGAGAGTACATCCTATGTACACAGCAAGAACTGACCTTTCAATGCATAAAATGCCACCAGTTTCAGTGTTGCCCCATGTTAATGATTAAAACTGAATTGCTGGAGATTCCCAGGCAGACGAGACCTTAGTTTGGTCTGGCTGCTCTAGTAAACCTTCCACTTATAGCAAAGAAAACCTTGAAGATGAGCAGCAGGATCACATTCAAAGGGTTGTACAGATCGCTGGCACACCAAACAGTTTAAAACCTCAAATCTGAAAACTTTGCAAAGAACTTGGAAAATGGCTCTTTCCCTTTATTAGTATAAGAAGGAAAGTATCCTGTCCTATTAACCTCCCAATATTTAAATATCAAAGTCTCTTGTTTGACATGCAGTACTGTACACTAGAATTCAGGACTTGTTCAATAATCTAAGAAAAACAGTAAAATTACTATAAAAAAATAAAATTACGATAAAAAAGCTGGTTTTCCTATAGATGTTTCCCTACATCTAAGCAATTCCTGAATCAAGTTTTTTCCCTACAATTAGAGAATCAAATCCCTGGACTGGGTCCAGTGAGTAGCTCAGGAATGTTCAGCACAACCACAGCCTCCAGCCACGGGACAGAACAAAAGTTGCAGCAGTGATGATGCTTTATCTTCCACAACTTACTCCAGCAACACTTCCATGGATGCCAATAATGCAATCTGCTTCAAAGAGGCCTGAAAAGAAGATTTTTTTTCTTTTCAAATTCTGAGTCACTGATTTCGAGACTGGTCAACTCATTGCAGTTGTGACTGTGGTTTAGCTAAAACCACCTAAGGCTGATAATGTCATCATGAGCTCTCACATCCAAAAATGAAGCTAAAACCTTAGCTAAGCCCCATGTCTGAATGCAGCTTTCCAGTTCATTCAGAGCAGCACAGCACTCAGCATTTTCCCTCCAACAACAGAAAGCCCCTTTCTGGCCTCCCAGCACATTGCTGCATGGAATACACTGTCACTCCTACTGCAAACTTATTTAAGAGACAATAGGGCAAATAGTTGGCACACAGATTCTTCTTAAAACTTAAATCTAGATCCACAATAAAATGTAAAAGGCCAAGGAAACATGTAAAGAGAATTAGAAAATGCTCATTTTTCTTTTAAAATTAATTTTTGCTGTGAGTGAGACGTTGCAATTTACAATGTGGGCCCCATTCTGCAAGTCCTTTCTTACATGAGCTCTTTTTAAACTCACTGAGGTTGTTTACTTGAGTAAAAGTTACTTACATGAGAAAGGACTCACAGAATCCAGCCTTCCATATTTTGCTACAAAGTTTACCTAGACATTATCTGGGCTGTGGAGCAGCGTGTGTTATTTTCAGGAAATAAAACTGGACTTCAGTTGTTTTTTTTGGAAAAAGTTCTGACTTCAGCTTCACCCATCTGCTTTTTGCAGTTTGCTCCGCAGCCACATTGAATGGATGGGCTCAGCCTTTGTCCCTGTCTCTGAGCTGCTCGTTACCAGCCACACTCAGCCCCGATGCGCTGTAACTCACCAGGACGTGTGCAGTCTGAATTCCCATTCCAGATTTGGTCCTCAAGCCTAAGGCCATTATTCCACCTCAGACTAAAACATATTCTCCCATAGGCAGCTGAAAAAGAGCATGTTTCTTCAGGTTTTCTTGCCACAAAATGATAAAATAAACTGAAATAAAGAAATAATAATAAAAAGGAAATCCAATGTACGGCAATCCTCAGAATTTTGGAGTCTAAGACTGTTGATCAGCATCCATAAATGTCCTGACCGGTGAGGAGACACAGGCACTACAACTGGAAAGAGAGCAGGAAGGAAAACCTACCATGTGAGCAAAGTTAAAAAAAAAGGGGGGGTGGGGGGAAGAGAGAGAGAAAAAGGTCTGCTCACTGGACAGCACTTGGGCTGATAGCAGGGATTTCAGGAAATCCAAACACTCAGACAGGAAATCTGAACACTGGATAAACATGCCATAATCTCCACAGATACAGTTAACGTGCAGTGTCCCTGTTAACCCCTTGCCTGCCCAGGGCTGAGCCTGAAATCGGATCTGCGTTATGAGACGCCTGGAAACACAAGCTGCCCGGGGGGCTCCACAGTCTGAGTGCTCAGAAGTCTGAGCGGCAGCCCTGCATTCAGCCCTGCCCTCTCTGTTTTGAACTCCATTGATTTCTACACAGTGCTGCTTTAGTGAAAAAGTGCATAATTTTCCTCCTCTGAGAAGGAGATGCACCCTGAGCCCCGCAGCAACCTGCCTGAACTCCTGTGCGCCACTGACTCTGGATACCTGGTAGTCCTGAGGTAGTTTTACCTGGTTCTTTTTCCACTCTCTTTTGTTGTGACACAAGATTTGTACAGCTGTCTGTGGGATATTTGCAGAGTCCCCGCCATGATTTACTCCACACTGGTGCAGTGGGGACCCCCTTTATGCCATTTTGTCAAGAAATCTAGTTCCATGGCAGAGGGGCTGGAATTAGATGACCTCTAATGTCCCTTCCAACCCAAACCATCCTATGATTCTGTGAACCGAGGAACAAACTCTGCAGTCGCTAGCAAAATTAAGATGAAGCCTGTTTGGTTGGTTATTTTTGGAATTTAGAATTTGCTCTTTGTGTCTTGTGGCTCACTTGTCATCCTTAAAAATATCACTTTTAGGCTTCTTAATTTATTTCTTTTATATGATCTACCTTGGTTACACTATTAGTGTAAAGCTCTTAGCTAGTTACAAAAGCAAGGAGAAGCAATAATATTGCACAGAACTGACCCCTTGCTCCCACCGATGTAATTAATAAAGTGAAGTTTACATGAGAGTTGCCAAATTTAAATTCACAGTATTATAAGCACACACACGCACACACAATTAAGCCCCTGCATGTTTGCAGAATGGGGACTTCACTGTGTTTTCTGGAGGTGGACAATTGCAGGCTTCTCTGCTTTCCAGAGGTTATGGACTCCTTAGGCGAGGGCCCACTCCCAAAAATGCTTCCTCTCTCTGAAACCTGACGTTTTGGGACAGTCCTGCCTAAACATGTTAGAAAGAAAACATCATGTCTTTAGATTTTCTGGTTCTCCTAAGACTTCCTAGAAATTAAAAAAATGATAGAAATTACTACCTTGAATTTCACTTGCTGGTGGAAGTAATTAGACACAGAGGTAATATCCACTGACTGGTGCCCTCGCTCAAGGCACTGGCAATCAGCTCGTCTGAAACGGCCCCAGTGTAAGTCCCACATGCAATACTAACCTGTATCATTATATTAAGGTTCCTGCTAGGAACAAAATAGGACCACTATAGGAAAAGGCTTCCTTCAGCACCTTCTGCTACTTGCAGTGTGTTTCTGCTTATTATTTCAAAGACTGAAGCTCTGGCAAACCAGCATTTGTTACAGCATTCCCTGGAAGTGGCCAGGCTTGGACATCATGCCTGGATTATGGAGTCAGGTTGTGTTGGCGTAGGAAGCCTGGCAGCAGAACTGGGGTGGAAAATGGGGCTTTGGGGGCATCCCTTCCTCAGGAACTCTCCTTTGGTCTCCAGCCTAATTCTTGATGAAGAAAATATCTTTCAAGTTGTGTCCTCATGTTCCCAGTCATTCTCCTACTACTTTTTAGAAAGTGTGAGGCTGGTGATGGAGGTCAGTCACTGTGTGCATGGTTGGAGCACTGGTGGCTGCATCTGTGCAAAGAGCTGGTAGAACAAATACTTGACTTTAGAGGCATGAAGTCATCTGCCTTGTCTAGCACGTGCTGCATGAAACAAGGACCAAATGGTTGCTTGATGATGTCAGGAGCAAACTGGTGGAAAAACAGGGAAAAATTAAAACATGTCAGGGTCGAACTTTATTTCTTTTCTTTCTTGTTCCATGTGCTTTGCCAGTGAGCTATTTCAGTTATTCACTTTTTTTCCATAGAAGTTCTTCTGTTGTCACGGTATTTTTCACCTTCTCTTTTCTTGTATTTTCCCCTTAGCACCACTCTTTGCAGCAGCAAAAGGAAAGCAAAAAATAGAGAAAAGGTATAAAGTACAGCCTTTTCAGTATAACTGAAAAATGATTCAAAAAAAAAAAAGAGAAAATAGGCATAACACTTCAAAATATGCATTTTGACCAAAAAAAAGCCTTTTAAGATTGAGAGACTTTTCATTGGAAAACATTCAAGCAGCTCTAGAAAAAAAAAAGGAGCTGGGGGAATTGGGATAAAATTTATTACCACTAACATCTGCTGTAAATCAGTTAGAGGTAGGGAAACATTCCCTACCAGGGCAGAGTTAGGTCAAGGTGAGAGGCGATAAAGCAATAATTAAAAAGACCAGCGTCCTCCAGCTACCTTCAATAGGCTATAAGCAGAAGAGCAAGTGCTTTCTGCTAGAACTGGGGTTCTGTCTGGAAAAATGTCAAAGAGGGGGGAAAAATAATTTCTATTCAATGGAAAACTATCAGTTTATAATACATCTCCAACAATTTCCATACAGAACTACAAAAAGTATTATACTTTTCTGGTTTTTTAGTTAAAAAATAAGTAGGAAAAAAGGTTGTGCTTATTGTTAAAAGTTTAATTTTATGAGATATTTCTGTTGAAAAACTCTGCAGAAAGGTGTTATTGTCAGTCTCGGCAAAACAGAGAACAGGGACAGCATGGTAGGCAAAATAATGAAGCTGACAATAATAAATTATATAGAAACATTCCAGCCAAACTGGGGCAGAAAGAAATCTTCGAACTAAAGCAAGCAGAATTATCAAAGCTAAAGAGTAGATAAAGATTCCTGGAAGGGCACAGCAGCTGCAAAAAATCCCCCATCACCTTAAGAAAAAAAAAGCCAGGGGCCTTACTCAGTACAAATGTGAAGATGCTTGCTTTTAAATGGGAAAAACCCTTTACCACATCCACCATTGATGTACCCGCAGCAGCTGAGCTTTCTGATCACTTGTTCTATATCCCCAGGATGTAGTTTTGTGTATTCCTAGAGCTGATAACAAAATTGTCCCTTCTTCCACAAAGAACTCTATGGCTACTGAATTAAGACAAGATTAAAAGGGTTTAGATATGCATGTGAAAGATAAAGCACATGAAATCATTATTGAGATCATGAACAAAATGCTCAAGAAAGTTATCATCAACCTATGAGGCCCCAAGCTCTGTTATTTTCCATGTATCAATGACAAGCCCTATCATTATAATAGCTAGGAATTTTTATTTTTTTCATTATAGATTTGAAAGAAAGATCAGTCCTTTACTGCCCTACATATTGGATTTGGAGAAGATTTCAACAGAATAAATAAAACATTTGGAGAAAGAAATCGCAGGTCCTAGTTTTGTCAGTCTCCACCCTTCAGTCACCCAGACGTTTTACATCCTTAAAGAAAATGTCTTAATATATTCACATGAAACTAATTTACTTTCCCTTTTGAGCATGGCCAGCCCTGTGGCTCAGCCATCCCAGACCTCTCTCTCTCTAGCTACTAAAAACTGGATGCCAGAGAAATACTGTGACATGCTAAACCAAATTCCCCAATCACACTGTGACTCTATCTGCATTTACTACAGCATATACTAAAACTTTGCAAACATTAGAGAAAATGAGTAGAAAACACTATCCAAAAGGATTTCAAAACACTGACACAACTTATTGTGAGCTATAAACACTACTTTTCTTGAAAACTTCAGTAATTAACTTGTTTAGAGACTTCTTGCTGTGCTACCAAACATCTCTCTTTGTGCACCGGCTTTCAATTTTAACATTTCCTTGGAGATCCCTGCCACTTTTATTACTAGTCCTGCTCCTTCCTAAATGAGCAGGCAAGGAGGTTTACTTTTGAGATCAGCATCCCTGCTGGCAGTGTTGCACTAGGAAAAGCCCCAAGCCCCAAGCCCCCTCCATCCAGCAGCAAACCATGTGCTCTTACATTACATGAGAAACATTGCCGCTTTCCCCACTGTTCATTCAGTGAAATACAGCAGAAGCTGTGTTCTAACAGGTTTAACGACATGTTTGTACATTTATTAAGCAAATAGCACCTCTTGACGTTCTGAAAAGGTCCGGGCAGTAGAAACTGCCTTGTCAAGAAGCACTTGACCCTTGCTGGTAGCTACAGGCTGCACTAATGCATAGGAGGCAGTGCATGTTTCATTTTCAACTGTTTTTAGAGTTTTCTTTTTTTAAATAAGAAAAAAACCCAAACCCTGAAGCATTTCTTTTTTTGCCTCTCCTTCATTGTTCCTTTTTACAATGGCAAAAATGGGGAATATTTTTGTAGTCCTCTTTTTTCCCCCCTATTTTCTTTCCAATGTGGCGTGTGAAGGGAGGAAACCAAAGACATGTACAAACAATTTTTTTACCGGCTCTGCTCAAAAAATGCTGTATAGATATATACAGTAAAGGGTACTAAAGAAAGCAGATGTCACCTAGAGAGGTCCCCATGGTGTCAGAATAGCTGCTGACTTCATATTTTGCCAAAGATATGTGGACAGTCCAGATAATGTTTAGGGACAGCTATAAGTTGAATTATGCACCAAATTACAACAAAAATGTTGTGTGGAGAAATCTGAGTCTCCCTACATTGTCCTCTATAGGTTTCCAGGATGACAGTTGTGCTGAAAGGGCTGGGTTGGAAGGACACCTTGGACATGTGAGTGTCACACCAGGCTTATTCTCCAATTGTCACCAAAGTTTTCCTTGGTTTCCTTTCTAAAAATTGTTGAAAAAGATGTCTCCTTAATGTGTTGTCATTGGTTTGTTACAGAAAAGTTAAATGACAAACAGAACTCAAGAATTCCAGACATTAACAAACACTATGACAAACCCCAGTTGATCACCAGATTGGTTTAGCAATTAGGGGATTTTTAAGAAAAAGAAACGTAAACTTCTCATGATCTTTGGTCATATGAGCAATTATTTTAAGCTATTTTAAGCAGACTAAATGTATACATAAAAATTAGTGCTATATTTCTCGTCAATCTCTCATCACAAGGAGCTGAGCATTTGTAAGTATGGATGGGTGCCATGAGACTTGTCATAGACATGTGAGAGTCAACACTGTTACAAATGCTGCAAGCATCACATGCTCTAAGCACTGAATATTTGTAGGCAACATAGGCTGTATGCATGAGTTGTTAGCCTGGAGAGCTTTAGAGTGGTCCAGAAAATTAAAGGCCACTAAGAAAATAATGTTATTTCTAATTGTATTCACAGCTTTTGGAAATAGGCGATGGCCATCATGCCTACAAAGAGGAAAATAAACTCAAATCCATTTTTTTTCCATGACTGTAATTGATTAGGAGTTTAGATTTTCATGCATATGCATATGCCTGTGTGTCATCAAAATCCAAACCCTTGAATGCTGATGAGGAAACAAGACTGAGAAACAAAGCCAAAGAGTAAAATAGAATTCCTCTCTGTTATGGCCCCGATGTATGTAGATGAGAAGGAGATAGCCCAGCAGAAGGCTGGGACTGCTGCAGAAAGATGTGACTTTTGCAGGGAGAAAAACAGCGTGTGTGGCAGTGTGGCCTCTGTTAGACCCAGTGAGTCAGAAAGTGCTGTATCCCATGCTCAGAAGGGCTGCAGTGCCTGTCCTCCACTACCAATGCACCTGGGACCAGCATCAGAGAGGTTTGTGGGGTGAAGTAGTGATTAGAGAAGAGACTCTCTATTGTCACAGAGACTGCAGCACTTCCCCAAAGGAGGAATGGGCTCTGCAGATGTCTCATTTCCATATTTCTCCTCATCACATAACTCTTCTGGCTGCTTACACTCTGGTTATAGACTCCTCTTTGGGAAAAGCTCCTTCATGTCTTGTGGGAGGTGGTGGCTGCTTTCATCCCACTCTCACTTGCTGTGAATCCCTCTGCAAGTGTTCAACAGTTGAAACACTCATCCTGGCTCAGCCAGGATCTCATTTATGCTCTGCCATGTTATCATTGGGGCTTTCAAACACAATATCTGTTTTAGGGCTACAAATCACATCCATGGAGGAAGATCATACAACACCAAACATTAATTAATCCCCTTTCTGAATGACTCTTCTTGGGCTAAATATCTTGCCTTCCTACCTTGTAATTTCAGCACACACTGCCTCACTAGCTTTGTACTTCAGGAGGAGGTACCCATATTCCTGATGCTCAGGGAAAGCACAAAGGAGTGTTCATGTGGTTCTTCTCATACAAACGAGGGATCATGACTTTTCCTCTTGTGGAGGTCAGATGAGAGATCTGCTAGTCAATCTTTGGTTATTCAGTGACTAAAGGCCAGAGGTTTATAACCTGTTCCAAACACCTTAACACCTTCTGACCAGCCTTTCTACTGCCTGAGGCCCAGACCACACTCTGCCCCAGTGGATTGCCCCACCTGTCCAGTCCTAGGAAGCAGATTAAATTGTTAATGAAGTTTCATTAGGCAGGTTCATGGATAATGCCAAGTTCAAGCTCTTATGCTGGCCTTGGTCAAATCACCCAAACTTCACTTAAAGTGACAAATCCCAGGGCACTTCCAAACTGCTGTATAGTTGTGTTTTGGCTTAATCCCAACTTGAAGCAGGATGAAGGGATGTGCAGTAACCCTACTCCACTGCACTCACACATTGCCCCGTACCTTCTGCTTATACAAGACAGAGCCTGGGTCTCTCTGGCTACACCTCTTACCTTGATGAATTGTGCCTCAGGTTGGGGTCCATTTTTTTGTTAGGTGTTTTGTGTTGGTTATGTTTGCACTGTCTGTAAGGTCTGCATCTCAGTTTGCAGCTCTGTGCCTGAATTTTCTCTGTATGGTGAGCCCCTGGCCTTTCTCAGACTGAAGCTTGAGTGGGAGCCAGTGTCTAATTGATGCAGATGATAAATAGAATAGGATATTTCAGTTGGAAGGGACCTAAAATGTTCATCTAGTCCAACTGCCTGACCACTTCAGGGCTAACCAAGAGCATGCCCTCATATGTCTTAAACACTGACAGGCTTGGAGTGTTGACCACTCTTGGAAGACTGTTCCACTGTTTTGATACCCTCTGAAGCATGTTGAAAGAAGGGCGAAGCAGCTGGGGAAGGGTCTAGAGCACAAGTCCTATGATGACCAGCTGAGGGAGATGGGGGTGTTCAGCTTGGAGAAAAGGAGGCTCAGGAGGGACCTTATTGCTCTCTACAACTCCCTGAAAGGAGGTTGTGGCCAGATGGGGGTTGGTCTCTTCTCCCAGGTAACAAGTGACAGGATATGGCCTCATGTTGCACCAGGGAAGGTTTAGATTGGACACTAGAAAAAAATATTCACAGAAAAGGTGGCTAAGCATTGGAACAGGTTTCCAAGGGAAGTGGTTGAGTCATCATCCCTAGAGGTATTTAAGACACGTAAATGTGGCACTTAGGGTTAGTAGTATTTTACCATAGTTTAATGGTAACTTGGAAGTGTTGGGTTAATGGTTGGGCTTGAAGATCTTAAAAGTCTTTCCCAACCTAAAATGACTCTATAATTCCATGAAATGCTACCTAATATCAAGTCTAAACCTCCCTTGGTACAGGTTTAAACCATTCTCATGTCCTACCAATGGATCCCAGGGAGAAGAGCTCAGTACCTCCATCTCTCCCTCCCCTCCTCAGGAAGCTGTTAGAGAGCACGAGGTCACCACTCAGCCTCATCTTCTCCAAACCAGACAAGCCCAGAGCCCACAGCTGCTCCTCACAGGACATGACTTCCAGCCCTTTCACTGGCTTTGTTGCCCTCCTCAGAAAACATTCAAGGACCTTCAGATTCCTCTTTAATGGTGGGTCCCAGAACTGCATGGAAAAGTCAAATACAAGCTTGAACCCTAAGCCAACACTGAGGCAAAAACATCTATCTGCCTCAATTTTCCATGTACAAATGGTCGTAGTCACAGTGTTTGACCTTACAACACATTAGTTGGACACAGGTTGCACACATGCTTCAGGAGTGGAATTTGTAAGGCACAAGCATGAATTTTAAGGATGGGATGATGTCTCATATTTCTACCACTATGGCTCTAGTGGTCAAATTGGATTCTTTGCTGTAGAAGAAACTAGAGAAAATGTTATGCAAGGCGGACTGGATTACATCAGTTTTCCCTCCCTTGCTTCAAGACTTCATATACATTCAATATGAAAGCTTGGTTTTCTCACTTAAAATGTACAAGAAGTTTAGAAGAAAGTAATATTCTTGTCTGGGGGAGCTCCAAATCAAATGATTTCTAAAATAAGCCTGAAATCAAGAGCCACTGCTGTTAGCTGTGTGAAAAAGGAGAGGAATATTAACTTCTGTGGGAGGAGGAGCTGTACCTTAAAAAAATATTGCTATTGAACGCAAAGCTGGTATGGAAAGCTCAAGTAATTGGAAACACATGTTCCTGGCTGCAGGAGTACAGCACATAAACTGCAGAAGAAAAATAATAATAGAAAAGACACAGGGTATTTGAAAATATAGCAAGAGAAGTCAACATTTTACAACATGTTAATAGTGACTATACCTGGAATATTGTTTCACTTCACCATTAACCTTAAAAACACAAATATATCTGTTGACTTTCTGTTGTGCACCAACTTTAAAATAAAACAGAGGTCTCAGGCATGTTGGATGATAGTATTACATAAGGACAATATTTTAGTAAACTATCTGAACAAAGATGACTCATAATGATACAGATGAATATTTTATTTTAAACACAAAATGTTGTGAATTACTTAGCACCTAAAAATAACACGCCCCCTCTTAACTTTCAATGAACTGTGTTGACGTTGCAGGAGTTTCGAACTTCTTCAGTACAGCAAATCATCCATCTTTTGTAGTCTGTTAACAAAAATATCTCTTTTCAGGCCAAAGCTTCAAACCCAAAGCACACATAAACCCCCTCACACCCACACTCCCTTCGGTTTGCAGCTTTTTGTTCCGCCTCTCTCCCTTCTTGGGTAGTAAAAGCCACAGGAGGAAGGAAGACTGTGAAATCTGCACAGAAAAATTAAAATTCAGTGCATACTGTAAAATATACCATAACCATACTGTAAGAATGGAGATCAGTCACTTAAAGCTGAGTGGGTAGAACTGTGGCAGAGCTGCCTCTTCCCCATCCTTGGTCACTTAAGTTTCTTCCCACCCCTGTTGGATATGTGAATATGTGTTTTTCACTTCTTGGTTCATCCCTGATTTACCCTCCCTTTCTTCTCAGCAGGGGTGAGTTTAGCAGTTCTCAAATGTCTGTGCACTGACCCAGTTGCAGTCTAGATCAGCCCTGGTAAACTCAGGGCTGGCATATCCTGCAGAGCAAGGGTGTCTCAGGCAATTTTGGTCATGGAAACCTAGATCTTTCTTAGGCCCTGTGCTCTTCAAAATTATAATAAATGACTTGGATGCAGACCTGGAAGGGATACTAAGCAAGTTTGCAGATGATACAAAACTGGGAGGAGTTTACTCCCTCAAGGGCAGGGAGGCCCTGCAGAGAGACCTCAACAAATTAGAGGACTGGTCAATCATCCAATAACCAACAATATGAAGCTCAACACAGGAAAGTGCTGGATTCTGCACCTGGAATGGGGCAATCCTGGTTGTGGGGACAGACTGCAGAATGAGATGCTGGAAAGCAGCACTGTGGGAAGGCACATGGGGCTCCTGGTCTGTGGAAAGTTGAACATGGGTCAGAGCTGCCCTGGCAGCCCAGAGGGCCAACTGTGTCCGGGGGGGCATCAGGCACAGTATCACCATCTGGGCAAGGGAGGGGATTGTCCCGCTCTGCTCTGCACTGGGGCGGCCGCACCTCGAGTACTGTGTGCTGTTTTGGGTGCCTCAATATAAGAAAGACATTAAGCTTTTAGACAGTGTCCAAAGGAGGGCAACAAAGATGGTGAAGGGCCTTGAGGGGAAGCCGTGTGAGGAGCGGCTGAGGTCTCCTGGTCTGTTCAGCCTGGAGAAGAGGAGATTGAGGGGAGACCTCATTCCTTGTGAGGGGTAGCAGAGGGGCAGACACTGCTCTCTTTTCTGTGGTGACCAGTGACAGGGCCTGAGGAAATGGCCTGAAGTTGTGTCAGAGGAGGTTTAGGGGAGGTTTACTTTAGATATTAGAAAGAGTTTCTTCAGCCAGAAGCAGAGGGTGGTTGGGCACTGGAACAAGCTCCCCAGGAAAGTGGTCACAGTCCCAAGCCTGATAGAATTCAAGAAGTGTTTAAGACGTGCTCTCAGACACATGGTGTGACTCTTGGGGATGGTGCTGTGCAGAGCCAGGAGTTGGACTCCATGATCCTTGTGGGTCTCCAACTGAGCTTACTCTGTGATTCTGGGTTATATATTTGCTTTCAAAGATGTGAAAGTATATGTCTGTTTGAAGAGCCATTTTCAAACTGTCAAATTTCAAGCCACTGTCAAATTTCAAGTTCTTCTAATGGAGGAGTGAAGTTTCATGAATAAGGCCTTCACAGTGCTGAAATGTGGGGGGTGGGGGGAGGAGGTGGAAAAGGAGCTTTCCCTGCAAATTCATCATCTTGGATGACTCAAGCCTTTAAAGTTCCGGAAAGAAATAATTATTTAAAATAGATCAGCCTGAGACAGACAGCTAAGGTAGAAGTAGTGGCAGAAATAGCTACAGTATAGTGAACTAAATTTCTCAGGGGTTTCATATGGTTGAAGCTATTTCAGTAATCAATGGTACTTCCTGCAAAAGCTTGTAATCCAAAGGCCCTGAAGTCAATGGGAAACTTTCCCTCAGTTTTTTGGTCTTCACATCAGATTTCTGAATCGTTCAGTGCTGTACCTATTCATAGGGAATACAACATACATGGTCCATCAAAAGCCAGTTCTAACACTGCATTTCAAGATCGGCATAATCTTGCATTTCACACGTTTCATTTCCTCCCTTTGCCAATGTCACTTGGCCTCTGTTCATCATGGGCCACCTTTAATGTGTGGTTTAATGGTTTTTCTTCTGCTAAATACCAGATAAATTATCTCATCAGTGAAAAAAAAGAAGGGATCCTTCAGAAGACAGACAGAAATAGATGTTGTATGCTATGGGGTCTTTAAAAGCCTGCTCAATGACCAGAGTATATTTTATTCCAGTAAGAGTAGAAACTTATTCCCACACCTACAGGTGTTTTCCAGCTTTTTTGTGATGAGCTCCACATCTCAATAAAGAAATTGCCTCATGGGCACTTATCCTCCAAGTCATTGTGTAACATCCCTGTGGCAATTTACATTACATGGAAAACCATACTGAAAAAGCATTTGTGCCTCTTTTTAAGAAGTCTTTAGAGGAATATGGGTATTGACCTTCCTGTAAAAGTTGACCATGGTTTCTGCTTTAGCTGTTTCTCTCGTCTCTTCTTCCCTTGGCTCTGTTCTTTTCAGATGAAGCCCAGGATGAAAGTCAGCATACTGCAGGCACAGTGAGCTCACCACTGTGCTGTGGACCACAGCTGAGGAATCTCCATCCCAGTCCTTTTCTAGGGTGAAGTTTCGGTGTGACATGCAAAATGCTAACAGGATCACAGATCTTACTTAAAGGCAAAATGAGGCAAATCAACACCCCCAGTGATTACTTCAGAGAGAGCTTTACAGCCAAGGATAACACCTCTCCCTGATGCATTCTGCTGTATTTTTCCAGGGTCATTTGCCTTGCTTTTGCAGAAACAACAGGATGGCACTGGGACCTGAACTCTGACTCTCTGCTGTTTCTGCTGTTTTGGATGCTGATGCTGCTCTTTCACAACAGCTGAGTTAGATCCAGATGGACATGTGAGTTATCTTTTCTCTAAAGAAGAAACATCAGCTAAACCCCTGAGTCTTTTATATAGTTAAGAAGTTACTTCTGTCATTTCTTGGCATGATAGATTAGGGACTATTAACATAGTCTAATTGCTTATGAAAATACCAGATTGTTTCTTGTTAAAGTAACAGATTCACATCAATCCCAATTCATTTTAAATACATGACTTTCAGCAATTTCACATAAAGAATGTGCAAAGAGAAGGTTTCTTTTTCTATTGGACTTGTAGAGATGAGCATGTTTGAAATTTCAAAATGATAGGTAGAGTTGGCAGTACATTTAACTGCCCAGGAGAAGTATTTCAATACATAGAATAGTACATAACTTTTGTGAACGTTCCCTTCTTACAGCAAAGGTGAATCTTTAAATACTGGTCTATTCTCAAAGGCTTCTTTAGGACCTGTCTGAAATCTCCTCATACCATGCCATGGAGGACAAGCAGGGATAAGAAAATAATATGACAGTGATTAAAGGTAGAAATACACATATTAGCAGCAGGAAATTTCTTTTAGCTCATACCTATCCCAGTTTTCCAGCTACTTAATGTCAGTTTTTGTTGTCAGATTTTTAATATTTGTTTGTATTTACAAGAAGAGTTTTCCTACTAGTCAAAACATTATTTGCATGGTTCACATAAAACAAAAATGGAAAACTGAATTTCTGGGGAGCAAGGCAGTCAAATATCTGGCATTTGGGACACTCTTCTAATTTAGAGGACTTCAGCATTTTCATAATAATAATAATTAATAATATGAGGAGGGGTCATCTGAGTGTTCTTGACCTAAGAAATATGGTGACAACTGTCACAGAAGAAGGTTGCAGAAAACAGGAAAAAGGAAGGAAGCCATGGGTAGCCTTCACTTCAGATAACCTATGACTTAAGTGACTGATGCCTTGTCTGAGCTTTTCCTTTCTAGGAGCTCCTGATGCTCAAGAGAGGGTGTGACACAAGGCATCAGATGATGGCAGTGTTAACTCCAGAGCTCTGGAGGAGACTGGCCAATGTCCAAGAATCAGGAGCCTCTCAAACATGCTGCATGCTGATAGCAAGATTGCAGTGGAGAAATTTTCCCCTCTTACGTCCATAGGCAGGGTGTAATATGTGCATTACTCGCATAAGGTACTGCACCGTGTTCACAGCTTTTCCCTGAGCTCACTGCTAGAGCTGAAGCATTGGAGTGGATTAAAGGGAACATTTGCATGTAGTGAAATCTCGAGTTGTTCCAATGTCAGTGGAGGAGCCACTTTGCTGTAGTCATGCATGCTGAGCAATTCCTGATTTTAATGCAAACCAAAGCTCTCCTCAGCATGAGTGAAGGCTGCAGTGTTGTTTCTTCGCATCCTGCTCATTCTCTTGGGGTGTCTGGGTCATCTGTTGTGTGTATAGAGACATTGTCCCTCACCCGTCAGGGCTCCACCAGCTGCTTGTTGGTGTTCAGAAATTCAACCAAGGCCTCGAGACAGCAGGAGCCCATGCTGGGAGGGTGAACCAGAAAGCTGGAATTACAGCACTTGGACCTTGGCCAGAAACACCAGGATGAAAAAACGAACCCTCCAAATGAGCTACTGAGACCTTGTGTGGCAGTCACCAGCAGGATGTTTGTTTTCCATCTCCTCCATGGGACTGCACATCCAGTCACAGTTTCCCATCTTAAAGCGGTGCTGGGATATTTGTTCAGGACTGACTCAGAGGAAATGGTGCCACTCAATGGTGGCACTCATTCAGTAGTTAATCACTGTGTGACTTCCCCCAGTTTGGGGGTTTTCCTTAGAGACCTTGGAGCTCATCCTGCACCCTTCCTTCCCAATGGATGGATGGATGGAAAAACAGGAGCTGTGGGATGGCAGCACAAAGAGCATCAACACTGCAAGCAGGGCTCTTTGTGAGCCCTCATGTCGCCCCAGGCCTGCTCCAGCAAACCAATACACATATGCTTAACTCTACACTTCTGAGGCATAATCCCATTAATTTAAATGGGATTACTTATGGGCTTAAATTCCTGCAGGATCAGCAGTGAGGTCTGTTGCTGCAGCTGCCGGGTGCAGTACAATTAATGATGTAACGAGAGTTTTGCTCATTCTGTACCCAAGGGCTGCCTTGCTGAACATCAGCACTGCTCATAGCCTCAAGCCTGAAAAATTAGCCCTTCTTCAATTCAAAGGTCTCCTGGGTTTTAGCTTTGCTTCATTGTCCTTTACCTGCAAACCAGACTTTCCTAAATTGAACTCTCCTATGGTTTCTGCCTCTTTTTCATTGTCCCCAGGCTGCATGGAGGATTTTTGTCTCTACCACTGCTTGTGGATCATTGGATCACCTTAACTGCCTTGATCAGTACAGTACAGAGAAGCACACATGCGCACACACCCACCCTCCCCCGCTTATCTTCTCTAAACAAGCATATTTCCTCCTACTTAACATCTTTCTGCTAATCTCTACCATCCTGCTAGAGCAGGCTGCCTCTGAAAGAAAAATAGCTTCTCTACTTGCCCTCGGGTCATTTTGGTCATTAGATCCCACTGCCAGCCCAAGGGTAAATCCATTGTCTGCAAGAGGAAAGTTAGTTAAAGCTGGGGATGAAAATATGACCTAAAAGTACTTTCCTCCCCCTTGATTTTTATATGGATGGGTATTTTATTTTCTAAGTGGTAGCTGCTTTTCTATCTGAAATCATCTGGCCACTTATATTTTAAATGAATCAGTAAGGCTGTGAAGTTAGTTACTTTATTTTAACAAATCTCTTAATGAATTAATTAATCAATAGTTTGCTTTTGAAGGCTCATGCACAATGTTAGTAATGTTACATGTAAGTAAGTCTAACACATATAGAATCAGGAGAGGCAGTCTGAGGGAAAGTGAATTGCTTTTGTTTAACTGCATGTATTTTAACATTTTGGGCTTAGAAAAAAAAATAATTCTCCCACTGGAGACCTTTTATGCCAAGTTTGAGCCTGGAGCAACTTTTTATGGCTCAGTTGCAGTAACCCCTTGAATATAGGGGTTTATAATGGAAACTCTGACGAGCTCTCAGCTAAAGCACTTCTAACAGATGTTTCTGTAATGAAAGGACTGTGCAGAACAGGCAACAGAGAGCAAACTGTATTTTGTATTTTGCAAAGATTACGGATGATTGTGCACAATTTATAAAGCAATGGTGCCTTTAACCCAAAGTCGCACGCTCGCACCAGGCTTTGCCCCATGCGTATGCATACATTAATAGGAGAGTGCTTCACTAACAGAACCAGCTGTTGAATGCAGCTCTTGTATAGATTTTAAAATCCAGGTCACTTTGCTCTTCTGAACAGTGATTTGGTAGTGATGGCACTGGCAGGTATGCTTTCATTCACACTGCCCTGAAGATGGACAATCAGGA
Organism: Corvus hawaiiensis; assembly: GCF_020740725.1. NCBI lineage: Eukaryota > Metazoa > Chordata > Aves > Passeriformes > Corvidae > Corvus > Corvus hawaiiensis. Next base: position 36,186,052 of record NC_063238.1, read on the forward strand.
CTCCATTAAACTGGTCTGAGTAGAAACCAAATTGTCTGTAGGTGAGAGGAATTGACTTGACACTTTGGGACTTTCTTCTCTACACTGTGTCATCTCCAGCAGTCACAGACGTGGCAGAATGGATCTCCTGGTCTCCTTCTCCAAGGGTTGATGGCTGAGTGCTGAGTGTGCTGTGCTGAGTGCCCGGGGTGTGCTGTGCTGGTTTGTCCCCATCTGGTTTGTGGGCCCTGGGGAAAATGTGGATTTCAGCAGATTGGGAGACTCTGGAGATGAAACTGGGCAGAGAATCAGGAAGCTGTGTCCTCACAGCACATTCTAACCTCAGAGACCCAGATGTCTTGGCCCTCAGTCACTGGAATGTTGAAGTCTGTCTTAAAACAGGATTACTAAGATAAAAAAAATGAGCTCAAAACTCCCTAGAAAAGGAGGTTTTATATGTGGAAATGTTACCAGAGGGTATTTTGGGTTTTGTTCTGATCTCCCTGTCAGTGCTCATTAAGTGGAGCGCAGAGTCACTGGACCATCATCTGAGGGTGTGTTTGATGGTGCTGGGGAGACCTTGAGAGGCAGATGCAAGACTTGCAGACCCTTCCTAGGCATTTTTATGTCACACACACATTGATTTGTTCCAAAGGCCTTCTTTTTTACGAACATGTTTTGCCAGTCTGAATTCCTTTTGGGTGAGCAGCAGCGACAATGTGTAATTAATGTTCTCCTGGTTAATGCTCTGTTAATGTGCTGTACCCACAAAAATGTGGTCCCATGGGCTGTATTCATCACTGCCTTGCAGGTAGTTTGGAGTAACTGTGTTCCCTATGTGAAAACTTCCCTTTTCTCCATCAGTGCAAGGAGCAGAGGCATCTGTTAGCACTGAATGACTGAGATGAAACTGCTTACAGCATTCTTCAAGCGACAGCAGAGGAGAAGAAACCCTGGACTGACTTTATCAATTTGCATTTGATAGAGCATGTTATATTTAGGGCTGAGTTAACATGAAAGCATGTGGGTTCAGGAGTTCGTGCTGGAGTGGGCTCCTCCCTGCCACCACATTTTGTGCTGCAGTGGACCTGAAAGAATTCCAACTGCCCATTGTGACAGACACTCTACCCTTTCAGGGTAGCTTGTGGCATCAGTGCATTATCCTCTAAGCTAAATTGTCCACTTCTAAGTATCTGGCCAAGTGTTTCTAACTTCTCAGTTATCTGCTCCTTGGAAATGGTTTGGCTTCCATTTTCCTGACTTTCTGTAGTTGCTTTTTGTTTGTCATGGTCCTTCTTCCCAAATGTCACCTTTGATATATCAGAGCTGAAAGGGTGCTCCAGCTGCCACAGGCTCCTGGGGAGAGCACAGCCCACACTGGAGCAGGAGCTTCCTCGTCACCTGCCTGTCCCTTGGCCATGATTCTCTAGTTATGAGAAGCTCAGTGTTTTCACCAGCCCACTCTTACCTTTCTGTGTTGGGGCTATGAAGAAGCAACAGATAACCTTTTTCTGAGTGAACCCAGTAAATTTGTCATAACGGATTCAAATGTGGGAATGTTTATCTTAGTGGAAGGACAAATAATACAGTTACAACCATAAGCAGAGAGGAAAGCAAAACTGGAGCAGTGCAGTGCAGGAGAGGTCTCCAGAGAGCATTCCCTCCAGCTTACCCTTCATCAGTCTCTGTGGCTTAAAGGGATAAACATTTTATGTCTTCTTTCGCCTACGCCACAGCCATCTCATCTGTTGGTAAATTTGGGCCTGTGCTGTTCTATCCTTAGCAGACCCCTAATAATCCTCCTCTGGAGGATCTGTTTTGATTTTTAAAGGAATTAGATTTGGAGGGCAATAAGCTGTAATCAAAAGTTCACTGCTCAGACTTAGGACATGGTGATGTCTGATGTACCTGCCAAAGCTGACTTTGGGCAAGGCACAGACATCCACATTTTAGCTGCCAAAAAAACCCAATGGCTGTTATGGACTGAAAATTTCAGTAGCTCTGTTTCCATAACTGAAGATACAAATAGCCAAATTTAAGCCCACAAAAAATATTGTTATCATTAAAATACATTGATGCTGTATATGTTATTTTAATGGGAAAGACTTGACAGCATATTGTAGTTATTCTTAAGTGACTGATTGTTGCATCCACCCCAAGTGATCAATACTAGGTCAGATCTGACCTATGGCAGTGAGTGATTTTCACTACTTACATATGAATGTTATATATTTGTTTCCCACAGTGCAATGCGTTTCCCCACACTCAGTATTTTAACCTCCTCTTCCACTGTCTGGCTTTTTGGCAGGAAGCTGTGGCAGTTACCAGAGAAGCCCATGTGAACTCATCCATCCATTTGCTGACCATTTGAAATGCTGGATGTCTTCTTGTTATTTATCTGTTCCTTTCACAGAGGCTCATATATGAACAGTAAATTAGCTGAGAGTGCACAGTGACATACTCTGAAACTTTATGTGTGCATATTTAAGAACCTCCATAAAAATGCATTAGGATTTTGCAGGAGTTGGGGGTGGGTTGCTGTATTGGTCTGTACAAAGGGAACCTAAGGTGCAGATTGGTAGGGAATCAAACCTTTTAGTGCCCAACCTTTTAGAATATGAGTGATAATGATAGATTTTGATCATTAGCAGCATCTCAGTTTGTGACAGCATTAGCTTCAACAATTTATTGTCTTGATGCAGTTCATGGTAGCAGAGTGGCGAAGAAAAATGAGAAGTAAGGGTTAATTTCTAGCTGCCTTTAAGCTGATGGCAGAACTCCTGATGACTTCAAGGGTGAAGATCTCACCTCAGGTTTCAGCTGGTGTAAGTTGACATTCCTCCATATACTTCAATAAAATCAATGAAGCCCTGATAATTTATTGCAAGTGAGAATCCAGCCCTAAGGCTATTAAGGACTATAATGTATAAAGCTATAATTATGAAACCATAATTCCATCAAGAGCTTCTGGCGATATCATGGACTAGAGTTAAGTGAATTGTGCAAATAAATGTAATGGTCTTGCAGTGCAGTAGAAATACCTCTCTCTCTCTCTAGATAGAACTCTTAGCACAAAGATATTAAAATATCTTTTATCCAATCATAGCAATAATTGGAAAAGAAATATCAGCTGCAGATATGAGATTTCCAGGGCACTGAATCAAAACATGCATTTTGCAGCAACCACTTCAAAATTGTGGAGGGTTCTCTGCACTACTGTGATAACTCAAAGCATAAAATCTCCTCTTGATTTTTATGTTATTTATCACTATCAATCAGCTTTGATAGTATGGCTCAAATTTCAATGCTGAATGCACCCAGATAGCACATGGGTGTTTCACCTTGTATAACACAGCAAGGAAAGGATGAGAGTAAATAGCCTCCAGTTACACCAGAAGAGATTTAATTAGATATTAGCAAAAAATTTTTCACAGAAAGGGTTGTAAAGCATTGGAACAGACTGCTGAGGGAAGTGGTGAAGTCACCATCCCTGGAAGTGTTCAAAAAGTATGGATATGACACTAAAGGCCATGATTTAACGATGAACATGTCAGTGGTTCTAGGCTGATGGTTGGACCTGATGATATTAAATGTCTTTTCCAAACGTAATGATTCGTGATTCTAAAGCAAGCACTGTGTGTGCATAAAGATGTGCCCGAATGGCAGGAGTGGATGGAGCCCTGGGAAGGGAAGAAGACTCTGTAGGTGTTTGGGATGGAGGAGCATGGATTGGGTAGGATGAAACTGATAATCTACTCTTCTACCTTTTTTCACCCCTCTTTCTTTCTTTTTTGTAAATCTGTACCTGAATAATTAGTCTCCCAATTAGACAAAGACCTATACAAATACTCAATCATCCTGTTCTTGCATATGCAAGATACAAACTGGGTATATAAAGATGTCTGTGCACCAGTGGGTCTTTCTTCATTTAAAAATCAGATCTCTGCTGGTCTCTCTGCAGCCTTTTGGGTCTCTGAAGCTGCAGGGAAACCCAGATGTAATTAATCTTCACCGGGAAGATTTGTCTGAATTACAGTCCTGAATCTCAAGCAGTCTGGAGCTTGAGGAAACACATGGATCAAGATTCAGTTTAGATTAGATGTGATAATTCTGAGGATACAGCTCTCTCTTGACTAGGAAAAGCACACTTTTTGTGAGTCAGTCTCTTAAAATCAAGGCAGATAGAGGAAGAAATGAAAAAAAAAGAAATTTTGCAAAAGTGAAAAGCTTTGAGCAGGATATTTTCCTCTTATTTGCTCATGTAACAGGATTTTTCAAACAACATAGTCAGCTGTTGAGCATGAGATATCACTCACAGCTCCAGGTATTGGTTGAAAAGTGACTTCAGATTCAAGCCTCCCTTGTGCCACAGTAAACTTTATTTTGTCTGTATTTGCTCAGTTGAAACTGTAAAGAAAATAAATGACAGATTTCCTCTGTGGAAAAGTCCTGCAGAATTTAACATTGGTGAAATCATGAGGATCTTCAAGGATAGGGAACTGTAAAAAAAATCAGAACTCCCCCTGAAATTCAGCAGATTTCCTGTCTATTCTACAGTGTTTTATATGCAATTTCCTGTTAAAATTAAAAATATTAAAAAGCCCTAAAATAGGCATTAACAAGGCTAGAATTTCCTATTAAGTTGTGAAGGACTTTTCCATCGGGACTGTGGCAGGTTAACTGCAGCATCTGAAAAGTTTGGATCTGGCATGTGGTGGACTGAGTGGCAGTGTGAGCATCTGCCCTGGAAGGTCTGTAGCAGCATCCCTCAGTGCAACCCCTGTTCCATTTTCTGCTAATGAAACAACCCCAGCCAGGCTCTGATTCAATAACCTGTTCACCATGGCCTCAAATCAGTCTCTGGAAAATTTCACTTCTGAGTCTCATTGAAGTCACTGAAAATGAGGCACATAGTGGAAGTAAATTACTTGTTTATGCTGTACTTTGCAGTGCCAGGCTTAGGCTTGATCCTAAAATCTAAGTGCAGCTTTTTGCTGCCTTCAATGGGCTCTAGGGCAGGTGCTACAACAGCATCTCCCCACACTAGGATACATAACAGGTTATTCCACCCACTGGGTTTCTCACAGGATGCAGAAGAAGTGAGTGTAGCCTGAGGCTGAAGACATATGCACAAGTGAGATAAGGATCATATATGGGAATTTGCAGTGGGATTGCCCTACTTTATACAGCTGAAGATCTAATCCTGGCTATCTAATAAAACAGTTAATCTTCAAAATCTTCTTGATAGACTGTGCAAAAGGAGCCCAAAACTGGCAATTAGCTCTGTTTTTAAAATACTCCAGGCATACATTTTAAATATCTGCACGTAATTCTGGGGAAGTGATTCATAGCAATGCAGGGGAACCTGAGGACGGCTCAGAATAAATTGGACAGATGACAGAAACCCAATCTTTATTGAAATATCAGATAAGGAAGTGTCATGGTTTAACCCTAGACAGCAACTAAACTGCTCACTCACTCCCCTCACCCCTAGTGGGATGGGGAGGAGAATCAGAAAAAGATAAAACCCATGGGTTGAGATAAGAACAGTTTAATAATCAAAGTAAAGTAAAAAAAAAAAAAAAAATAGTAATGAGAGATCACAAAAACAGAGAGAGGAATAAACCCCAAGAAAGACAAGTGATGTACAATAAAATTGCTGACCATCCTCTGACCAATGCCCAGCCCATCCCTGGGCAGTGATCAGCCCCTTCCAGACAGTTCCCCTCAGTTTATACACTGACCATGACATTCTAGGCTGTGGAATATCCCTTTGCCCAGTTCAGGTCACCTCTGCCGGCCATGTTCCCTCCTGGCTTCTGCTCCTGCTCACTGGCAGAGCCCAGGACTCTGAGAAGTCTTTGGCTCAGGGTTAGCACTGCTCAGCACCAGCCCAAACATCAGTGTGTTATCAACATTATTCTCATACTGAATCCGAAACACAGCTCTGCACCAGCTACTAAGAAGAAAATGAACTCTATCCTAGATGAAACTAGGACAGGAAACTTCTTCTTTATATGGAAATCTTACCAGAACTGAGTGGGATCACATGCTTTAGTACAGAGTCGTCAGCGAGTTTCTCTTACCCCCATATACATTGCTGCATATGGTGCTGCACACTGCACCGTGCTGAAATATGGTTGGTTTAATTGGCTGCCATGTGTCATCTGATTTACTAAACTCTGATGGATGCTTAATTGAAATATATACAACTTTAATAAAGTTCTAAATAAGTCCAAGGAGCAGACTCCAGGTGCAATGTTTTGTGTTTAGTGTAGTTTGTTTTCTAGTGGAAGAAGCAATGTGTATTGTTTGTGGGCCAGGTTTGCTTTGACTTGCTGTTCAGGCTGTTCACAGGCCCTGTGTGCAGTGAGCCTGAAGGCAGTGGTGAAGCGGGTGGTGTGGCAGGGGACAGCACAGCCATCAGCACGGCCATCAGCACGGCCATCGGCACGGCCATCGGCACATCCCCTCGCTGACGGTGCTGCTGGGATCCAGACACTGCTCCAGCATCCCAGCAGGGCTGCTCTGGGAACACCTGCAGTGCCCGGCTCTGTCTCCTTCCTAGTGTGTAGGAAGCAGGGCTGGGGCAGGGAGCTGGGAGTGCAGTAGTGGTGTGGGATGCAGGGGGATGCTCAGCAGATGGGCAGGCGTGCACCGAGAACCCCACGGCCGCTGGCTGCCACAGATGTGGCAGATGTGAACTTGCTGAATAGACTCATGCTCAGATTAGCAATGGCTTCAGCTCAAGCAGTGATTGCTTTTCCTGGAACAGCAGCCCTACAAAATTCTCCCATACCACTGGTGTTTTGGAATAGCTCCTTGAATCACAGAAGTCCTCTATTAACCTGAAGATACTGAAGACATCTAATCTCTTTTTTGACTGATAAATTAAATACTGCCAGAGGATTTTCCATTTCCAAAGCACTGGAACTTATCTGCACTGTTATATTGTTAGAAAAGTCTCCAGTGCAGTTCAGGAACCAGCACTGGTCAGCCACCTCTCCCAGCAGGCAACTTGGAAGAGGTTACACTGTTCTGGAGAGCAAAAAACTCAGAAGTACAGCTGCAGGCTGTTCGAAGAGCTGATTGGCCTCAGTGACAGAGAAGAGGTCTGGGCATATTTCATTTATTATCAGAGGTGCAGCTGCTGTGTCCTCTGGAGCACTGTACGTAGTGAGGAGACCTGGCAGGGCATTGCTTGCAGGTGGGCATGGGGAGCACTCACACCACAGGGTTAATGGGGACTGGAGACTTAATCCAGCCTCACGGGAGCCTCCCCATCACCCACACACAATCTCCCATTCTGCAGCTTCTGGCTTGAAGTGGGATGCCCAAAAGAGGGCACATTTTGGTGTAAAGGCACAAAACACCCTCTCTGCCTTGGTTTCAGTCAGTGTCACTAAATGAACCTGACAGAGAACCAGGCACAAGGGCAGAACAAGCATATTTTCAATGGTAGAGCTAATGTGGGGCTCCATGCTGTGCTTCAGGGCAAGGACATAAGGTCTGGCAGGCAAAGCCACAGCAAAGGAGTGAGCAGCTCATCCCAACACCTATGAAAACACAGGCTTTCTGCTGGTACAAACCTCGTGGGACTGCTGGGGTTTAGCCAGACCCATTTGGGCAGGGACCAAAGATCGAACAATGCCACCCACGCCTGTTTTCAGGCTCAGGCTGCATCACTCGTTCAGTTTTTGTTTCTGCTTTTGGAGGATTATTGAGGATTTGTCACAGAGAGCAGTGCTAGTCTGTCCTGAACTGTCTGGATATGCACCAGCTGATACAAACCATCACTCTTGAGCTTTTCAGGTGACTGCACAGCCCCAGCAGAGCAGGATAGAGACTTTGCCGTTGCTGGGCAATCCTCTGTGAGGGGCTGAATGCTACCAAGTGGTGCCCACACTTGCCCTCATCATGAGTGGGAGCTCAGGATGATGAGTCTGCTATGCTCCTGCCTTTTCCCACCACTCCCCATCTCCTCTTACACCTTCCCTGTCCTCCCCCTGCAAAATGGTTCTCCAGTGCTGTAGCTGTCTGTGAGCAAACCAATGAAAGATTGTGTTTTTAATTAGGGTTTGATACTAATTGCCTTCAATGAGGCTATTTTCACATCACAGCTGACCAAAGCAAGAAGACATTAAGTCTGTCTCCCTAATAAATCATTCCTCCTGCTCCCCAGGGTTGGAGATGAAGAGTGAATAGGCAGTGTACACAGTGCTGGCCTAATTGTCTCCTAAAATATGCAGGCAACTCCCACAGCAGTCAACAGAAAGGCTCGTGTGCATCTGAGGAGGCCTTGTGTTATTACTGATGCTCTCGCACTAAGGGGGCCATTGTTCACTCCCCCATCCCTCCCTGGCTCTGGCAGGAGTGTTTCCATGTCTGCCTGCCAGGAGGATAAGCTGGAAGCAGATGAAGAGGAGGGGGTATCTTTTTAAAGTCAGACAAAAGAAACTTCAACCCTCCCTTTGCCCACCCCCAGTCCTAAAACAAAGGCTGGTTATAAATCTTCGTTTCCACTGACTGGCCAGGTTTAGAGAGAGAGATGCCAGTTAGAGATCTCTGACACAATTAAAAAATCAAAAGGCTTCTGTGGATAAACACTGGTTTGGCACCACAGCCTGACAAATCCTTCCCTAATCCCTATGAAACCTCCCAAACCAGGCAGAGAAATGCCCAGGGAAAGTCATCTGCTCTGAATTCATCCACCACCATCACTGCATGTAGCCCTACTCCACTGGGAGCTCCCAGTCACCCCTTCCATATCTCTAATCCCCAGAAACCCAAATTTGTCCTCAAAATTCTGTCTGAACAGAGTCACACAACCCTCTGAGCCCTCTGCTCCTGCAAGACATTTCCTGGCCTTGGCTGGTGTATTTTGTACCAACAGGGGAGACTTGATTCCTTGTTAAATAACACTCATCAGAAGAATAGCTCAGGGAAGAACTCCAAAGTGCTGTCTGGTCTCTCTCTGTCACTGCTGGTTAACATCAGTGAGAGCCTCCCTGCTCCTGGCAGAACTGTGCCCAGTGCCACTGAGGCAATGCCCCTCTGAGCCGAGCTGAGTGAACACCTTCCCTTTTGGCAGCTCATGCAGGTTCCTCCCTGCTTTGTGATAAATGTATTTTTCATCTCTGAGTGCATGTGACAATTAATAGAGGCTGAGGGCCAGATCCCCACCTGGTATGAGTTGGCAGAGCTCTGAGGAACACAGCAGAGATCTACCAGTTTAGATCAGATGAGATGCTGACTATACTCCTGAAATCCCTGCAGACTCCTTGAGCCACTGCTGATCCATGCTTTGCTGGGGCATCCATAAGAATTGCTTATTCCAGGCTCCCTGAGGAGGAAAAGTACTTTAGGTGTTTAACAGCACAGCTGATGTGATGCTCCACCTTGGAGCAGGAACTGGATTAAGGCAGGGAAATCAAGAACACTTCCCATTTGCAATGGAAAAATAAACCTCCTTATTAAACAGATGAAGGTTAAACACACACACACAGACACCCAGAAAAGAGAAATATTGAAGCTACCTTTACATTTTCATGGTGGTGGGGTTGGGTTTCTGATTCTCTTATTTCACAACACTGCAGAGGATTTTAAAGGGATTGATGGCCCTGCAAGGCAGAGACTGTGCCACTATTTTCTTTGGAAAGTACCTCGCTGGCTGTTGGTTCTTGCTACCAGAAAGAAATAACAAAAAACTGAAGGGATAAGACAAATACGCTCCTCCAAGAGTTTCTAATAAAATTATAACATTGAGCAAGGCTGCCAGTATGTTCCATGTCCAGATGCACTGCAGCAGAAAAGAAGAATTTAACATGCTTTGAAAATGCCAATTGCCTGTTGCCAAAGATGCATGTGATCCCACTGCCAGTGGGGTAAGTGGCAGGGATTAAGATGTTAGAAGAGATGTCATCCTACCTAGGCAATATTAATTTCACTGAAGAAGACAATGCAAAGACAATCCTGATTCCTGTGAGGAAGATTCCTTTTTCCCTCAAGGTTACCTCTGAATTCTCCATGATGGCAAAGCTACTTTTACAGAAGCCCTTTTTGCTCCCTGGAATATTTTCATGGTTACAGCAACCAGGATGTAGGTACTTTTCCATCTGCAAAAGGGATTTCTGTGCCCCCATGGCTGAGAGCATTTTGTGGTTCTCTACTGTCACATGGGAGGTTGGGACAGATACAAGAGTCACCGTATTGTGAGAGTGGTGTGGCCCAAGGTCATGCCCAGAGCATGAGTCAAAAGAACAAATAGATCCTGTGAGTCCAGGGCTGGTGTCCTCAGCATGCACTTTTCTGTAAGCAAGGTGTCCATGTAGGAGTGGTGAAGTCCCATGTGTCGTCATGTCCTGGCTGTGCTGCTGCATCCCAGGAACTTGTCATTGCCATATTTTGTGGCTGGAATCAAATTGAGCTTGTATTTCTGGCCTCCTGAAGTGTCTCCAGATTATCTTGCTGTGTCCTTCCAATTTTTTTTCCCCTTGTGTGTCTCCCTGGCACGTTTGGTAGTGACTGGGTGCAAGTTTGCTTCCTGGTCTGGTCAATCCAGACTCCAGAAGGCTTTTTGTCAACCCTGCCCCAGTTCAGACATTTTAAGCATAAGTCTACATCCCTACCTATTGGGGTGAGCCTTAACCACATTCTTGTCCTGAAACATGTGATTAGAAGCCATATTTCAGTGGGAGTTAGGCATATGCTTAAATTTTCTTCTGTTCTGAATGGATACTTTCTTGAACTGGAGCCTGCATTTTTTTCTATGATCCATCTTTTCTATTCCACATACCTTTACTGCAAATTATTCTACAATGCATATATGGCTCAGTAAATGTATTGTTCTGTGGCTTTTCCACAAAAAGCCCAGTTGATGCATCACATACTTGACCTCTTGAACAAAGGAGTTAACTTTACAGGATCAGTTTACAAGCAGGGGCCAAAGCTTTTGGATGGGAACTAGCTGTCATGTGGTACACAGTCGAAAGAGCAAACAGCTTATTCATTATCATAGCACTGGATTCAGAAACAAAACACAGATGGCAGAAAGAGCCTGTCTAGATTTCCAAACATATTGCCTGTCCCCTCACTGGAGCATGTTTGTTTAAACCCTCTCTCTGTGCATGCAGCCGGTACTTAGACTTAACTCCCAATTTCCTCACATTAGGAGTTTCAACCTGGGCCCTGCTGCTCCCACTGTACTCTCCATCATGTACTGGCAGCTCCTACCAAAGTGAGCAGGAACTGCACTTCTGTACATCTTTGACAGCAGCCCTCAGTTGGGAATCAAGCCCTGGGCACATTGTCAGTGTGGGATGTTTGTGCACCCGCCACTCATCGGATCCACAAGCCCCCCATGTTTGTTCAAAACTCTTTGAACAACAGTCCCATACGCTTCACTTTACTTGCTCACTATTCTCCCTTTTTTCCTCCTTTATTAATCATTGTCATGTCCAGGAACCCAGATGTGCTTGTTTCACTTTCAACATAATGGATGTGGAGGCCATTAAGATGATGGCATAAGTCTGTTAGTGCTTGGCCATGGAAACTTAACCCCTGTCGGCAAACGCGTGGTCACAGAAATGGTCTCATCAATCTGTCACTGCTGTCTGCAAGTCCTTGCTCTGCAAAGCGCATGTGGGCTACTCCTGCAGGATCTGATCCAAAATTTACTGAAGCGAGTGGGAGTTCTTCTACCAATTTATTGGACTTGGCATCATGATTTTAAGGGGGAAAAAAAGCATTATAAGAATGAATTCAACTGCTTTAGGCAGATACTATTTATAATGTAACACAACATCATCAGTAGCCTCCTAATGTAATTCAGCAGGACACCTACAATTTTTTACATGTCCACCTACGGCAGTATCAATCGGAAATACAAACCCAGAAATAAAGTGATTTCAGTGAGTTATTTTCCAGTTTTTTGAATTTGGATTTAGGGAGATTTCTGTCCATTTCCCCTGCCATGTACCCAGCTCTGTGTCACTGATTGGCACTGCTCTGTGGGGGTGTGTTGGCTTACATTCAGGTATTGAGCCCCGTATTTACAGCTCTGCTGTGAGTCATCGGCAGTCACGGCCACAGCCAGGCCGCAATAAGGAGGGAGCCACAGCTGGGTGAAGCAAGCACATGAGCATCAGGGAGGGAGTGACAAAAATAGTGAAAACATGTTTTATATCAAAATCAGCCGTCCGGGCCCACTGCCTGTCCAGTGGAAGTAGGCTGTAAGTGGGACAGTACATGGTCTCCAGGCTCCCTTACTAATTACAGGGGAATTCAAGTTCTTTTGGGAATTCCCAGTTTAGACTCACAGCCTCAGCACAACCCACAACACTGAGAAAAGTCAGCTTTGGACTTCCTAGTCCAAAGGACTTGCCTCCCGAGTCAGGCCCTTTGGCTACACATAGGCTAGTGAGATAAACAGGGCCAGGGTACAGGCTGGAGACCCTCTCCATAATTATTAATTCCTCAAAGGTTTTGACCTATCCCAACCACTGCTGCCATAGATTCTGTGGCACAGCTGGGAGGACAGCAGGGGCCAGCAGGTAGCGAAGATGAAGCTGCTCTGGTTTGAGGGTGCAGGGTTCACTGGTAGGAGATGTATCACTTCAGTTGCCCTTAGGAAGATGCAAAGTGTCCTGGCTTGTTTTATTTACCAATACGAGCTTTTCTTTAGAGAGTTCCTTTTACCCAAGAGTAATTTTTTACATCTAGGCATGTACATGACATCTACATGACAACACTGTTTCTAACTGATATGGTGGGATCTGCTTTGTCCGTCCATGCACATTAGTAGGAGCATCCCCTAACAAGGAGACACCCGGAGCGATGTGCTGATCCCTTTGGCCATGCCACCCTCCCACATGCTGTGGTCATCATCTGCCCACAGTCAAAGCCCTGGCACAGTTCCTGCTCATAATAAAGTCCATCACTCAGGCAGACAGTTTGCCTGGTAACACAGACCTGGGTAGGAAACAGGCTTTCTTCTCTGGCATTGGAGGCAATAGGGACGAATTAGCTGCTTGGGTTTTGCTTCCAGTAACGGAGCTCGTGATCATCACTAGCAGATGGAAACCAACTCGAGATGCATCTTTGCATTTCTTTTGAATGCCAGATGAATATTTATCCATAACTGTAGCTTGTTCTGTTTTGTGATTTTTCTCCCACAGAACACGAATAAGAATCTCTGCAGTGTTTTTGGCACAAAGCCTACATACATCTTGCCCTGGGCCAAGTGATGAGCAGGGACATAAATGTGCTCACACAGGTCAGTTCACAGCATGCATGAGAGCGTCCTTGCTGCACACTGTGGGCAGAGAGCCTCTTTTCTTACAAGAAGTCATAACTAAAGGAATTAACCATCTTTTCTTCCTGTAAAACTTCAGGAGGTAGGCACCCACCCCTCTTAAACATCTTTGAAAATCCCAGCCATGGTACTTGAGAGCCTCACTTTGAGGACCACTTGTAGCAGTCTGAGTGGTGGTGAAAGGTCAGATCTCCCCAGACTGGGAAATTTTACAGATGTAATCAAAAGCAAAATGATAGCAGTAGCTGTGCTAAAAGGCATATGGACCTGTGGTGCAGAGACACACTGGGTGCTCTGCATGAAGGGCAGCCTTGCCTTGGAACCTCTGAAATGCTGCAGAAAGTAATGGGGAGGGAAGCAGGAAGCCACCTTGGAAAGCAAGACTTTTGTGGCCTAGAATGGAAGGAGAAGTGCTTTGGGTCTTGCGCAGGTGGGGATTTGCTGCAACACTCATGAAGTCAATGTTTGTGCTCAGGGCTGTGAATTGTGTGTGGTGCACAGCAAGGGGGGCTCAGCAGCTGTGTGGGATGCTGATCCCCAGATTTAACAGCAGCAGAGGCCCAGTCATCTTCCTCTGCATGGATGTGGTCTTGTGACTTGTGGTAATTCTGAGGGCTGACAACTCAGGAACTCCCTCATCCCCTTTTTCCTTGTCCTCTGCCCTGCCCTGGTGGAGATGTCTCTATCTGCCAAGGTCTGCTGCTTGTCAGTGCAAAGAAATAAACAGAGCCTGAGCAGGCTGTTGTGGTTTCTGATTTGCTTGCCTATATATTCAGAAATTATCAATATGTTCTGAGCAAATCAACATGACTTTAATGATTGGGAAGGAAAAGAAACAAACTCCAGTCATTAAGTGCTAATCACACAGTTACTATATTACATCAGACCTGGCAATGAAATATCCATCTCACTGCCTGCAAAGAGATCACTGAATCAATTTTTTGCATTAACATATTATTCCTTCCCATACTAGACATTTGTTCAGCTTGTTTATACTCACGCCACATGGCCACAAGCTGTGTAGCTAGTAATGAATGAGGGGAGACATTTATCTTTGGAAACTTAGGCCAAGCCAAAAAGTTGATCGCTTGTTTTTGTAGAAGAATAACACATGTGAGATTTACTCAGATAAATCCCACCAGTGGTAATGGGATTGCCTATGTTAATTGCCCACATAATAAATTCCAGTAACAGCAGCAAGGGTTTTACAGTCTGCAGTGGGTTTTTAGCATTCCATTACTGATGATGCCAGCAATGCAGGGAAGTACAGTGTCATGTATCTCTCTAAACACAGGCAGGTCTGAGAGCTGGGTTCAGCTTCTTGGACACCAGCTTCTAAGTGCACCTTCTGCCAATCTCTGAGCTCGGGCGGTGGGGTCGTGGCTGGACTGCCACATCCCTGCCCCAGCACCTCAGTCCCTCCTGGTGTCAGGGTCCCTTCACAAACATAACAAAATGACAAGTTTTTTTAGCAGTTCCTACCTCCTCCTCCTCCTCCCAAACCACAGCCATGCTTAAACCCACCACTAAGGTGGCCAAGAGATACTGCTTCCAGGGGTGACAAAGAGCATCCTGCTGTGGTTGTTGGAGCATGCTAACTTTCATGACTTTTTCGTCCCGTTTTGCTATTTTTGCTCAATCCAGAAAAGCCAGTTCCCTTGGAAGGTGATGACATGAGCAATCAGCTGTGTGGCATGTGTGTGCCCTGCCCCATTGCAGCCTCCTTGCCTAGGTGGATAAAAAGATTTCAGCAATTTCGTGTGTACACGGGCTGTTCTTCTCCTACCTCCCACTTCCCTTTCTCCTGCATTCACAGCAGCAACTCCCAGAACCCTTTTCCCCTTCTTATCCAGCTCAGTTTACTTGTTTACTTCTCTAGTCCCTTCCCATGCAAAAGGTGACTGCACATGAACAAAGCAAAAGGAGCTCAGTACATGAAAGTCTGAAACTTAGATAGAAAACGGGTTATGCAACTTTCCCAGCCTAAGCTGCTTAAACCTTAGGAAAACAAAACATTCCAATAACTTTTTTGGAATAAAACCCTGTGATTGAGAGAGAGCAGAACAATAATTTGCATAGTGTTATCTCCAGGCTGGGTATTTTGCTGGGGTATGGTGGAACTGAGCTCTCCAGGGCTGGTGTGTAGAGGCACACATATCTCCTCTTCTTACAGCTTAGAGAAGCTAATTTAAAATTTAATTTGCTGAAAGTCGCCATCCTCACAAACACAACCAGATGCCCACTCTACGATAAATCTATTTATATCTCCAGCCTGAGTAAAATGAACCTACTATTCTAAAATCTATAAGTGTAAGTGGATCTGATACTCACATGGACATGATCCTTTTCTGCTGGGAAGATCTTACACACAGAAACATTAACAGGATTTACAAAATCCATCTGTTTGCAACATCAGCATCTCGCAGTGCAGTCAATGCATTCAGACTGTAAGTCACAGCAGGTGCACAAACTGTGGCTGACTCATGCAGCATACAGAAAGCCTAGTGCTGCTCCCCGCTTCCTGTCTTTGACAAAGAGCACATTTTTACTCACAGAATCATTGAGAAAAGCTGATTCGAATTTTCCGAGTCAGAAAATTCAGAGCTCAAATTATTGGAATCAGTGGATGCAGTAGGGAAATTTGTAAAATTGAAGTACAGCAACAAGATGCAAAGCATTTCTGCTGGCATTCCCAGAGCCCCCTATGGCTGAGGAACTCTAAGTTACTTACAGATATTAATGAATTAAAACTACAGCATTCCTGAGTGCTGGGTAATTTTATTATCCCTTCTGCTAAGAGGAAAACTGAAACACAGAGAGAGAAAGCGGCTGGGCTGTGGTTTGTCTGCTCAGCTGCTGGAGGAGGAGTCTTTGGGATTTCAGTGCAAACCGCATGGGGGTGGCATTAGAAGAAAAGCAGTTGCCTCTTCCAGCGAGCGGGACTGGTGTCTAGTGAGCAGTTCTTCTCATGGACATAAATGCAACATATTCTGCTTTGCAAATCTCCCAGAGGTCTTCTCTCTCCCTCTTGCTGGGGTTCCCAAAGGATCATAGTGGGAGAGCAGGTGGGGCAAGTTTGCTCAGTATGGGCTCCTCAGAGAGGGAGTAAGGAGGGAGGACCTCACATAAACTGGTACTTATTTGGACTTAGTTCTGGTATAGGACCCTTTCCACATATTGAGGATTCCAGAACTGATCAGGGAATTATCTTTGTGAATACAGGTGTGAAAATCTTGGGGCAGCCAAGTAAGTTTTGTTTTGTTGTTTTTCTGAGCAGTCTTTTCTTTCCACTGTTGTTTCTGTCATCCAGGTTGTTTTCATGTCAGATTTTGAACAGGTGGCCCATGCCAGCCTCCATAAAGGGGAGGAAACCCTATTGCTTCAAGAAATTAAATAATGGAAAAGCTTAACTCAGAAGAATTAAGAAATTATGAAAACAGAGCAAATCTGACCAATTGGGAAGCATGTTACAATTCCCCCAATTCTTTGGTGTCTTTAATTTAAACGGAAATCTGGTGGCTGGCTTCATTCAGGGGAGAATCATCAAACCTGGGCCTGGGTGTCAGTGGTCTCATGGACTAGCTATATTGCAGCATGTGCCAGCATGTGGGAATGGAAATAGTCCCCTCCTTTTTGACATCTGCACCTGGGCTTTTTAGGTGGCCTCCTGCATTGCCACTAGGGAGATATCAGCCCTCCGAGCTCCCCTAGATCTGCTGCCTGCTTTAGGGTGGGTGGATCATTGCTTCCAAGTGCTGGTTCCTCTCATTTCATTGCTAGAGGAGACTCAGTGGTGGCCTGAGATGCACTTCTCTGTATTTTATTTACCTTCATCCGTTTGGATGAATCCCACCCTTCCTTTCCAGATAAATGCCTGGCTAAACCAAGGGCAAAATTTTAATGTACTGCTGGCAGTAGTACTGGGAAGAAGTGCCTTTTTGTGACTGTTGCTCACAGGGAGGCAGCTGGGGCTTGGCAGCGCTGCTCAGCTGAGTTTGACTTAGTGACAAGCGGGATATAAATGGCAGGGACACAAAGCTCGGAAACTCATTTACCTTCTCTCTCAAATGCTTTTTGCAGGTCACTAAGATGTTGGCAGTGTGAATGTGGCCTGACAGATATCATGCTAACAGCAGTTTCCTGGATGCTGTCCTGAATCCGCTGTCCTCTTGCAAACACTAACTCACGCCACATCATGCTGCTGTCTGTATTTCCAAGGCCTCTTCATGATAACCTCATGTGATGATACTGTAGATTTGTAGAGCTGTCTGTAGCAGTTTTTTTACGACTTCAGTGCATGCTTGTTTTTCTGATGTGTTTCTGCTGTTTTCTTCCAGCTTTACTTCCTTTTTTATTTTCTCCTTATTCTGGGAAAGAGATCTGTGAAGAAGGTGAGTCATGTGTCACACACATGGGGAAGTATCTTACTTCTGGTTTCCCGTCAGGAGGGTTGAGTCAAGAAGGACCTTTTGTCTGGAAAGGTATCATCATCATCAGGGCTGTGTCACTGAGTTGTGAATGGAGAGGCTGCTGAAGCAAGAGCAGATCCTTCAATTGCCACCTGAAATGGACTAGAAAAGGCAGAACACCTGGGTAGTAGCAGTGACAAAATATGAAGGGTCTTTGGCACTGCTGGCAGACAGTTTGCTTCTCCATCTTTTAATTGTCACAGTCCAGCAGCTAGGGTCCTCTAGCTCACATTCCCTTAAGAACTGGTGTTTTGGACACAGTTAACACCCATGCCATGATGAGACATGCTGCTCTTTCACAGTCTGGTCCAATGGCTGGGATGCTGCAGTCTGATGTCACAGCTGAGAAAAGCAGAAGAGGTTGTTTGTGTGAAACCAATGTGTTTTCTTTCTGACCGTGCCATGGTGTGCAGCCTTATGGAAACACCTGTGGCACCTTTCCTGCTCTCAATGTGGCCCAGCAGCTTTCCATTCAAGGTGACAGGGGGTGGTTTCTGGGTGGGCTGAAGATGGCAGGGATGGATTCTCAGCGCTGCCCTCTCTCCATGCAGGATGGGCCCAGTTCCCAGATGGTCTCATGGTGGTCTCCCATCAGAGGAGAGGCAGGTGCCCTTGGTGGGGGAGGTAGCCCTGTCTGGTCTGTGCCCTGTGTGACATACCTGGGTTTACACTGAAGCTTCATCTCACTCTGGGCACTGTGGTGCTTTACAATGCTGAATGTACTTTTCTGATTAAACAGCTGAAACATGAAACCCAAACAAAGAATTAGTGAAACCCTCTTTCATTTTCTATTGCTCTCTACTAGATGCAAATTAGTTCTTTTGGGAGGGCAAATAGCCTCAGTTCTGAGCAGCTGATTTCCCAGGGACGGGGAGGGGAGAGATGCAAATTAAAGGTCTGTAGACCTTTTTCCCAGCCAATACCACTGTCTGCCATAGCACCCACATGAAAACAGCTCTGCCTCAGTGTCCTCTCCTCACCAGAGTGCCTGGAAGTATCACAGACTCCTACGGTGCTAAATAACATCAGAGGCCTTGCCCATGTCTCAGAGAAACTTGACCTAGTTTCTCCATCAAAACACCTGCATTACCAACTTACCTAAGCAGCACATCACAGTAAGAGTTTTTCCTTTTTCCTCCACTGAATTATTTTTTTTTTTTAATGTGGCTGCCAAAGAGATTCTTATTTAAATTTGATTTATTCTGAGCTGACCTAAATATTTTGCTTTCCTCTTCTGTTGGGTGCAGTTTGTTTTTTTTTTACTGCAGGCTCATGGCAACGTTGCAGAGATCTGGGGGAGACAGGTTTCTGGATGTGTGAATGCAATGAGAAGTGATTGGATGCTGTGGAATATGATAATAATAACTGCTGTGAGGTTTCTGTGAAGTTGGACCATGCAGAAAGAATTAACAGAATTGATATATATGTTAGATGTTGTGATTAAGGTGTCCAGTGTAATTCAAGGATTGATTGCAGTGAGATTAGAGGAGGAGAAAATATGCCCTCTGAATACAGGGCACAGTCCAGGGGAACAGGTTCATGTATGAAATGTGGTGGTTTGTTTTGGTTTTTTTTTTTTTTTAACTGCTTGTTTTAGGAATTTGGTTTCTTTTAAAATATGCTTTGATACTGAAGTCCAGGTGCACAATCTGGTATTTTCTCATGATGTCCCAGGCCTGGGAAGTGAAGAGCAATGAAGACAGAAGGGGCTAAAAGTACTTTTTACAGAGTACTTTGCCGCCCTGTTGTCCTGGACTTTATTTCAAGCAAAGAAATTTAGTAGTGGCCTGCAAAGGGAGAAGCAGAAGAGGCAGCCCCTGCACCTCTACTTGCAGGGGGGATAGGGACTCATATTTGTATTTCAATAGGACTTCAGAAAGCCCAGCACTGATATGGTTATCCCCAGTTGTGTTGGCCTGAGGGTGATGTGATAGAGCCCTAATGTTTTCTCTGTGGTTTTACCCCAGCTGAAGAACACCCATGATACTGCCTAGTCACACTGGGGCTGGGAGCAGAGATTTAGCTGTAATTGTGCAGCTGTCCTGATCCCTGATATAAATGCTCTTGCTGGAAAAATCTGGTCTTTTGAGGGAAAAGTAGGAAGTGTTTTTATTATTACCAGTGTAATTTTACTTTGCCAATAGAGATGACAGTCTAGCAGGACCTGACCAACAAAGCAGCCCTGGGGCAGAGGTAGCCCAAGCCCTGCTTCTCTTACAGCCGGATGCACTGCAGTAGCCTGCTGAGGACACTGACAGATGTTGAATAGGATTGCAATGGACACAGAGTATTGCTCAACCTTGGAGAATTTTTCCTCATGCTCAGCATGGTTTATTTTGGACTTCACTGCTGCCAGGAAGAGCTGCAGTGGGCTGTAAGGTTTCTAAGGCAGTTGTAGGGCATCTTCTACTAGCATTCTGCTTATCTGCTTCAGCACCTGGTGTCAGACATGGCTTCTGAGGACTATGTTTCTGCAGTTTGGTTATACAGAACAACATCAGCAGTTATTTGGTGCAAGTTATTTTTTCAGATGAAGATTGTGGCTGAGGCAAAAAGTGATGCGTTGTTTTTCTCTGTGTGCGTGTGACAAGCCTCACCAAGGCTGGCTGGCTACACTTCACAGTGCAGCAGAGAGAAATTCCCTCTCACTCACAAAGTCATTCAGTTGTCCAAGGTCTGCTTGTGTTGTCCCAAGCTCAAATGCTTTCTGTTTGTCTTCTAAGGCAGGAAGACTTCCCAGTTCCCCACATGCATGTGCTCACATGAACACAGAGAAAACACTATTTGATACTCACATGCATTATTTTTAACAGCTGTACAACTTCAGCAAAACAGGAGTCAGACCAAAATGTAGCTCATTGTTTTTAATCAAAGGAATACCAGTCTTGCCAGATGTGGTGTATGTTTTTCCAAACAAACTAAAACAGTGTCCACAGCTGAATATGATATGGTCTTGTGCAATACATCACTTGTTTTTGCATGCCCATGAATGGCAAGGCACAGACTGGTGTTAAACAGAAGACACGAAGAGTTTTCATTGTGAGAACAGAATGAACTGGAAGGAAATTGAGCCCAAGCTGTTTTCTATACTGATTACTGCAGCAGCAGCCAGCTCATAGATCAAGAGAGGTTTCTCCCAGTAAAGACAAACAAGGCTGATGGTCTGTGTCCCTTATGATGACTGTGGTCGTGTCATACTGACAGCTAATGGGATGAAATATAGAGACCAGCTGAATGTGGAAGGTGCAGCTGTGGTTCTGGAGAGGATTGCTGACCTGTTCCCCTTGCACAGATAAGGACACCACAAACTAAGCAACATGCAGAGTGGAATGCAAACAAGGTGGGCACAGATGCTCAGAAAGGTGTGTGATGCTGAGCTGATCAGAGCTTTTCCTCAAACCAAGAGATGAGCCTGGAAACATCACTGATGAAAGACCAAGTCTCCCCCATGTAGTGTCATAGTCTAGTAGTGTCACTGTCTGTCCCTTGACCTTAAAGTACCACAGCGTTTCTAAAACTTTTTCTGCTTGAGCTGTAGGAGACTTCAAAGGTTGCCTTGGCTCTGGGTATGACATCTGTAAGTCATCCTGGAGCACAGGTTCCATCTCCACATGAAATTTCTCTCCCAGCACCAAGGGTGGATATGCAACTCCTTCCTTTGACCATTCTTGCTCCTGCTTGACATCTCCATCCACTGGCATCATCTGACATCTGAAATTTACTGGGAGAGTGAAAAAAAATATTCTCATGCACTTCACCTCTGAGAAGGCAGCTGCAGTTGTTCTCTTTCCTGTTTGATGTTAGGATTTTGCTAAATGAAGAGGAAAGGAAGGACACTAGGGTCAAGCAAGCTGCTCCTTTTCCCCAGGCAGTGTGACCCACACGTTGAGCTGCTTTAAAGCTGTTCTGCACATCACAGAGCAGATTTATGATTTAGGATTTAGGAGAAGTGTAGACACTACTGTGCT
Source organism: Corvus hawaiiensis (assembly GCF_020740725.1). Classification (NCBI taxonomy): domain Eukaryota; kingdom Metazoa; phylum Chordata; class Aves; order Passeriformes; family Corvidae; genus Corvus; species Corvus hawaiiensis. The sequence goes on from NC_063238.1 coordinate 36,207,780, forward strand.
ATAAACAAACTTCCCTTTTAAACAACTTGTTTCGGTGCTGGCTGTGGATAAACATCATCTTCTTTTAAACACTGACTGCTAGGGCAGCAGCAGCACCCACCGCCGCCACTCCAGGTCTTGATCTGACATCATAAACCCCCAAATATTTCCTCACTTGGGTAGTTTTGATTAAATAACCTCACAGCTTGAGAATGGATGCACTTAATTTACATGTAGCCAGGTTTATGATGCCAGTATGCTAATCTGGTTATTATAACCTTTTTTTTTAAAGCTAGTAACAATGAAGGCAGCACCAGCAGGCCTGGCCACAGCAATTTCAAAGGCAGAGGAGAGGACATCCTAGTTCAGGCAGGAGCTAATTACTTACAGGTGGCCTCTCTCAACCAGCAGGGTCCTAACTCCTCTGGCTCTCCACGCCATCTCCACAGCTTTATTTCTAGGATCACCCTTTGCATTCTGCATATGTTTGTGAAAGCCATTCAGTGGATGAAAAAAAGACCTGTCTCATTTAGTGAAGAGAAGGTCATTAAAAAACCAGAATTTTGGAGGGATTTGTTCAATGTTTGGCTCAAGCAATGGACAGGGGAGTCCTCAGACTGTGTGTTTGGACTCTCCCAGAACCAAGTGATTCTTCATCCAGGGTTTAAATGCTGCTGTGTTATCTGAGATAACACCACCAGGGAAATGCTATTGCCACACCAGTGTACTCTCAGTGAAAGAATGACCTGCACTTGCTCGAAGGCAGAACAAAATTGGCTTATAAAAGACCTGGCTGTTCTCATTGATGCTGAAATTCATGGAGTTTTCTATTTTCGTATTGTTTCCTGTGTCTTCATCATGGTGTGGCAAACATCAGGTTTGCTGCACCAAGGCTCCCTTGAGATATGCTCAAATTCCAGGATGGACGACCCTGCTCTTCACCTACCTTCAGTTTTATTCTGCAAGCTGAGAAGTCAGTATAAAAAGATTTTAATTTGTGTTCAGAGCCTGGAGGAAGATTTTGAAATGAGTTGCATACATGGCTTTCTCTGTAGTAACTTATTCATTGTCCAGTACAGAGCAGCATTTAGCCTTAGGTTGTGTATGTTCCCATTTTATGGCAATAAAAGAGGCACCAGTGTGAAAAGCTCTTAAGAGCTCTTCAGAGAAAATGCTTCATAATTGTAGGCCATGACAAAATAAAAGTCACTAAAACGTTCAGAATGCACAATCCATAGCCCAGAACTCAGCAGCTGCCAAACAATGAGAATAAACATCTCCTGAACTGGCAGCAGGCTGCTGGGACTGAATGATGACATAAACCTATTTCGTTTAGCTGCAGATACTGCTCAGTAAAGTTGTTCCTGCTGTGTTTTTTTCACTATGTTCAGTGTCATAATAGTTAATTATCTGGTTGTTTGCCTACATTTTTCTTACAAAGCTACGCTACTCTTAAAGGCACAGTACATTTCTGATATTGGTTTTGGAGGCTGTGATCATTGTTCATCAATTGATGGGCCCATAGGAATCTCATGAGATTTAACAGGACCAAGTGCAAGGTGCTGTATCCCCAGTATCAACACAGTCTGGGAGATGAACAGATCAAGAGCAGCCCTGTCAAGAAGGAGCTGGGGGTGATGGTAGAAGAAATGCTGGACATGACCTGGCAAAGTGCACTCACAGCCTATAAGGCAGACGTCTTCTGGGCTGCATCCAAAACCCCGTGGGCAGCAGGGGAGGGAGGGGATTCAGCTCCTCTGCTCTGATAGGACCCCACCTGAAGTCCTGCATCCATCTCTGGGGTTCCCAGCACAGGAAGGACATGTATCTGTTGGAGAGAGCCCAGAGGAGGCCACCAAGATGATTAGAGGGATAGAGCACCTCTCCTGTGAGGAAAGGCTGGGAGAACTGGGATTCTTTGAATTGGAAAAGAGAAGGCTACAGAGTGGCCTAATCATGACATTCCAAGGGAGGGGAATGGGAGGGAAAACAGCCTACAGGAAAGATGAAGAGAAACTCTTTATAAGGGCATATAATGATAGGATAATTGGTAATGGCTTCAAATGGAGGGTAGGTTTAGATCAGATGTTAGGAAAAAATTCCTTAAAATAAGGGTGTTGAGGCACTGGAACTGGTTTCCCAGAGAAACTGTGGATGCCCCATCCCTGGAAGTGTTCAAGGCCAGGTTGGCTAGGTCTCTGAGCAACCTGGTTGAGAGAAAGGTGTTCCTGTCTATGGCAGGGGTTTGGAGCTAAGTGATCTCTAAGGTCCCTTCCACCTCAAACCATCCTATGATTCTCTGAATTCTTAGAATTTTTCAGATAGTAAAATTTTGAATCCAGAAGAACATCCTTCTTTGTTTCAGCCCTGGAGTGGATCTGTACATCTCAGGAGTATGTTATATGTTCTTCAGGTTTAATTCTTGACAAACAACTAGTCCATGGAAACTGTGTAGGAGAAATAGATTCATCACATTTATGTGCTGGACTTGCAAGGGGGAAAAGTAAGGCAGGAATATCTCTCTTGTCCAGATAAGCACATACATGTTGCTGTTAGAAGCCACACTAATGTTGATACTTCAGGCACCTTTACAGCAAGTACATAAATACACAATTCCTTCTAAAGAGTGTAAGAAAGCAAAACCTGAAAAATTTTCTAAGGAAAATGTATATAGAATGAAATTCAGTTCTGCAAAGAAACACAAACCAAACTCCAGTACTTGAACAAATGCATTTCTTGAGTGGTAATGTGCAATACCATATTTAAAGACCAGGCCATCTCTCTTAGGAACATTGGACAGAATTAAGGATGTGCAGCTAAGATTTTTTTATTGCAGAGCTAAGGTAGTTATTTCTAATTATCCAGATTACTAGCTCATTATTTATAAATGAGTTAAGTATTTTTAGTTCTCCTGATTTTACACCACCTACTCACAGAGCTTTCTTGCTCTCACATATCTGCATGGACTTATAGTAACAAATGTAAAAAGATGATGTTAGAACTCAGGTAAGAGATCCTGGAACCATAACTGACAGCTCTCTGAAATTCTTGACTTAACATGTTAAGTGGAAACAAAGCATGTCAATAAAATGCTGGAGCTCATCAGGAAGGATGTTGCAGTCATGACAAAGAGTCATTTTCCTGCTACATTTTTGGTTCTTCCATGCTCTGAGTCTGGTGCATGATCCGAGTTTCTGCATCTCAAGGACATGAGAGTTAGAGGAAATGGTGAGGAAAGTGACCAGCATAACTTAGGGATTGGAGAAGCTGCCATATGAGAAGGCACTAGAAAAGCTGAGTCTCTTCTGGCTGAAGACAGAGCTGAAGGGGGGAGATGATGGGCACTGAACCTCGAGGAGGTGCTGGGTTGTGGCTGCAGAGCAGTTACTGACCACACACCTGTCTTGGTTTGAAAGACAGGTGTCTGCTAAGGAAGGCAGAAGCCTCCCTTGAAGTGGCAGATGTAACCCCTTTCCCTCCGAGTTATTATAATTTTGAAATCAAGGGCCTTTAGGCAAAGATGTGGGAAATAGGAATAACAGTTCTTTACTATTATATATCTATATGTGTATAACCAGTCAAACAAACAACAACAACTGTGGCAGTAACAGCAAACAATCACAAACCCAGTCCCAGCCTTCTCGGCTGTCGGGCCCTTTCCCCTCGGGTGCAGTTCCGCTCGCAGCCGGCAGGGGCGCTGGCGGCTCCCGGTGAGCAGGGCAGGTGCGATGGTTCCCCCGCGGCTGCAGGGGGCGCTCCGGAGCGAGCTCGGGGAGCACGCGGCACCGGTGCCCTGGGATCCCGGGAAGGGATGGGACAAAGGCTTCACAAACCCCTGGGCAGCTGGCCCCGGTGTCCGGCTGGACCCTCGGGAACAGCAGGCTGGAGTGGCAGGCTGGAATGGCAGGCTGGAGCGGAAAGCTGAAGCGGCAGGGATGAGCACAAATCCCGGGTGGCAGACGCGATGTATCCAAGCGGGGAACCCCCCGGAGGTCCAGGCAGGCAGGGCGAGCACGGCTACAACGCAGCGAAGGCTCCAATCAGCGGCGGGGCAGGGCAGCCACAGCCTGGCCTCCAGCGGGACAGGGAAGGTGGGCCGGGGGTCCTGGGATCTTTCTTCGCAGAAAGAAAAATGGCCGAAAAGAACCAGGCTCCTCTCCCCGAGAACAAGAACTCCAAGAGCGAACTGACCCCACACCCAGGTGAAACAAAAGGGTAGCCAGGTCTTTTTGTTTGCTCTCAAGCACCCAGCGATTTATCGTCTTAGTAACAGAATGGGGGAAAATTCCTTTAACAGGAAAAAAACTAGACCTCTTAAAACCCCAACACCACCACAACACCAGAACTGCCTACGCTCACTGAAACCAGCAGAGGGTCTTTTAAAAGCACAAGAAAGAAAGAATTGCTTTTGTGGGGTGTCCCGAACTTCTGACACTGTTGCTAGAGCAGACTGCGAAACAGGCCATGAGCAGCACCAAGAGGGAACTCAAACATCTCTGTTCTGAGTGTCGGTGCTGGGGGAGTGTGTGGGAAATAAACCACAAATAGTATCTGGGCTTGTGTGTTCTCTCTAAATAGCATCTCTGACTATCACTGGTGGAATAGATGGATGATGGATCTAACACAGCAGGGCATTTCTAATGAGCTTATGCTCTTATGCGGAGGCAGCTTATTTATTTTGACTTCTGAAGAAAACCAGGGAAATTTTCAAAATTGAGACAATTTCTGGGAGAATTTCAGGGAGATATTGATGACTTCGAATAAAAGCTTAGTACTGAAAAAATCAGGCATCTTTAAAAATCTTGTTACCTCCTAATAAACATTCTACATAGCATACATTTCATTTTTAATCACAGAACCACAGAGTAACTGGGGTTGTCAGAGACCTCTGGAGGTTTCTCAAAGCAGGGTCAACTTCAAAGTTAGATCAAGCTGCCCATTGTCCCTCTGTAGTACACCTCTGAGAAGTCTGTCTCCATCACATCTGTAATGCTCCTTTTAGGAATATAATAATTCAGCGAGCAGTATAAAAGTGATGTGAAATTTTTTCCATGTGTATTTCAGCAATGACCTTGCGTTAATACAAGTGTCCTGTGTACGGATATATTTCTATGAGTGTTCCCTTCCCATCTCTCTTCTCTGTAGGACGGTCTCAGCATAAGTGTTGAGTGAATAGCTAAATTCCTTGGAAAATGCACACACCATCTTATAGGAAATTCCTATGGTAACATAAAGGGGAACCTCAGTTCTCACAACTGCTTCCTCTTTTCTCCCAGACTTCTGCTAAAAAGATGGTGAGAAAGCAAAGCCTGATTCTGATTTGGTCTGTACTTTCCTCCTCCTTGTCCTGGAAATGGTGATGAATGTGCACAAACTGGTTCATAACATATGTAGGAGGGAATACTGCCAAGGCTATTCTTTCAAATAATGCCCTGACAAGAGAGGAGTGGAGCTGAAGCATCCCAGGAACTTGAGAGGATATCAGTGCAAAAAGGAGTTTGAGGCAGCTGCAGTAAGGGAAACATGCCAGCTAACCACAGTTCACTTCTCCTGAGTGTAGGACATGATGATGGCTGGCTTTTGAGTAGAACAGGCAAGAAGAGGATTTTTTATGACTTTCCACTGTGAAAGCACACGTGTGGACTTCTGCAGTCAGAACAGCATTGTCCCGAGGACTGTTGCTCTGTGTTGTGGGTGTCATTAGCCACTGCTGGGTGGAGTGAGAAGCAGCTACTCCTGAACCTAAAGTCCTGCTTTCTATGGCCGGGCACTCTGCAGGGAGCCACCACCATGGCAGAATCCATGCATTCTTCTACGATCATAGGACAGCCATTACAGTGACATTTTACTGTCTCTAAGCACTGTGGCAGTATAAACTCCATGGGGATCATTATATAGGGTCCAATTGCACAGGAAATTGAAGGTGGAAGAACAAAAGCACAGTAGGCAGCTAAGCTGGGTAACAAGGGTAGAGAAGCAGGATTTGATGGATGCCAGTGCTGAATCAGGCAGGATTCATCCTCTGAGGGCTCATATTCGGTCTGTCAGTGTGCATGAAATGCTGTATCACCACTCAGTGTTTGCTGCTTATGTTCATGCTTGCTGGAGCAGGCCAGTATCTCCAGCTCTACGGAAAAATCCACCTTCTTGCTGAAGCAGAGGGTGGAACACAGCTTTGAGGAACATGGAGGTCTTGCAAAAGCAACTGTGGCCCTCCCAGAGTGGCCACTTGCATTCACTGCAGAGTGGTGCTGCTGCAAGCAAAACACTTAGCACTGACACAGCACTTCACCCAAACATTGGGTAATTAATCTGCAAAGCAGCAGGAGATGCTCTTTGCGACTGGTTCTGTAAGCACAACTAAAGGACTAGAGTGGGGAGAGCTATTAAAAACCATGCTGACATCCAAATTGCCCCTTGGCAACTAAAGAAAAGCCTCCAGAACTTACCATGTCCTCTTTGTTTTATTAGTTCTCTTAATATTCAAATGAAGAGAGAGTTTTCCAAAGTTTGTCCTCGGCCTGCCTAGCTTGCAGAAGCTTGGCGGACTTCAAAAGAGCTGCAACCATTTATTGTGGTTCTTACTCCAGTGATTTTGTGACGATGAATACATATTCTATCTGGAGAGTAGTTCACTTATAAAGATTACTGTTAGCAGAACAGTGCAGATTACCTGGTTTTATAGATTTACCCCTTCCCTCCCTTAAGTCTTTGTAGTTTAAAAGTTTGGAAACAGGATTGCTTTTGCTACTGAGTTAATTTTCCGGTTAGTGAGCGCTGACGGCTTTTTTCCCTCCCCCAGTGAAGCTGCACAAGCGCAGCCGTGGGAGGAAGGAAAGAGAGTTTTGTGGTTATGGCTCAGATTTGGAACCTTGGATGTCAGAGCTCTGCTGCCAGTCCTGTCTGTTTCCATGTGACTCCAAGCAAATAGTGTAATTGGCTTTCCAAACTGTGCTGTAGCACTTGGTGCACCATGTCACAGCATCCTGTGGCTGCATCCTCTCGCTGGTATCAAACAGATGATTTTCACCATTTTAATACAAATTTCTCCAAATGACCACACCCATGTTTTAAAGGCAAAACATGCAGGGAGGGTAATTGTTTGGCCCCCTATGGAAATACTGGCTTCTCATCCTGATGAGAGTCTGAGGTTTAATTCTCAGGGGTAAAATCCAGACTGTTTTAGGTCATGCTCAGCATTCATGGGACATGGGTGACTGTGACTGTGCCACGGGAGGGCAGCTGTGGCTGTTCTTAGTTTGGGTACTCCAGCTTTATGTGCCATGTGGTCAGGTATGGAGAACCATGTCTAGGTGTAAGGCTTCTCCTCAGGTTTTGATTCTTAATATCCTCTGCAGTTTACCTGTGTTTTTCAGGCTCCACCCTGAACATGTATTTTCCTTCTATGTGTACCCATTGCAGCTTTGTGGAATTAGTGAAACCTTTTTAACATCCTTACTTGGGGAGGATATTTAGACATTCTAGAGATCCTCAGTTAGTCCCTTTAGGTCCTTTGGAGTTGCCATCATTTTCCAAATTTACCTCTAATTTATCAACATTCTTTATTGAAGCTTTAATGACATTTACCACATATACCAGCTAGAGGATTACTTCAGAAGTAAAAGCTTCCTCCTTTTATCACTAGTCCTGAAGTGGAAAGATGCCTTCCCAAAGGATTTCCCAGTAAAAAAATATGGGCTAGTAAAGCACAAAGTGCCTAACCACATAACTGGCAGCTCTTGATGTGGCTAAGAGGAGGTCAGAGAGCTGCATAAAACAATTGGGATACTGAAGGAGATACTGAGAAATAATTATTGACTATGGAGGGAGAAACAAGACGGAGAGCAGATGGGATCATGGTCAAGATGCCGATGTGGATGGATAGGTGTTTGGTGTTTGGTGTTTGGGCAGGCGTGGTGAAGCACAGGCAAACCACTTTTTTTTTTTTTTTTGGTGGAAATAAGTGTGAATGCACTTGAAAACCTGATCCCAGGGTGTTGGTGAGGGAACTGGGACAGACTTAGCTGGGTGAGGTGAGGAGGGGCCCAGACAAGCGAGGCACAAACTGGCAGGTTTTTGCTTTGCTCCTCCTGCTCCGTTTGCCTTGTTCCAGAGCGCATCCAGGACTGTGACTCTTTCCACACTACTGCTCCCTATGAGAACAGAGCTGCATTCCTGGGAGCAGGATTTGTTTTGATGGGCTTCTTGATGTCCTTAAATGGGTTGGTTTTACCCTGGTAAAGTTCTCATTTTCTGTTACTTGCTGTTTCTTTAAGAAGAAAGGCAACCCTCTGTGGTTGCCATGGAAAGTCCTGCATATCCCATGAGGCTGAACCACAGAATATATAGTGCAGCCACAGAAAATGTCTGGAAATATGTTTGCCAGAGAGCTGCAGTCCTCAGGAGTTTGGCAGCCTTGTAAATGGAGATGCCTCAGCTGGGAAAGGGAATTTCTTTGCCCCAGGCAGCTAAAGTGGGCATGGGGATTGGATGGTGCCTCTGTGAAGGGAGCAGGGGAGACCTGGGGAGCAGCTCAGGGATGTTGGGGTGGCCCAGTGCAGTCACTGCTGTGGAGGGAGCTGGTGGCAGGGCAAGGACAGGACTGAAGTGGGAGCCATCGGCGCCTCTGCATCCTGTTCACCTCAGCCCCGTGGCAGCTTGTGGAGGCTGACAACAAACATGCACACAAACAGCGTGCACAAGCCCTGCTGGTCCAACAGCTCACTAAAGAACTGGTTCCCACACCTTCCTCTAATCTAAAAACCACAGCTTCCCCTCATTCCAGCTGCCAAAACCTACAAGCTCCCCCACAACTTCCTTAACACAATGCCCTACTTCATACTAAAATGAAACTTGGAAGTGAAAATCAATTGGGATGAATATTGAATTACAGATAATACATTGATTGAACTACCAATTTTCATTTATTTATTTTTTAAAGGGCCCATTAAGAATGCCTCAGTCAATGATAAGATTAGTGGGTCTGGAACAGAACTGAGGCCGAATATCACTTTAAGACTGTCAAACTGTCCTCTATCTCTGCCAATTTTTAATTTTTTTAAAGTGGATATTACTGACTTATTTTTCCAATCCAAGAGTTAAAGGAAAAGTTTGGGCATTAAAAAAAAAAACAAAAAACCCAAACAAACCCAAAAGCCAGACATTCACATCCCAGCAATCTCTTTCTGAGGATGGATTCATTAATATTCTGGTGTCCCTGTGCTTGATGACAACCAAAATGTCATTGTAATACACAAATTTGCCCAAGAACAGTTTGGGGATACTGAATCCTCTCTGTGGCTTGTGAGCAGGAGTTGCAGGACTCACAGGACTCAGGGATAAAACAGATTTACAGTCTTCTTCCATCCTTACAGTGCAGCTGCCACTGACCATGCTGCAGCTCAGGTTACCAAACATTTCCACTGTATGTCTCTGTTTTCAAAATACAGTAGTTTTTGCTAAGAGTCTTTCAAAATCAACATTTTCTAAGGTAGTTCTAACTTAGGTAGTTCTGCTGTTCCCAGGAGGGAAGCTGGGGACACATGACACAACCTGGGGTCATTTTGCACAGGTATCTCTAGGCTCCTGGATGGATCAGATGTCTCATGTGCCCAAAGATGGTGACGTATGCTCCCCACAGGGGACAGCTTTGTGGGTCTGAAGGGAAAAGGTTTGCCCAGAAATAATACAGCTCCCTATTTCTGCAGTGCTCCATGCTCTTTGTACAGACTGCAAATCTCCATGTGCAAAAAACCATACACAGGCCACTGCTTTAGGGGTGTTGGGGGGTCACTGAAATTTATTGCAGAAACTGATAAAGTCCCTCTGACTGTGTTCATTCCTTATCTTAAGCCAGCTGCTGGGGCTTTCGTGCACACAGGAAGGTCATGTTGTGGTTCAGCATCTCTTCAGCCCTCGTCAGCTCCTGCCTCAGTTCACCTCAAGGGCTGTAGGAAATGCTTTGGTGAAAACGAAACTTGTCTCTCTCTCCAGCCAAACTTACAAGGCTTTTCTGCTGGTGCTACTGCCATGCTCCTACATCCACATCTAGCTCATCTATGCTGTTGTTGGCCTTTAACTCCCTGCAGGCCCCCAAACCCCTTAATCTGCCTTGCAGCCCCCTCCTTGGCTCACAACATGTCATTGGACAGGGTTGGTATGACTGAAACATGAGAGAGATGTTTTAATCTGCAGCTTTGATTACCCAGTTTCTTCTCCAGACAGAGTCCTAACTTCTTCTTCAGGGCTTTCTGCCACCCTGAGCTGTAGATGTTTCCAGTTAGACCTCAGCAGGTACAGCCTCGCTCCCAGCTCCATCCAGGACCAAGACACAAGCCTTTCCTATACTTTCAGGTGGCTAATCCAGCTCCCTGCTGATCTGCATCAGGCTCTCTCCCAACAGTGCACTTCTTTTATATTCACCAGAAAGCAGAGCTTTTGTGGGCACAGGACAAAGGACAACGAAGCTTCTCTTGTAATATTTGGTTCCACTGTTATGTGATGCCTCCAGCCTGAGCCCAACCTCACCAGCTGGAAGATGGGTGAGTGGACACAGAGGGGGCAGGACAACGCTTCCCCTACAGGGATCAGTTGGTGCAGTGACACAGTCATTTACTACCCTCAGTGTTTGGAAAGTTTATGAAAGAGGGGGTGCTATGAGGTTGGCTTTTTTGCATTCAGTTTACAACTTCCAGTTTCTTAAGAGTTTCACTGACAACATACATCTTGCTGAACTTGGTAGTATGACTACATGGATGATGCCTGAAAACCATTTTCAGAAAAGTTTTAATATTAGTTTAAGAAGAAGATGAAAGAATGCAAATATTTTTCAAATAATATCATTGAATTCTTTGCAAGCACTCTGCATAGAGAATCTGTTTTGTGTTTGAGGCCAAAGACTTGTTACACAAAACAGTTGGTAGATAGAGATACAGATACATTCAGCATGATGCACAGGTTTGCCCTTTGCAGGTACAGGCTCAGGCTGGATAATTTTGCAAAGTATGTATTTTCCTTGTTTCACATTTCCAATAAATCCCCTACCTGCCTACACCCTGTGGGTTTGAGGGTGCTCATGGCCACCACATGTAGATCAGAGATTTCCCCTGCTGAAAGCCTTTTGCTGCTGGTTAGCCTCTGACTGCAGTAAAAGCCATCACACCAACTTCCAAGCTTTCAGTAGCCCCGGTAGCATCTCAATGCTCCCAGCAGTAACTTCCTGGTGGTGCTGGGCCGTCCCCCTCCCAGGCTGGACAACAGCATTACCAGAGGCATGCTGCACAGTGGAATTCAGCAAAAGCCCTCCATATGTTTTATGCAAAAGAAAACATTACTTTTGGCACAATGTTTTGCGCCAGAAGCCAATTGCCACCAGAATACAGATGCAGGACTTGCCAGAACAAACCTAATTGCAATACTTGTGAGGTGTTTTGTATTTTTCTTTCTAACTGTGTCCAGGTGTCTTGAATTGTTTGAGGGAAATTCATGGTGTTGAGAAACGCAAAAGGGCGAACCGTTTAGCTAATGATGGCAGCAATATATTCTGCTGATCCTGAATCTCTGAATTAATTTTTTTCGCTTTGTTGGTTCTACTATAAGTAGCATAAATCTAAATAAACAAAATTACATGTAACAGCTACTTCTGAGATGATTACTGTTGGAATTTATGGATACAGTAATATATGTATTAATGGATTGCTTTTGAGTAAGCACTAATAGGTAAAAGAAAAATAAGGGAAAATAAGGTAAAGATTATATAAAAAATTTCCAAATATTAAAAATAAGGCTTTCAATCGAACCTAAGTATTTTTAGGAATTTTGATCCATGAAGCATTTACATTTTTTTAGCTCTTCATCTTGATTCAGTATATTTCTATGAGTCCCTGAAAATATTTGAGTGAAATTAAAGTTTTCTCTTATCAGTTGTAACTTTTATTACAAATGGGATAACTGCAAATAAGACATATTCCTCCAAAATCCTCCTTCTGTAGTAGTTTCTTCATTGACAACATTAAGATAAACACAATCTTTTTCCATTGTCAAATATTTTGTGATTTGCCAGCACAGACAGAGCTCAACCTAAGAACAGAAAAAAACTTTTCCTGCCAGCAGCACCTGAAGAATAAAGAAAAGAAAATGCTGTAGGATGGGCAGAAAGGAACAGCCAAGGGAAATGTGGAAGGTAGCTGCTTTCTTTATTTGTATGTGGATACACAGAGGCTGTGCACAGGCAGGCATTTTTCACAAAGTCTGTTAAATCATGTGAAAAACTCATTGAGCTCAATAGCTCATTTCAGTGTCATTTGCTAACAAAAACGCACGTGTGTAGAATGGCCTCTTTGGGTACTGGGGAGTCCTTCAAAGACAGTTCCTAAGTCTATTAAATACTCATTGTGATTTTTAAATGGATGATTCTCTTTATTTACCTGTGAAACGCTGTTTGCAGGTGGGGCTGAAATGCAAGGTGACCCCACACAAGGACATGGGCTTTACCTCAGAAATAGTCCAGCTCCCCAACAAGCAAAACAAGACAAAAATCAAGCAGTTCCAACATTAAAACCATTACTATAGCGGGCTGGAAAAGAAAAATATTTTTAAAGGCAGTGAGGGAGCCCCGTTTCCTCACCTGTTGGTGTGGGTTTTGCTGGATGCTGTGAGCAGAGAGATTGGCCAAAAATAAAGACATGAGCTTCAGCAGAGAGGTGGGTAATTGCCAGTGGAGTCTCAAACCATCTTGTTTTATCTTGTTTCACAAAATAGGCTATGTTACCATAGGGAAGGAAGAAGGAGGGAAATTGCAGACGAAACAGTTATAAAGTTTGTTTGGGCAAAGAGAGATCTGCTGGCTGCCATCACCCGGTGCTGGGGCACAGTGATTTGGATGCCAGGGAGGGGGATTTCACCCCATACAGTGGCAGGGAGGTGGCACACTGCCAGCTGATACCACCCTTGGTTTCATACCTGAATTTTCAGGGTGGGAAATCCAAGTTGCTGAGGGACTGTAGCAACCTGGCACATTGCTGCAAGATAGACCCCAGGCAAAGTGAGCTAATGTTGTGGTGAGAACTATTTCCTGTTATTTTGGCATTGGTTCAGTTTATCTTTTTAAAGCATTCACTGGAAAAAAAAGTAATTTCACCTTCTTCAAACCACAGATAGAGACAGGAGAGCGCAGAGACCACAGTCCCACTCTGGGCACTGTGTGTTAATGCCCAGCAGTGCTCACTTCCACTGAGACCAAGGGTAGGAAAGCACGTCTGAGAACCACTTTTCCAAGGAATTAGCTGAGCACTTGCCATGAAGTTTAGGCTGATTCTGTGTTTTCATGCTGGAATTCAGCTTGACTTTGGAATGACAGAGGTCTGTCATCAAGTTAAGCAGTGGAAGCCAGTGATAATTTTTTCCAGCCTGAAGCCTGCCAGGGTGAAGTCAACCTGCCCACAGGTTTTGAAAAAATTTGAGATGTCAGAGTGAGTTTTTATGACATAAATGTTTTGTATTGTGAAGTTGCAGTGGTCTTTATTTGATACCGGGTGTTCTAAAGCTGGATTTATGGTATGGCCAAAACTTGTTTTCAGTGATTTTAGTGTCATTTGTTGTTTTTCCTTGTAATTCACAGAGATTTTGGTTTTCTCTGAAATCTGAATCAAGTCTGTGGCCTAAGTAAAAAACAATCACTTTCGGCTTGATAGCTCTTACCATAGAGGCTCTACCTGACTGGGAAAATGAATTTTCAAACTGACTAGTTCAGGATTATGTTTGGTAGAAGCTTTGTTAGGAGGATCTAAGCCTGTGATAATAATTTCTATGGCAAGATGAAAGGTTTTCAGTTGCAAGTCTGCCTCTACTATTTCTGTCATTAAGTCACTTAAAAAGGCAAGCAAAATATTGCTTCTAATTTTTCTTAAATACAGTTGGTGCATTTATCACAACATTTTGCCTTTTCCTCTTGTTTGATTTCATTCCACATCTCTCTTGGTTGCGTGGGTTTCTGCATTCCTATGGGCTGTCCTTTGACTAGTGCTGTCACAAAAATTCCAGTTGATTCCTCCTTCAAGAAGGTGCAGTGATTGTTTTTTGTTTTCTGTTTTTTTTCAGGTTTTTTTTTTAAACTTTCTCCTTCAAGCTATCATTTCCTTTCCATTTTCACAAGAAAACTCTCCACGAGAAGGTGAATACAAACTCACTTGGCTCTGGTGTTTCCCTGAAGAGGCTAAAATACTGTGGTATTTCAGCAGATGATACCATGGTAACATCAAGGATAATGTTAGGACCTAGGCAGGCTGACAGAGACCACATCATTCTCAATCTGGATTAGTCTTTGGGGCTCTTTGCTTCCAAGGAGCATCACAAGGGGTGCCCATTGAGTTACTAAGGCTGGTGGTGGGACCCCACTGGTGTAAAGGCACAGACAATGGTCCAGACCAATGTGTTCCCCTAGAGTGGTGTGTAAGCCACCTTGCAGATCCACACTGTACCTCCAGAAGGCTACTGTGAGGTCTCCTTACCAGCTGTGCAGACAACAAGAAGCACAGAAGGAGGGACGTCATAGAAAACTAAAGCAGAAGTATCCATGGAAACACGAAATCTTATTGAGAGTGTCAGGAGGTGAGAGAAAACCACCCTGATGAGACATGCACACATTTTTGAGACTGACAGATGTTCCTCAAGACACATCTACATGTTTTGTCCTGTATTTGACAAATCCGTGAGGCTACCAAGTTTTCTCTGTCACCCAGACAGGGTAGGGCAGATTGGATCACTGCTTTGCTTGCTTTTTTCCCCCCTTTTATGCTTTTTCACCAATTATTTGAGAATATTTTGAGCAAGGCTAATGTTTATAGTGCTGTTAAGACTTAGCATCCAGGGTGTTAAGGCAAGCAGGCTGGATAGGAATTGTCTTGTCAAAACCAGTCTGCAATAATTTTGCGTGTGTGCAATTTGGATGTTCAGATCCAGATCCTCTCTTTTACCACTTTAGCAATGCCCAAGTAAAACTGTGCCACACTGTCTTGAAGAGAGGGCCAGGCCCATGGTGATGAAGTCACTGGAGGTGAGAGAACAGGAAGTGCTGGTCTCTGGAGTGACCATCTGTAACCCTCCTTCCCACTTCCTTCCACTTGTCCCAGTGACTCCAGAAAACGTGGTGCAAATGGTAAAGAAAAGTTATGAGACTTAGGGGCTGTCATCTGGATGGCCCTGGGAGCCACAGCAATGTTAAATGAGAACAAACTCAAAATGCCAACAGAATAGAGATATCTCTTTATCACCCTCCATAGAAATGTTTTTGAAGAGCAGATTTCCTCTGCATAGAAGACTGGAAAACCAAATGTGATCCCACTGGACAAAATAGTCTTTCGGATAAGCCTAGACAACTTCAGAGATGAAGATCACCCTTTTCCCTCAGGTGCAGGTAGAGATGACTGAGAACTACAGGCTGTGGAGTGGCTTCAGGATTGAGCCATGTGGGACAGACCCTGGTCCTAAAGAGCTGATGGGGGGCATGTGAGGGAACAGTATCAGATTGGGCTGGGAAAAAACAAGATGGGTCTTGCAATCACAGGTGCAGTTGCTCTTAATGGCTGGGTTCTGGTGACTCTGAGTTGAAATGACTTTTTGAAAGCAAGTAATTACTTCATGATTGGAAATGATGCACCTACATCCCTCTTCTGTCTTGAGGCTTATTGATATTTATTTCTTGATGCTGGCTTGAGTGTTAATGATATCTCTCTCTTGTGTCCAATAAGGGCTGAGCTTGCTTTTCAGCCTTCTCCTCAGCTGAGTGTCTCCTCTCTAACATGGCTAATGATGCAGTCACTTTGCGATGTCCTGCCATTTCCAGGCTTGGTTGAGAGTGGTCTGTGGGCTCAGAGGATGCACACAGAGGCACAAGCAGAGAGTGATTCCAATAAAAGTTGTGTCTTCTGAAAATCCAGAGGTAGTTGTTAAACAGAACTGGTTGATACCAGCAATGCCAAAGCCCCCTGGCTCTGCCAGGTTGCTAAGGCAAATGCAACAAAACTGAGTGTTAATGGGGAAACTAATGAGTAAAACCAGCCTGAACGTGTGGATGGGGGGAGGGATAATGCAGGAGTAGATGATGTAGGGATAATGTAGGGCAGAGAAGGGCATGTTGGGGAAGAGGGCTGAGATCTTGGACTGTCACCATCTCCATGGCACAACTTGCTTTCTCCTTGAGGTTCTTTGGGCCCCAAAAGCCAACAAAGAGGGGCATGAGAAGCTGGTGGCATATAAATATTATGAAAGAAGGGTATGAGCCCACACTGGGCAGAGAGAAGGAGGATGCACCAGGAAGGAGAATGGAGTTTAATGCAGGGAGGCAGGAGGGCAAAGCTATGAGACCTGGCAAGGGCTCGTGCATCAAATTGCCTTGTTTTCTTCACTGTTGGTGTGACAAAAATGTGAGCGACAGAAAAATGACACCACCTAGGGTAATGTCCTGATCTATGCTTCACACTTTGAAAAACACTTCCTTTTGGAGTTGGGAGGGGGCTGGAGAAGCCTGGGAGACATTAATTTCTCTACAGCTGGAATCATAGTTGCTACTTACAGGAAAAGTAGTGACCAAGTGCTCCTTTAGCTCAGTGGTTTGAAAAGTACAGGAGTGCACCTTACAGTGGGGGAAATAACTTGCCAGAGAAATGACAAAGCCATGGAGGAGACTGACTGGGACAACTTTTCAGCTGTGGCACTTAGAGAAAACGTGTGTGACAACCAAAATGACATCCCCTGTCATTGTGTGACCCAGAAAGATTGAAAATAAAGAGAGGGAGAAATCTAATGGAGACAAAAAATAGCAGTGATTTTGGAGATACTCATTAGTGGTGATTTTTGATTGTTTTGAGCTGCAGACAGGCGTGTGCTTACCTGAGTGGGAGCACAGGCTGCTTTGGGAGGCACATGCAGCTGCTCTCAGGCCCATTTTCCAGTTCATGGTTCTCCTGTTTTTCTGTGGTGCTCAGAGGCCCAGGTCCCTGCTTTGGGAGTAGGTCTGCTGTTTAAAGGATATGGAACTAGAAAGGGATTTCTTTGCATGGGACAAGTGGCATCTGAGTAATCTCTTCCAGTTCACAGGCTGCTGCTTCTTTCTGGGTGTCTCTTCGAGCATCCTGGTCATGCAGTTTGCAAGTGGTTCCTAACAGATCCTCTGGCCATGGGCTGCATTTTCTCCCCTGCTCAAGGTTACTTCTGGGCCCCAACTTGCTTCACCACCTACAAGCCAGCCAGATCAGCAACTCAGTATTTAATGCTGCAGTGATATCCAAAGACCAGACATGCGAGTGGCAGGATCTGGCCTTGTGGGAACAATAGAACCTGCTCGATTTTCTTTCCCTCAAGTCAGCTGTGTTCTTGGCATCTTCAAACCCAACTCTCATGGCCATCTTTATGGTGATTTTACACATCACAGAGTGCTTATCCTTGTGCCTTGGGAAACACTGATTTCATAATTGATCACTGTGGTAATAAAGCAAAGCAGAGCAGCCCCCTCAGTCCCCGCTCTGAGACTTTATTTGTGGCTGGGATTTCAGCAGGGAGCAAGAAAATTTGTGGGAGAGCTGTGGTGTGTGCAGGGAGGCTGAGGAAAGCTCTCTGCCTGAAATACAGGCACAGGGATTGCTTCTGTGCAGTTGCTGATCACACATTATTCTGACCAGGAGCAGTCAGGCATTTCAGAAAAGCAGAATTTTCTCCACTCGCATGTGCTGGGGGTGAGATTTTTGTCAAGGGAAGGGTCAAGTTCAAACAAGTTATGGGGATGGGAGCTCATAAAAGTAATCATGAGGACTAGAAAGAGCATTTCAAGCCCTTTTATCCCACGGCAGTAGAGGCTTGAGGGACAGTATTTGATAAGTTGTGCCAATTTCTTGAGGAGACATCTTATTTTTGTCAGAAGCCAGCCAGTCTGTGCAGCACAACCATACCAGAGCCATACTTCTGCTCTGTCTGCTGGACTCAAGCCCTGGCGCATTCCAAAGCCAAATGGCACATCTGGCTGTCTCCTCTCCCTCTCTGCCACCTCCAAAACGGAAATGCTGGTCTTTCTTCAAAATAATGCTCTCATCCCCGGAATGCACATAGAAAGTGACAGCAGTGGTATAGACTGAGACAAACTGAGTCATTAATGGAGTCCCCTTATTGGAAATCTTTAATAAGAAGCAGCTGTTTCATGGGTAACATCGATGACCATGAGCACGAGGTGGCTGGTGGGTGTGGGGTGTGGAGACCCTGGCCCCTGGCCCTGCCAGCAAAGACTGCAAGCAAACTGCCAGGCACGTCAGCACTCTGTCAAAACCAGAAAAATCCTGAGTTAGTCACAGCAGGAAGACAGACAGCAGCAACATCAGAGCACGCTGTTGCATCCAAGTGGTTGGTGACTGTTACAGACTTGAAAGTCTTCCAGAGTAAAAAACTGTACGCAGCAATAGTGCAAGCCCAGGACAAGGAAAGCAGATGTTCACGTCTCCTCCCCAATCCTTGTTCCCATATGTTGACTAAGTAGGTTTTGTAAAACAGAACATGCTGTAAATCAGAGCTGGGCAGGGATCACCAGTTGGGTTAAATGTGGCTTTTAGGGTGCACAAATGAGCCACTGTAATTTACACATAAGGAAACTACTGCTTTAAGCTTTCCCTGGATGACTGCTCTGGCATCTAAGTGGAATAGCTTGTACTTCACTGAAGTAGGCCTTACTTTTTCAGAGTTATATTTTTATGTAATCCACATTTTCTTGCACTGCCTGTGCACAGGGGATAGGTCAGAGTCATCTGAGCAAGAAGATTCTCATCTGAAACTTCTTGAACCTACCTTTCTCCCTTGTGTTCCACACTTCCATGGCTTGCAGTGGTATTTTTTGCAGGATCAAATGCTCTAATTTTGATCATTCAGCACCAAATAGGGCATGATGCTGTGATTTGCGTGAAAGCCAGATTAAAACCAGCATTTGACTATGGATGTACTCTTAGGATTTGTGCATTTGTCTCTCTCAAAATCGACAGTTTACATTGCACAATATGGTTTGCAGACAACTGAATTCTGATTGTCTAGGGATTTTGGAACAACAGGAAATATTCCCAAGCAACCTGAAGTGTCTGTTAAAAAAGCTCTTTCAGTCATAGGTTGGGTGTTCAGGAAGCTGCTTCCTCTTGCACATATTACGTCAAGTCTGTAGGTTCCTGTCGATATGTATCACTCTGCATCTTGGCCCTTCTCCAAACAGCCCCAGCTCCATCTCTGCAGCTCGTGGAGGAAAGTCCCACCCATGAGAGCAGGCAGGGAGAAGCCCCATCAGGCTGCTCCTGACTTCACAAAAAGATCTTCCACAGTCTGAAGTCCTGTTCTCACAGCAGACCTGTCCAGATATGATGCTGGAAACCAAAGTCTGGTCTTGCAAATCATGGACTTGAAAGGGCTTCTTCCTTCTAATATATTGACTCAATCACTTTATTAAGATTTATAATCCTGTAATGAATGTGTAATTAGCAGTTGAAAGACAACTTCATAGAATCGATATACTCTAATGTACTTCATGCAATATACAGCCTTTTAGCTATATATTGATTTTCTTTCTTATGAATGTTTTATCCCTTGTATTTCCCTTTTGCACAGTTTAATTGCAAAATTAGAAAGTTTAAAAATTAAAATTTGCTATGGAAGGAAAACATTTTATTTTAGATAAAAGTGGCCTTGCAATCTTCCAGTATACCTTTATTTTCTATGGCCCAACTGCAATAAAACTCCCTCCTCTTTTAATAAAAAAGGTAATAGTTCATTTATACATGTAACATTTAAAAAGAATCAGACTAAATAAAGCCTGAATGAAAACATGCCGAGAATGAATGATTTTAGTCAAAACAACTTATTTTTAAAGTAATATATTTTCATAAACAGCTGAGTAATATTAAGTTTCAAATAAATACTTCAAAGTGACTGGGATTAGGGAGAACATCAAAACAAAATAATTTTTTACCTGTGTTTTAATGAAACTTTTTGAATTCTTGTTTTCTTCTTTCATTTCAAAATAGGAACTTGCTGCTGAGTCTCATTAAACGGGATATCTATTTCTATGCCCAATTTAGTTTAAAAAAAATCTTCCCTTTACTTACAACAGGCCAATAGAAATTGTTATTGATGATAGACATTTTTTTACACTTAGTACAAATTAACATAAATTTTCACTACATATGCACATCAGTGGTGTTTTAAATGATGAATAATTGACAATCTAAATATCCCTCAAATTACAGCTATTGATGGAGAAATTGAGAAACCTTCTCTCTTCAACTGGTTGCAAGCAATATCAGAGACACTGTCCACACTGACTTGGAACTTACTGAGAGACAAAACAAATGGGCTATTATTCTTTGAATAAGCCAGCTTTTAAGGTTTTGGGGGGGTTTTTTTGTTTTGGTTTGGTTTATTTTTTTTCAGTTTTTAAAGCCTGTTCTGAGGCACCTGCCCACACACTGATGTCTAATTTGTTCACACCAACATGAGGATCAAACATTTTGGCCTGCCAGACCAGAGGACTTCGGTGTTCTGGTGTTTTGTGCTGCCAGGCCTGAAGTCTGGGTGTGAATTCACAGGCTGGGCAGGGCTCCTACAGAGGTGAGAGATGCTCTTTCACCAGGACATAAAGCTGGCATGTGGGGAATGGGTGCCCAAATCAGGTGTAGGAATTGCTATATTGTGGGTAGTGTCTGAAGCTGTTAACCACCTAAAAAATGGGTAAATTGAAGCTGTTTTGGGCTCAGCACCCCTCTCTGTTTTGGTGTTGGTACTCCAGTTTTTCCTCTGGAAAACAAGGGAGTTGGTGAACATGAACTCTGAAGTGGTAGAAGAGTTGCCCAAGAGCTGGAGAGCACATCAGCTGCAGACCTGCTATGACCCTAAGCAGCAGTATCTAATGCATCATGGTCTGTGAAAGAATAAAACATGCTTTTTTTCTCCAACCTGGGCATATGGGTAGAAATTCAGGTCTCCTCATGATGGGATCCTTCCTTCACTCCCCAAAGAATTGCTGAAACATCAACTCCATCCCGTGCAGGAGTCTATCTAAATCCTGACCCAAGTCCCAGAGTCTGGGGGCTGCTATTTTAAACCTGACCGTGGGCCTGTGACACGCTGAAGGAAAAAAAAATCCATTTCTGATAATGAATCTTGTTATTTTCCTAAACTCAGAGGAAATCTGCAGCACAGCTGGTGGTCCTGGAGGAGAGGGAAGGAATACCACTTAATGAGAACACGGTGGGTTAATTAGTCTGTTGTATGATGTGGTTAGTCAATAGGAAAGGAACACTCGGAAATTTTGAGCGACATAATCATGATTGACCTTAAGGTAGCGCTGGCCTAATAAGCATTTAAATGTGCCTGAGCAAGAGGGGATGTTTGAGCAAAAGGGGATTAAGAGGAACTGTGCTGATGTGTCCCTGCACAGTGTGAAGCTGAAGAAATATAAAAAGGAATGTACTGCTGCGACTTTTAGTAGCAGAAGAGAGACTGCAGCATTCCCAGCACAATATGTGACATCTCCTTGGCATCCTGACCCACAGAGTTTGTGGGTGTACTCAGAGGGGCAGCACATATTGCAAGATCTAGGAGAGAGTATGGGAAGGGAAAAAAGAAAAAGGGATCTGAGCTTCAGGTTTCTGTTTCTGTTTGACCTTCTCAGATGTCCCAAAAGGGTTTTGTCTTCCTGTCTCTGGCTCAGCACCCCGGTCATGTGCACCCAGCCTGCCTCCTCTAGTGACCCTTTCAAAACATATGCTGTTGCAACCTGTGTTTCTCTTTTTGGAATTATGACAGATGTTGCATTACCTACTCTGGGTTTTAATTTTTTTTTCTTTAATTTTTAAAGCATTTTCTAACATGAAGCTTGAGATATGTGGTTAATCCTTCCACAGCCAATTTTCTGTGACCTACTAAGTCATGTGGTCCTTTTCATGCCCAGGTCTCTGAAGAAGAAGGCGGCCCCTAGCAGCATGTGCCTCCTGCCAGTGCAGGATTTGTGTCTCTGCTGCAGCACGCAGCTCAGTACATCCCTTCTTCCTGTCTTCTCCTCTCATACCTCCCATCTCCTCTGACTCAGCTGATTGCTGGATGCCTTGCACTGCTTTCCTGGCCTTGGCCTCAGTTCTACAAGAGCTCCGCCTCGCTGTCATTATTCTTCCATTGCTACTGGTTTCATTTCATCTGCTGTCCCAAGCCTGTTGCTGTTTCATGTAAGCCTGCCAGATTTGCCTGCATGATTGTTCTTTTGTCCAGATGAATGTTTAGCTCAGGCTATTTAGTGCTGATCTGGTTTTTCTATTGCTTTGTGTGTACCCAGGGGAAGAGGTTTTGTATTAAAATTCTCCTGGAGTGCTGAGTCACTTGAACTCTGCTACTGTGTCATGTGCTCGATTGTCTGAGTGCGGGACCTGGTTATGTCATATCTTGCAAAATGTGTTTTCTGTTTCCCCACTGGAGTTTTGCCTGAATGGGTTCCAAATTATCCACCTTCTAGAAGCTGGGAAAGTTCTCTCTCATGATGCAATTCCCCTCTTAAATTTGTTTTGATCTTTTCCAAGAACCTGACTGGAATCTGAGAGGTGGGGTACTCTTTGCATGCTTTTCTCTTTTCGTGTATTGCTGGGCGTTCAGGAGGATTTTCTCCCTGTGATTTGGCCAGCCATGTAATTCCCAAATGCCAGCTGTCTGTACCGTTGTCCCATCAGATTACGTTAAAATGTGCTCAGAGATGTTCCTCTAATCCAGCAAACTCTTGATTGCACTCTAAAATCATGTGTAAATGCTGCTGGTAGGGCTGCCATTAGTGATTCAACATTCACCAGACCTTTCCTGTGGCTTGCTGAGGCTAAATGAGAGCCCAGAGAAATTCATTATCCGCAGCACTTTCCCTAAAGATGCGTCTTGATGCAATCATCAGCAGACAGTTTTGCCTTGAACAGCCCAAGTGCTCTGGCTTCACTCACTGGTAATCAGCAGTGACACTTTTTTTTTGTTGTGATTCTGTTCAGTGGCTTTGGGTTGGTGCAGATACCCAAATGCCTGCCAGGCTTTCAGTGCTGTTAGAGGCAGTCTGTGCTAGTTTCCAGAGGTGCAACAACCCATTTTCTTTGCAGCCTTGGAGCTTCCTTCCTCAGTGGCTACACGCTGCATTTCTCATGGCCCATTGGCTGAAGAGAAGCTTATTTATAGCTTCAGTTCCTTGTCTTGTGCCCTGTCCATTAGAGAGCTGACCTGCCATGGCTGCTGTCTCACCCTGAGGACATTCACTGGCTCTGCTTTACCAGATCAGGGTCTGCATTGTCCTGCCTTGTGCTCAGTCCTGTAAACCCCTGGAAATGCTTTTTATAAGATTTTTTTACTGAGGGTTTGTATTCATCTGATGGTTTTAGCCTGGCTTTTTGCATCTCAACGACACATAGTTCCATTTTCACAGCCTTGTGCTGATGTTTATTGTTGCTGGGATGAGCTCTGCAGCTGACTGTGCTGTTTGCATGGAAATGAATCAGCTGTTGATCCTGCAGCCCCGTGGTGGGCGGGCTGGGAGTGTGGCTGGCAGCCTGCTTTCCAGGGAGCATGAGCCCGCATCAGGCAATCCAATTGACCCAGGCTGTGTTGTGTTTCTCAAACCACTTTAATTGTAACCTATCACTGCTGATCTCGTGACTTCTAGTGTCTGGTCCTACCCCTTTAGCAGATCATCAGCACTAAAAATATTACAAGAACTGCCCCAGATTAAGATTAATTTCTCCAAACTTCTGTTTACTTAGGATAGCTTCATCTCCAGAGTTAAAGACTTAAAGGCACATTACTTGGAGGAGTCTACAGATGCATGAGATGTCTAAGGTAACATTACAGTCAATGAAGCTGCAGTCCAGAGACCTGAATGAAGAACTCAACTGGCCAATTTTCAGTGCCCACTTTGAGACAGAATGGCTGAGAACCTCTTTGCTAATTACATTGCCTGTAGTGACAAAGGAGGGGAACATTGCTGTTTAAAACAAGTTCAGTGCTGTTTGAGACCCCCTGTGATACCTGGCACATCTGCAGTGGATTGGCCAGTATGGAATCATAGGATCATGAAGGCTGGAAAAGACCTCCAAGATTACCAAGTCCAACCTTTGACTGAATACCACCATGCCCATGAAACTGTATCATATGTCTGTATCATAGAGAGCACCAAGCAGAGACCAGAGAGTCAAAGAATTAATTTATGTTGGAAAACCTCTAGGCTACTAAAAGGCAGATACTTCATAGAACCTAAAATAACACTGGACATATCAGCCTCCACAACCTCTTCATCCTTCTACCTCACATGCAGGCACATCAGACTGGTTATCCCACTGTCAGGAGAAGTGTCTGGGGCTACTTGAGATGCCCTTGGCTGGCTGCTTGCCCTCCAATTGCTGTTCCTGGGCGTCTCAAGGGGCACCCAGTTTGGGCAGTTGCATCTGTCTCATCATGTTTACAAAGTGCCAGAGCATTGTCTCAGCTGATTAATCCTCCACCTATCTCAGCTAACACTATTGCTTCCTCCCTTTTTCCCAGTGAGACAGTGAAGGAGTTTTCCACAGTCTTCTCACCAGTACTCAACAGCCAGCTCTGAACACAGAGTCATTACCAGCTTCTGCTCTCTTCATGCTTGTGCTTCCTCATAATGCCTTCATATTTTCTCTCTAGAGGTCGCAGTTCTCCCTATATTTTCCTGTTTATTTCTCATTTTCTCCCCACTCGAAATGGCCAACAAAACCTCACCTTTTTTGTGCTGTGTTGAACTAATAACATTTAGGCTTCCATAGCTCTGCTACTGAGAGCTGATTGCAAGCTCTTAGAAGCAGAACTATCTAAGAGTGCAATCCATTCTCTGCCACATGTCCTTAGAGATTGTTAGGGATACCTCCTTCAGACTTCTTCCTATCTTTACTTCACCTTTCAAGATTCAAGTACACTAATGAAGGGGTAAGGTAGAAACATTTTTTTAATGCTAAAGAAGAGAGGATGCTGGCAAATATCCTGATAACCATATTCATGAGGTTTATTTCTTACTGTTGATATTGTGGCTCCAGATTGCATGAAAGTAAATATTTCCTATTTACAGCGGGTAGAAAGCATAAGAATAAATGTGTTTATATAATGGTTAAACTCTCAAGTATTTTATTTGATTTGCAGTTGTGTCAAATAGAGCACTTAATTGCTCCAGCCACTACCTTCAGTCTCTGACCTACATTTATGACAGGAACTGCATAAAAACCTACTGAAGTCAAAGACAGGAATGGTTTTAGACAGCCTTTCCTGGTTTTTTATCTGATGAATAAGAGACTCTTTCTCAATTAGAAAAAAGTGTCACCTAAGCCCAGATTTCCAGTAGGTGTAAATGTGACTCAAAAAAGGGGGCTGAAAGACTTCAGGTAAAAGCAACAGCCCCTCCCCCCCACCTCCCCCAACCCACTCATGCATGTTAATTCAAGAAAAGCAAACATTTGTAAAAGAAACCTGTCCAGCTAGAAATGTTTAGAACATGTGTTTTCCTTGTTGCAGCACAGCCAAAAGAGACAAAGTTCACTTTACACAGTATCACATTTTGCCAAATTAACAGTAACAGTACTATTAATATTTAATATTTATATGAGACTGTCATCAGGAGGCCAGTTGGGTCTGATCCCTGCTGTTTGAGATGTGCAGACACCAAAAAATGATCTAGATTATTTTTATTTATATTGAGGAACTATTGTAATGTGCTGCAATCCTGCGGAGCCTGCCAAGATGTAGGTCCCATCTCCAGAAGGCTTAGGTGCACTTTTAGGAAAATTTGCTTTTATAACTGAGAGTTTCAAGTAAAGACTCATTTGTAGTTTTTGGCATATCATTAAAAGCTGAGTTTAAATGTTGAATCAAACAATTATGGGATCTGATAACATCTGTGTAGTGGAAGAGTGCATTTCCCACGGCTGAGGTACAACTGCAGAGGGAAAAGTGGATGTATTTTTGTCTTGACATGGACAATTTGAACACCGTGGAGTTTTATCTTTGTGTATGGGTATAAAAACAGATATGTTCAAATATCCAGTGGAGTTGGTGAGATGCTTTGGTTTAGCAAAGCCATGTGAATTTTTCTAAGGATTTGCTAGCCACATAAAATGAGGTTTTCTGGGTAATGTCCTAAGCCTGTGACTGTCCCATGTCCCTCAATTTAGGCATTGCAAGGAATGAGATGTTTGCCAGTCTATAAACTGGGACCTTCAGCACAACCACCAAATAAGTACAGATCACAGTTTTCCTTCTACTACTACCAGCAGTCTGCCATTTCACATCTCTCAGGCCATTGTAATATGCCTGCATTTTAATATCTTGTATTTCAGTACACATAGATTTGATTTGAGGTCCATCCTGACATCTCTGGCCAGCTGGGATGGTTGAGCCCCCAGCTCCATGTACCTGTGTAGTCCTAGCAGATTATATAAATTGCTTCTTCAGAGTGATGAAGTGACTCCAGAGTGGGAGCTATTTTGGCAGATCCTGTACCACTGCCATCACAGAGGCATCCAGGATGGCTCACAGCTGCCATGGGAGCTGCACCCAGGCTGTAATGCCCTCTGTGGTCCTGGCTTTGGTGGCTTGGAAAAGTCTTTGCTTTTATCCACCACTGTGAGAAAGAGGCTTGAAGGTTTCTATGGAGCACATGGTTTTCTGAGACACCAGTGTAGAAATGAGGGGTTTGAAGTCAGGAATAGGCAAGCTTTTAGCTTCAAGCTTTGTGCTTTTGACTCTCCTGATTGTCCCCACTCTCCAGGTTTGGTTTGCACCGTCTGCCTCCGAGTGCATGAGCCAGATCAGACAAATGTTGTGCTGCAGGCAACCAAGCACCAATGCACTCCAGCAACTGAGAGGTGTTCTGTCCTGAGGACAAGATTAGAGCTGCCCTGAAGTAAAACCCCATGAGTCACGTGGTGTGGCTGCTGTCCTTAGCACAAATAGCTTTGTGATGGTTGCGATTTGCAACAGGATAATCTGGTGCTCCTGCTGCACCACATCACTGATGGATGCAGATGGAGCCTGAATCCGTGTGTGTCTGTGAGGAGCAAAAACACACACAGGCTCATTGTCTCTATGTGACAGCCTGTCTCCCAGAACATGAATGATTCCTTGGGTATTCAGGAGCCTAGGGATTTTTCTTTGGTGAATAAACTGCAGTAGGAAGATGTGTTTGAAATTTCCATCATCTAGGATCCTTAGCAAACTCTCCTGTGACAACTGCACTGAAGAAAAGTAGGTGGATGTATGTGGAAAGTGTTTCTTGAAGCTATATGCAATGACAGTTCACTGCATTTATGTCATTCCTTGCTGAGCTATTTTACTTCCATTACTTCTAGAATGCTTGCTACAGAATAAATTCAGGCAAAAAAAAATAATATAAATAGTATAATATCACATAGAGATTTTCCAAACTTTATTTTTCTCAGCCAGCTAAAGGCATACTCTCGGCTCTAGAGATGACAAAAGAAATTTTATTCTGATCTAAGCATGCCTATCATTCAGAGCCCGGGAAGTTAAAGCTTTGAACATCCAAAGGCTCATCTGTTCCAGTTCTTACCTGACTTTATCCATGCCCCAGTGTTATAATGTGTAGGCATAAGAGCAAAATTCACAATCAAATTAAATGGTTTGCCTGAATTCTCCTCCCTCTGCCCAGGTTTTTGGTAGGAAAGGAGGACTGCATTCCATATAGCTTGTGAAGAAATACCATGCTGTGCTTCCAGAGTGGACTCACACATAAAACAGGAAGCCTTGCTCAACAGAGCATACTGATTTTTTTTCTGTGGTTTTGTTTTTGTTGGTTTGTTTTTTTTTTTTTGACAGAAATGTAGTAGTGGTTAGGACTTTTTTATGCACTTCACTTGAATTTTACTTCAGCTACCAATCCTATGACTTTAATAATCATGGACAAACTCCAATCTAGCACAACTTCTAGTAACTTTCAATTTTCATCTGTAAATCCATAACATAGAAATCAGATCAATATTTTTCACAAGTGCCAATTCTAACAGACCTTTGTTTCATTACAGTGAGATGTATTTGGGTTCCTATGCACCCTTTTCCTTCCCTTCAATGCATCCATTTACTTCACCAAATCAGAGACAAATCACAATTGTCCAAGTATAAGGATATTACAGTGGGGAAACTGCAACACGTGTATCAAACAACGAGGCCCGTGGAAAAGAAATATATATGGACAGATTCTTGGTAGATGTTTCAGAGATGTTTATTTCTCCAGCCGCATGGCCGGGGCTCTGCCCAGGAGCTGCTCAATCCCGGGACCCGAGGGTCCTTGCCCACACAGGGGAACACAAAACAACCAATGGGAAATGAGACTGACCAGGAGCAGGGAAACCCCGTGTCTCCCCCCCAGGGCCCCTCTCCCAGGACCACATGGCAGGGGGGAAGGGACCCTGACAAAAGGAGATGTAGAAAGAAGACAAAACACTGTTTGTATAATCCTAGAGATGAACCTAAAGCTTTGAAAAACATAAATATCATCAAACATTCTCAGATTTGAGTAAGCTTTGTTTGTTCAGTGTTTTGCCCAAAACTGTCATTTCAGTGGGCTTAAAACTGTTCCAAAAGTCAGGATGAGCTTGTCTTTCTTGAAAGTGAGAGGTAGGAGAGAAAAAGAGATACATAAAGATAGATCAGTTGATTAAAAAGCCACCTGTCTCCTGTCTTTCAATAGTTCATCTGGCAGGGCCTCATTCAAAATGCAAAAAAGAAGGCTTTAGTTTCCTCATCTGCCAGATGAAATCTGAGCCCACCTTAATTTCCCAGGAGCAGCCCCCAAGTACCAGACTGTTTGGTATCCCCCAGTGCAGGATGGAGAGAGAGGAAATGTTTTTTCAATATCTCTGATAGAGTATGTTCTACTTTGTTTACAATATTGAAATATTCATAAGAGTGATGTCCTGTCTCTCCACTGCAGGGCCTAAACACCATGATATAGAGTTGTTCTCTCTGGCCTAATGAATATTTCAATATTCTATATAGAGTAGAACAACATCTACAGGGAGAAAAAAAGCAAAACACAAAATATTTCCCAGCAGAATATTCCCCTGTGCAATTAGAGTAACCTGCTTCTCTAGGTTCTGATCTCTGGGAGGGAAGTGGGAACTGAACCCCAGCCTTCTAACTCCTGGCAGAACTCTGCAGCCACTGAATAAACAGGTAGTAGTGCCTGTTTACGGCATTTTTAAAACATATAGTTTCCATTCTTTTTTTTTTTTTTCCTTCACCTAGGGAAGAGACCAAAGTAGAAATCTATGGCTTTTAAATTTCTTTTTATCATGAAAACCTGTAAATGCTTCATATTAGTTCATTGGAGCTTGTCAGGTTTTGTCTACAAATTAAGAATTTGTTACTGCCTCCTGAGTTAAAATTGGTAGAAAAGTATTGGGGGAAGGCAAGATAAATTTTCAGCTTTTTAATATGAAGATCAAAAAGCACTGTTTGGAAAGGTGACGGCAATTTTGAACTCCCAGTGACATAAGATCAAATATAGACACTTTACCAATTAATAGGGGTTGTTTCTTTGGGGGTTTTTTGTGGGTTATTTCCCCTTAACTGGTGGGTACAGAAATTCCACATGAAAGTTGTTTGGTCCATGAACATAGGGAGCAGACCTTTCAAATAAGGACTATTTCTGAACACATGCTTTTCAGACTATTGCTGCTGTTTCAGAAATGACTTGCTGGATTTACTTCAAACCTTAACGGAAAAGTCTCTCTCCTGGATGCTCACCAAAGTACCTGAAATTTCAGCCTCTTGGGGGTGGTTCTGTCTCTATTTTTTGATCAACGTGCAAGTAAGAGTTTCACAGTCTGGTTCATTAAGAACAATGTCTTAAAGCTTTAAAATAATACCCTCTCAAGTTTTTTACCATTTTACCTTTCTGGTTAAGATGAGTTACAATTCATGCCAAAAAATGCCCTGGCAGCACTGAGGCTCCAGTTTCACTGGTTTATTAGGGCTTTAGCTATATGGTTAGCCTGAGGATAGATTCACAAATGACAGCTGCTCAGCTGGGGTGTTTCCTTAATCCGTGCCTGTGCCTTTCAGAATCAAAGCAATACTGAGGCATGAGAAAATTATCTCTACCCTACAGGGCTCCATAGAGTGGAGTAGGGAAGCGAGCAAATGGGCATTTCTCTGCTGGAAATCTTGTAGAGGCTCAGATGAGACAACTGCACTTCACTGATGGAACTGCCCTCTGTTGACACATTTAATCTAAATTAATTTTTTCATCTTTATGCAACAAAGTATGACCCAAACCATCTGGGGCATTGGAAAAAGAAAGACACAAAAAATAGCTATTACCAAGCTGCTGTATGAGCAGTACCATGGAAGTGCTGAGAATGTTTTTAGTGCTAATTATTGTACATAATAAAATATATTTGTCTTCCTGTCTAGGAAATCCTGTGAATGTTTTGCATTTGTCCATTTCTACCTCTCTGAAACTTTTTTCATAGATACTTAGTAATATTTTTTCATAAGGAGAAATAGAATAAAATATAAAATATGGAACTTGATTTTGTACTTATTCACTATGCTACAAATAGCAGTAGTTTCACTGAGCCAAATAGACCTAAACCTTGATTGATGAAATCACTCTGGAGCTATTGGTTGCAGTAGAAACCTACTGATTTATATGAGATGAAAAACTGGTAAAGTGAAACTGAAGTGGTATGAAACTAAAGTAAATGAGACAAAAATCAGTGCAATTTGTTTACTGTTTCCATACCTACTTTGTTTTTGTGATACTGTTATGTGAAATAATTCAATGAGTATCTTACAGCCAACTAAGTAGAATCTGATGGGAAAAAAAAAAAAAGTCTTTTCTAGATGTAATGAGTCAAATTCCTTTAATACTAAGACCACTTTTCTATGTCTGAAAGCTTTTGGATATGTTCGGGGTATATTTTGAGACAATAAGAATTATTGTGCTCATTGCAGAAAGATTTTCTATCCCTTCACCAGCTGAGTTTTTGAAGTCAGGCCCATAAGGTAAGTAGAGCTTCATGGAGAGATGAAAAACGAAATTAAAGAGAAGTAAAACATGGCTATTGGAGTATTGGACTCATGTGGATATTTACCCTTCATGTACACAGCTGTGTTCATACATAATTGGAGCTTGAGAGAAAGTTAAGGGAGCAGATGCAAGATAAATGGTTCCTGTAAGAGCAAAATGTCCAGTACTTTTTTGCAATTTTGAAGCATCTCTCTCCTCCAAAGAGATTATTATTTTTATTTTCCGTTCATTACTCTAGAGGTCAGTTTTCTTCAAGAATTCAGAATAGGATATGTCATTGCTAGTGACATAAATAGTGTTTTGTTTCTGATAACTGTGCAGAACAGCACTTTAGGGAGAGAGAATCAAGATTCTGCCCTTCCTTTTGCCTCATGGAGGGAATATCTGACTAGTTTCCCACCAAGACTCACTCTGTATAGCTATAAAAGTGGTGGAATCACAGCTGTACCTCAGATAACACTCTGAAGCTTTGCACAGCTCCAAGTCAGGCCATACCCTCTGTCAGTTTGGAGATGGGTTAGAGCTGGCACACATCTGAAAATCTGAGGTATGCTTGTAGTCTCCATGAAAGGCAACTGCAGAAGTTCCCAGACCTGAAGGAAGGCTGTGTGCCCATCAGTCTGCCTCCTCTTCACCCATTATTCTGATTGGTTTCATAAAGGATATAGTTTCTGCCTATGAAACTCTCACTTGTCTTCATGGTAGATACACGGGTTAACCTTTTCTTCCTCAAGAAGTATTACAGTTTTGCCATCTGACATACTGATAATTTTTTCTTGCATTTTCTACTGTTCTACATTGATTGCAAGGTTTTGGTTTTTTAGTTTGAGGCTCATTGAAGTTTATTTGCTGTGTTCCGGTCTCAGAAACAAATGCAATGTTTGCCTGTTTGTCTTCTGGTGCCCTAGTACTTTGTTTCTCACAGCTTGATGCTCAGTGATATCTATGTGCCTGACTCTGTGGGTGATACTCCTTGTGCTAATTGCTTCTCCTCTGACTGAAAGAAGAGCTTTAGGTAAATAGGTGCTGCCTCAGAGATGCAAACACCAGGAGCTGAGGTCATTCTACTTTTCAAATTTCATTGCACTGAATTCATGCATTGAAATAGAGGAGTCTGAGGGTGATGCTCTGGGCTCACTGATGACAGTGGAAATATTGACATGGGCATTCAAGACTCCTTCTCTGAGAGTTCAGGATAGTCCTTGCTGGATTTCAAGTATTTATCCAAAGATGCCTTGTTTAAATATAGATCTGTTTCTTCAAGTACCATTTGTTATAGCCAGGCATTAACAACAGGGAGACAAGGAGCTGCCACACACCTTACAGCACACACCTCCCTCCTGCCCTGCAGCAGCCCCCCAGGGGTCTGGATGGGCATATGGTGAGAAGATTGCCTTCTTCAGTGAAGCTGATTCACCTAATCCTTAAGTGAAATAACACCACACAGAGCAGGCTTGTTTAAGCTGCATATTTGTTTTTTACTTTGCAGCTTACAATTATAGTGGAGCATATGGCAATGCAGAGGAGCAGTCAAGGTCCAGACCCCTGGGATGAGTGTAGCTGCAGTCCTACCTCAGTTAAACCAAATGACTTATGGCAGAGATGACTCTGGTCCCAGGAGACATCTGCTGCACAGAGCTGGCTGATCAGAGAAGCAGAACCCAGCTCAGACATGTAGCCAGAATTATGCTTGAAAATGCAGGGAGTAGCACCACAAGGTCTAGTTTTGAGTAGTGCCTAGAAGTAGTTGAACCCAGGCAATATATTAGTAGTTTTCTGCAGTATCCTGGGGCAATGAATGAAGGAAAACAAGGCTGTTGCAAGAATGGCCACATTTCCTTGCACTTATATTGAGATCTTTCCCTATTACTCAATGTGTTACCATCCCATTTGGTCCAGGAGTAACATGACAACAATAATAACAATAACAGTATCAACAACAATAACAACAATAATAATAATAAATATTATCTCAGATCTGTGCTGTCTCTGGGGACATTTGCACAGAAAATTTGCATTTCAAAAGGGTACTTGTTCTAATACTTACCTTCCAAATATCTGCCTTTGGAAAGGTACAGACCATAAAACTCCCACCAGATGAAAATACTTGGCATAGTTTGTCTGCCTGTTTTTGCTGCCTGAAAGAACTGTCTGTTAGCTCATTTTCTAAGGACAACTCCCAAGACTGCCACAGTTTTGACCACCAGTGCTGTTTCTTTGTCCTCTGTTCACTGTTGATACAAACATCACTGTCCTACCAATATTTAATTCCCCTGCAGTCTGTGGACCATGTCTTGCCCCCAGTGTGTGTCAGAGAACACCAGTTGTGGTATATCTGTTGTCCAGGGCAAATCCACACTCCTGGTCTGAGGGCCTGATTTTCCCCACCACACGCTGGGGAGGAGGGAAGGACCCTCAGGAGTTTCCTCTTCACTCTGTATGGTCTTACCACTGCTTTACTTGGCGCAAGTGGATGGTGAGATGAATGGCAGTGTGACTGAGTGCTGGTACTATGTGAAGGACCATTGCAATGTAGAATTTATCCTGCATTTATCTAAATGACAGCAACTGCTCAATGCTACTAAAGGAACAGAGAGCGGCGTTTTCAAAGGAGAAGGATGGTATGACTACAGATCCAATGGAATAATGGGATTTGAATGGGGGAAATGTCTAATCTGTTTCACAATAAACAGGTTTATGAATGACAGATGTGGATAAATAATGAATGCTTCCAATTCGCGATCAAGGACTGAGTGAGCAGAAGATAATGCGGTTGCAGCTCTGACTGAATTTTAAACACCACTTGAAATCTCAGAGTTCAGTGTGAAGAAGACCTATTCGATCATTCACTTCCGTTTATGCTCTTTACTTCATTAGTTTTAAGTACTTATAATTCTGTAGATACAACTGAAAGCAGAGGTGGGCTGAGAACAAAGAAATATAAACAACTAATAGGATTTTGTGCTTTATCCAAAGTGTTCTTTAAAGCTGTTCCACTACGAACACTCGAGCACAAACAGAGAGTGTTAATTGAGTGGAATTGGGTGTGAATGCACACATCAGTCTTGTCAGCAGCAACAAGGCCAAAGAGACAACAGTGAGGAATACTATATCCAGAGTAAAAATTAGTTTGAGAGGCACACAGGGATGGATGAGTACTTCAAAGCATGTAATGTGCTTGAGATTTGAGCACATCTGGTAAAGTCTTAGGACAGAAATTAGAAAAGGGACTAAATATTTCTTATTAGGTCATCTACTCAATCTCCTTGTCAGTGTAGCATCCTTCTCTGAGATATTCCCTTCAGTGTTAACTTTCCAGCGTTTTATTAATTCTAATTTGGCCATTTTATCTGCACTGACACAGTGAATAATTAACTCAAGGAACTCCTTGCTGAAGGTTAGCCTTGGAGCAAAGCGCTCAGCAGTGTTTTAAAAAGGCGTGGATGCATTTGTTAATAGCATCTGCACCTGCGCCTCTGGCAAATGGAACAGGGACTATCAATCTGGCACTACCTGGTCTCAAGACAATTATCCTAATGGTATGCTATAGCTGGATTATAAGACATTTGTATCAGCGTCTAGAGCATCTCTCAGTTCACTTAGAGGCAGGAAATCAGGTTTCTAACTGAGCTAATGTATGAGGGTATCCATCAGCAGAGTAGCTGAACTGTCTGTGTCAGTGCAGCAATAAATATGAATGCAATCATGTTAAAGGTTGCACAGTGTGATTAAAACTGCTGCATGCTCAGCACAAAGGATGTCCTCGGAGCAGTGTCGCTGTAGATGGGTCACAGCTGCCATACGCTGAGGCAGGGGATCACACGGAGGGGTTCTGGCAGGGGTGAGCTGCTCCTGACTGCATGCCTCGCTGTGACTGGGCAAGGTGAAGGGCTGTATTCATACCAATAGCTTAAATGGTGTCAGGAAACAGTTCAGGAACCTGATCATTCATGCTGTAAAAATACCAACCCCCATCACTGTTATGGCTTGGCTCAAGTGGTCTGTCTCTTAAACCTCCCCTGGGCATGATCTGGGGAACAGCAGGTGAAAAGGGTCCTTCCCCCAAGGTGGTTTGAATGTGGCCACCCTGCTCTGCAGAGCAGGCCCGGGTTGTTCTCCAAAAGCTGAGAGAAATTACTCTGAGTACATGTGATGTGCAGTTACAGGTGTGGTTTAGGGTGTCTCGTCCCCAAACCTGCAAGTGGGGACCTCTGAGCTTGGGTTCAGCCCTTGCACTGCTCACAGCAGGCTTGGAGCATCCAGGAGCAGAGCTTGGAGAACCCGGGAGCAGAGCGTGCGAGCAGCAAAGCTTTTGAGAGTTCATAGGAGGATTTTTGGATGTGCTTGCTGTCAGGACGATGTTGCTGTCCTCTTACACAAGGTCCCACGTGGCCAGGTCCCGCCTCTTTGTCTTTTCACAGAGCTTTTCACACTCGCTTGCCTGCCACAACAATCCTCATCACCCTTTCAAGTCTCTGGGCTTGTACCCATGCAGATCCCTGTACCAGAGAAAACTAAAGCCGTTCTTCCTTTGTTCTTTGCCATGGCCATGCCCGGAATATGCAGTTTCCAAAAAGGCCTATGCAGCACAGTTCCTGCATAGAAAAGGGTACCTCAATAATCAATCACATAAAAATAATTAATTATAAAATTTATGGTGTGTGTATTTATCTATGTATACGAATATATACGTATGGACCTCCACTTCTCTCTCTCTCTCTCTCTCTCTGTAGATAGGGGGATAAATGTAAGTCAAAAGAGCAAAACTAACAAAATATTTGAGGTACTTCCATGGTCTTCCTCTCTCATAACAACTGAAGTCCTGAAAAATTTTTGTCATTATCCTTATAATACTTTTGTGGCAAAGTGAGAGGCAAAAATCAGGAAGAAATACGAGTTGGTGAAGGAATGAGAGTAGATCCAGATTGTTCACCAGAGCACTGCCAGTGGTGTGTGCTTGACCCACACAATCCTGGGTGTTGTAACCAAATAAGCAATTATAATAAAAAAAAGAGCCATGCATCCAGAAGATAATATTTTATAGCTCATTTCAGGGGATTATGTTTGAGATTTGTATTTAATAAAACCCCCTCAAACCTAATGTCATGCAGACTGATGTGTAGAACTAGGAGAAATAGTTACCACTGAAGTGATTTAGGGTTAGTAACCCAGACCACCTACAATTATTGGACTCAAAAATGTACAAGTTCAGTTTTCAAAAGGCTTCTCTAAGAGTAGCCTGCATGCCATATGTCTGCAAATGTTGCCTTCTACAGTACATACAAGGAAATCCAACAGCCTTGGAAAGCTCGTCTTTCATTTGATGCTGCTGCTGTGTTTATAAGAAACAGAAGAAATATAATGATCTGATGGCAGAATATGATTTATAGCTTTATGCGTAGGAGTGGGATAAAAACCCTGCCTCCTGGCAGACAGTCCCTGGTCCTGCATCTTTCCAGTCGATTTCAGCTCGGCGACAAACATCTAAAAGGAGTGGAGTTAGGGCTGACTGAGTTTTCCATTTAGGAAAGGCTGGGAAGTGGCCAGATAACCTAAAAATTATTTTTGTCTGAATAATCTAAGAGCAGACAGAAGCATTTCTGTTAGCCTTCTGCACAACATTTCACTTTTAACTACATTTTGAGTTTGGTTTAGGGTGCAGCTTCTGACTTTCTACAGAGCTGACACAGCTGCAAAGTCAAACCAGCACCTTGGATTGGATATTTTGCATGTGAAACTGGCACCAAACCTCAAAAAGAGGTAAACATGGAGAATCTGAGTTGCAAGCAGTCACAATACAAGTCTCTAGAACTCACTGAGGTGTCCAGTCTGGAGCCTCTGTCCAGGATGGAGACCAGCTTACGCTGGCTGTGATATGAACATGAAACTGCATAGAAGATAGTCTAAGCATCTTAGTTATAAATAAAACAGTCAGAGGGGCTTTATTTTCAGTTTTCCAATGGAAAAAATGTGAGACACATGATTTTATATCAAATCCCCAGTCTTGTTCACAGCAGGATGATGCCAGTTAAAATTTTTCAGACAGGACAAGTCACTTACAAGCCCAATTTTTGACTTTGGATGAGATGTAAGATCTAGTATATTTGAAGTTCAGAGTTTTTAAATAGCTGAGACATTCAAAACCCAACTGCCTTCAAATGACTTCAGTGGGAGTTGCTTACTTCCCTGCATTTGAAGATCTGGCTGAAGTGGTATACAAAAATGGGACTTCAGTTCTGAAAATTCTTCAAACTTTTAGACTTATTTCTTTTTCAAATTCTGAGCTATGTAAATGTGGTTTGGCAAAACTGTGTAATAAAATGAAATCCAAGGATAGATTTGGATTTTATTTTTTCATATTTTCCAGCATCAATGGTAACTTGGTAATTGGATATGGTTTGGCCCCATTCCTAATTCTGACACAGAGCAGAAGATACAAATCCATGAACTATTTTTAGAGAGTATAAAAGAAATCAGCTACACCAGTGTCTGCTGTGCAGAAGAGTGCACTGAAGAGTCTTTTACAAAAATATGTCAAGTCTGGATGAGGGAGACATATTTTCATGATTTATAAACCCAGTGACTGCAAGGTGAGCATTTCCTTTACATTTCTTACTCACACCCTCAGTCAGTGGCTCTCACATGACCGTGGACATGAGCAACTATCAGCAGAGGAGCAGGATGGTTCCTGAGCATCAGCTGAACTGATCTTTTCCGTAGGTTATGGCGTAGTCATTGCTTCCTTAAAGTCCAGGAATGCAAGTTCCCTTCTGCAAGTAGCTCCCCAAACTGACCCAGGGACACTAAAATCTCCTCACAGCATTGTCAAAACAGAATAGAAATTAGCTGTTCAACCAGCCAAGACACAGTTTATCTTTAATATTGGTGCTCCTGGTGCCTCGAGCCCCAGTGCAGATGTGTATAAGGTGCAAAGTACAAGCCCTTGTCCTATGCTCATACGATGCTACTTATCAACATGTCAAGATCATCAGTAACTAGAAATCTGCATTCTCAACAAAATCAGATCTGCCTCACAGCTGATATTATCACTGACTGTCCAGTGACTTCTGGTGGCTGATCTCTGGTAAACTTCTCCCTAAATTACAGATGCTTTTATGCTCAGTAGTGTAACCCACAAGACCAAAGACGTAAATGGCTTGAAGACAGAATTCCTATTTTCCTGTACTGTGGTGTTTTCTGAAGGTCATGTTGAGGGCATACCAGCATAGACACCATGGATCAACCTCAAGCTCACTAAGAGGCAGTTTATTCTGGAGCAAAACCCATTTACAAGGTTGACTGGTGCAGAGTATCTGGAGGTGTTTCCTCAAATGTTGAAAACCCTGTTCCCACCCATGCAAAATCCTCCTACACAGAAACCCTTAAACATGCAAGAAAGCAAAACAGGAGCAATATAAAAGTAACAAATGAATGTTTAACATTTCATCTATTTTTTATTCTTTTGGAAATAAAAAATATTGTGGCAACACTGCAACAAACTTTCTGTGAATATTTTTCTTTGTATGCTTTGCATTTTGTTTCCAAATGAACAGTACACCCATAAATTAACAAGGGTGGGAAACACTCTTCTGAGGTCAGAGCAGTGATAAAAACTGCACAACTCTGGATTCTGTGATGAGACACAGGTCCTCCTCCATTTGCCAAAATCCTATGTGTGATACTTGGCAAGTCACTTTGCAATTCCCCTGTATCTATAGCCATTTTTCCTCTTCACTGTTTGTACATATACTTGCATCAGAATGAATGAGTTTCAACCACAGTCTCATGTTTAAATAGTCACAAAATTATTAATTCCTGGTATTCGAGCCACTGGTCTAAAGTCAGACAAGTCCAGCTTTTTAGCATTTAATAGAGAACCTTTGCAAACACAGAAAATTATTTTTAAGAAGCATTTTTTATGCAGATAAACTATAATTGATATCTACTGGCCTTGGTCTTGTTGAACTTCTGGGAGTGTCTTCAATAATTGCCAAAGGTAAAACACAGACCAAAAAACACAGTTCAAGAAATATTGTCACCATTAAAATGACAATATCTGATTATATGACTCAGTGGTTCAACTGACAGGTACTTTAAAACAACTCAGATAAATGACCAAGAATGTCCTGAAATGAAATAAATATATAATATATAAAAGGAAGGAAGGAAGAAAGTATCTCAAATTTTTTTATTGTTGTCGGATGGTGTTTCATCTTTTTGCCTTAAAGCAAGACCTCTCACCCCTGGAAGCATCACCCCCTTGCTTTGCTGAAGAGAAGGTCATGCCTGCCTTTCCATCAAAATTCTCTCTGTCTACCTCCCTTCTCTGTTTCCCAGACTTTTTCTGCCCAGATTTTTATAACTCAGCTGTAAGAAATTGCTTCTGGGCTGAAACTTGGCAGCAAAAGTCTGATTTCAGGCCAGGAATGATCCCCCTCTCCTTCTGGTTTTCAAAAACCTTTTCTTCTGGTCAGATTTGAGGAGCAGAAGAGCAGAGCAGAGGGGGAGGGCAGCGTGGGGCATTTGGCACAGGAGCTGGCTGGGTCCGGCTGCTTTCATCATGCTTCAGTGGCTCTTTATTTTTCCAGCTGAAATAAGGGTGATTTCTGCATAATGTGGCAGGGATGTTTTTGTGTATGTGTTTGTATTTAAGCAGAAAACAGCTGAGTCATTTCTTCTCAAAAGCAATATTACTGTGTGAGCCACTTACTTCCTTTCTGGTTCTCCTTCATTTCAGTTTGTGTTGATGTTCAAAAGGAAGGTCCAAAATAACACACTCCTCTCTCGGTCAGCAAAAACAGCTTCACAAATGCTTGTGTGCATCCAGAGTTCTCCTTTAGTGCTGGAGCTGAACAGAAATATTGAAATGGTGGTACTGATACCATTGTAACAGCAGTGATACAGTAAAGACAGTACCTGGCAGTACTTTAGATGGTTTTCTTTAGATTATGAGAGTGCTTGAAAAAACAGACTAAAATCGTGTTTCATTGTGTGAAAGGGCAGTAAGGATAAGTTCTGAATTAAAAGCCACCAGTCTAATAAAAAGAGAGACAAAATATGAAGTGAGGAGGTGCAGGGGCCCAGGATAATGACCTCTGTAAGGTCACTCAGTGGCTCTTGGCTCTTTAGGCACAGCAGCAGCGGCATGGGGAACAGTGTAATGTAGCCTGACGTAGCTGGTGCTAATGTTATATTCATGACTGCAGTATTACAGAAATGCTGGGTGGTGCTCACACGAGGAAAGGAGATGTTGATGCTGAAGGTAGCTGTGCAGCCTCTTCTCAAACACCTCTGTTTGCTGATTCTGTGCTGAGCCCCAGCAGCTTTTTTGTCTGCTCTGAGCAGTTTGTGACCTCAGTACTGAACGTGCGCATGCAGCTTTCATGTGACTTCAAAATACTACTTTCCTCTGGTGCTTCTATGAGGGTTTACTAGAAGGACATAATTGTCCAAAGCCTGCTGTGACATGGAGCAGGGTGCTTGGGGAGGATCCACCTCATGTGTCAGGTTGCCCCATGGTGAAGTACCTGCTGGCTTCAAGTGAGAGTGTTCCTCTCAAGACCTGTGAGCATTAGTTATGGAGTAATAAAATAGTTTGGGTTGGAAGAAACCATAAAGATCATCCTTCAAACCCTCCTGCCATGGGCATGGATGCCACCCAGTAACCCAGTTGCCCCAAGCAACCTGGCACTGAACACTTTCATTAAGCCAGATATCCAAAGAAGTCCCCAGTTAATGACCAGCTGTGAAAATACGGGAAACAGTGATTTCCTACATGATGTCAGAGGGCAAGGGACAAGCTCTGCTTTGCTGGATCTGTGGTTGTGCTTTCCACTACAGGGAAAGCATCTTTGTTGCTGCTTGTCCAGCTCTGTTCTGTTTTCCCTGCAGCTGTCCCCTAACTATGAGTGGGACTGCTGGGGCATCAGCCTTTGTGCCCAGCACCACGCCCAGTCCCAGCACTGGAAATGATCTTTAGGCCTCGTGGAAAAAATAGTTTGTGGTTATCTAATTAAAGCTTATACACAGTGGGACCAATTATGGTTGTCCTAGCAACTTTAGTTCTGGTATTTCCAAACTTCAGGCTTTGGGAAGCCTTTTGCTTCTGTTCAGCCTCTCGGGTTTTGTTTGTTTACATCTATGCATTTCCCTCTGCCTGTGATCACACCACTCTCCTCCTCCTAATCATCCCCGTGGCTTCTGCAACCTCTTTTCCTCTCAACTCCCACACCTTCTCCTCCCTGACACTTGGGCACGGAGAGATGTGTGGTTCTTGTTTCCAGTCTTTGGAACCATAAATATCTGGGGTGAAACTGGAGATTATGGTTTGGTCAATCCCTGCATATGCTGCCCAGGGCTTGGCCTTTGTGGAAGGACCCACTGCTGAACCCAGCTGACTCAGCAGCTCTGAGGAGTGTGTGCAAAAGGAGATATCTTAGAGATTTTCATGGAGAGCAGCAGAAAGTATATTCCTGCTATCTTAGTGCACTCTAAATTAAAGATTCTGCTTCTTGCTGCCAGGGGTGCAAATCCCTCAAACCACCACCACAGCTTGTGCCTTGAAATACCCAAATAAATG
This sequence comes from Corvus hawaiiensis, assembly GCF_020740725.1. NCBI lineage: Eukaryota > Metazoa > Chordata > Aves > Passeriformes > Corvidae > Corvus > Corvus hawaiiensis. Next base: position 36,249,437 of record NC_063238.1, read on the forward strand.
GACTCTTTTTAAAGGCACATGTGTATGAAGCCCTGTATATAAATTTCCCCATGCATTTGTTAATGCACACCTGGAGGAATCTATTGACTTTTTTTTTGCATGACACCAAAATTTCCTGCAGGTGCAAGACATGAATTTTAATCCATGTGACATACTTTGAAAAATGAGATATGTAGGAGTGGAAGGGGATTACCTTCACTCTCCTGTGAGTAGGCTCAGGTAGCCACTTAGAGTTTTCTCTTAGCTGCAGAATCACTCCATGATTGCAGTAAAGATCTCTTTTGGAAGAGGAAGCGGTTGAAGACATAAGGATTCAGCCTGGATTCATCCAATTTGAATTAAGCACTTAATTAATTTGCCTAGATTAGGGTCATGGTCATCAGAAGGTTTCCTCAGCAGATAATGGAAATATCTGCAGACAGTCCTTGGATTTACATCCTGAAGAGAGCTCTTCCTTGTCTTTAATGATTGCATTGCTTTGGCTCCTGACTCAGGTGCATTTGTTAAATATTTACCATCTTCCTGCCCAGCTCATGCAGTTGGACAATTAAGGGGAAGGCAGCCTGGAGCCGTGAGCAGACACAGCCTGACAATTGGATCCCAAGCATGGAGGGACTCATCCCTGTGGACTGAAGTTCTGCACAGCTCAGGGGTGATGCTTTGTTCATTTTGCTTCTCACTGAGAACTGTTGGGCTTCTCTCTGGCAAACCTTCCTATCTTGGGAAGCTGGAGTGCCAATCTTGGGCACTCAGAAATCGTGATTCAGGTATCAGAAGAATTTTGTGACAGTTTAAAAAGAACAATTTCCACTGGGGCCCTGAACAGCAAGAAGCCTTTGCCCAGATCAAGCAGGAGATTGCTCATGCCGTAGCCCTTGGCCCAGTCAGGACAGGACCGGAAGTGAAGAATGTGCTCTACTCTGCAGCCGGGAGCCATGGTCTGTCCTGGAGCCTTTGGCAGAAGCTGCCTGCTTTGCTTTCTCCTAATTCTTATCTCACAGAAGGAAAAGAAGTAAGTAATGGATTTTCAAACTAAACCACTACATGGTGTTAAAAAAAAAGAAGAAAAAGACAGAGGGACCGTTGTATGCATTTGAGTTTCCATCTGGTTTCTGAGGCTTTTATGTATGACTGAAGATTCATGTTTTCCAAGCCTTGTCCTGCAACAGTGAGGTCTGGAAACTTCATTTTCTTCAAGAGAAAGCTGAGATTCTTGTGTAATGCATGTTTTCAGGAGCAGGGTTTTTAAGAAAAAAATACAATAATGTGAGATGTAATAAAATGTTGAGGTTGGCAGTCTTGCAGGAGAGATGTCAGGCTGTGGCTTTGAGAGAGCAGCAGTGATGAGCAAAGCACAGAGTGTTGGTCTGAACTTGAACTCTTGTTCTTATACTAAGCTGAGTTATGTGTTTTATGCCAGACTGGGCCCATAAGAATGTTGAATTTCCTCTTTTTCTCTGTATTGAAACCCATGAATTTTCCTTCACATCCCATCCAGAAATATCAACGATTTTGATTATTTAAAGAAGAAAAAATTGTCACTAAACCAGTGCTGCCCTATGTGGACAACTGAAAACTATTCATTCTCCTTTATTAATTGGCACTGGCATTTTATTTATTGTATGTATTTTCAATATTGATTTCCCTTTTTTCCAATGGGAGTGGAAAAATCAGCTATCCTTACTCAGCTCCTGTCTCACTTGTGGGTGTAAATTTGCAGCTTCTGAAGCTGAGCAGAGCTGAGACTAAGAGAGAAGGAGTCAGGATGACACTGGGAGATTATGTCCTTGTAGGAACTGCTCTGAGTCCCAGTACAAAAGCAGAGCTGCCCTGCATGTGAACCATGTGTCATATTTTGGTCCCTAGACTGCTGCTGGATAAATTCCTGGTGGAGGGGGAATAAAAAGAAGAAAATGTGGCAGTTTAATGGGATCTAATCTTTCCATCAGCAGTGATAAGCGCAGTGCTCAGTCAGACAGGAGAGGCAGTGATGCTGCACAGCCTCTATGAAGTTTGTGTCTGAATCCACCCCTACAGTGCAGTGCATATCTATAAACATCTCTTCCCTGGCTTCTCTCAAGCTTTAATTGGTAAAGAGCACATTAAACATGATCCAACTGGCAGTAAAATTCTACTTTTGAAACATTAGGTGTATGTATGAAACATTATTTGTATGTTTTGAACAATAGTGCATGAGCAACTGTAGTTGCTTTTGAGAAAAATTACATTGTGAAAAAGCCCCAGAGAATCTCTTCATGACCATTAGTATTTAATTGTGGAAGGCAGAAGAGGAAAAAAGCAAAGGACAACAAGTGATGGATCATTATATTGTTATGCCTCATGTTGCTTCAGAGGCTTTGTTTTCAGTTAGTGCTGAGTGTATTGTTATTAAGTTATTTTATTCTTAAATTTAGACTGAATTCTTATGTTAAATTTGGGCCTAAAAAGTACCAGCATGGTACCCATGAGATGTGTGTAAAACATGTAAAATATTGATAAAAGGATCCAGCAATGAAAATAGAAATACTAAAGTAATGTAGAAGTATTTTTTATGTGTTAAGCCTAAAGATAGAGAAAATCTTGGGAATTTACTGAAAAAAACCCAACTCATTACCTAAAAGGCAAAATATTCTGCCTAAAGAGAAGTACAATTTAAAAAGGAACAGATCTGGGGCTTCTACACAAAAAACCAAAACAAACCCAAAACCCAAAGAACACACACAAAATCAAAAAAGCCCCACCCCAACAAAAGCACCCAAAAAAACCCCAAAAATCCAAACAACAAACCAAAGTAAACTAAAAAAAACCCAAGAAAAAACGTGGTCTGAAAATTAGGAATACTATAATGTGAAATCCTAATTCAGTCTAGATCTATACTAAATGCTTTGCACTCTTACCACTGTTTACCCCCTCTGCCTCATTTCTAATCTTAAAGCAAAGTTTTCTCTCCCTCAAAGAAACTCATTTTGTGTCCTTCTTTATTATTTCTCAGCATGTACCTCCCATTCTTTGGTCTCCTCTCTGGAACTTTGCCTGTAAATTTTTTTCAAGGAAAAGGACTGTCTCTCATTATGTGCTATACAGACTTGAACACCATAGATCTCCAAAGGGCCTAATTCTGAAGGACAGTTCCTGCCAAATTCTTTATTGGTGGCCCACTTATGATTTAGTTTTTCAGCTTAGGACTTCATTCCTTGTTGCACATCCAACTTCTGAAACTGTCCGCAGGCTCCCCAGGAGGTTCACAGCCCCTGTGATGACGTGTGGAGGTCAGGCTACAGAAAACTGCAGATGAGAGAAGGCAAAAAACTGGAACAGAGCCACGAGAGAGGCTGTACAAGCTGTACAAAGGGGATGGAAGGAATGAAAAATGGTAGATCTTTCTCCTGGGACATGATGTTTTTGTCCATCCTGCTCTCTGCTTAGTAGAAACTATCATCTCTGGCACCTCCCAGATCCTTCTTGAATGCATCAAGGAGTAACAGTAGTAGCTGCAGTAACAGCAGTAGCAGCAACAATAATAATAATTAATAAGAACTATTTATCTTATTTCATCCTTGGGTGCACCCAAGTGGACTCTCACTGTGGTGCCTTCTGAGGACCTTCTATGCAGTGTCGTCATAAAAAGTCATTGTGGCCTACCTTGTCTGCCAATCTGCCACGCTGAGGCTGCATCAGTGCTAATAACAAGGTTAAAAGTAAAGAGGGGAGCAATAGCTCAGTTATCATTCCAGGCACGTGGTGTAATTGTGCTGCTGGCTGCCAGCCATGTGGCTCTTGTGGTAGCAAACAGAGCTTTCCCTCAGCAGCCCCAGCCGCCCTGTTTTCATATGGGCTGGGAAGGTCAGAAAAATCAATTAGCAATATGGGACATTAACAAAAGCCAAGTCCAAATACAACTTCAGAAACACTTTTCTGAAAGATTAATGTGTCTTTAAAAAAAAAATGGACATCTGTGTCATTTTTCAGAGCTGCTCATGTTGGCTGCTCCTACTAGAAAAAGCCAATGTTCTCACTCTGTGCAGCAGCACTGTCTCTTAGCTGCCACAGAGTCATCTATCAGACAGGGAGTACTGAACTTGATGTTGTCCATGCAAAATCCACAAAAATTAGCTCATCTCCAGCTGAGATGGTGTTTAAGAAGCAAACAGACACACCAAATTGGCTGAAGACAGAAACAGCAACAAGGTGTGATTGCCCCCATAAACACTGGGATGTGCAGCCCTCCCACCATTGCCAGACCCCTGGGTGAGGGACCAGGCTGACATAGTTCAGGGTTTATGGTTAGACCGGGGAATAAAACTCAGACTTCTGAGCTTTTTGAGTTATGATTTCAATGTAGGACTACCTTGGGCAAGTCACCTTCCTTTTAGTGGTCTCTAATAGCAATACCTGGCAGGAGCATTGTAAATTTTAATGAAGTCCTTCACTATCCTACTGTTATAGATTCTGAAAACCATAAAGTGCCACTAAATTCATTGTCATCTGGAATATCAGTCTTCAAATGGTTTAATCTAAATTACACCTCTACTTTCTAATATAAATATTTTATTTCTTTCAGGAAGGAATGTACAAAGTAAAACATAATCTTGCTGCCCATAAGCTTTATTTAAAGTCATATGTATTTGTTAGATTTCATATGCTTCCTCACTGTTTCCTTTTCTTATTATAAGGGAAATGATTTAGAACTGCAGAAGCTACTCAAATTGTCCCCTGGGCTCATCTGATTTTACCTACCAAGTTTCAACACAAATTGTTTCATTGGAGTTTTTGCTCTAATTAGAGTTTATCTCCTTAATAGGTGTTTTATATTTTAATGTCATGAACACTAACAAAACCACACTAGACAAAATGACAAGTTCTGATGACTCTTAGAGAAAACAGCACTACAGTTCCTAGGCTGGATTCATGGTAGGTACACAAACCATACCCACTCCAGTGATAACTGCACCACTTACAGATCATGTGTAATAAAGACAAGGAAAATTACCACCCAGGTGATGTGCTTCTTCTTCCTGATCCCTGCAAAGACAAGAAAAAACAAAAAAAACCACTTCAGTAATTTATGCAATTTACTGAACTAGAAATCATTGAGATGATTTCTAGTGAAATGGGAAAGGAAAGATCAAGTGGGTCAGTCATGGACCTATGAGAACCCAGCCACAAACCACAACCTTTTAGGTTCCTTCAAACTGAGCAATGGTTGAAACTGCCCATATGAAAAGGACCCTTGTAGTCAAATGTGGGATCACCAAACACCCTGGAATAGTCTAGAAGAAAGTTGCTTAGGGGAAACTATCATAGGAAAATTGTTTACTGTTGCCAGTAGGTGGAGGGTATGAGTGTCTGCTTGGAAATCTTCTTTTTCAAAAGCATTCTTTCCCTTAATTTCTTTATCAGGGAAATATGGGAAAAAAAAAAGAAAAAGGTTTCTCACATCTTTGAACCACTTGATTACCAGTACATAAATAGATCACTGTCTCAAAATGCTCAAAAAATGCAAAGCCATTTTCTATCTCAAAGGCCGGAAAATGATCATTACGAACACAGCTCATTTCTGTAATGTAGGGCCAGCCACGAAAATTTGTTAAAAATGACATTGTCCTGGCTGGGGAATAAGCAAAGCCTGTATGTGACAGCTAATTATCTTAACAGCACTTGAAGTTAAATTATTTTTTCTTACCAGTCATGCACCTACAAGGAGAGAGCACCAGACTAGGAAAAGAAATGCAGCGAAAACTGAAAAGAAAAAAAAAGAGAAAGAATTATCCCATTTTCACCCAGTGGAGTACAGATGGTCAGTATTCTTTGGCCTCCCTGGTGTAACTCAGTTTTGGTCAGTCCAGTAAAACAATTGTTCCTTTAACTATAGCAAAGACCAATTTACTGATTATCTGTTTCCTAAAAGCATTGAATGCTGAGTATCCTGTTCCATTTCCTGTCAGATATTCACATGCAATTAGATACAGGCAGTGGGAATGTAATGTAAAATGGGTATTTTGTTCTGAAACGTGGCACTGTGCCGGTGCTCTTCCCCATCTCCTTGAGCAAAGTTCAAGTGCCAAAATGAAAGGCAAGTTTAAAGCCAAAGGTGATTCAAGTTCAGGCCAAAAATAATTCCAGACAACTCAATTTGGAATTATTTTCCTTCTAAACATTTTTTGTGGGGGAAATGAAAATACTGCCGGGTGTTTGAGGCTGAGATGCTAACAGTAAAACCTCTTGCAAGCTATTCAAATATCAGCTGCTATTGTGTACAAAGTCATCCCTATCGCTGTGGTATTTGTAAGAGGAAGCCAACAGAACAGCCGGATTTACAATGTACTTGTAGAATTTTCCAGAAGGTTTAGTTTTCTTAAAAAAAAAGAAAAAAAAAACCACTATGAGAATGTTCTTCTAATATTTTTGCCTGAATTCCAGGAAACAGGTTGTGCACATAAAATGTATTTACTGACATTTGATTTTGTATAATTGCACCTCAAGAAGACAGCCTTGGTAGCTTAAATGTGAAGTTAAGAAATTATAAGTTAAATACTTTGTGTGAAATAATATACAAGGAAAAATCCATATTTATATATTTGAAGAGTCTTGCTTTTCTTGTATAGTATTGCAGAATATCTGTAGACCTTTTCTCTTTCTTTTCCTTTTTTCTTGTTAGACAATACCCAGTCATTTCAAATGTCTTCTGAGGCAGAGAAGTTACTCACAATGACAATATTTTGAACATCACATCCAACAGAAATGATACACGAAGCCATGGATTGGTATCTCACCCCATTCAATATGAATTCTTGGATAAGTCCTGCTATCTGAATAGGCTGTAAAGACAGAATGGCTTTGGAGACAGGATGTGATATGTGATATATGCTAACCATGGTCCATGAGGGGCTCCCAAAATTAGATTTGATAGTACTATGCTGGAGTAATGAAAAGGAGTGGCATACCAGTGGTTTTGAGCTTAGCTGCTGAAGAAAGGTCCTGATGAAGGTGTTACATTTGAAGTTTTCTGACCAATTTATTTCAGCTCTGTGCAGCGGAATATTTCAGTTCATAAGTGTCAAGGAAAGAAGAAAAAGAAAAGGCTTTATTATCAAGTTCTTCTCTGGCAAAGTGTAGTCTTCCTTTCAGCCAAAAAGACTGATACTTATTTTGCCTGAAATGCAGAAATATCCAGAATCCAAAGACTTTGCACCTTTTTGATTGCAGTCAAGTACAGAATTGAAAGGTCACAGAATCTTAGTGGAGAAATGACTCCATCCAAGGACTTTGAAAACAAATGCACTTGCAGGCTTTTTGGGAAAGGGTAAACCAAGGAGCCAGAAGTTCAAATACAAAATACTAAATTCACATAAACTAGGCCTGACTGGAAGGTATAAGGGCAGCATGCATGACATGTTCTTAAAATAACCACATCTAGCAGAGGCAGAAAAGTGGACAAGGTTATAGTCTATGCAATGCTGCTTGGAAAAATCCTGCAGGAGGTGGCTGGACAGCCATTTCCTAGAGCAATCTGTCTTGGAGAAGAATGCCATGGGGTGTAGTGTGCCATGGGCATAGACAAGCTCGCTCTGACTCTTCTGAGCTGCACCAGAGCTATCTCCAGCAAGAAGCTGTGGAGCTCTGTTTCATGCTGTGCTGAACCTGGGTGAAGATGCAGCACTGAGCATTCGGGCTCCCAATAACTCCAGTGGGACCAGCTGATTTGAGCACTGGATCCAACTTGTCTCTGGCTGGCTGACGTGAGTCTTTCTATTTCTCTGAGACTTACTGTTAAAGAGTCTCAGCAGGGAGACCTGTGAGAAAGCTCTATAAAAAATGATACATGAAAGAAAGATAGAAATCTATTTTAAAAAATGGAATAGCGAGCATGAAACAAAAATTCATTAAAAATGTATGACCGGAGTAATAGGACTAGCTTTGTTTCAGCATTGGAAGCCTGCAGAAAAAAAGATGGGAGAGAATCATATTACACAGATGAAAAGGAAGGAAGACAGAAAACTGGATTAAATAGATAGCTGTACACTTTAGTTTTAAGGATTATCATTGAAAACCATATAAATCTAAGAACATTAAAAATCAGGAATGCCAAAAGGGCCAGTTGGATGATGCATAATTAATTAAGGAGAGAGAAAGACAAAGGCAGAAACCACTTCACAAGAAACAGAAGAATGAGTGTGAAATCTGCTGACTTCAGTGAAATCATCATCTGGATCTCCTTGCTAAGAGGACAGAGAGAAGAGATACAAGCAATTATATGGAGATTTTACCAAGAATATATTTCATTGTTATTTTCAAACTACTCTTGTACAGTCATAAGAATTGTTTTCCAAGCTTTTGAGACCTGAGGCCCCCTTCAGGAACATGCTTCCACCCACATCCTTACCTTGTAGCTCTGCCAGGTGTTGAGACAGATGTTTTCCTGTTGACATCTGCCCTGCCCACCCTTTCCTTCCTGCCACAGGGAGGGGTGGTGAACTGGTGAAAGTACTTTCAGATTTTGACACTTGCTCTATTTGGGAGAAGTAAATAAGTGTTCTTTTGTTGTTTATTTGTTAAGAAATTGCAAAATAGTAATCCATATCTCCTAGATGGAAAGGTCTTTAAGATCCTGTAGCCTGACCTGGGGCCTGCTAAATGACATGAAACACCAGTATTTCCACACCAAGCATATCACTTTTGTAAGTGCCAACTGGCATTTCCCACTTGTTTTCTGTCACCTCTTTGCTTCTCCCTATCAGTGCAGCAGAGCAGGCAGAATCATTTTACATGGCAAAAAAATCAAAACAGAAGGAATTGGCTAGTAAACCTGGATTATAGCTACTGCTGCTAAGTGCCAACTTGTGGCTTCTGGAGAAGTTCTTTAGCCACAGTCACTATCAGTTTGTCATGGTCCCATGTCCTTTGAATAAAGCAGAGGATTAAAGTATGGCATCTGGGAAGAGCTGGAGGCACCCTGTTACGTTAATCTCTGAAAGAGTGTGCAGCTGAGCAGCCTCCTCTCCCTCTGGGCTGCCTCTCTGCTTCCCTAACTAGAAGCAGCCCAGGGCAGGTTAACCACCCAGCACCAAGGGTGGAAATGATCAGACACTCCTCGTAAGATGTGCAACCTCCACTCACTTGAGTAAACCCATGATATATCAGCCTGTGGCATTAAATGGTCTGGAAAATAGTGTTCATCCTTCTCTTTTTTACCTCAGCAGACTATAGCACCCCATGTCCTTTGCTGTCCTCTCCTTCACACAGCTCCAGTCACTTCTGAGTTTTGTCAGGATGGTAGATGATTAATTTTTTTAAGCCAAAGCCAAAACCAAACTTTGTTCCCATGGACAGAGAAGATTAAAACTGAACAACTGAGGTTAATAACACATTACCTCTGTGTGAACTTCAGAAATGAGTTAGCTTGATTCCAAAATACCTTGGTAATTCTTTGAATGGATTACAGCTTCTTTCTAGGAGAGAAAACAAACCTAAATCCTCCTTGGCTGGGTTTAACTGTCTGTGTCACATTCTGCAAGTTCATGTTGAGTCAAAACCCCCTGCTTCACTGTAGACAGATTATAGAAACTTGTTAAATTTGGAGCTGAGAGCTGAAGTCACTACAGTAGCTGATAGCTGGGGAGTGGAAGCAAAGGAAGTTTTAAAACCTGCAGCAGACGTAAATTGTGAATCCCGGGATAACCACACCTGTCTCCAGATCTCCTCTGCCAATGTTTGCCCCGCTGCATGCAAGGCTGAAGTCAGTTATCTGCCAAAGTATTCTCAATGAAAGATTTTCTGCCTGGCATGGACTGCTTGGAGGTTGATAGAAAATGTTGCATAAGATTTTTCTGCAATAAAAGATTCTAGAGTCCATGCCTAGGCAGAGAAAATCAGGAACAGGCTGGGGTTTAAGCATTTAAATACCTGGAGATTACCACAGTAATCCTAGCATAACCAACACCCATCACAATATTATGTGCTCAGAGTGTTTAAGAAGAGCAAATTCCTCAGGGTTAGCTCCAGTCTTCATCTCTGTCCTTGAAAGAGAGAAGTCACATCCTTAGTCTTTCCTTGCAGTGAGTCCTTGCGATGAAATGGCACCTGTAGCTTTCTCTGGTTCAGGGATGTTTCCAGTCTCTGCTCCACCATTTGCCAGTGGCTCCCACAGCAACAGAGTCACTCAGAGTCTCTGCATTGAGCTCATCATGCACGAAGTGTCCAGAGAGATGGTTGGCAACAGCCAGAAATAAACAAAGAAGTGTTTGTTTATAAAATAACACAGGTCAGAAGCCCCAGTCCAAACCTGGCTCCTGTTTTGCCCAATATGCAAGGATAGGCAAGGTTTTTTATTTTATAAAGTTCAATAATTAAATGAACAAGGCAGAAAAATGGTGGGGAAACAAGGTTTGGTTTTATTCCACAAGTTAAGAAGGACAGAACCTACTGGTTATCACATTATTCCAAACCACTACCCCAGATACATGTTCAGAGCAACACAGTAACTGCTTTTGTACCACTTTTCCCCACATAAATGTCCAAAAAATCTTTCCAGAAAAAAATCAGCAGGCTTCCTTGCTGAGTTCACATTTTGATGAAATGAAAATTTATTTTCAACAATAAAAAAAAAAAGCATCAGAACTCCTCATCATGTCTGGCTAAAGTTCCCACTCCACTACAAGCTTGACTTAGAAACGTTTCCTTGAACTCCTCCATTCCTGCTCTGCTCTCTGGTGCATGGCCTCCTGGGAAAAGCACTTTTGTTCTCCAGGAAGTTTTAGATAAATCAGGTTATGTTGGGGTCCCTCCCCTGCCGTGTAGCCCTGGGAGAGGGGCCCTGAGGGCACAGGCACGGGGTTTCCTGCCCCTGCTCAGCCTCGTTCCCATTGGTTGGTTTGTGTTCCCTGCGCGGGCAGAAGGACCCTTGGTCCCGTGACTGGAACAGTTCCTCGGCAGAGCCCCGGCCATGCGGCTGGAGAAATAAACATCTCTGAAACAGCTAGCAAGAATCTGTCTGTCCATATATATTTCCTTTCCACGGGACTCCTGGTTTGATATATGCGTGTTGCAGTATCCTCACTGCAACAAATGGTGGATAATGCGGGCAGAACGATCCCCGATCCCTAAGCGACTGATTTGTGTGAGTAAACCCTGGAAACTTTGGATTCCTCTTCTTGGTTTTGCTTTGCTATTCCATATCTAAACTATGGAGGAACCGTGGGAAGACTCTTGGCTCTCAGAGCCGCATATGGACATTTATCTTAAACTTAAAATGATTCTTGAACAACGATTTGTAAATTTTAGCTTGATTCAAGCTCAAAAAGAACTGAAACACTTCCTGGCATGGTTGTTTAAGAACTTTTTCTATGTTTCTTGGGATTTAATTCTTACCAAGGGCTTTTGGAAAACCGTTTGGACACAGTTAATATTGGAGTCAAAATATATGCCGATGGAAGAATATTTTCGTGAATATTATTTAGTTACTGAGACTGTTGAGCAATGTCGGCTGTGTCCTGGTGAAGGGAAGCGTGGCGCAGGGACCGTGCGGCCCAGGCCACGTGCACCGAGCGCTCTGCGAGCAGCAGCGAGGCAGTTCCCGCGCGCGGGCGGAGCCACGCGAGCCGCAGTGTCGGTGGCGGAGCGAGGCGCGGCGGGACCCGGCAGTGCCCGCCCGGTCCTGTGCAGTGCGTGGTGGAGCGAGCCCCGTGAACGCCCGACCGAGAGGGGCGGCGCGCGGGCAGCGGCTGGCGGCGATGGCGGTGGAACGGAGCCGCGCCCAGCCGAGACACGGGCTGGAGCAGGGCGCGGGGGAGTCCTCGCTCGGGGGCCCGGCCGAGACGTGGGTGCAGCGCCCGGCAGCGGCAGCGAAGCTGCGACCAGAGGAGGCGACGCACGGAGAACTGAGCGGCGTGGCCCGGCCCGGCCCGCGCAGCCCCGAACGCGACCCCGGGAAGAGCGCGCAGGCACCAGCAGCCCCGACAATTCCAACACGGGAGCGACCGAAAGAGAGAACAAAGACGCAGCGAGACAGAAAACAGCAGCCACTCGGAAAAAGGAAAAAATCATAGTAACTAAGATCTTAGGGATAGTAAAATGGTATAATGTTAAGCAAAATTATGGTTTTATAACAAGGTATGACAACCAGCAAGACATATTTGTGCATAGAACTGCTATTAAAAAGAATAACCCTGAAAAATGGATCCCAAGCTTGGGAGATGGAGAGGTGGTGGAATTTAATATTGTACTAGGGAGAAAAGGGTTACAAGCATCGCAGGTCACTGGGCCTGATGGTGTTCCTGTAAAAGGCAGTATATATGCAAAAAATCGTAGTCATGTTAGACAGTATCTCCATTGTAAGCCCCCCCTACAGTTTCCCTTTCCTAATCCCACCTTTCCCTTTTACCCTATGTCCTATTACCCCCAGTGTATTCCCAATCCGTTTTTTCATCCATGGTTTCCCTCACAAAACCATGCTTTTGCCAATTGTTTCCCCAAAAATCCCTTTCCAATGCCGAGTGGGGGATGAAAAGGGGGAGGGAAGAAGTTAAACCCTCTCCTGCCTCAGTTTCCCCACAAAGCATGCTCAGAGAATTCTGTCTCCCTTCTGTCAGCCCTAAGATGTTCCACAGAATCTGTTTGGACATTTAAAGACTCAGGAGGGTGGCTTGTTTTGTTTTGAAACTGTTCTTGTTATGTTTATCCAGTTGTTTTCATTCTCCTTTTATTAAAATAAAACGGGTGAGGTGTTGGGGTCCCTCCCCTGCCGTGTAGCCCTGGGAGAGGGGCCCTGAGGGCACAGGCACGGGGTTTCCTGCCCCTGCTCAGCCTCGTTCCCATTGGTTGGTTTGTGTTCCCTGCGCGGGCAGAAGGACCCTTGGTCCCGTGACTGGAACAGTTCCTCGGCAGAGCCCCGGCCATGCGGCTGGAGAAATAAACATCTCTGAAACAGCTAGCAAGAATCTGTCTGTCCATATATATTTCCTTTCCACGGGACTCCTGGTTTGATATATGCGTGTTGCAGTATCCCCACTGCAACAAGGTTAGGCACTTTTGAGGCAGTACTGTGGAAAATTAGAGGGTTTAATTCTCTTTTTGATTTTGGTGACAACAGGGGAAAAATGAAAAAAAAAAAAAAATCTGGACCTCAGAACCAGCGCAAAGTAGTGAAAATATTTTATATATATATGTACACATATATGCATACACACACACACATATATATGTAGGTATATATGTAGGTATATATATATAATATTTACTTCATTCCTGCCTAAAAACTTTGCCTATTTACCCAGAAGGCTGATTGATTCATTTTGATGCAATTGGCACCAAATACTTGAATCTCTAAAAACTTCTTAAAAACTTAGTGATATTTACAAACTTTTTCATAGCTCAGTGCTTGTGGAGTTTGTAATTGCTGCTGGGATCTCTGGAAGAATTTGTATGTTCAGGCAGATAAACTACTCTGAAGATCGAAGTTCCTCAAAGTTTAAACTTACATAGAAATTGAATGTACTGTATATAAAGTCTGGTGCTCATGCCACCCATGTACATTTTATAGCCATGTTTGAAATCAATGGAATTAATCCTGATTTATTTTCATACCTATGAAATAACAACCAGGCACTTAGTTGTACAATCTTTGCAGCAATTAATCATTTCATCAGATCTTGCTATAATCAAGTAGGAAGTCAGAGAAAAAAGACCATTTTCTGTTATACTTGCAAACGCAGTAATTAGTAGAGACAGAGGCTCATAATTAGATAAAAATTTACTGCTGACCTCTCATCTATACATTTTTTATACCCTTTTATGATTCGAAGTAAGCAGTTGATTTAGACCTAAGTTAGAGTCTGTGTTTTGACCATATCTGAAATATGTGCAATGAGCTTTTTCTACTCCAATGTGCAAAGTGAATAACCACAATTTAAAATCTATATTGCCTTAATTCCAAATAGCTACATGTCAACAAACTCATCTAAACAAACACTTTTTCTGTTTTGTTTTAACTTCTCAGAGACAGAGAAAGACAGCGTTCTGAAGAAAAGCAGTGTGTGTATATTTGGCACTGCCTTGTGACAACAACATGGGCTGCTGCCCTTCTCTGAGCAGTCATATTCCCAAGTGGGATCCTGAGACTCCAGGTGTGGCTGCAGTCTGCTGGGGAGAGATGAAAATGCTTTTGCTTGCATTTTGAGACCAAGCCAGGTGGCAGAGTGGCATGTGGGTCAGGCGTGATGTGGCAGCTAACAGTGCCTTCAGCCCTTTAACCTGGCTCAGCTCCCCAGCCAGTGAGGGACTCGAGGACATGCTTAACTTTTTGCTGTTAAAAATGAAACTTAGGCCTGTCCTTAGCTGTTTTGTTAATCAGGATTGGATTTAATCACGTTTTTTTAAGCTATTGTCTTAGACCTTTGGATTGTTGTTAAAACATTTTCTGTAAGCTATGCAATAGAGGCCTGGTCCTTTGAAACGCCTGTCATGCTTCCTTTAAAATGACTAAATGAAGTAATAAATGTCCAGACATCTTTAGGACTGGGATTTTAATAAAACTTTTTAAAATTTTATGTGTCTATTTAAAAAAAATATTTGCAAGTGTATGTAACTGTAATAATGCATGCGACTATACAATAATGATCAAACACATAAATATTTAAGATGCTCATACTGTAGATGACATTCCTCATGGTGATGGAATTGCAGACAATTTTTGTTTCAGTACAGGCTGACTAGATGCTGATGGTGTATTGAGGATAGATGTTCATCTTACACTCCATAGAATGTCCCAAACTCATGCCTTAAAGTCAGCTGTTTCCTAGATACAACTTCTTTATCATCTGTTTGTTTTGACCATTTTACTTCAGTGCTCCGTCTATCTATCCTCTATTGCGTTTATCAATGGGAAAAAATTCAATAATCTATTACTGTCCTGAAGACCCTATGGTTACAATAGAAGGAAAAGGATATTTGCCTGGGTATGTAAGGGGTGAGGGGGCTGTGAACTTGAGATTTCAAAACTGTCAAGTGCCAGCCTAGTGCAACTTGTGACATGTATGGAACCTAGAATTCACCCTTTGAGGAACAACCCGAATACCAGTGGCACTGAGAGATGACAGTGGCAATAACCACTTGGTTTGTCTTTACCTGCAGGGCAAAGACTTTGCCTTTGGTAGTTTTCTATCCCTTACTCCAGTTTTATCAGTATCCTTTTCTCCCACAACATCTGCTCTGTCCAAGAAAACCTGTCCCCCAAGGCTGGGGTGAGGCAGAGGCAGCCTCTGTTCAGCTTCTGTCTCGTTCTGTCATCTCATGACTGGGGGCATGTCAAGTGGTGTAACTGGAAATCAGATTGGCAAAACAACTGTTCCAGTCTTTGCACTTCCCCTTTCTGGCCTGCTAAACCTACTCCTTCTGACTCAGCAACAGTCAGAATTGTCCTCATAACGGAGTATATAAATATACTTTTTCTGCCTTGGTTCAACACATGAGGCAGTGAGAAATAAAATGAAAAAGTTTCAGATGCTGTAAGCTTCCACTGTACCTTTTCCTACATAATCCAAAGCACTGAGTCTGTAGATAAGAAAAAATGCCTGCTGGGATCATGGTAAAAACCATTCTGTTTATGATGCTGTTCACTACGATACCTCAGAGAACCCTGATGGATGATGTACTTGCAAATAATGTTTACTCCATGGAGAAAACTTAAAAAAATTTTCAATATTTACTGCCCACAATGTGGTTCTTTCAGGTGCTCTGGGTATAATGAAATGGTTCTTGGTTAAAAAAAAAAAATTATATGTGGTCTTTGTCTGCTCAGATGACATTAAGAATGTAAAACTGTGGAAATTTACCAGAAAAAAAGTCAGAAGTTCACTCAGCTGGAGATATCAGAGACATGCCAAACTCAATAGCTGATATCTAGCACCTCTCACTGAATTTAAAAGAAATAAGAATATTCCTAATTTCAACTAATTCATTTAAGTAAGTGGATCCACACAACCCTAGCAGGTGTCTTCCACTCTGCTCCATGTCTTTAACTCCTGTTGAGGTCAGTGTCTGCATTTGCTGTCTTTACTGAGATGGCCCTTATTCTGCTTCTCAGACCAGACCTAGCACCAGACCTTTGCCAGGGTCTTCTGCTGGATTTAGGTGGAGCTGGGATGTGCCCTCCAGAGCAAGTGGAAACTTTTTGGCTCCCATGTTGCTGCTCCACACTTTTCAAACAACATGCAAGCACCCACCAGGCTGCTGTATGGGAGGCACGCAAACTAGGCGTGGCTGTAAACATGGACACATGTAAAAGTTTTAGTGTTCCATAGCCACAGCTAGTGAGACTTGGGTGCACACACTAACGCTAAGTGAGGAATAGCTACTCATTCCAATGACTACATTCCTAATGAATAAATAATATTTGGCCAGGAAAAGAGAAGGAGCTTGGCTGAGTCTCAAGCCTTGTTTGGACTAGGGTTCATATTCCTACATCAATAGTTATTCAGGGAATGCAGAATAGCTCTTTTTGAGGATGCTGAAACATGGTCAGCTGAGAACAGCAAATGGACTGCTCAACTACTCAACCAGATTACTGGGCAGCCAGGTCCAAAGATGTGCTCTGGGTATGGATTTGGGGCTGGATGTCCTGACCTCACCAGGTGCCCTAACAATAACCTATTGGCTTTCCTAGAGGAGTGAAAACATCTGTCTTTCTCTTTGGCATTTTGACTAGAAATCCTACCCTACCATGGAAACCTTTCTTATGAAAATTTCATCAAAACTGGCACATTCCCAAGAGAAGTCTCCATTTCAACAAAGTGGCATTTCCCACTGATAAACTGTGTTTCTGGAAAATGCCCAAATAACTCCACTGCTTGGCACCTGTTTAAGTTGCTAAATATTGGATCAAGTGATTCACATTACCACGGAGTACCATAGGTTTTTTCATTATATGACACTTGGAACAAAACTCTCTTTTACAATACCAAAAAGCACTTGGAGAAGGGTGAGAGCTCAGGATTGATCTGACCATTAAACACGTGAGACTCCCACCGCATGATCAAAACCCTCATGATTCACCCAAGCTGAAGCACTGGCAACAATGCCTCCCCAAGGTGCATCTGTCCCTTTCTGCTGTCCCTCCTACATTCTCTTGACATATTTCTGCACACACATGTTTAGGGAACTTAAACTGGTCTTAGAAAAACAATCCAATGTGTTTCTGTGAAAGTGGGCCTGGTCCAGCATCCACCATGGCTTCACAGGCAGCTCTGCCCAGACAGCTGAGAAAGCCCAGCAACAGCTCAAGATCAAATGCAGGTGGGTGGAGGGGCAAAGCAGACTTGTGGGGGCCCTGTTGCTGGTGGCAAACAGCAAGCCTGGGGGACAGAAGACCAAAGCTAAAACGTGGGACACTGCTCCTATCTCAAGTAGGTATTTGGTGTAAAGATCTGATTCTTGCAGGCTTGATTCAAAACTTACCAATGCCTACAGAAATCCCTTTTACTGACTTCAGGAGTCTCTAAAATTATTCTGTGTTCTAATTCATGCGTAAGAGCCAAACCAAATAATGTTTGCTTTTGGTAGGACAGAAATAGCAAATCCCTGAGGATGTTTTCTGTTCTTCAGAGATTATGCAGCTTTCTTACTAAGATGGAAACCTCAATGGTAAAATTCATCCTAATTTTATGTATCTAATGTCTTTACATAACTAATGATCAGGCATGATTCATTCCAGTTACCTGAGATGTCTGCTTTGGGATGGGATAAAAGGCACCGCAGGCAACATTGATTCATTTGATTACCTCCCATCTGACCATTACAGATGAATCCTCTTCCAGTCGTTGGAAATAGAAAACAACATCTCTTCAGAGGCAAGTTAACATTTGTGTCATGATGTTTGTAACAAGTTTCTTGATGACTCAGATGGCATAGCTTCTAAGGGGTGAAGCACGGCTAGTCTGAAATTCTTATTTTCTCTCTGTTTATGCACACATATACACACAGAGCTACTTTAAATACATAAATGCTGAAAGCCCATTTTCTTCCATAATTGGTAGATTCTCCACTACAAAGACTCAACTCCTTGAGCCTGGTACCCTGTGGGGTCACTTACATGACTGCAAAGTGGATGCTCACTCCTGCTGTGAGCTTTACATCTGCTTAGCACAGCTGCGAATGGTCAAATTTAGTACAGGATGGCAGAGAACTGAGTCCTAAGGAGTTTTATTCTCTTTGACTGCAGAGTTTTTATCCCCTCAGTGAACAGCTTAAGCAAGGAGTCTCCAACAGGCAATCAAAACGTGCACTTAACCCAGTGAAACTCTGAGGAGAAAAACATTCTCTTTGACAGAAAAACTGGTGACTAATTGACAGCAGGTCTGACAAAATCATCAGGAAATCATGAGATAAATAAATACAGGTGCATTTCCTTCCTCTTCTCTCCCATTTCAATAGATACAAATTAAATGTAAATGGTTATTAAAAAAAATTCTGTGTGGCATTTAATGGCTTCAAAGGCTGTTGGAGGCTAAAGTTTTTTATTTATTCCTACAGCATATGGGAGATAAGCAACAGCACGGCAGGATATGGTCCCGTGGAAAGAACCCCTGCCATTTCCAGCTGCTACCCTGAATCAATGTAAATTCATTGACCTCTCTGCTATGGCCATGGATGTGACTCCTTGTGACATGAGTTCCTGCTCACTGGACACTTCTCTTCAGGGTGGCATAGTCTGCATAGTCTGTTAGGACATCCCAGGGAGCAAGAAATAAATTAGTGGCTCTTCCATAGTTTTTCTCAGCTTCCTTGTTGGTGGGATATTTATAGTTTTAAATTGCTCTTATTAACTTAATGACCTGTTGCTCCTTGAGGAGAATACTGTGAGGAGATTTATCCTGGTCCTGGCAAACAACAACTGTCTGGTCCGGCTCAGATGCTGCAGGCTGCAGAGACTTGGCCTGGCCATTGAGAAAGTCCTCATAGTGGTGGATTTAATGGTGAGTGAGTTTCCCATTCTCTCAGAAGTTTTCAGAACCATCCCAAAATGCAGAACTTGAGCTCTTGTGGATAATTGTAGGCCTTGTAGGCTTTTCCTGCTCAAATAGGATGAATACTGAACAACTCAACTCCTATTTTGGAATGTTACCACAGAAACCATCAGGTTTTGGGGGTGTTGGTAGGACAGAGATTTTAAAAGATTTTTTTCAACGCTTTGTCACTCTGTTTAAATTGGGACCAATAAAGTGAGTCCAAAGCAGTGTGTCTGCAGAGAGCTGTGAGGATGAGAAGAACCCTGTGCTCTTCTGTACCTAGGAAATATCATGAGAAGGTAAAAAGCATTGCAAAAAGTCATTGAAGAGAAGGCAAGGTTGGGATTCATGTTATCTGAGTATGAATGTAGCACTTACTTTACACCAGTCAACATCTGGGTTAGTCCGTGTGTCTTGACAGATTTACTTTTCAGATTTGATACCTATTCCCAGATGGAATGAACTGCCCTGTGGGAATTCCTTTTTCTCTCCACTGACTACAGAGAGAATCTAAAGAGTTCAGCTGCAGACATCTACAGTGAAGGCCTGCAAGTAGCCGAGGCAGCATTTAATGCACTAAGTGAACCAGCAGAAGCAGCAGCTTATGGAAATGGGAACAGGATCTAAAGTTAACACTGTGCCACATCATTTTTCACTGCAGGAATTTGATGCAGAAAAATGCACCCACTCTTGCTGCTGAAATCTCACAGTATCTCCCTGCAATGGTGTCTGGATCAATATATAAATGTAAGAAAGGCTGGCGTCTGTGAGGGTCCCAGAGTCAAGTGCAGAGTAGCTTTCTGTCCATCATTTTCTGCAAAGACTCTAAACCAGGTTAATTATTATATAAATATAAATATATATATATGTTATATAAATATAAATATAACTATCCAGTTAGGAATTTGTAGCGTTTGACTCATTGCTGCTAGGGCTAAGTCTCAACCTGAGGGAAGTATTTTTGGGAAGGAAATTCTTTTTAGTAACTACTGAAAAACCTCAGTCTCATAAAAAATTAAATCTAATTTCTGTGGAAAAAGTAAGGGTTAAACACACGTGTGGCCACTGTGGATATTCCTTTGCCACATGGCTTTCTTTGTGACTCTAGTTTGTCCTGCCCTCCCAAGGCTCTCTTGGGAATAGCTGGATGTCTTTTCCTTGGAAGTCAAGGCAGAAATGTGAAAGTATAAGCATAAAATGAAAAGTTCCTCTGTCAAAGGATTAGTTCAAAGAGAGAGTGAGAGGAGCACATCCCAAACATATCAATATCAATGAGGTCTCGCTAATATCCCTTGATATGCAGTTGTACAGAACTATCAAAGGTGTTAAAGAGACAGCTAAAGTGAGAAGAAGAATCCTAAAGTTGAGTAAAGTAAAAGTCACAGATCAAACCTCATTAATGCCTGTCGCTTACAACACCCACGTCAGAAGAAATTAGCACCTCTTGGCACAAATCCCACATGTACACAAAGCAAGTAATGCACAAAAAAAGGCAAAAAAAGGGATGAATATTAAAGCAATCACTCAAAGGAAAGATTCATCTCCTGATCCTAGCTACACATGAAGTAAAAAATAAAATGTCTGTAGAGAAATTTTATAGGCAGAAAAGCAGCTGGGTACACCAAGGACCAGAGTCAAAGCATGGAAGCTGTGAAGAGCAGATGAAGAACTCAATTTGATCAAATGAGGATGACTAAATATCAGTGAACTGAGAAATAATGAATACTTAGATGAGTAATGGGGCTAAACACTGATTAAAACTAAACGCCTGTTTAGAAAGAAAACCAATCATTTTAAAGTACCAACAAAAAGAAAGGTTAAAGTCAGAGCAGTGACAAATATTGCTGTGACAGAAAGCCCCTACAGTACTCTGGTTGAATAGAGATAACAGAGGTAAATAACTTAAAAGTAATGAATTCAAGGGATGTGTGTGTGTTTGATTTTCTCTCTCCTTCAGTACATGTCAAAAGGACTGGAGTTTGCAATCATGTTGATGGAAATGAAAAGACCAGAGGAGAGCTAGGGAAAAGGAGAATTGTTCTGTGTCTAATTTACCATGAGATGAGGGAACATATAGTGATGAGCCACACAGTCATCTTTCACTGTTTTGCTGCTCTGTACAGCTGCAGTGGCAATACTATATCTGTCATCCATTAACTTTTGGTGTTTAGAAATGTACAATTGCCCCTGGCTGGCAGCAGTGATCGAGTATCTGAAATTCTCCTAATGTCTAACAAGACTACTGCATGCACCTCTGCTGATCACTTTGACTGGCTTTATAATGCCCACTTATAAGCACAAATCAATAATTTTCTATTGAGTCTGGGGACACAACAGTCTTTGGGAATCTGCTTTTCCAGCTTGTCATGTCTGTTTGCTGGCCATCTCCCTCATCAAACCCAACAGGTATCATTTTCTCCTGGCCATATGAGGCCAAGGATGAGAGTGTCTGCATGTAGATGTGTCTCTATAAAGGGAAGGCTGGCACTACACTTTTTACTGAGGGAGGTACAGATGCTGCAGCCTACTCACTCTCTCTTCTCCTCTTGGACTCCTACACTCATCAGCAGCTAGAAATACTCCAGAGACTGCATTAACCTACGCTGGCTGGGAATGGTGCCAAAGTGGCTGTTGGCTGAGAGTTGCTGAAGTCTAGTTCAGTATGGCCTTTCATACCCTCTGTTTGACCCTCCTAAACCCTGGGGGATTAGTACCCCTTTGAGCCTCATTATACCATCCATCAAAGAGTCCCCACATGAGGGTAAATCTCAACTGGCCAAGGAGAGCTGGAGGTCGGGCAGCACAAAGACCTTCATTCACTCTCCAGTGGAGGCTCTTAATTTTTAGGCTTGCTGACTGCTTATATACAGTGTGAAATGCTCAAAGTGACTACTTCCTGGGATAAGGAATTAAAACAAACAAGTAAAAGAGAAGCAATGTTAGCATGTTTCTTCCCTACTAATAAAAACAGTTTTATGACCTGAAGAGGATACGCCGACTGATTTTGGCAGTGATCACTCATCTAATCCACTCCACACATAGATGCATCTGTCTTCTTACTTACAGCATCAGCTGTCACCATGGGTCTCTGTCTTTATTTTCTTCAACAGATTTTTAGTGGGTTCTCTAGACCTAAAAATAAACAAGCTCTCCTGGGGAATATGTTTGTCTTCTCAACTCCCATGTACAGGTTGCAGCATGATTCCTGCTGGCTGTTTGGAGATTTATATTCCAGAGCTCTGCACAGACCTGCCAAGTGGCAGGATGGGAGTGGAAGCCAACAGATGAATTATAGAAGTTGCTGTGTGTTTGCAGCAAAAATAACACTGACTTCCGTAGAAACATGAGGGCTGATCTTGCTTATCCTTTTGCATTTGATATTGAAATGGTCATGATGGATGATAAGACCTTCTACAATGGGATTCCCCTATTGGCCAGGCATCTCCATAGCAGCTCTGCTGCAAAATATGGTGAACTATAAACTGATCTGAAATACTCTGTGCATACCTATCTCAAATATGGAAATTCATTCCTTTTTGCATGCACTTTCAGGTCCCTCAGAGTCAAAACCTTTGTGCCTGTGGAGCTAGATAATTAGGACACAGGCTATGAGCTCTGCTTCACTATCTGAGTCCATTTGATGGATTTAGGGGATTTAATTTTTTAGTTACTGCACTTGGAGAGTTGTCTTACATGAAGAACCCTGAATCACAGAATGACAAAAAAGTCTAGACTGGAAGAGACCTCTAGAGATCCTAGTCCAATCTTTTGTTGAAAGCAGACTTTAGATTAGGTTATCAGGGCCTTGCCAAGCCAAGTCTTGAATATTTCCAGTGAGGAAGACTCTTTTGCTTTTTTGGGCAACCTGTTCCAATGTTTAATTGTTCTCACAGTGAAGCATATAGTTTATATCCAGGTGAAATTTCTTTTAAATCCAGTTGTGCCCATTGCCTCCTGTCTTCTCACTGTTCATCCTTGTGAAGAAAGTACCTTCTTCTTCTTTATAACTACCATTAAGTATTGGAAGATTATGATTAGATTCCCACTAACCTCCTCTTCTCATGGCTGAACAAACCTACTTCCTTCCACCCTTATTCATACATCAAGTTCTCCAACCCTCTTGTCATGCTGAGATTGTCTCAGATTTTGTAGCAGTTCCAAGTCTGGTCTTGGCACCTACTGGTCACGTTGAGTCAGGCACAAAACACAACCATGCAAAAAATGACCTGTCTCCTGCTTTATATAGCCCAAGGCAGCTTTGCAACAGTGATGTAAGAACATCTTGGGCTGTGAGTCCTGCACTCAGTCTCTGAGGCTGCTAGGCTGGCACAGCTCAGCTCTGCTAAGCGCACACACAGACACACATGCACACACAAAGTCCCTCCCTTGAAAAGCTGGTTTAACTGATCTCTTTAGAATGCTTAGGCCATATGGTTCTGATTATTTATAAAGATAAAAGTGTGCATTTTTCTCTGTCTAAAAATAACCAGACTTAGGGAAGGAAGATGCTTTTGTGTAAATTATTTACAAATAGGAAAGCTGCTGATCCCTGGAGAGAACCCTCACTAGTGTTGGATGCAGTTCCAGGAAGCCCCTGAGAGAACAGGACAAGGGGCCTGTCTACTCAACCATGCTTCAACAATGTCCTTTTACACCCTCAACGTGACCACCCTGACTGCTCCGTCTTGAGCTTGTGCACATTCCTGCAGAACAGCTGATGAAAGGCAGCTGCAGGGCAAATATCACTCATGGCATTCTCCATTGTGGCTTCTTTCCTCTCCCAACGCTTCGAGATTTTAACAATGTCCCTTAAACTCTCACTGAATGGGGCTCTAATGAGGCTGGAAGGCTGAAGGCTGACATCTGTGACTGCTCAAACTCATTTAATTCATGGGTTCAGGGTCTAAGCTGCCATGGTGGAGGTTGCTGTAAACTGCCCAGCAGCCTTG
Source organism: Corvus hawaiiensis (assembly GCF_020740725.1). Lineage (NCBI taxonomy): Eukaryota > Metazoa > Chordata > Aves > Passeriformes > Corvidae > Corvus > Corvus hawaiiensis. Next base: position 36,273,384 of record NC_063238.1, read on the forward strand.
GGCAAGATGAACAATGTGGATATACGTGGTGTGGAAATTCAGGTTTAAGATGGGAGTGTCCATTTAAGGTCAGAACTGGGTTGGATGAGTGGCCCCAGGTATGGCTGAAGAACATGAACCATCCCTCTCTTCTGCTTCTCCTTCTCTGTTTGGAGGCTGATGTCATAAGCAGGGCAAAGTATGGCCTGTGGCTCCTTGAAGCCACCGTGTGTCCCCTCCATCTCTGGCACCCTTGGCTGGCTGTGCTGCACCTTGCCACAAGCACAGAAGGCAGCCAGGCCATGGTTGCCTTTTCCCTGGTGGTGTTTGGCAGTTGGCTCTCCTAGAAAGTGTGTCCTCCCACTGTACCTATCCTGCTGAAGGATTCCATGCGGTTAAACACACTAACACTTAGCAAGGTCTCAGATGCAAGTGTGAGCATGATGGAAAATGTGAATGCTGTTCATTCTGGTTCAAATAAACAATTAAACTTTGAATTTCTTCTCAGTTATGGCATCATTCCTTGTGGCTTTCTCTGTCTTTTTGCTGATGCTTAACAAAAAAACCCTGTTTATAAGATTTATAGTTACATAGAGTTCTCTCTAACAAGAACTTTCTGTGGCACAATTCATAACCTTCCTTCACCCCCTTTCATCCCCAGTCTCATGCTGTAGGAAAGTGTTTCTTCAGGGTGAAATTGTGAGGGGACCAGCTATTTCTGTCTCCCTGACATTTCTCATTACAATCTTCCTCATTCCCCTAAACAGTTTGTTTCTGACTGCCAGCATTGCACAAGCTCTTTTATGACAGTGGAGGAGATCTGACATTTAGCTGAGCTTTGCATTGGTTATTTGGGTGTAATAGAGAAGTGAATGGTTTTTATTGATACTATTGTCATTTTCTGAAATTGGTCTGGGAATGTAAAAAGCCATCATTCTGCATCCCAGTTTTTCTCCTGTGGTAAGTGCTGGCCTGGCAGGCCACTGTCTCATTCTAGCTCCCTCCAGTTTCTCAGAGGATCCAAACTTGTGTCCCATTTAGGGCTTCAGATCCTATTAGCTTTCATGGCTGCCACTGCTGCACTATGGCAGCACCTCTCCATTTCATCCTCCCAACGCTTCCATGAAGAAGCAAAAATACAATTGCACCCATGCTGTACATGGAGACCAGGAACATAAGTAGACCCTATAATCTGTCTTTGCACACTGGAAGTCTGTGGGAGGTCAAGAGCTTAGCTCAAATTCTCCCCTTGGAAGCAAGTGGTCTCACCGCTGGATGACCTCTTCATCTTTAAATCTACCTCCTGCCAGCCCTCTGGGACCTCATCTTTTGCTTCTGTTTCTCAATCAGTGCTTTCACAGCAGAGCTCAGGCTCGGAGCCTTGCTCTGGGCTGCAGTACAGAGCATTGAACTGGCACTGGTTCAGGGAGAGCACTGCCAAGGAGTGGGGTCCAAAGGCACTCAGCAGTGTGGTGGATGACAGCCAGCCCCAGCCACATGGCATCTTCTTCCTGTGCTCTGGGAGCAGGGAGAACAGATTAGTCTTTCCCACCTTGCCTTCAAGTGGCCAGCAATATGGAAATGATCTCAGTCATGTCTCATGGGAGACCAGATTCCCTTATGCATTCCTTCAGAACTCCCTGGACTGAGGTCCAGTCGATGGTCCTGCTGTAACATATCACATGCATAGTAATGATTACTATGGAGCACAGAGCTTTTGAGATAAAATTCTTGGACTTTGGCTTGATCTATGATGGAAGACACAAAGAACTGTTGAAGCAGGATTCCCTGCTCATTCGAAGCAGGTTGATGAAGAAACTGTCCTATTTGCCATCTTCTCTTCCTCTGAAGGATGCTGTGATTAATTACTGGCAGGTAGTCAGGAAAAGAGATTTCTTCTCTGCTGAACAACAGCTACATTCTATTTTCTTGCTGGTGACAGAATTGGTGTTATTGTTTCAAATTCTCACAGGATATGTATTAATTAGAAGCAAGAGTGAGTTCCACAGATCCAGCGCTTATCCCTGACTCATTTCTCCAACATAAGGACTGCCACTGGAATTTCTCCTTGGAGAGATTAAAAAGCCCCAAACAAACCAAGCTTTCAAAATTAACATGTTGCAGAGATGTCATAAGGACAAGCATTATTTCTGTGTGGGTCTGAGAGTCATTCTGGGGCTGAAAGAGCATCTCAAATATAGGTATTCTGTTAAGATGACCTCCTGGTTACCTTCTTCCATCACAAGCAATTCCTAATTGTCAGAAATCATCCTTTTTGTTGTTGTTGCAGTGGATTTCAAGGACTAAGAAGAGTAAAGAATTTTCCTCCAGGCAAAGAAAGGTAGCTGGAGATTTACACATGTTTTCAGTGGAAGTACACCAAATCCGTATGTCTACATTTGGAAGCATTCTCTGTTGGTTTTGGACATGAAAATAATGAAATTGAGATTTCTGTTTTGCAAAAAAATATAGCCTAATGGATGGAAACCAACCCACAGAACCAATTTTGGATTTTCTCCTACATTTTTTTGGATTTAAAGAACTTTGAATGGTAGGTTAATTCCAGCCCAGAGGAGATAAAAAACCTGAAAAATTCTTATTCCACTTCCAACTAACTAGCAGAAAAGAAGACTCCCTTGTTTCAGGTTTGTTCCCAATACATTTCCCAAATTCTTGTTTGCTCATATATTTTGAGATTTTTTCTTGCTTGAATTATTTTCTCTGTAGAAGTTTTAAAATTTATCGCTAAGCTCAAAAGTAACATGGGGTCCTGCTGTTATCAGACTAGCCTCAGTAATTTTACTTAAAAACTTCTGTTTAAGTGTTAGTCAACTTCAGGGTCTGCAGGCTGGGAAGAAAATATATGGATTTTTCAGAAATTGTACCAACACATCAGGTTAGAGCTGAATTTAAGTTCTGTGAAATGAAGATTCAAACCAACAGAAATATTTCCATATTTAAGCATTCCAATGAAAACAATTTTAATTGGAATTATTCCCTTGCTGGGTTTATAAGCCAAACACTGCATCATTTTGCTAGAAATGAAGAGCCAGATTTTTTAGCTTCCAGTAAGTTTCACAGTCTATTTTAATTCTTTATGTGGAGGGAAATACAGTAAGTATGGAATGACAAAAATTGAAATGCCAATTAAGTTTTTAAAATTATTTTCCGTGAGGGATACAGAAACGTAAATGCACTGAAAAATGTGATCTCAGGGTTGAAAATTTCCCCTTCTTAATTTCAAATCAGAGAGGAATTTCTGTACTTTTGAATTGCATCTTATGGCCGATGTTTGCAATGCTATCCCTGGTGTGTAATACAAAGGAGTGTTAGTTATTTAATGATGTGGACAGGCTGTCCATGGGAATGGGGAGAGTAGGAAATAAGGAAGATGAGTAGAAGGAAATGAAGACAGCAACATAATGTAAATAATGAAACTTGTAAAGCTCCGTCCTGAAAAAAAATTCTGGATTATGATAGCAACAAAAGCCAGGAGTGTGGCATGGGCAGCATCTCCATCCCCCTCAGACTGGTGCTGCTGAAGAGAACTGACTGTCTGGGATGAGCTTTGCAGAGGGTTTTTTTGGGATCCTTTGCCTAGAAGTTTGGAATCTGTTCCCTTAGCTGCAGATGCCTTCCAAGAGATGCATAAATGTCCCTTCTGGCACCCACCGCTTTTCTTTGGCAGAACTTGGACCCTTCACAAACAGCGACTGCTTCCTGGAAGAGTACTGTCCACGCCAGTCCTGAAGAATGATCTTTCATACCTAATCCACGACTGAAGCCAAAACAGACCTTCACAGCATGTTGTTTCTACACTTAAACAATAAATACCATACCAGTGCCCTCTCTTAGGCCCCAGACCATAGTCAAGATAGAGTGTGGGACACCAGACCAGAGAGGACCGAAGAAGGTGAGGTTCCAGCAATTCTGTAAGATCTTGCAGTGTCAGGAATTTACTTTAGGAGTTAAACCTGGATGTTATCTTTGTGCCTACATAAGTCTTGAAAGACAACTCTGTATATAACACTGTAAGTCACCTTGGTAATGAAGCAATTTCCATTTCAACAATCCTATAAGTTTGTGAGCTTCCAATGAAATTTCCGGGGGCTGGGTTTTTTGTCTTTGGTGGAAGCATGTCTAGATCTATATTGCTTCATAGCATTTTGTTCCTATATGTTAGAGCTTGGGAGCATTAAATAATTCATATACCATGTAGAAATAATAAATTATCAGTGAAGGGGGCTTAAAATTCACCATATGTAAGAAAAGATGGATCATTATAACTTGTTATGAAGTTCCCCTTACTGCCAAGCTTTGAGGTTCAATGCCATAACATCATAAAGCCAGTGAAGCTCAGTGATTAAATTATGCTTCCTCAACCCCTTTAAATTCAGATGGGATAAATGCAGGAAAGGGATATGACTTAAATGGTGATGGGAGGGAATGGTAATAATGCCGAGTCAAAGAGAGGTCATTCTGAAACACGCCTTGGGGACAGCATATGTGGTAATAAATTAACTGTATATACTTCAAGGCGGGGCAAGAGAGACACAGAGGAATTCCAGCAAAGAGTAACTTGCACATGGCAGAGCCTGCCAAGCAATAACTTGCTGATTTAGGGTCCATTCTTGGAGAAGCTCCATGCTCAAAACATCCACAGACAATTGAACAAACAGGGCCAGACTTGTTCTTGCACTGCAGCCCCTTTCCCACACTGGTGCTTTTCCAGCATGGTGCATTGATCCACCAGTGACTGAGGTGGTGCACCCTGGCTGGTGGAAGGCATTGAGACACAAGGTGCCCTTGGAGGAGTTTTGGACTCATCTCTCCCTCCATACCTACACTAAAATAATCACCTAACCTATTTAGTGGCCCATGGCTGTGGAGCTGACATCCTAGAACAAAAGAATAGTACTAGGGGAACTGCAGTAACCTCTCCTCCACAGCTAATCCAGGCAGGAGGGGATTTCATCCCTTTCCTTCCCTCATAAAGTGGAGGGTAACTCAAGGAAGGAATCAAGGTTTTGAAGTACACTAAAACTCATGCTGCCCTCCTGTGTGGCCTCATCCTGAGAAAGAACAGCACAGCAACCTGGTGGTGCAGCTACTGTAAAAGACCTAAGAATGCAGTAGCCTGATGCCTTCACCCAAGCCTCAGATTCAATGATGCACACAAACAGGCTCATTACTGGTCATTTGATCCTTCTCCAATGTTTTATAAACCAAGTATTGAAAAATCAATGTATGAACTTTGAAATTGTGTTCAGAACCTTCCAGTCAGGAAAAACCCAATCCAGAATCAACAACTGCTGAACAGACAAACAGACAGTTTTATGGTTACAGCTTTAGGGATTTGGAACCAAAAAACCAAAACAAACAAACAAACAAACAAAAAAACAAACCAAAAAATTTACTTGTAGCAGTTGCTGCACTTGAATGTTAGTCACACCAGATTATAAAGTTTTGTGGACTCTGAAATTACATGACCTAGATTCCATATCTCCTTTTGCTCATTTCAGAAGTCCAGATTTAAGAAGCAGATCTCTGGTTGTGACACTTTAATGAGCTACAATTTACGCAAAAGAATGAGTCACTCAACAGACAGCTTTTGACATTGCATTTTTTGGTAGGATGTTTCACTGTGCAATCCCTCTTTTCATCCTGTATCCATGTGCTGAAAGTGTATGAAGATGAAGTTTTGTGTATTCAAGGATGGTAAGATTAAGCCTTAAATGGAAATCAGAGTGCATTTCCATCTCTCCTCCCCCAGTATACTTTGTTTATAGAGATGTCATGGTATACTCAAATATAGCCTTCTACATTTTAACACTTACAAAAACCATCTCAGCTCAGTTGAAGAAAAGTGGCCAATTTGCCTGTCTGGATTTCTGAAAATAAAGGATTTTTTAATGAAACAAACACAGATAACCCTCCCAAAAAGCTACATTTTGCTTTAGGTCTGAAATATCAGTAGTTTGTTTCAATTTTCTTTGTGAGAAAGCAACTTTTATACATATTTGTCTAGTTTCTCCCAGCTGAAGGATGTAAGATCTCTTTAGTTAATGGATTTTACATGGGAATTAATGGGAGAAAGGTTGGTGGTCCTGCTTTCTAGGGACAAGTTTAATTCACTGCCAGGAATGATAGAGAAATCAATGGTCATGACATTCCTTAGTAAATCCTGCCTGGAGAGAGTCTTTGCCTATAAGGTGTAGAAAAAAATATGTTCTTGTGGAATAGCTGATCATCTTCATCTATATCAGGAGCAGACATGACTTCCTTGACGTCCAGATCCCCACAATAGCCCAGCTCATTCTGTCTCAGAAAATGGGGTTGTATCACAGGGGCATGGAGTAAGAAACAGCTTGGAAAAGGAGAGAAATGGAAATGATATCTCCATGTGGTTAGATAGAGGACGGCAATATGCAAGAACTTACAGGTTCAAAAAATGGGAAAGAAAATAAGCTCTATGCAACTCAAAATGGACAACTCAAAGAGTAGCTAAGATGGGCCAAAAGAGATTAACAGTCTTAGGAAAATTAAGCAGGTCTCCTGCAAAGAGAAGAGTAGAATAGTGCAGCAGCTTTTCAGGAGAAGGTGAGGAAGCTTTTAACTACAGATGAGATCCTGAGGTATGGCTGTAAAATCTGCTGGCAGTGACCTGCACTGTAACTGGTGACATCATAAGAAGATTCATTGCACAGATCCTGGGAGACATTGCAAATGGGAGAGACATCCCTCTTGGTTGTAAAGAGGAAAGGAGCTGGGGAAGAGAGGGGGACTCTTTTGGCTCTGTAAATTTGGAAGGGAAAGGAAAAAGAGAAGACACTTTTCATCTCAGCTCATGTAGCCATTATACATTGTTCATATACAATTCCAAGTCATATATGATTCCAGGTCAGAAAGACTGCTGGAATACAGCTTTGAAATACTGATGTGTAAGATGTTTAGTAGATGCAACTTCTGCCTGTCTTTCATTGGACAACACACCTTTCTTCTCATTAAACCTCTTTTTGCAATTTGGGAACACAAGTAGCAAAGCTTGTAATTTGTAACTCTGTAAATTGGTTATCTGAATACTCCTGAAGGTCCATAAAATCATGATCTTCCAAACTCAGAACAAGAAAACTGAGTTGTTTGATTTGTTTGGTTGGTTTTTAAGGTTTTTTTAAAGGCATCCTGTAGGAAAAAGCACCTATGAAAGAAACATTTCCCTAATGTAAAGAACAGGAATGATGTGGGAGTTAAAAACCATAAATGAAAGCTACAAGTTTTAAAATATAAGTGATTTATAGGAAAAGCTGAGGAGTCAGTAGAATAGCAACAATTGCAAGGACTACAAACAATAAGAATAAATATTTTAGGGGTGAAAAGAAAAGCTAAGGTCAAGTACAAGTTATCTACTGGATTCAGATATAAAATTATGCAATAAGTATATATAAAATTGAAAAGAGCAAAGAAGAATATTCAGCAGATATTTCTGTTGTATATTTGAAAGATACAAAACAAAACCAAAAGTCTTAGTCCAAGTGATGCTGTGGATGAAAAAAAATTTACTATCCATATCAAAGGAAGATATGAAACAGAATTTGATACCACATTTCTTCTAATAAACAAATCAAGAAAGTAATTTACATTAGGCATCAAGAAGGTCTGAGGCAAGAATTACCCAGATCTGCTGTGGTTAGTTGATAATTCATCCTGGTAAATAAGGCAATGCTGTATCTTCAGACAATCCTCTTTTTATTCCTGTGTTAGAAAGAAAAGGGAGAAACCAGAGACCATCAGGCAGTCTGCATTTCTTGTGGGCCAGACAGTGGGGCAGTAAATTCAGGACTCTGTCAATGAAGAGTTAGAGCTTAAGAAGGTAAGAAGAAGAAGACGCCAGGCAAAATGGTTTTAATGGAACGTACATCTTGTTAAACAAGTCTGTTATCTCTTTTTGATAAGATTATAGGTTTGGATGATTAAGGCAGCTGTGCTGAGGAGGTGCCTTTGGATTTCTCCATGGCACTTCACTTAATACTGCCTGACACACTGATTAAAATCTTTCATTAAAGGAAATCAACAGGGCAAAAAATGGATGGATGAAAAACTGTCTCACTGACAGAAACTGGAAGTGGAGTTATTAACATAGCTGTTCCTGGATGAAGCCATTATTAGAGGACTTATCTGGTCACCAGCTCTTGGTCAGATACCATATGATGCTTTCATCTCTGATATAGGAGGTGATAATATATATTTGCTTTTTAACATGTTGTGGGGTGAATGATTAGAAAGGTCTGTTGTTTTAGTTTTCATCCAGAAAATTAAGGCTGATAATGCCTAATCAAGGTGCAAGGACAGGAAAGAAAGAAAACAAATATGTCTGCAGAGGATATATATATTAAAAAAAAGTATGTTTGTAGGAGAGTGATCCTTTCTTCAGACACGACACTGGATGGTTCATGAACTAAATATTTCATTCAACTGAGCTGGCATCCTTCCAAACAGATGTGGAAATAATGGAGGTCCAGAAAAGGCCCAGGTCCAAACACTAATTGAGATCTATGAAATCAACCACTTTTAGAAGACTTATAGAGCACAATCTATTCAGATTATTTACGATAAAGTGGGAATGAGGGATTTGGTTCTATCTGTGTCCCTGCAGATTGTTGAGAACCAACACCATATACAACAGCAGGTTAGGTAAAAATGATCCCTTCCTGAAAAAAGATGAATCAAGAGGCCTCTCAGGGTATCTCTCAGCCTTGTATTTTCTTATATTGTGACATGATGTGTTTTAAATTAGAAAACAAAGGCAATGTCCTAGTTGTGAGATAAATTAGATATTTGAGCAGTTACCAGTAAAGGTACTGAACTCTTCTCACTTGAAATCCTTACAAGAAGATTAGTTATCCCTGTTAAACCCAAGCTTAGTCCAGATTTTGAGGAAGATTGCAGTGGCTTGTGCCACTGTGCAGGATCCAGCTATTAATCCACAGAATTGGAGTATTTCAGTCAACATGTCTTTGGTACTTACACCTCCATGTATCATCTCTGATTGTTTCTTTAAGTAGGACCTGAGCATCTCACTGTTGTCTATTATTTTTATATTCATATATATATACACACACAAAATATAATATATACACATATATATGTATATTTTCATATATATAATGACACTCCTGGGGTTAAATTTCTTCATGGTGCTTTTCATATACAGCACTAACTTCACAAAGTTACCCCTGACACTATAAATCTGGACTTTTCTGGTGGCTGAGTTATTTTAAAAAGCCTGATGGGGGGGAAAAACTTTCAGCTGTGTCTTCAGGCTGCTGTGTAAATCTCCTGAGGTCTCCTGGGACACATCTTGACTACGTCATCACCCTTTGTGCCTGGTTTAGGTCTTCTCATAGGGAAGTATTTCCATTTTCTTTCAAAAAGCTTGTGTCAGGGAAATCTCACCACAGCTAGATGAAGCATTTTGAACCTTTACTAAAAGAAATTATGCTGGAATTGAGTCCCCCCTTTTAACTGAAAGGTGAACTGATGGGTGTTTGGGTGCAGACCTATGGCTCAGTGTTCTGCACTGCCCCTGCCTCTGCATGGGCTGCCACAGAGAAGCCCCCAGAGGTTCTGGTTACCCCTTTATTGCACCCATTTCTGCAACAACGCCTTATCTCTGATGCATGAAGAAATGCCAGTCATCCTGGGTAAATTTCCAAGAAACAAATTGTCTTAGAAGAAAACTGACACGCCTTTGTTTCTGAGCTGTCATGTAATTATTATAATGCAATCTTTTCTCACATTTTACTACATTATTTCATGTTTATAAAGCAGGTTGGAAGTAAAGCACACACTTCTATTACTTTGCAGAACCTAATGATTAGCAATATTCTTACAGTCTAGGTTTTCCAACAAATAAATTTCTGGTTTTGGCTTGTTTGGAAGTAGCACATTCCTAAATTATCGTGATTTTTCCATCAAAGACATTTCTCTTCTTGTGCCTTATTTTTTCAAGTGATATCCCAAGCAGTATCGTCCTGTAATAATTTAGCAATATGGCAAGGCTAGACTGTAGCACTAAGAAAAATACAGGGAAATTTTGGAAAATGGCAGAAATAGTGATGCATAGAATGCAATAATCAAAGTTCATCCTCTCTGCAGTCCTTTTTCAAGATGTACTCATAGGAGCTCCTGAAACTGAAAATTACTGGCAGTACCAACCATGATTTAGGGGACGAGAAGGTTAGGAGGGACCATTTTCTTTTCAGTGCAGCTCCACTTGGCCCTTCTGACTCAGGGAGAAAAGCTAGGACTGTTATACTATTATCATTATTAGTAGTATTTTGTCTCCTTTGACTTTGTATTAGCACTTTTTTCCCTTACCAAACAGGGCTTCTCAGTTAGTAAAGTTCTTTTTTTTTTAAAGAATGGGTGCTGTCAAATCAGTGTGCATACTTATTTTGTTTTTGAATTCATTACTAGGTCTTTAAAAGCACCTTCTGATTTATTACTCCTTAAATAATTATTAGAAATATTAAGATTCATGGTGTCTTGTCTCCTGCTGATAATGTTTCTATTATGAGCATCTTAGACAAAAGCTGATAGCTTAGTCTACTCTGTACTACAAAACCTAATGCCCATTGATTTCAGTGGGAGGATGGTAGAATCTGTTGATTCCTACTGATTTCAGTGGGATGTTAGGCGCTGACTAAATAGGAATTAGAAACCTAAATACTTTGTTGTTGCAGAGAATTAGGGAGTAATAAGATGGATTTCTGTTATAAGCTGGCAGCTCATCAGCAGGAAGTAACTAAGGAGAAGAAAGACGTGTAATAGTCAGATAAAAGCTGAGCATGAGCCATAGAAATGGTGCAGGTGTGAAGAAGGCAAAGGCACTTCTGGAGTGTCTCAAGGGAAGTGTCTCCAGCAGGGAAGTTTTAAGTTGTGCTGCAATACTGCACCATTCTCATCACCCCTTCGAAAAGAAAGATGAATTTATACTGCAGCAGTCACAGAGAGTGGTCATGGAGGTGACCTGGGAAAGTTCACCCCTTGGAAAGAGCCTGACCAAGCTGGGAGCTTTTCTGGTCTTGCAGAAGGAAGAGTGAGGAAAGGTATGGCTGTTGGCTATAAACACACCAGTGGGCAAACACCAGGCAAAGATCAGAATGAATTAATTTGAGGAATACAATTATAAGAAAAATTAGGTACTAACTGCTTATGGATAATTGTCTGAAAGTTAGAAGAGTGCTCCTAATTTTTGTAGCAGTTGCTGAGATTCTGGAAGATCCTCAAGTAGTGGTAATAAGGATAAAAATGTTTTTATGGGTTTGGGGGGTTTTTGGGTTTTTTTTTTTTTTTGTTTGTTTGTTTGAAAGATGATCAGCTTATAGATAGAACTTGATGATATGTGAGAGCTGGGGATGAGACTTGTCCTGGGAGATCCTTCCAATATCCTGCTCCTAGGGATTGTTGAAGATTGTTTAAACACAGGGCTGTCCTCTGTCTCTAGCAGGCTGGGGTTTCCAGTGGAGACTAATTCCTGTCAGCATTTTGCATGTGACAAGAAAAGCCTGGGTCACAACCAAGCCTGCCACTGTCTCCAGTGCGGCCAGCCCAGGGAGCTCTCCCATTTTTTTAGGGTAAAGAGCCATCCCTAAGGATGACTGAGGAAAACTCAGGAGTGTAAATAATGGTCCATGCCACTTTTTTAAGTCTCAACAAAGATGCTGCAAGAAGTAGGACAAAAGAACAAAGAATGAGTATGAAGCCAGTTCTTTTGCAAGAGATGGGAAAAAGAGACATCTGTCCTGCATGTGCCCTTGGGACTATTTATCTTGTGAAAACCTGGTATTTTTGCTCATTATTTATTACTGCTTTTTCCTGAAATAAGCAATACTGAATCTGGAGCCCAAAGTGAAATAAAACTTTTTTTTTGTTAATTGAAACAGTTTAATGGCCATCATTCTGACCTGCTGGCTTTTGTCCTGTCATTTTGAGAACATGTCATAGAGTGGCCAAGTCAACCTTGGCTCCCAGGCTAGCTTGCTCAGCTTGAGAGACCTGTGTGTGCCCAGAGGGTGTCTGCTTATATCTTAGCAAGCTGAATATAGCTTGTGAAATCTCATCATTTCCACTGAGCCTTACAGTGCTTAGACTTGAGTAACTTCAGTGCCTGTCAAATGAGGCTTTAGGCAGATTTGCTAATGACCTTGAGAGACGCACAATACTTGAGCAGCACTGAATGAACAGCATTTTCCATTTCAACACCTTTCACCTTGCAGAGCACTGCTCTGCCACGATCTCTTAGTTAAAGAGAAGGAGACTGAGGCACAGTGGCAGTTTACAACAGCCTCTTTTAACTAAAAATAAAGCACCTCTATGAAGTTATTGTGCTGCTTTGTTTTGTTGAATGTATCTACCCACTCCCTTCAGTCATTCTTCTAATCCTGAGAAGTAGCTCAGGCTGTTCAGCTTCCAGAAGCTGAAATTTTCTTTTAGAAATATCAGCAAACTGAATTCTGTGGTATTTATTGCAGGAAAGATATTTAGAGAAGGTGTTCATGGTTGATCATATGATCCAAGTATCCACTAGCAGCAATGTGCCTGGCTACTTGAACTATATTTAGAGAAAATGAAAATCCTATTTTAGTCAAGTATTATTTCTTAAGTCACACCCAGGGGGTTCTTAGGCAAACTGGGCTTGTTGTGCAGGAGTCTGTACATATGTAATGTGGGAGTCGGGAGTCTGGCTCAAAGGCTCTCATGATCAAAGCTATAAAACTGTGAAAGTGGGACAGAGAGGCTGGTAATTAGCTTATTCTGAGAGCTGTGCTTAGGTGTTGTAAAAATTCCCTACTGTCTGTGCAGATCCTAGGAAGTGAGTCCTGATCCGACTCACTTATCACCCCCCTCAGTTTCTGATGCCAAACTAGCTGTTATAGCTGATATCAGGCATCTATTACAGCTGTACATGACTCTGAATGGTAACTGGAGAGGAATTAAACAGGATTCATCTCACCCTGCATTAGACACCTACAGAGTAGAGCCCTGCCCTACTTAGTCAGTGAAGAGACACAGTATCTTTAAGGCATGTCCTGACAGAGTAGATGCCTAAAGCAGACCAGACAAAACTCTCCCTGAAAGTGTCTGTTTCTCTCTGTTCTCTCTGAAGAGTATCCAGTTGACACCTGTGTGTGTGTCCTGGTTTTGGCTGGGGTAGAGTTAATTTTCTTCTTAGTAGCTGGTACAGTGCTGTTTTTTGAATTTAGTATGATAATAACTTTGCTAGCACACTCCAGATGGGGCTGAGCAGTGCTTACCCCGAGTCAAGGACTTTTCAGTGTCCTGTGCTCTGCTCTGAGCAGGTGCATGGAAGTCATGAGGGAGCATGGGTAGGACAGGTGACTTGAACTGGCCAAAGGGATCTTCCACACCACAGAACATCTTACTCAGTAGATAAACAGTCCCCAAAACCTGCCAAGGCAAGAACCATGTTCTTACAATGGTGAAAACAACCACTGGATGGCTGGAAACAACCTGTGCTCTATGCCACCACTTAGAACACTATACTGGGCCTTGAAAAGAAAATTTTAGGGAGACATGGCATCCCAGAAATAATTGACTCAGACAATTAATGCTGTCCGCATCATTAATTGTTGTCTTCCCTGATGGGGAGACATTCAGATTTTTGCCAGGAGAAAAAAGGAGGCACATGGGACTTCATGCTTTTCAGTCTCCAGATAGGTGTTTATTAATTCTTATCTAAGGAGTACAAGCCACTGGCATGGCTTAGACATAGCACAGAGCAGAGAATGCAGCAAGAAGACAACTTATCAAGATCTCACAGCCTTTTTAAAGGTAAATTACCCAATGAAAGCTTAAAACACAAGATATTTTCACTTTTTTACCAATGTCCAACAAGTTCTTAAATCACGTAGACAGGAACTGCGGAATTCTTTATCCAATCATCCCAAACTACTATTGCTGCAAAATATGGAGTTAGTGAAGGAGAAAGAAGCTTTTAACTACAACTTATCCTCCATTTTGAGGTTTTCTACTTCTATCTATTTACTATGCAAATAGACCTAAAAACTCTAAATTTTTCACCCTGTGATAATCTCACATAGTATTCTATCACCTAATTCACACCATTGTAGATTCAAATTCTTCCCAGAGGCTAGGCAAATTTTCCCATGGACAAAGGTCAAAACCAGTACTGTTCAGGGGGGTAAAACCTTTTAAAACAGGCAGAGAAATATTCTCTGCATTCTAGGTTCCCACAGACAATGGTACTCATTTCTGAAACAATCTCATAGACACTTGGCACTGAAGGGGTGTATCCCACATCGTGCACCAGCCTCTGGGAAGATTGAATGATGCAAAGGATTGTTAAAGACTGCTCAGAGCAGTGGGGGGTGGGACCTTCAAGCATAGGAGTACACATTTAGCAAAAGCCACCTGGCTGGCCAACACTAGAGGATCTGTCAATCAGGCTGTCCCTACCCAATCAAAACTTTTATGTTCTGTAGAAGAGGATAGAGTTTCTGTAGTGCCCATCAAAAATATGCTGGGGTTAAACCACAACTGTGTGCTGTGTCAGGGTTGTATTCAGATTCAGTTTGTTCCTTGATGGCAGACACATTTTGCCTTAATTCCTTATAATTGACAGATTTTTGTTACAAGGTGATAATGAAATTACAAAAATAAGACACAGAAACAGGCTAGAAATAATGGACAAAAAGTAACACAATGTATGTCAGAAAAATGCCAGTTGCTCTATACAGTGTGTGGAAAATACCTTGAGCACATTCATTACCATGATGGGGGATAAATAATTTGTTATTTTGATACTATCAGCAAATAAAACAAAACATAATTGGAGTTAAAGAAAGACCAAAGAGATAACTGAAGTTCTTTTTAGCTCTTAGAGGCTTTGCTGTAACTGCACTGGGCATATTGCATTAAGTTCTTACTACTGGAAATTAGAATGCATTCAGGAGAGCAATAAAAATGATTAGGGGCCTGAAATTACTGACCTAGGAAAAAAAGATGAGGTACATTATAGTACACCCTTGGAAAGATGAAATGATGAGCTAATTGCTCCACAAAAGGCTCCACATGTGATTTTCCACACCACACAGGGCTTCAAAGGGCCACACAGTAGGTGAATACCAATTCTGATATGTTAGCTAGCAATGTAAAAGTCGAGTTTAATCCAGAAACACAAGCTTTATTCCTTGCTGAATCTTCAGACCCTGAAATGTTTTTATAACCACAAAGTGAAGGGATGGAAAATCCCTTTGAATTTTTTCCTTCAGCCATTTCTTTTCTGAGTACATGGTGCCTTTTTCTTAGGACAGAAGGTCAGATCACGTTGGTGAAACACAATGCTTTTAGAATCCTTATTCAATACTGGCAAAACGTTTTGTCTTTCTTCAAGGGCCCTTGGGCAAACTTCCTGTACATGTCAATAAAACTCAGTGAATAGACTGAAGTGAAAATATTGTCCTGAGCAAAGAAATTTTTTCACAACTCTGAATTTGTCACTGCTCTATTTTGAGTTTTAATTGCCACCTAGAGCATTTGGATGACATCAAAAGTCAAAGAATTCATCTGTAAATATTTCACCAATGCCAGTGGCAAGAGTCTCTAAAAATACACAGTAGAGGACAAAAGGCTCAAACTGAACATCAAACTTATGTCTGAAAATGTTGACAATCCAGTGAATTAATTTACTGATTGATGCCATTGTCCTGAGCTTTGCCCAGCCTGAATTGAACTGGAGGTATTGTCCCTATGCACGCTCCCCCACGGGTGGTAGGGAAGTGCACTGATAACCAGACTGCTCTTCTGGAGGGGGAGCAGTGTAGGGCCAAGAACTTGAAGCTGACTATGAACTCTTTGAAGCAGGAATTATTATTCACAAGAGCTCGCTGTTATAAATAAACTGAACCACATCAAAGCTGTGGAATTATGTAAGCATCCAAACATTGTCTTTCCAGAACCCACAGGATCTGGAGTGGGCAGACCTGAGCCAAAGTTACAAGTGCAAACTTAGGCTGCTCTTAATGATCACATCATGTTTAATGATGATGCAGGAAAAAGAAATAAATTAGGATCACTTTTACTGGCATGGTGAATTCCAATTTCAATGTAAATCAAATTCAGATGAACTGTTTTGCATGTACTTGTGTCACTGAGGAGTTCACAGGAATTAAGCAAGTCATTTTGCAGAGTAAGCATATGGCTAAGTGCTCTCTGAAATAGAGATGTTTTCCTGGAACATGATCGAAATCAGAAAAAGAAAATATTGAGACTGAAAAGGAACACTGAGATAAAATAATCCAATCTTCTGTCTACCAGATTCCATAAGAGGTCATAACTTGGATCCTGCATTGCATATATACTTCTGGGCAGACCTGGAACACAATTTTCTTCTTGATTTAGAGATCTGCTGTGACAGAGCTCTGGCCTTGAATTACTTATGCCAGTGATTAATGCTGTCACAGTACTAAAAAGCACCTTATTCCAGCAGTTGTTCATCACTGATTATTAAAATAAGAAACTGTTGCAAAAGCCCAATGCCTTTTAGGGACAAAAATGTAGGTTAAGAGGAATTGCTATAGCAGAGCTCATTAACTTACCTTTCCTTCACTCGCTCCCACTTCTCTATGGTCACACCTTTTAAAATCATTAACTCTGTAGACCTGGGTCTGTCCCTTTTGCCTTGGATCTAAATCACCCAATTTGCTCAGGCCATTATAGTAGTCATAGCTGATATCAATGTGTAAGGCTCAGAGTCATAGCTTTAAATCAGAAAAGCACCCTAGGGGAAAAATTATATCAAAGAAAATTAATAATAGACTAAGCTGATCTCCCACTTACCAGCTACCAAACATTTGACAGCTTTACTCTAAATGTAAACGCATTGGACTTGTTCACCAAGTCTGCTGTGTGGAAATCATGGCCTGCCAGTCTTCTCCCAGGTACCTAAAATTAAACGTTGTAGTACAAATTTGAAATGTCAAGTGAATTCAAAGGTCTAAAGCCATTCAAGGAGTGCTACGATGTGCATGCTTAGGTACCCGCATATTTTCACAGCCTGCCAGCCAGACACCTTTTACCTGTGCACACAAAAGTCAGGGAACCCTTAAAAAGGCAGGTGAAGGGAAAATTCTCTACCCGATTATTCATTCATTCATTCATTTATTCATTCTCCAGGGATAACAAACTTGCTGGTAGGATCAGCAGATCAGGTCTCTTCTGCAGTGTCCAGTGTCAAGCTACTGGTGGTGGTCAAAAACCAGCATGTCACTGTAGTCCAGCATCTTTAAGATGACACCTGCCCTGCAGTACCAACACAGTGAAAAACAGCTCATTCCCATATAGGGGAAATAACAGAGTCCTTGTATTAAGGGTTCCCCTGAGCTGGCTGTTCTGCACCATCAATGGACCTACTCCTGTTCCTTCTTTGGAGACATCAGCAGAGAACCTGACCCTTTTCCCTTTGGAAGAGGACATGGTGGCAGCCTGGCACCTGTGAAATTGATGGCAGTGTTGCCAGGATACCCTCCAAGGCTTCAGGACTGGGTGAAACAATGACCCAATTCTATCAGCTGTGTATTTGTAGGTGATCTTCTGAAAGAGACTGGCTTAGACAAGTGTGCTGGGTGTCAGAGGGCCACTGCCAGCATCAAGTCTGTTTGAAAAGTGACCTTTACTGCTGCACCAACTGAGTGAGCTGAAAATGGCCTGGGTGACTCATGTGGTGGTGCTTTGGGAAAGCACAGCAACTAATTTTTAAGATGACAGAGTGACTCAGATTCACAGGTCCTCTCTCCCCCTTCACGTGTCTCCAGAAATTAAAATAATTTTAAAACATCAGTATGGTTTCCTAAATTAATAATTTTTATCTTCACATACAGAATAAATCTTTTAACTGAACGTGATAAAATATGACTGCATTTACAGAGATGTTCTTTTATTTAATACTGTGTTCCAACTCTTCCTTTCCTTCCCTGGCCTTTCTTTTTACTTCAGTTTCTCATTGGATTTCTCCTTTGATTCTTTCCCTGTTCCTCTTTAAATCTTTCCCAAAGTAAAGATTGAACACAAAAGGTCTAAGTTCTAATCCAGCACTTAAAATCACCAAGCTGACAAGAAAATTTTCTGTGAATAGATTTGAAATATAAAGAAGGAAAAGAGAGTGCATAGCATTCCACCATTAATGGGAAGAACAAAAAAAGGGGAGTACACTGCAGAGAAGACTGAAAATAATTTTCATCTTTGCTTCGCTCTTCTCCCCCCAAAAGATTACTTATACCTAGATACATGATAAAATTAATTTTAACAAAGAGATTGAAATGCAAATGAGATCAGGGAGGGAACCAAAAGTCAGTGATTATTTATATAAAATAGATGCTGTCAGCTCAGCAGAACCTGATAAAATTGAGTGGATTTAAGGAATATCGAAGACAGCTCTGAGTTATCCGTGATTACCTTTGAGAACTCAGCAAGGGCACTGTGGTCCCAGAGGACTGAAGGAAAACATACATTGGATCAGGGATTTCAAGATCAGCTACTTTAACTTTGTCACCTAGGCAGACACAATAAAAGATCACTAAATAATCAATCTCTTCAGGTTTGTAGAATAATAAAAGTGCTTCCTTCCACTTAGCATGAATCATGAAAAGCAACGAGTGCAGGTGTGTTAATAGCAAATTGGGCCAAGCTAATTTAATTTTCTTTTTTGGAAGAGAATTGGAAAATTATGTGGACACAGGAGATGAGATCTGTTTAGTAAACAATAGATCCAGCTTTAGTGATGCTATTGACAATCTACCAGTTGATTCTAGAATGTACACTAGGAGAATAGAGTTTAGATCCCTGACAGCCAGAGTTCACTGACACAGGAGCTCAGCAGGACAAATGATGGGTTGTGTCAGTCATTTCTCCTTCATTTCCACCTCCATTAAGAGGGTCCTAGGTTAGAGAGCGGGGTCTAAATGAAGGCAGTGGATGCAAATGTGTTTTTAGGATTCACATAGAAAGAGGAGATTTTTACAGTGAAAGAGGGGTGTTCAGAGAGGCCCATTCTGATCTGCTGAGATGGCCATTATTTTGTGAGTGATTCTGATGATGAAGAGGCAACAGCTGAAGAGACCCATGAAATTCCATGAAAGCCAGGAGCCAAGATATATACTTTGGAAAGATGGAAAAATACAAGGTGGTTAATGTTTGCTTTAGTACAACAACTGCCAAAAAGAGTATGGTGAATATTGGGGATCACAAACTGAAACTACATTAAAAAGGGGCATTATTGCAAAAATTTTCTTCTGAGAGATATTGAGCAAGGTTTTGGATGTAAGACCAGGGAAGGGTAACTTTTAAAATAACCAGAGTAACTTTAAAATAAAGATATAGGCAAAAAGAAAATAATCCAAATGAAATGTACAGAAAAAAATTTTGAAAAGGCTGAAGAAAGAGTGTTAATCTCGAGAAGAACAGATTAAATCATATTCAGTCTGCAAAATGTTGTGATGAGGCCAATGAGAATGTCATCATTTGTGCTTGTAAGATAGCAAGAAATCAGTTCACAGTAATCAATTTAATCATCAAGGAAAATGTAAATTACACATTAGGAAAATGTTGGGGTCCCTCCCCTGCCTGTAGCCCTGGGAGAGGGGCCCTGAGGGCACAGACACGGGGCTTCCCTGTCCCTGCTCAGCCTCGTTCCCATTGGTTGGTTTGTGTTCCCTGCGCGGGCAGAAGGACCCTTGGTCCCGTGACTGGAACAGTTCCTGGGCAGAGCCCCGGCCATGCGGCTGGAGAAATAAACATCTCTGAAACAGCTATCAAGAATCTGTCTGTCCATATATATTTCCTTTCCACGGGACTCCTGGTTTGGTATATGCGTGTTGCAGGATCCCCACTGCAACAAATGGTGGAGATTTGAGAGCAGAACGATCCCCGATCCCTAAGCGACTGATTTGTGTGAGTAAACCCTGGAAACTTTGGATTCCTCTTCTTGGTTTTGCTTTGCTATTCCATATCTAAACTATGGAGGAACCGTGGGAAGACTCTTGGCTCTCAGAGCCGCATATGGACATTTATCTTAAACTTAAAATGATTCTTGAACAACGATTTGTAAATTTTAGCTTGATTCAAGCTCAAAAAGAACTGAAACACTTCCTGGCATGGTTGTTTAAGAACTTTTTCTATGTTTCTTGGGATTTAATTCTTACCAAGGGCTTTTGGAAAACCGTTTGGACACAGTTAATATTGGAGTCAAAATATATGCCGATGGAAGAATATTTTCGTGAATATTATTTAGTTACTGAGACTGTTGAGCAATGTCAGCTGTGTCCTGGTGAAGGGAAGCGTGGCGCAGGGACCGTGCGGCCCAGGCCACGTGCACCGAGCGCTCTGCGAGCAGCAGCGAGGCAGTTCCCGCGCGCGGGCGGAGCCACGCGAGCCGCAGTGTCGGTGGCGGAGCGAGGCGCGGCGGGACCCGGCGGTGCCCGAATGGCCCCGTGCAGCGCGTGGTGGAGCGAGCCCCGTGAACGCCCGACCGAGAGGGGCGGCGCGCGGGCGGCGGCTGGCGGCGATGGCGGTGGAACGGAGCCGCGCCCAGCCGAGACGCGCGCTGGAGCAGGGCGCGGGGGAGTCATCGCTCGGGGGCCCGGCCGAGACGTGGGTGCAGCGCCTGGCAGCGGCAGCGAAGCTGCGACCAGAGGAGGCGACGCACGGAGAACTGAGCGGCGCGGCCCGGCCCGGCCCGCACAGCCCCGAACGCGACCCCGGGAAGAGCGCGCAGGCACCAGCAGCCCCGACAATTCCAACACGGGAGCGACCGAAAGAGACAGCAAAGACGCAGCGAGACAGAAAACAGCAGCCACTCGGAAAAAGGAAAAGATCATAGCAACTAAGACCTTAGGGATAGTAAAATGGTATAATGTTAAGCAAAATTATGGTTTTATAACAAGGTGTGACAACCAGCAAGACATATTCGTGCATAGAACTGCTATTAAAAAGAATAACCCTGAAAAATGCATCCCAAGCTTGGGAGATGGAGAGGTGGTGGAATTTAATATTGTACTAGGGAGAAAAGGGTTACAAGCATCGCAGGTCACTGGACCTGATGGTGTTCCTGTAAAAGGCAGTATATATGCAAAAAATCGTAGTCATGTTAGACAATATCTCCATTGTAAGCCCCCCCTACAGTTTCCCTTTCCTAATCCCACCTTTCCCTTTTACCCTATGTCCTATTACCCCCAGTGTATTCCCAATCCGTTTTTTCATCCATGGTTTCCCTCACAAAACCATGCTTTTGCCAATTGTTTCCCCAAAAATCCCTTTCCAATGCCGAGTGGGGGATGAAAAGGGGGAGGGAAGAAGTTAAACCCTCTCCTTGCCTCAGTTTCCCCACAAAGCATGCTCAGAGTTCTGTCTCCCTTCTGTCAGCCCTAAGATGTTCCACAGAATCTGTTTGGACATTTAAAGACTCAGGAGGGTGGCTTGTTTTGTTTTGAAACTGTTCTTGTTATGTTTATCCAGTTGTTTTCATTCTCCTTTTATTAAAATAAAACGGGTGAGGTGTTGGGGTCCCTCCCCTGCCTGTAGCCCTGGGAGAGGGGCCCTGAGGGCACAGACACGGGGCTTCCCTGCCCCTGCTCAGCCTCGTTCCCATTGGTTGGTTTGTGTTCCCTGCGCGGGCAGAAGGACCCTTGGTCCCGTGACTGGGACAGTTCCTGGGCAGAGCCCCGGCCATGCGGCTGGAGAAATAAACATCTCTGAAACAGCTATCAAGAATCTGTCTGTCCATATATATTTCCTTTCCACGGGACTCCTGGTTTGGTATATGCGTGTTGCAGGATCCCCACTGCAACAGGAAAATATTTAAAAATATGAAAGATGCATAGCACAAACAGTATGCAGAATTTGTGGGATCTTCTTCACGGACAATTTTTAAGAGGATTAGGACACAAATTTTTCACAGATGATCTAAGCATAAATTTTTCCTTAGGGTAAAAAGGTCCTTCAAGTCCTCTGCTTCCATGAATGCCTGAACAAGCGATGAAATTAATTCACCCATCCATGCTGGCTGCATGCATGTAAGACCTTGTCAGGATGTGCAGAAGCAGGAAAAGGGATGGAATGACTGTGGTGCAACATCAGGAAGGAACTGACTCTGGTCCATAGGGATAAGAACTGCAGAGCCCCATTTCTTGAGACTTTTTAGATATTGTTTGCATAATGCAACTTCTTTTGTCTCTGTAAACATCTTTGTGCAGCTGTTGGGTTGGGACTGAAAAATATGGTTCTGGAAGAAGTTAAATTGAAAGTTTAAGAGAACAGCAAAAACTTACAATTTCAAGTGATAATTTGCATAAACCTTGATAGAATGAAAGGAAGGGGATAGTGCAGTACAGAAGAGAGGATTAAAACAGTGGGCTCGTGACCATGAACTGGCAATTAGGAAGGGTCCAAAGGAGCCACACATGATGTCAGTGTTTCTCCATGATAATCATTCAGAAGTTAGTGAAATTTGCCTACTGATATAAAGTGCACCCAATCTTTCCTCAGAGATGAAGTGTGCCCCTGGTACACAGCATTGCCCAGCACCCCCACCTAATGTTTGAGTCCTTGATCCTCTCCATGTCTTGACTATGTGGAGCTCATTTTAGAGAAAGTCCAAAGTAACATTACAAAAAAATTTCAAATATAAGTCTATGCTAAAACCAAACCACAAATTTGGTAGTTATGTCTTGAGTTCAGTAATGCAGGCTGAACAGCTCCAGTGAGAGAACAGCTTCTGAGAGACAAGAACCCATTTAAACACTATCATTCATCCTCACTGATATCGTCTTAAGATGAAGGCTCATAAGAAGTTATATAGACATATGAAAGTTTTAAGCAATTTGTCATATTACAGTCTAGATCAGAATTTGGATCTTCTGATTTTGAGGTCCAGCTCTGGGTTTCAATTTTCATTTGTTGTGAAATTGAACACATCTAGATTTTTATAATGACTTTCCATTCCAGCAGAGCATCAATGAAAATCCTTTGTGGTTGGGCACTATTGACCTAAACTTGTTAAAATGTTATTTCTATTCCATGAGCACTGAAGACACTCTTCTGAGGTTTCTATTTCAAGGAAATTTTTGAAAGCAATTTTTTATCCATTCTCTTCCATTCTTGCATATTTTTTCCTTTCTCTAACCATTGCTCATGCTGGCAAAGTATGCAAGGCTTGACCCAGATATAAATTTATGGAAAACCAAGTTGTACATTCTTGCTTTAAACCTAAGGGGACAGTAGTCAAAGTCACATCACTTCTATTTCCACTATGCAGATTAATTAATTCGTGTTCACAAAGCACTCTGAAAATTTTGGCTAGTGGTGCATAAGTGCTGTTAATATTGTAAAAAATTGTGTTCCTAGCTTGTTTCAATAGACAACAGTGTCAGAAAGGAAATCCAGTGAAATTAGTGGCCAGCTTGCTGGTATTCTGAGACAGCTGACTATTACTGGAGAGGACAGAAAGTTAGATGAAGTTTTGCTGAACACTTTCATTCTTTCATCATTCTTGACACCTGGCTGGCAGCCATAACAAAGATCTGAGAGGGAGAAGCACATTTAGGTGGCCAGTGCAGGCCAATGTCTCACACAAAGTGTGAGGGTTTGGGGTAGAGCTGTTTATCTTCACCTACCATTTTGAGGTGTGGTGGAGTAATTCACAGTTTCCTTATCATAATCATCTTTTCCTATCAGCAAACACTGTGCAAAGGGTCAAACAATGTTTTCATTAGTCCCAGAGGACTGGAATTCAAGTGAATCATGGATCAAAGGAGAAAGGATGTTCCAACATGATGCCTTCCTTAGGTAGGAGAGAATGGTGGAGCAGCTGGATTGTTCCTAGTGCCTCTCTTTACTTAAGGAAATCCCTCTATCTTTCTCTAAGTCATACCTCATTTCAGTGGGTAATACAGTCTAAGCCTATTTAGAGCTGTATTGTCCAGCAGTGGTGAGCTCCAAAGACCACCCAGTCAGAAAACTGTTTTCCATGGTGGAAAACAGATCTCCTTGGCCTCTCAGTAAAGCAGCGCTGATTCCAGCAGCTTTGATAAAAATATACCCCAAAAAGCGTCAATGTGCAACATAACTGAGGAAAACCATAGATGCTTTATACACAGGCATAATTCATCTATCAGACCTCACAAGTATCCAAATCTAATCTCAAAGTGCACCAGATGTTATGCATTGTACCATGGGACTTGGACAATATGCTGGGTTACGTGGTGCTTGGCCTGGGCCTTCTTCTAGTGGTGTATGTTTTGCCAGACTCCATGGTCTTCTTCAGCCAGGGGCTTTGACCCTTCTCACTGGGATTATCTGTGCTGCTATGCTATTTTATTTCTATGCTGCTCTGTTTTATTTATTCCATCTGACAAGC
The DNA here is from genome assembly GCF_020740725.1 of Corvus hawaiiensis. Taxonomy (NCBI): domain Eukaryota; kingdom Metazoa; phylum Chordata; class Aves; order Passeriformes; family Corvidae; genus Corvus; species Corvus hawaiiensis. Next base: position 36,297,814 of record NC_063238.1, read on the forward strand.
AATACAATACTTCCATACAGCTGGTTAGAAACCACCCATGAAGCAGGCATAAGACAAGATGACAGAGCACGAAACCTGTCAGCCTTGACTTCTTTCACTCCTTGACCATTTCAATGTGCTGTGTTGCAAATTAGCTAATTGGCTTTATAGGTTGTTCTTATAATTAACCATGCAAATTGCACTTCTGGTATATGTCCACACTGTTATTTCAAAGAGCACATAGAAAGCTCAGTTAAATTCCAGGTGTTCTGTTTCTGTTAGGTCCTAAATTGTGAGTTTAGTCCTGTCCATGCTGGACATCTCAAAGTTTATCATTACACAGAAGATCTGTGTAATCCACTCCCCTGTTGAGGAGTTCCCCCAATGAATAGGTTTGCTCATTCCCAGGACTCATGCTCATTGCCAGGTTTTCACAGCCAGGGCTTCTCTAAAAGACAGCTTTCCATTCTCGTGGCACATCAGCAGCTGTGACACATGCTTGTCCCCCTCCCTGTCTCACACTGGTGAAGTAGTGCATTCTGCACCATCCCATTCACTGGGAGAGATGGATGTGGAAAGTCTGACAAAGAGAGTGGCTGGGAAGTCCTGTCTGAGATGCTACTTGTGTCTTACCTGTGGGGTAATGTGGGTCAGGAGCCAGTTGTGAGCCTCGTGTTCAGTATGTGAAGTTCTGCAGGTCTGTTTTAAATGTCTGTGCCTTGGTAATAGCAGACAATATTTGCCACCTGGTCTAAGCAAGCTGATGAAGCTCATCCCTTCTCTGACCTTATCAGCTGGTCTGTGAGAAGATATGTTCTCTTCCCCAAACTTTGCTTTCCCCTATATACTTACATAAACAACTAATTTCCTATTTATAAACCTAAGTGCTGCACTGCTAAAGAGCCTCACAGACAATTATGGCTTATATTTTCCTTGGATGTCCCTCATGTAGTGCCTCCAGGAAGCTCTTTCATGTGCAATATGGAACACAAAGAAAGATCATCCTGCCATTACTATTTATCATCAAGATATAAACTTTAAAAAGGCTTTAAAAGATCAGTTTTAAACTGGCCAGTGATTATTATATTGCTGTAAACCAGAAATGGGAAATAAGGGTCAGAAAGGAAGGAAAACATGAGGAAAAATAATAAAATAACTCAGTATTGCTTTATACAAAGAAAAATGGACTCAGGCTTGTCAGTGTGCCATTTATTAAACATTGTCTTACTTTTCCTTTGCTATTTACTTCAAATGCCAGAGAACCTCTGAATTGGCAATGATGAATGGAAATCTTCTGGCATGCAGCACCACCGAGTTCAAAAGGAATAAATGTGATCAGGCCCAGTCAAAAACACTCCCTGTTTCATTATATGGAGTCTCTCTTGTGCATTTGTTTAACTTCCCTGTAGTTGTAGAGGCAGAACTTATGAGATGAGAGGTTACCTGGTAGCCTCCTTGAAAAAATATGGCTATTTTGACCCACCTCAGCAACAATATTGTCTTCAAAACAGGTCCTTGGCTTAATACAATCCTTGCTTTCAAGGTAGGCCAATGTCATAACAACAATGTTTAAATATTGCATGATGAATTGTCTCCAAGCTTGATAGCTCTTTGAAAAACAAAGACTCAAAATTACTTAACCTGTTTTCAGATGGGGACAATGAAGAAAAGGTGAGATAGGTTTCTTTGGTAAACAAGTCAGTGACAGAGACAGGAATAAAATTTATTAGCATTATAATGTAAGGCTTCTTAAACAGCATTAGACCATAAGTCTTCTGAAGGGGCTGTTGAAGTTTAATTTCAACGGAGCTATGAAGTTTTACAGTAGCTGAAGAGCGTGGAACTTCTGCAGAAGCATCACCTTGCACTTTGCACTTGGGAACAGCTGGTTAAATGAGATTTTTGGTGCTCATGCATGTTGAGTCACAGCAGACTTGCTAAAGCTCACCTGTCCCTGAATCTTAGCAAACTAATTAAGAGATATTCTGGAGTATCTTGGCCATGATGTGATGGACATGGGCTGCCCTCAGGCAGAACAGACAGTCAGAAGGCTCTTGGCTGCCGCTAGAAACAAGATGTTCTCTGTGTGGTTTATTTGTGAAGGCAGTGCTGTCAGGATAGCAGCTCTTGTCCAAGAGAGTCTTATGGAAATGTGTGGGTATGATGCAATTACACCCCATATGTATGTGCTTGTACTGAGTTGGTGGGAAAGGACTGAAGATTTCACCTGAAAGACTGAGGTGGTGGCCTTTTTTATGGGATCAGCATCTGGGCAGTGTAGGCTACAGAGAAATGAGAACTTTTGCTGTGAAGGTAAGCACTTTCTAGACAAGGAGCTAGTACTGAGAGTCTTCAGCTCTGGAAAAAACTTATTCTTTCTTCCTGAACTGTCTGAAATGGAAAGCATTGTGACCCTGACTGTTTAAAGCTACAATTAATTAGCAATTGACTGATAGCACACTTCCTGACCCACACCTTCAGCCAAGGAATTAGGGGAAATACTGAGTGACTGGTGTAAGCCCCTGGCACAGGGATGGAGTGTGAACAGGGCATGGTTGGGTTGTCCTCATGAAAAGCCAGTAAATTTTGGGCTCCAGGCTAAACAAGCATTTGCTGAAGGGAGCAGCAATGGGTGTAAATGCCTGGAGCAGGCAGGACTGCGTGAGAAGAAGCCTGACTGTGTGATGGGGACTGACTGCCAGGGAAAAAGTCTTCCAGTGGCATGCCTTGGTACACCCTTTTCAACTTAATTTTTCCCATTCTTCCCAGTGGTGTGTCAAGCATATAGGGCACAAGGTCCTGATGGCTGTTGGAGATGGAAAGCAACTCTTATTTCCAAATGTGTGTCCCGGTAAAGCAAAGGGGTAACTACTGTCAGCTGAGTGCAGGGACCAAACTCCACCAATTTTTGTTTAAACTCTGCTACTGCTATATCATCTGACACATATCCCAGGGGGAAAGTGGCTATGCAGCAAGCCACAGGCCTGCACAATATTCAAGGCTGAAGCTGTGTCATCCAGCCACTGTGTCAGCCCATGTTACATCCCATGAGGCTACTACAATAGCACAGACACATGGCCACCTGATGTTTAATTCCAGGTTTAAGCAGAGTTTGACAAACCCTATTAGAAGCTGGCAAATGTGGTTCAGTCCTTTTAGTCAGTCTTTCATAAAACAGGCTGCATAAAATGCCAGCTGTTTCTTAAAAGGGCCTTTTTGGATATTTCAGAAGGTTTAGGTTCCAGGCAGTCACTTTATAATCCCTGTCCTCTATCAACTGTCACCCTGCTCTCTGATAGCCATAATTTTAAAATACTTTAACAGATGTTAATTGGCTCTTCTGAGCTCTTTACTCAGTTTAGGACATCTTGGACATCAAGACTTTGCCCAGCAATTGCTTGTGCACTTTACCTTAAGAACTTGCTGCATTGCAGGGAAAACAGCTTAATTACATGTGATCTAGGAAAACCTGTCTGAACTTTCAGTTTTCAATTTTGATAAATGCCCCCTTGCTCTTGAATGGGAACTGGAAGAACAAGCACCTGCAAACTTCTTTGGCTGGTGCATTATTTCTGCTTCTTGCCAGGGATGACTTTACTGGGGACAGAGCGGGGCCGAAGGGCTTCCCGCTCCTTTTTGACAGTGGCAAAAAGCTGCACTGTGGCCAGAGGTTGCTGATATGATTCTTAGTGTGGCCACACAGATACCGCCCCACCCATCCTGGGTCCCTTCAGGTTATCAGTCCCTGATTCTTTAGCATCTCTTCAGACTGTGTTTTGACAAAAGCAGAGGCTGCAGCTGAGGGCTGAAAAGATCCTTGCTAGCAACGAGAGGAAGAAATAGGAGAATTCATGGTTGCCTTTCATCACAGGGGAAGGAAAAAAACCTTTCTTTCTGAGGACCCTCAGCTGGCCTCAGCCTGTTCTAACTATAAAGTCTGTCTTTTTTTTATTTTTTTTTTTTTTCCAGTCCTTAGGAAAACTGAATGACTGTCACCAGAGATGCTCCAAAAATATACAGGCAGATCTCTGGACTGCTCCAGGGAGGCAGTGAGGTCGCTGCAGGAGATGACAAATCAGGCTCAGATCACAGCAGATCCTGGGTCAGGGCTGCCAAGGACTACCTCTCTCACTGCTTGCAGAATGTTCACAATTTATAGGTGCTGATCCAAACTTTGGGGCAGTACCTTGTCCTTCAACTAGGTAGCAGGAGACATAAGAAGTAAACAAATTACCCAGTCTGTTGCTTTCATTTAGGCAATCTTTGATCTTGTGTTTATCTTCCAAAAGATCACCTGAAAACAACAGTGACTTGTGGTCATTTTGGCTTTATGCTGTGCTTTTTTCCCCTTTCTCTGCCCTTGCCATTCTTCTTTTCCTTCCATAAATTGAAAAAGCAGGTTTGTCCTCAAATGAACTCCAATGTCAGCTTGTAACTGTAGTTCTTGTCAACTACATCTTTGCATTGATTCATAGCAGCTGGTAAATTGAGATACTTTTATGATTCCTAGATCTAGATACTATATATATGAAACTGTTTTGTAATGACATTTTCCTGTATTATTATCTCTACTGGGAGAAGAGTCATTTTCCATATTGTCAGTTCTACTTTTTAACAAAGATAGATTTATGCATGCAGAAAACCACTTGAAAATTATCATAAAACCTGTGAGGGGAGAGATGAAGAAGACAGGAAAGACTTTTAGTTTGTGTATGTGCCCAGCTGCTTTGGTTTTTGTTTTGTTTTGTGTGCAATGAGTGATGGGGAGAGTCCCCATTTAAGCATTTTGAGTGATGTGCCCAGGGCAGCCTGATGGATGTATTAAGTGGAGATGTTTCTCTGACTGTGCCCAACATGAACAAACTGCTTCAGCAGAATCAGGAGGAAGATTGTGCAATTCCATGTCATCTCCCAGTGATGCTTCATGTACTGTTTTGATGCACTGGTAGGCAGCAGGGTTTGTATTTGGGACCTTCAATCCTGATGAAGGAATTCCCTTGGAGTTCTGAGGTCGTGAGACATTTGCACCTGCTAACCAGTCTGGGAAGGTGAGAACTGTAGGATTCAATTGATGGTCCTCAGAGAGCTTGAAAACATCAGACTCCCTCTGGAGTCAATGGAGAAGGGCATGTCTGGGCAGGAATCATGGGAGAAAGTTTTCACTGCGGTGCTTGGTCCCCGTTTCCCAATAATTGGAGGAAACATGGAGTTTGAGATGGATGAAGACGTGGGGGCTGACTCTCACTTTTGTTATTTTGGTTGCAAGAATCTTTGTCTCCATGCTCTGACCCAGCCTTCTGCTTGGGAAGGCAAGTCCCCGGTGCTCTAAGGTGGGCACACCCTTCATCAGTGTGCTGAACCTTGCTTGTCCCCACAAGCAGCTGCACCTGCCCTCAACTGTTTCCATAAGCAAAGTTCAGAGATCATACATTACTCAAAAAAAGCAGCACATTCTACTTCATACTTTCAGGTTTGCTTTTCTCTATGGGGGTTACTCGGTCATGGATCTATCTTGTCACTGTGCATCCCCAGATTTCTTGTAGCATCTTCAGATACTGAAAGGGTGCAGTAAGGTCTCCCTGGAGTGTTCTTTTACAGGCTGAATACCAGCTTGGCACACAGGAAGTTTGTTGAAGGGAATAACAGTGCATATATATTTAGAAGGAGGGCACCTTGATAGATTTCACCAAAGTGACTAATTGCTTCTGATAAGGGACTGTGAGACATTGGCACCAGTGGTTTCTGAAACTCTGCTGAAACCTGGTGTTGACAGCTAATGAATGAGGATACTGCTGAACAGGGATGTAAACATAAAAAGATGGCTAGTTGAACTTCATCATGGTTTAAAACTGGGACAGAAAACAGAGCAGTGCTTCAGAAATGTAAAAAGACAAAAATGTGCAGAGAAACATTACTGTCTAGCTTCCAGGATTGCAATCAATCAACTGACAAAATGCACAGATACTGTGCATTAATATGAAGTTCCAAGTGCTTTGTATCATTTTAATTAATAGCTCAAAGAATTGCTGTAAGCCAGAAAAGTAACATCAGCCTTTCAAAGCCTATACGGACTGGAGAATTCAAACTGGGTTTTTGTCTCTTTAAGGAGGAGAGAGAGATAATAGACATAGATTTTTGACTTTTGTTTTTTTTTAAAGAAGTTGTGGATGCCCTGTCCCTGGAAGTGTTCAAGACCAGGTTGGATGGGACTCCGAACAATGTGGTCTAGTGGAAGGTGTCCCTGCCCATGGCAGGGGTGCTGGAACTGGATGACTTTAAAGTCCCTTCCAATCCAAACAATTTTATGATTCTATGAATATACAAAATCCCATTTTCCTGAATGCAGGAGAAATGAAATGAGCAAAACCATCCTTACTTCTTGTCCAAGATTTACCCCAGTTCTTAACATGAAAACTCCTAATTTTGTCTCCAGGATGAACTCTTGGACTCATCAGCACGATCCTTCACTTTATGCTCCCAGATTTTTTCCCTTGACCCCTTGCTTTACTCTGCCTCTTACTGGAACAGTCATAGAATCACAGAATTTTAGAATGGTTTGGGTTGGAAGGGACCATTAAAGGTCATCTATTCTAATCCCCTTGCCATGAGCAGGGACATTTTCAAATCAGCCAGGCTGCCCAGAGCTCTGTCCAGCCTGACCTTGGATGTTTCCAGGGATGGGCATCTACCACATCTCTGGCCAATCTGTGACAGTTTTTCACTACCCTCTTGTAAAAAAATTCTTCCTAATATCCAATCTAAACCTACCCTCTTTCAGTTTAAAGCAATCCCCCTTTATCGTATCATGACACACCCTTATAAAACGTCCCTCTCCAGCTTTCCTGTAGGCCGCTTTTGATGCTGAAAGGACACAATAAGAGCTCCCTGGAGATTTCTCTTCTGCAGACCGAATAGCCCCAGCTCTTTCAGCCTGTCCTCACAGGAAAGGTGCCCCAGCCCTCTGATAGTCTTTGTGGCCCTCCTTTGCACTCACTGGTATGAACAGCCTGTTATGAGAGTCACTCCAAAACCACTTCAACGTACCTTTCTTCTGTTTCATACAATGATATATTTAGGGTGGAACTGTTACTGGCTTGTATTTTTATTTCTATAAAGAACTTACCTGTTCCTACCAGTAGCCTAAAAATGGAAAGCTGATGAAGTCCCTATGTTTCTTATCTGGGTCAATTGATTTACTAAATGGACAGATTACCTGAAAACTTCTTGGGGTTTGAGTGGCTTGGGCAGGTACCTCAGAAATCAGGATGCCAGTCCTTGGAAGACCCTTACTCCCCCGCAAACCATTTTTCCATTCTTCACATTGCAGCACACAGCTGCTGGATGCTGCTGGAGGATTTCTGCTTTTCCACATCTCTTCTAGACTACTCCTTTATTTTTTTTCAGAAGCCGTCAGATAAAGCTCTCCTAGTGTCTTTTTGTGCTCTTTGCCTCCTCTGGAAAATGAGGTCAAGAGGCACTACAAGCACCACCCAACAGGTTCAGAAAGCCCAAAGTGCTCTTACATATTCCTGTAATCATTAACTCAGAAGACCAGTCTAAGACAACTAAAATGGAGCCCGAGAAGATCCTGGTGCTGTAAAACCTTGGTGTAAAGGCTTTGACATCAGTAAGAGATTTGCTCTCTGCAAGCCTGAATGGATGTTGATTTGCCCCTTTCTTTAAGGCAGTATTGAGCTCCGGCTGACTTTGTACTAGTGAATCATCTGTGTGCCCCCAAAGGGCAATTTCAACTAAATCAGATGTGATGAACAATTTTTAGGAATGACAAAAAAGCTGTGTTTCCTAAGGACAATGTCCTTATCTGAATGACAGTCACAAGGGGACCAAGTCTTAAAACAGGGACAAAACTCTATTACATTACTCTTCCAGCAAACAGTGCTCAGACACTCACCTTGCACAAGGGAAGGCACTTAGCATTCAGTACAGTGGTATAAATCATGTATTAAATCATGTATTTTCCCTTCTCAAGCCACTGCTATGGCCATTAAACCACAAATCTTCCCAGCACATGGGTCTCAGTTATCAGTTATTTGGCTTAGCAGGGCCTGGAGGCACACAATGGGCAAGGTGGAATCTTTGCCCAAGTGCTGTTTTCAGGGTTTCCCATATCTCAGAGCTGCACATTTTTGAGTGCAGCTGAGCAGCTGCATAACCAAATGCAAATGAGATGTTAATTAAGCAGGAATAGGAGAACTTGTCTGTTTTCTTTCTTCAAGTTCAGAAGCGGGTGATCTGCTTTACCTCGGTGATGCCTTGGCACTTCCCTACTTCATTGTACTCTACCCTGTAATGAAATGACTGGGATTACAAGATCAGCACCTGTGAAAATATGAACCAATTATTTTTAAAATCCATCAGTGACTGCCTATCAAGGAGCTTTCTGACAGCAACCGTGTTGTTTAGAAAAGGGATTATGTGGCACAATAATTATGTCAAGTTGTCCCAGCTCTGTGGAGACACAGCATACAGAAATGGCTTTGAACGTGCTTCAGAAATGCAGCTGGTCATGTTCCACTTCCCAACAGTGCTTTCCTGGGGTGCTGGAATGGGAGGGAGATGACAGTGAAATGCTGGTGCAGGTGTCAAGGCACAACCCACACTGAGCTGATACGAGAAGTGGTGTCATCCACCATGCCAGGAGAAGCCATGTGATTAATTATGAAATAATGACAGAGCATGTCACTGCTCAGAGGTGTTTGTTTGGGTGTAACAGGATGGTGGTTTTAAAAAAAAAACTTTTCTCACTCTGTCAGAGTTTGCATGAGAATGAGATTTAAGAAAAAGATGTCACACCAGTGTTTGCTTGCTGGGAGCTCATAAACAGCCCAGGAACAGGGGCAGCACAACCAGATGGAGGGCAGCAAGCAGCAGAGACATGTTCAGGGTCTGAAGGATCCACTTCCACAGACATGCCTGGCAGCATCTGCAGAGCCTGGTTCCTTGGGGTACCAGGGCATCCCTCTGTATCTTGTGGCAGGGTCTGTAAGACTTCCTGCTGTGCAGATTGCTCTTCCAAGATTTCCATCCATTCCTGGCAGCAGGCAGGCACAGGCAGCTGCCTTCTAGCCTGGCTTAGCAGAGGACCAGCAGCTCGTGCAGCGAGCCAAGGCTGGCTCCTGCAGCTCTCTTGCGAGCCCTAGTGATGGTAGGACCTGCCTGCAGACAGACGGGTCTGGAAACACAGCCCCATTCTCACAGGCAGCCCTTGCTAGGAAAAACAGGAAAATGTTTCATTGCTATGCTAAGCAAGTTTCTCTTTCCATCCTTCTCTTCTGCTTCTCTTCCCCGAGAGGACTGAAACACCAGTGAACATCATTGACCTCCACAACGGTTTGCAGAGCAGTGAGACTTGTGTTGCATTTGTCCCTAAGAGATAAGAAAGGGGCCAAGACAGAAACAAAAAAAGGAAGGCAGAGATAGTTGAAATACGAATAAATATTTCTTCCTATGACATCCAAAATCCCAAGATACTTGCATTCCGGAGTTGTGGATCTTGCAGCAGAGCCATTTAGTCCTCCTTCCACCAAGCAGTGAAGCACTTGCTTTCATCCCATGGTGAATGGTTGCGTGGAGCAAGGACAGGCTCCCAGCTGCTGTCTGGAACATGTCTGCAATTTCCAGATGTAAACCTGACTTTCTACTAGACCTCAGAGTGGAAACAATGTGCTACTGTTATGAGGTTTATTTGTTCTACAGTTTTTTCCTGCTTTTTATCACATGTTCACTTTAGCCATTTGAAATTGGGATGCTGAATATTGATACACACACAGGTAGCCCAGGTGACTTTTTTCTCAAGTAATGTTTTTATAAGTGTAATTTAGCTTTACAGAAAAGTCAGGTTAAACTGAAAAAACAAACAAGTAGTGGTCCATATCCAGGTTCATATATGCAGGTAAACAGGTGAGAGGGAAAGCAGAACACATGATGTGTTTCTTAATTCAGCGGTTACTTGATGTACTGTCTCTGGATTAGAGCAGAATTACTTTTTGATCTGAGATCTGTAATAAGTGACTGGCAGATATTGTTAAGGAGTACATCTGTCTGATTCATGCTCCTAGTGAAGGTGCCTCTGTCCTAAACAGTTCAAATCAAAGACAGTTTGTTTAGCTCTTCAAATCCAGCAGCTGTCTCTCATTAAGTGAATTGCTGAGAGCTGTCAGGATATTGTTTCTGGACTTTCTGAACAACTGACATTTAATTCAGGCTTTTTCTCTCCCATCTGATGAAACTAGAATGAGTATGACAGATGAAGAACAGAAACCAGAATCAGGCAAAGTTCTGAAAACATGTGTGTGTACATAACATATATCCTGCTAATTTTTATATTAATGTTTGGGAGTTATTTTAAATCTTCCACATTTTTCTTGACATGAAATGGGTACATTTAGAAACAAAATTTGCACTTTACTGTATGAGTTCTGGTCTTGTGTAATGTTGACTTTTATATTTACGTTTATCATGGGATCATGGAATAATTTAGGTTGGAAAAGATGTCTAAGACGATCATCAAGTCCAACTATTAACCCAGCACTGCTAAGTCTGCCACTAAATAACACCTAGAAATCTTTTCAATACCTCCATGGATGGTGAGTGAACCACTTCCCTGGGCAGCCTGTTCCAATGCTTGACAACCCTTAGGTGAAGAAATTTATCCTAATATCCAATCTAAACCTCCCCTGGTGCAAATTGAGGCCATTTCCTCTTATACTGTCACTTGTTACCTGGGAGAAGAGACCAACCCCCACCTGGCTACAGCCTCCTGTCAGGGAGTTGTAGAGAGTGATAAGATTACCCCTGAGCCTCCTTTTCTCCAGGCTAAACACCCCCAGCTCCACCAGCTGCTCATCAGACTTGTGCTCCAGACCCTTCACCAGCTCTGCTGTCCTTCTCTGGACACGCTCCAGCACCTCAATGTCTTTCTTGCAGTGAGGGGCTGTCACGATCTGCTAATACAAGTGAGGGTCGTGATGGTTTGTTTATAGATCTCAGAGTGCAAAAGGACACAAGGGATTTCAGTTTTAATCAAAACAGCGCACCTTTATTAAGTGCCCACAACACGGTAATGCGATAGAGGAAAGAAAGAGAGAGAGCGATAAAGAAAACAAAGAAAAAGGGTAGAGAGGAAGAAAAGGGGGGTAATAGCTACCAACAGATGAGATGAAGTCCTCGTGGCCTTCTGCCAATAGATTCGTCTTCTTTCCGTGGGGAGATCTTGATCTCAGTTATTTCAGAAAGTCCCTTTATAGTCTTTTTCAGAAGCGAGGGGCAACTGCCAAGACCATATGTGTGTTTCATAATAACATTGCAAAACTAGAAGCTAGCACTATCACAGGTACATACCAAGCATGCCTTTCATAGGCAGAGCTGCCTGCCATGGTTTGCAGCCTAGCAGCGTTAGCGTGTCTACTTCTGGCATGAGTTTAGCAGTGCTCTCACTTCTGCTTTCTAGCTGTATCTCCTCATCTCCCTCCTTTCCCCAACAGGTGGGGAGATCTAAAGCCGTTGTTATGAGGCCTGTTGCTTTGGGAAACAGGTACAGGACAGGTGTACAGGACAGGTCACTCCTTTCCACTTCAGCGCAGTCCTTCCTGCCTGGGCAGCAAGAACAGTGCAGTCCATTGTGACCTGCACTAGTTTCAGGAATGCATACCAGCTCCCAGTGGGCACAACTGCAGGGAACACTTGGCAGACACTCCACCTCAGCCAGGCCAGGACTCCTGTGTTCAGTGTCTGTCTTTGGCGATGATCATGAGGCAGATGAGGGATCTTTGGACCGTCTCTTACAGGGGCCCAGAACTGGACACAGGATTCAAGGTGTGGCCTCACAGTGCCCAGTAGATGGGGACAATCACTGCCCTGGCCCTGCTGGCCACACTATTGCTGATACAGACCCAGTGCCATTGACCTTCTTGCCTACCTGGGCACACACTGACTCATGTTCAGCTGCTGTCAACCAGCATCTCCAGGTCATTTTCTTCTGGGCAGCTTCCCAACCACTCTGCCCCCAACCTGGAGCACTGCAGGGGGTTGTTATGACTCAAGGGCAGGACCTGGCACTTGGCCTTGTTGAACCTCATACTATTGGCCTCAGCCCATTGATCCAGACTGTCCAGATCCCTCTGCAAAGCCTTCCCACTCTCTATCAGATCAACATTCCCACCAACTTTGTGTCATCTACAAACTGACTGAGAGTGCCCTTGATCCCCTCATCCAGATCATTGATAAAGATATTAAATAGAATTATCCCCAATATTGAGCCCTGGGGAACACCACTGGTGACTGTCCACAAGCTGGATTTAACTCCACTCACCACCCCTCTCTGGGCCTGACCATGCAGTGAACAGTGCACCTGTCCAAGCCACGGGAAGACATTCTCCAGGAGGATACTGTAGAAGATGGTGTCAAAGGCTTTCCTAAAGTCCAGACAACACCCACAGCCTTTCCCTCATCTACTTAGAGCGCCACCTTGTCACAGAGGAGCTTCAGTTAGCTACTATCACAATAGGAGAAAACCTCTCAAACAGTTCCATATATTTCTACCATAATAAGTGAGGTCGGCTTTTGAAAAAAAAAGTACTCTGAATATGATAAAACAAAGCTCTAAGTCTTTAAAGAGATATAATTTTTCCATCTGGCTATTACTAGGCCTGAAAAGGCAGATTTTCATGAGGAAGTTTCAGAACTGATAAGTCTGAAAGTTTAGAATTTCCATCTTGTTCTGAGCCAGCTTCTTTTTTCATTGGCAGTGTCTGGCCTAGCTGTAGAAATAGAGCAACAAATCTGTTCTTCCTGGATTTCTAATTGCCACAGTCTTCTAAAAAGCTGTCTGGCAAGGGTACTGGATTTATCTTCAGGAGTGAAATTTAAGTAGTTTGGAGACAAAACAGCTGAACAAAGGCCTCATTTTTTTCTTTTAATATGGGCAGCAAGAGGTTTCCCACTTATTTAAAAAGGACAGCTGGATCTATGTAAAGCTCTGGATATGTTTCATCTAGGCTTACACAAAAGTGTCCAGGCAGACAACTCATCATTCCAGGAAAAATCACCCAGTTTACTCTAAAATGAATGTGAAAAGACAACCAAAGAGACAGAAATATCAACTTCACCATCTGTCAAGATGATCCTTTTTGTTGCCATGACCATACTGTGCCTTACCCAGTCATAATCCAGCTCCTGCTTCAAATCACTCATCTGGGATGCTCAAAATAATTTACAGACATTCATTTTATGTTGGGGCCCTTCCCCCTGCCATGTGGTCCTGGGAGATGGGCCCTGGGGGGGAGGCACGGGGTTTCCCTGCCCCTGGTCAGCCTCGTTCCCCATTGGTTGTTTTGTGTTCCCCTGTGCGGGCAAGGACCCTCGGGTCCCGTGATTGAGCAGTTCCTCAGCAGATCCTCAGCCATGCGGCTGGAGAAATAAACATCTCTCTGAAACATCTATCAAGAATCAGTCCATATATATTTCTTTTCCACAGGCCTTCTTGTTTGATACGCGTGTTACAGTATCCCCACTGTAACAAATGGTAGGGTAATGCTGGCAAGACACCGATCTCTAAGGACAGAAAATTCATGAGTAAAAACCACTCTAGATCTCTCTCTTCTCACCTTGGTTTGGATATTCTCTCTGGACTATGGAAAAATCATGGGAAATGTGGCTCTCTGAACCACAGAAAGAAATGTATCTAGAAAAGAATCCTTGAACAACAAAACAAGAAAGTATTTGTTCCGGGAGAGTTAGAACATTTTTTTAACTGGCTTTTCAAAAATTTCTTTTATATTTCTTGAGACTTACTTTTTGATATTAATCCTCCTGGAACTAATCACAAGCGTTTTTTGTACGAGATCTGGGATGAGATAAAGGATCAAACAGAACATGCACTCGTGATAGAATCTCTCCGTGGATCTCTTGTAATCAGCAAAGCTCTTGAGGAGCATTTGTATGGTCCCATTACCCCTAGAGCAGAGGATGGCCGTAATCCCATGGCTGAGACCACGCGGCAGACATGCCGGGAGCGCGTGACTGCAGCCGTGCCAGCAGAGGTGCCTGCGCTGGATGAACCCCGCCCCCTCGGGAGCCCGCGCCTTATTGCGGACCCCATCCCTGTCTCGGGGTCCCCGGCCACGCAACCGCGAGTGAGGGAGTGACGCCGCAGGTGCCGCAGGTGCCGTGGGCCACATGCAGCAAAGAGGCGGCCCCCACGAGCAGCCAGGAACCAGGGGTCAGCGTGGAAACCCGCTCTGAGCACACAGCTCGGAGAGCCCTGTGGAGGGAGAAGCGGCGGCTTCCACAGTGACACGAGAAGCCATGCAGCGCAGCACCGAGCCGAAATGAGGCCGCTCTCAAAGCAGCGTGGAGTTGGCGGAGCGTAACCGCTTGCAGGGCGTGGGGCCAGCGGTGATGGCAACGCGGGGCCGCGCAGAGCCCAGACACACGCCGGAGCAGCGCCGCTCGGAGAGCGAGGAGCAGTTGCAACACGAGGGCCTAACCGAGACATTGGAGTCGCTGAGGCAGCAGCCACGCAGGACCAACAGCTACAACAAACACGCAATCATGTGATAGGAGAAGTTGTAGCAACGAAAATCACAGGAACTGTGAAATGGTACAATGTAAAAAACAACTATGGATTTATAACACGAGATGATACAGGGGAAGATCTATTCATCCATAGAACTGCCATTAAAAAGAATAACCCTAAAAATTACCTGCAAAGTGTAGGAGATGGGGAAGTTGTACAATTTGATATAGTGCAAGGAAAGAAGGGTTTACAAGCAGCAAATGTTACTGGGCCTGGAGGTATTCCAGTCAAAGGCAGCCGTTATGCACAAAATTATAAACAATATCCATCCCAGCAACTTCTCTACCCACAACCTATTTTACCCTTTTACCCTATGCCCAATATGAACCCTTTTCTAAGTTTACCCTATTCCCAGTTTATTCCTAATCTGTTCTTCACCCCATGACTTCCCTATACAATTCCCTTTCCCTGCAACTCCTCTCCAATGCCGAGGGGGGATGAAAAGGGGGAGGGAAGAAATTAACTATTGTTGTTTAGCGTTCCAACAGGTACAAATGGAAGAAACCCTCTCCTGCCTCAGTTTCCCCACGAGGCATGCCCAGAGAGTCCTGTCTCCCTTCTGTCAGCCTTAAGATGTTCCAGAGAATCTGTTTGCACATTTGAAGACTCAGGAGGGTGGCTTGTTTTGTTTTGAAACTGTTCTTGTTATGTTTATCCAGTTGTTTTCAATGTTAAGTTTTACACCTCTTTTTGTTAAAAATAAATGGGTGAAATGTCAGGGTCCCTCCCCCCTGCCATATGGTCCTGGGAGAGGGGCCCTGGGGGGAGGTACAGGGTCAGCCTCTTTCCCCATTGGTTGTTTTGTGTTCCCCTGCGCGGGCAAGGACCCTCGGGTCCCGTGATTGAGCAGTTCCTCGGCAGAGCCCCGGCCATGCGGCTGGAGAAATAAACATCTCTGAAACATCTATCAAGAATCAGTCCATATATATTTATTTTCCACAGGCCTCGTTGATTGATATGCGTGTTGCAGTTTCCACGCTGTAACAATTTTATCTCTCAAAACCTGTACACGGAGAGCATAAAATGACAGATAGAGAAAATGAGGACAGAGAAATGTTAAGTTGTCAAATATGTTTGCCTTCTCATCCCTTAAATCAGGGGAGGGAATGCTTGGTCTTGGATCCCAGATGTGCTTTCCAAATTATCATCTTCTCCTTACAGAGGGACACCCTCCTTCAGCTCATATGAATAGTGTTCAGCCCACAGTATCCCAGCTAAACATTTCAGGTTCTCAATCCTATCTCTCACAGTCAGCAACTAAAGGGCAACTCAAACAGGTTCTGGGTGAGGGTCTCCTTCATCCTGCTTGGTCCCACAGGGTTGACAGACCATGTGACAGCTTCGGGGGCTGAGTCAGGCCTCTGTCAGCCCTTGGAGAACCAGCTGCAGGTTTATTTTAATATAAGAAAAACAATGAAAACTTCCCCTTCTCCCCAAAAAATTTATCTTTGTCTGGGTAAAATATTTCCATGAAATGGTACATAGCATGACTGAAAATACCCAACAGCCAGTGCCATTTAAAGGTCAACCAAAACCTTCAACACATAAATAATAATACAAATAATACTTAACATCCAATGAGGCACTTTTTGCTTTCCACTTATCATACTTTCATGACATTGACTCAATAAACTTCATAACTGCCAACACAGTGTTTTAGAGATGAGAAAACTCATGGATTATATGTGTTAAATGGCCCAGTCTAAGGATATAAAGTGACTTTTAGCTTTTTCTAGAGAATATTGAATTCTTGAGGTGTCATAGCAAAATCTGCAGTTATGCCATAAATAGAAAGCCTCCATATACAAGCTGAAATGTTCACTTGCGTATCTATAGGGACAAGACAGGAGGAACATAACATTTACAGCTTCATAAATGGTCTACAGAGATGTACCTTCCTGGTGGCTGATTTGAAGGTGAGGTACAAGTCCTTGTTCTTTCTTCCTTGCTGCAAACCAAACCTAGAAACTGCTGTGAAATAGCAACAAAATGGATATTAGCAGGTAGCATGAAGGTCTGCTTATAAAACCAGCTTATAGTTTTAAAATAATTGTTGGCTCTGTTCCTCTGCTGGGATTCATCTTCTACTAAATTTAAGTCTGTTATGAGCAGTTTGATATGTTAAATCACAGTTTATTGTAAAAATGCCAGAGTCACTTTCAAAATATGAAATATTGTCTCAACTACTCCTGTTATCACCCATTATTTTGGCTATCCATTAGCACAAGGCTTTTATGTGTTCATGATAAGCTGTGTCACGAATTTCCAAGATGCTTTGCTATGCAGCATTAGGCCTGGATAAATTTTTCACTTTTTCATATTTCACCCAGCAGCTTTGGGTGGGTTGTTAGATTGCTAACCCAGAACTTGATTTTTTTTTTTTTCCTCCTCAAATATGAGCTATTTTGGAGTTCTGCATTTTTCTTACTTTCCCTCTGAGACAGGTTTTCTCTAATAACCAGATGGCTGCTAAAAACCAGGGGGGCCTTTAGGTGGTATTTATGACTAATATTTTAGCAGAATGGTACAGCTGCTTATTAGATGGTCAAATAGAGATTATGTCAGGATACAGAAAACATGCAATTAACTAATAAACAGTAACTGAAAACATGCATTTTAAAAATTTGCTTTCATTTTGATCGGCTGCTTAAAGCTGGAACAAGAGCAAAGGACTTCATAACACATATCTTTTTAAATCTTTATCTTGTTCATAAAGTATGGTCTTTTACAGTTTCACTCAATAAATAGATTGAACCAAGCTAGTCTTCTGAAGCAATATTTGTAAATTATTCAGAAATTACACGCTGTGAACCAGTTTGAGATGTGAGAAGCACTGTGTTAATCCACTGACTGAAACAGCAAGAGAATGCTTACTTTACAAGTAGATATTCACAACTTCATGTGAAGGTTGCAAATCAGTTTAGTAATCCTCCCTGGCACAGGTACTCCCTCACTGGAGCATCTAGCAGCTGCCTAAATTGGATCTGTGGCCAGCTGGTCAGTCCCATAGGTGGGCAAAGTAAGACAGAAAATACTAAAGTGCTGCAAGGATAGAAGTGTAAAATGAAACAGATGGGATATAGTCATTCCACCTCACTGGAAGATTCAAGGCAAAAACAAAACAATAAAGTAAAGAAAATTGCTCTTTGGAGATTTAAATTAATCTTATTCAGACAGATTGCTGAACATAAAGACCACACTCCTATAAAATACCTTTTTTTAAAAAAGAAAACACAAAACAAAGGTAAAATTTCAAGAACTGATAATCTGTATGGTTAAGATTAATGGATATGTCATTTGTTTATATAACCCCCCATATTTTTAATTTAACATTCCAATTATTCTTTTAGAATAATTACACAGGTAATTTCAAGGAAAAATAAAGTACAGTTCATATTTGTGATTGTGGTGGGTGGACACCAGGTGCCCACCAAAGCTGCTCTTTCACTTCCCTCCTCAGTTGCACAGGGGAGAGAAAAGAGAATAAAAGGCTCATGGGTCAAGAAATCACTCACCAGTTCCATCATGGACAAACAGACTTGACTTGGGGGAATTAGTTTAATTTATTACCAATCAAATCAGGCCAGGATCATGAGAAATAAAGCCAAATTTTAAAACACCTTCCCCTCACATATATTGGTAGATATCACTCACCACATGAAAGTTTCACATGGGTTTCCTGTTATTTTTCAGAGATACACACATGCCTCTTTTCTGCTCTGAAAGAATAAATTGTGTGGTAAGGTATTGCTCTGCTGGGTCATTGCACTTCCATAGGATTGAAATCCACAGCAAGGCTGTTGATTGAACGCAGGACTATATAAGCCCCAGAGAAGCTTAGGTGTTCTTAGGATACCAGGGGCCAGCAAACAAAGATTTAGATATATCCTCAACAGTGCATGCAGAACCTCTCCAGTCATTCCCAAATGATCAGTGCAGGAGCCAGTCCTTAACCCTTTCTGAGGCAGCCACATGGAAACAGAGCACTCCTTAGAACCATAAAAATACTGATCATAGGGTCATTAAGGCTGGGAAAGACTTTCAAGATTGTCAAGTTCGACCTTTGACCAAACACCACCATACCAACTAGACCATGGCACATGTGCCACGTCAAGTCACAGGTACAAAGGAACAATCACTTCCCTAATCCTGCTGGCCACATTATCCTTGATACATAGACCAGGATGCCATTGACCTTCTTGGCCACCTGGGCACACACTGGCTCATGTTCAGCTGCTGTCGATCAGCACCCCCAGGACCTTTTCTGCTGAGCCACTTTCCAGCCACTCTGCCCCCAGCTTGGAGCACTGCAGGGGTTGCTGTAACCCAAGGGCAGGACCTGGCACTTGACTTTCTTGCATCTCATACAATTGACCTCAAACCATCATTCCAGATTGTCCAGATCCCACTGCAGAGCCTTCCTTTGGCAGATCAACACTCTCCCCCAACTTGGTGCCATCTGCAAACTGACTGAGGGTACCTTTGACCCTCTCATCCAGTAAAGATATTAAACAGGACTTGCCCCAGTACTGAGCCCTGGGGAACAGCCCTAGTGACTGTCTGCCAGCTGCATGTAGCTCCATTCACCACTCCTCTCTGGGCCTGGCCATCCAGCCAGTTTTTAACCCAGCCAAGAGTGCACCAGTCCAAGCCATGGGCTGCCAGCTTCTCCAGGAGAATGTAATGGGAGACAGTATTAAAGGATTTACTGGAGTCCAGGTAGACTATATCCACAGCTTTTTTCTCGTCTACTTGGTGGGTCATCAGATCATAGAAGGAGGTCAAGCAGGACCTGCTTTTTCTAAATCCATGCTTTTTGGGCCTGGTTCCCTGGTTATCCTGGATGATGGCACTCAAGATGATCTGTTCCATAACCCTCCTGGGCACTGAGGTCAGGCTGACAGGACTGTAGCTCCTCAGATCCTCCTTCCAGCCATTCTTGTAGATATTTGCTGACCTCCAGTCAATTGGGACCTCCCCATGAGTCAGGAGTGCTGGTAAATGATGGAGAGTGGCTTGGTCAGCTCTTCCAGCAGCTGCCTCAGTACCCTTGGGTGGATCCCAGCCAGCCCCACAGACTCATATTTATGTGGCTCAGCAGGTCACTAATGACTTCCTCCTGGATTACAGGGGGGCTAGCCTGCTCCCTGTCCCTGTCTACCAGCTCAGGGGGTTGCTTGTCCTGAGGATATCAGTCTTACTGTTGAAGACTGAAGTAAAGAAGGCATTAAGTACTTCAGCCTTTTCCTCCTCCTGGGTGACAATAAAATATGGAGATTTTCCTTAGCCCTCCTTTTATTGATGATGTGTTTATAAAACACTTTTTATTATCTTTCACAGCAGTACTTAGACTGAATTCTAGCTGAGCTTTTGCCTTTCTAATTTTCTCTCTACATGACCTAGCAACATCTTTGTATTCTTTCTGAGTTGGCTGCCTCTTCTTCCAAAGGTCATAAACTCTCATAAATTTTCTTTCACACACTCCAGGAACCTCCTAGACTGCCTCCCCTCTGCTGTGCTGAGTTTCCAGCAGACATCTGGCAAGCTAAAGTTTCCCACAAGAACAGGGACCAGAGATCATGAAATGTCAGCCTGCCACATATAGAATACCTTGATTGTACCTTCACTGGGATCAAATCTTCTGGAGAATAAACTTAGCCACTGACACCCCACATTTCCTTGCATGGCTGTGTTATGGCAGCAAGTTCAAGAAACCACTGAATCAGAGCCCTGCAAGTGGCTGCTATATGAGCTGGAAGTATCAATTGTATATGACAGCACAGGTTTCACTCTTGAAACACATTTATTTTTTTGAGCAATGACTGCTTCAGTTCAAATTTGCAAACCATCAGCTTTCCTGGAGGAGTCCCTTTCTTGGATGTTCTTTATCTTATCATTTTCCATGACATGTGTTGTACTGTAATAGTACAAGTGTTATCTTGAGAACAGTGTTCCAGTGTTCTGTGGGTGCTCTCCTGCAAACTGAATTTTCTTCATCCTCAGTTCTACTGTCACTTAGCAACCAAGAGGATAATCAGTGAAATTCTAAATATTATCGTGTCAAGGACATCAAAACACAAAATACATAATTAAATTGTTGGGGAAAATACCACCTTTTCTTTTGTTTTTTGTTTGTTTGGTTTGTTTGTTTGATTTTTGTTTGGCTTGCTTCAGCAAGTAGAAGATGCACAAAAAATTGCTAGTCATAGTGAATTTATACTGCAGTCTAAGGATCTGGAAGGTATCTCCAGGAATGGATGCATTTTAATACTCTTTAAGTAAAAAATGGACCATAGAGACATGGAGGTGGATCTACTGGAGACAGAACTAAGGCTAAGTGTAATATCACTAGTAATATTTTCTGATGTGATGTAATCAAATATTTTGTGCACAGAGATCAGTGGAACTTCACCTGCTGGAAAGTTTATGTAGAGAACACTGAAAGACTAGGTCTGTACAAGAATATTAGAGGGTATAATAGGACACAGGGAGTTTGGACAAGCACATGGAAGAATTGGATCCCACTGTCTTAACCCGTAATTTTTGCCTTGTGATTTGACTTCCTGAATCACCCAAGCTACAGATTATCACTCAGTGATTCTGTTTAATGCCCACAACTGAGTTAAAAAATATCTTTTCAGAGAAGCAGAGTGTCACAGAGGATGCATTTAAAGGGAGATGGCTATTCAATTGGGTCGTAAAGAAAGGTTTTCAGTGCTTAATTATCCATTAAAACAAGCTGTTTTATTTCCAGTCTGAACTTGCCTAGCTTTAAAAAAGACTGAATTTTTTCCTTTTCTGTTACATTAAACAACCTTTATAGTGGTCATTTTTTTCCTCATGGAAACATTTATATTGTCATCAAATTATCTTCTCACTGTGATTTTTATTAAGATTCTCTATTGACTTTCTTTAATTCTCCCTAGTGCTGTCTCCAGGCTCTCCCTACACTGTTCTGGAATCTTGGAAACTAAAGAAAAGGAACAAGAAAAATCCCCCAAACTTTGCAGTCAGTGGAAGCCATTGTTCTCTATACGCAAATCTTAGCATTGAGCTTAGTCTCCTAGCACTGAGTTCCTTAGGCAGAGGTAATATTTTAGTCCTTTTCCTGATCAGCATTTCCTTTCCATAGTTGGAAACGAGGCTTGGTCTCTTCAGTGATTTATTACAAAAAAGCGTCAGTGTTCATCTGGTTACCCTCAGGGAACTCTGAACTGCCTTTTTTAAAAACACAGTTCTTTATTATGAAAGTGCAACTCAGTCACTGTGATGAACCTTAGTGTAGCCTGTGTTAAATAATACATTGCATAAGTTCAGCTTGCATATGTTCTAGATCACACTATATAACTAATGTTTGCTTTGAGAAACTTATCAGGTTTTGGGTCATTCTACACATTTACTCTTTACCATTTTATCATTTCTCCCAGCTAATAACTAATGCTCATGGACTATAAATATAGAGTGGACTTTGGTAGGTCATCTGAACTATCCTGCTGAACACAGGCAATCATTAAGAGAAGTCCCAAGCAAGTGAGGTTCTGTGGCTGCTCTGTCTTCTGACAGAAGACACTCCAGCTTCACAGTTAGCAGCACACAAGGGCAGGGGAAGTATGACCAGAATTTACATTTGTCCACCTTGAATTCTTGGCACAGGTGATCAGGTACTTGATTACACTTGGAGGTGGCTTCAGTGCCTGTCTCCAGCAAGGTCTCAGCTCATGCTTTTGAAGCTGGAGACTTTTGGTGAGCTAACGGCAGCACAGTTGCCTCCTGGGATTCTGTTGGGATGGATGACAGAATTTAAGACAGGCAAACAGATCCCTCAAGATATAGCTCCTGTATCTCAGGAACTAGCAGCCCAAGCAGACAAAGCTTTCCATGAGAGGAGGTAGTTAAAAAAGTGGAGGGCTGTGTTGATATCACAGCAGGGGGTTGTGCACGGACATTGCAGCTTTAGGCCATGCAACTGAAATTGATCTTAATGTTTCCTGCTGAAATCCACATGGTGAAGCATAACTGGTTCTGATAGAGTTGTTGCCTATTAAATAGGGAAAAAGTGAACAGGCAAAACCATCTTGGAGCATATCTGTGATGCCTTAGGTTTTAACTTTTATATTTTTCAAATCCTGTGCTGCCTAGTATGTAACTCTGAAGTTTCTTGTAGCCTGTTAACTTCTGCTCTCTCATGCTAGGTAGACATAACAAAGCCTCTCCCGGCCTGCTCTCCAAGGACATTCAGACTGTCCTAGGCCCAAAATGTGTAAACCAAAAGCCTTTGAAAGGGGGGGCAAGTTGAGGGGAAATTACATCATTAAACTGAAGTTTTAACTGGAGAATTAACCCTGCTATGCAAATGAAACAAACCTATAAAAGTGTGAAGAACTCGTGACCTGTCATCCATCTTGGGGTCCATCTTGGCAGTAGACTCTGGCTCCAGTAGTTTCTTGGCAGTAGACTCTCTGGCTCTACTTTCGAAGGCCTTTCAAATAAATACCTACTTTTAATCCCTTGCTCCTGTCTACTCTCTGTTTCTAGGAGGCCTTTTAAGGCATCATCTGTAGTTCAGGATACCATTAAATAAAGAAAAAGCAAAAGGCTTTTCTGTCCATTTTCAGTTCCATTAATAGCAGTTAAGCTGCCTTCTGAGGCCCTGAGGCCTCTGAGAAGAAAATGTTGCTGTCTCCTTTCTGCAGGGTGGGATCCAAAAGTCACAGAGATAAGCTGACTTGGGGGTGTCACACAATTGTCATTAAGCATGAGTCGTGAAAGGACCTGCAGGTGTCTGACTTTCATCTCTCTGCACTGCTCAGGTCTGACTCTCATTTCTCTGCACTGCTTAATAGAAAATTCCTCCATTTATTCAGAAAATACATAGAGTAACTGACACCAGCACATGATTTATTTCATCTCCTATTTGTAGCAAAATTAATCTGTATACAAGAACTCATGGGACAATGTCTCCTCATGTGTAAGATTTCATAGTGGAAAATAGGTTACCAACATATTTTCCTGATCACTTGCCACTAAAGGCTTGGCTGATCACTTACTCTCTACTTGCTTTCTTGTTTCCTACTGCCTGACTCTGAGGTTCTTACACCACTAATCAGGAAAGAAGACTGTGCTGACAAAATTTCAGGCTTTCTGGCTAAAGTGTTGGTGGATTACCCTAAGCTAATATACATAACGAGTCAACCTGAATTCTTCTTGGGATGTAGGTGATGTAAAAGGGACCTGCAGCATTAAACAATATTTAAAGCCCACCAATTGCATTCCTCTTTGCTTTCATTTGATCTCGTCACTTTACTTTTTTGTGCCTTCAGAAGCATGGAAACTATTCTGAACTCTCTTCTTTCTGTTTTGGAGTTTTTTTAATGTGACAGATTATTCCTGGCTTGACATCAGGTGCCCACCAAAGTAGCTCAGTCATTCCCCTCCTCAGCTGGACAAGGGACAGAAAAATAAGGCAAAAGGCTCACAGGTGCAGATAAGGACAGGAAGAGACAACTGACCAGTTACTGTCATGGGCAAAACAGACTTGACTTGGGGTAATTAGTCTAATTTATTACCAATCAAATCAAAGCAGGATAATGGGAAATAGAAGAAAATCGTAAAACATTTTCTCCCCAGCCCTCACTTCTTCCATGGGCTCAATTTCACTATGATTTTCTCTACCTCCTCCCTGCCAGCAGCACCTGGGGGCAGGGAGCGGGGACTGAGGTCAGTTCGTCACATGCTGCTTCTGCCACTCCTTCCTTCTCTGGAGGACTCCTCACACTCCTTCCCTGCTCCCGTGTGGGGTCTCTCCCAATGGACACTCCTGCAGTTCTTCACAAAGTGCTCCAATGTGGATCCCTTCCATGGGGTGCACTCCTTCAGGAACAGGCTGCTCCAGTGAGGATCCCCTACCGAGTCATAAATCTTGCCAGCAAACCTGCTCCAGCGTGGGCTCCTCTCTCCACAGGGCCACAGAAGAAGGAAACCGGTAGTGAAATGCATCACAGCATTACAAGCTAGCAACAGAAATATTTTAACCCTTTGCCCATTTCTGTCTTTCCACTATTTACTGAGTCTGATGGGCTTATATCCTTTGTGTGAAGCTGTAACTCCTCATCCTCTTAGTAACTTTTGGGAGCTCCTCAGATATTCGTAAGTCCACAGGTCCTGGAAGACCATGATTAGCCTCCAGGTACTAAATACTTATATTATCACATAAAAACAAACTCACATAATCTGTGTGCCCTCCTACTGATTGCCTGAACTGACTTCTACAGTGAAATGAGAAGACAAAATTCTGTGGCTGCTGTCTTTTCCACAGCATGACAAATATACAGTGAAATAGCAACACAGGGGCAGATATCAATAATATTACGGATAAAGGGACACAGCAAGTGGTGAGGGGTCCATGTACAGGGGTGATCCTTATTCCTTTTATATGGCAGCTGTATTTTCCCCAGGGTGGCCCACACTGCCTCTAACCAGTACTTCTGAAACATGGTGGGAGGTAAAAATTTCCCTCCTGAGATGATAATTTACTGTGCCACCGGTAGAGGCTCACAGATTGCCAGAATGGTGCCCTCATTTTTAGCAGCATCAGTGAAAGGAGGCAATATGAAAGCTCATAAAATGTTTCCATCCATTTTTGGTAGTGGCTGAACAACAAAGAGTGAGCATTCTCACATTAAACATTTTGTTCAATATTTAAACATCAAGGCCTAAATTTTTAACATGGTGCAGAAAGCTTCAGCTGTGTGTCTCCCGTGAAAAGTAATAGGAGGCATGGAGCTAAATCCCACCACACCACATTTAACATTTATCCCTAAAGGGTTCTTCTGGTGCTGAAGAGATTTGAGCACATTGCACTTGCTAAGGCTTTTGGAGGCATTCCAATATCACCTAGCTGATTATGTGGTTTGCAAAGAGCACATTAACTTTATGCCTTGCAGTGCATATGGAGGGGAGGGGGAAGCAAAATAGTTGTGCTAGGCTTCAGGCAACAAAAGATGTTTGTAAGATTTAAAAGAATATCAGATATTTTAGTTAATGAATCCAGCCTAAATAATTTAATATACTAATCTGACACAGCTAGATAAAAGAACTAACAGACCCCACTTATTTACCATCCCGTATTTTCAGATCTCGGCTGCAAAACATGTTTCTATTTATGCTATTTTTATTTAAGCTTCCCCTTGTGCCTATGCAACCTCAGTCTTCAGGTTTTCATCAAATCTCTGAAATGCAATGGCAGACTTGTTTCATGATAGAATGTTTGAGTCAGTTGCAAAAAGCTTCTTGATTCCCACTCTTATCTGGGGAAAGCTGTGCTGGTTTTGTATCCAACATGGTGTACTACACTTCCTGAACAGTGCAATTCACTTGGGGGGAGGAAAGCCTACACCCATTGCTGTCCCTCAGATACTATACACAGCTGGGATAGAGAGAAAGAAGGCTGGTGCCCTTCATGATGCCTCTGCACCCTGTGATGCAAAGCTGGGAATGGAGCAGTGGTTTGAGGATGCAGGAGAGCACAGAGCAAGGGGCAGGATTGCCCCAGGAGTATTGGGGTTTGGTGGGAGGTCAGTTTGCTGCTGTCCCAGTATGTAGACTGCGGGCTCTCCCACTCATTCTTTTGTCCTACAGATACACAGTGTGAGAAGTGTTTCTACCACATACTCCCTATCCTGTGCTTTCCTTCCCAAAACTGCTGAGTGAATAACCTTCATGATCATGGGATGCTTCCCTGGGCACACCTCATGTATAAGCTCACAGAATGGACTATTTACAAGTCTGGTGTTAAAGCTGCATTCAGCAGAGGAGGCATGGCCCATTGCCTTAGACTGTGAAAGATCCCATGGGAAGCCTTGCCCAGCTTCTCTTTCCTTGGAAGTAATCTTGTTTCACACAATTATTGGCCTGTACTTTCGAGACCGGTCCCAGAAGGAATCAGATGATACTTTCAGACTTGTGAAGAAAACTTTACCGGGCTACAGCTGATAAATGAGATGTAGTAATTAAAATAGTAGATGGACTACTATCTAGTAACTAGCTGAGTTAGTAATTTATCAGTTGAGAGATTCAGGAATTAAAAATTTCCATAATCTGATTAGGGTTATCTGTGGATTGTTAAGTAACAATTAAAGGAAACTCTGAGATAGACTTTATAATTACAATAAATTTTCAGTATAAAAATATAAAAGTAAAAACATTGAGGCATGTGGCAAATTGGGACAGGGCATTTAGTGGATCTACTTACCACAGAGTATCTAACCAGAATATTTCAGGGTAAAGATACTTTATGTTTATAGTGTTCTAAGACATATGAGATAATGAGTATATGATTCCTATGTGACCCTAAAAATGAGCCATTTTAAATGGAAGTAAAATTTTTCATAAATAAATATACTAGTAAGTTGTCTTGTTGAAGGGTCCAACCCACATTGCCAGGGAAGTACACTGGGTGATTTTTGCATACAAAAGAGTCTGTTGGGCTTGTCCCTCAGTGCAGGGTGGTTACATGAGGATAAAGTGGGAAGCGGAGGGCTGATCCCACATGGATGTTCCAGAAGAAGACTTCCTTCCTTCCTTCCTCCTGACTTATCTCCAAAGGTTAGCTATGCCTCCAAGCCAGGTCAGCCTCTTCATCATTAGGTGGAGCCAAGAGACTACTAAGACATACCACTAATCTTTCAGTCTGACTTTATTATGTACAGAAGCTGATAAAATAATATTATCATTATCTTCAGTGGCAATGCTTGCAGCAACGAATCAAAAGGAGTATGAGCTACAGTCTTCTGCTATGGTAGAGACTTGATATGGCATCTGTCAAATAATGAATAAAAAGCAGTGGGAATCAGATTAAACCTCTGCAGCTGCAATTTTTTAATCACTGCTCATAACACGCTTTATTTCATTTTGCATATGGTGTTCCTTACATGCTCCCCTTAGCAACTGGCAGTAGGAACAGGATAGGGTCCTGTATATCCTACTGTGTTAGAGCGTTACTGAGCATTTGTAGGTACATTTGTGATTTGTGAGAGCACCACTTCATTTTGGGGAAACACAATGAACAGCATCCCTGAAGAACTCTACAGGAACCTGTATGAAGGCAGAAAAGGGTGTGCTGCTGTGGAGGATGGGCTAGTTGAAGCTGGAATGCTTTTATGGAGGATATTGCCAAACTTTCACTGTTCTACAGTCGCCTCCCTGCAATACCCAAAGGCTGAGGAATAATAATGGAGTGAAAGAAAAAACAAAAACAATGCAAAAGCTGTCTCTGAAAAAAAATATGCATGTGGGAAACTGGAGGGAAAAATCCCCCATTAAGCCCACTATTTAATTATTTATCTGAATTTTAATTGTTGTGGTTGGATCGAGTCTATTGGCTCAGCCATGTGCACTGAAAGTTGTTTGCTGAATGCCCTCAAAAGTGCTCTGCAGAAGTGGTCATGATACATTGCAAATCCTCCTTTGCTCCAGTCTTGTTCTGCACAGGAAATAAGTTGCTGCATTTCTGTCTGGCACGTGGCATTTCACAGGGGTGGGTGGAAAACAACTACAAAATGGAAAACTGTTATTTTTGAAACCACAGGCTGCAAAAATGACCTTATAAAATGAGGTTCCTTCTGGTCTCATGAAGTCAGAACTAAAAGAAATTTTAAAAGGTCTTATATAGTGGTATGCAGCTAAAAAACCTATTTTTTACTATTAATTAGCATTTTTTACCTTCAGCTAAAATCAAACACATAATCAATCTGTTGAGAATAATGTCATTTCCTCTGCAAATCAAAAAGGTGTGACCTATGTGAGAACGTTCTCGGAAAGAAAGACACCAGAAACGGAAGGATAGCAGAAATTTAGATAGATGGTTACTCTCAGCCACATTTTATTTTATAAGGTGGTGTTCTCTACAAAGGAGATGTGATAGTCTTGTCAGACAGGTGGGCCTTCAAACATAAGGGAGGAAGCAGCCCTGACATGTGATGAAGGCCTGTTGACCAAAAGTAGAACATCAGTCGGAGCTGGCAGCAAAAATTAGGAAAACCTCTAGTTGCAATATCTTAAGGTTGCTGGTTGGACATGTAGGAAATTATATTAGAAAAGCAACGAACAATTCAACCCTTAAGGGAATAAGGAGACTGCAAATTTAAAAGGTAATTTGGTCATAAGCTTGTTCCTTGGGCTCTGTAACTATATAATAAAATTTAGTGCTCATTTTAAACCAGATTCTTGTTTGTTTGTTTGTTTTACATGAGTTTTTAACAATAAATCATCACAACTTTTATCTAAAACAATAAAAGTGGTACTCCTGCAATCACCTGCTAGAATTGCCATCCAATTTCAATTTCTTATTTTGCTAAAGATGTTTACATTGACTGCAATAACTTGTTATTGCCACCAAGTGTAAATACTTTAGAGTACTTTTTGCCTCTATGTCACTTGAGAAAAATCACAAAAATATTTAGCTGGAAAGACCTCAATACTAAAATCGGAGCAAGTGAACCCAGACTGTCCCTGGCAAGCAGTACTGTAGGAGCAAATACAGAATGTGATCAAAGCTGTGATAAACATAATGATAGAAGATAAGATGTTGCTCTGGTGAGGGGTTACACTTTGGCCAGCTCATGTGAAACACATTTTTATCTCTATATAGCTGGCAAAAGAGTAAGCTCTTTGTTAACTCCAGCACTTACCCCCTCCAGCTGATCGCAATGAACATCTGGTAGATTCATTTCCCATGAAAATGCAAAAAGTTTATCTTGAAATGTTTTATTTCTCATTGTTTCTCAGCTTGTGCAAGATGATTTAGCTCAGTAATTATATTTGCATCTGTTTTTATTGCATTTGAGGCATCATTATCTGAGTCAAGATAGTGAATTAAAGTGCTTGTTACCAAAAGTTAATATCCTGAATTTCACTTTGCATAAAACATGAATTTACATTAGGTTTTCAAGGTGTGCATCTTCTGGATAAAGCTACCATTCCTTCATGAGAAAATACATGAGTGTACTACCTGTGTGTGATAACTTCTATGATGTTGCATAAGGCATTGCCTTCATAAAATAATGAGGGGAAAACTGACTCTGTTTCTTCTGAAGATGTAGCAATGTCAATCACAGTTATCTTGATTAGTTTGCAAGAAGTATAATTGCTGTTCAAGTGTAATGTCCCCACTGATTGCTGACTATGTAAATGTGAGGGTTGATAAAACACCCTGGCAGCACGGTCCTTAACTCTCTGCAGTTTTTCTGGAATTTTAAAGAAGGTATATGGGCATGGTTGGTAAGCAGAGGTATTGAAGCAAGTTATTCAGCTGTAATGATGCACTTCTAGCACCTTTTGCAAGGTAACCAAAACATTATTAAAAGACAGATTGGTAAATCCCACCCTGTGTGGGCTGAGGGAGCAACCCACACTCACTGATTTGCAAGGATTGGACCGTGGATCTTTCTTCTTTGCATGGGTCAAAACTGACCTTGTAAAAGGTCAGAGGGAGCTGTCCAAGGGCCAGAACTGTAGAATGTATATTAGAGGTTGGTCCTGTGAGTAAGGCAACAAACTCCTCAGGCCTCAGGTCTCTTGTGACTTTTAACAAATCTTCTGTGATCCTTCTCAAATGAGGTTTTTCATACTTTAGCACTCCTGAAGTAATACAGATGTACCAGTAGTCTTCTGTTTACAGTAAAACTGATGCATGGCCTCAGAAGGACAAAAGTTAAAGGTGATTAAATTTCATCTGGGGGTTCATATCCTGTTGTTAATGAAGAACTTCCCTCCTTAGTTTTGCAGGCTGAAGTCTCAAGTCTCCCTTTAACATACCTGTACAGATTATTTTCCTTTGTTGAGGGTTTTCCAGATGTCACAAACTAAAAATCCTCCCACCCCTGGGCATGACCTGATTAATTTTAGTTTGAGGTTATTTTTAATCCTCATTTTACACTGCTTCTTGTTAGTGGTAACAATTCATTATGATAACAAAGGTTAATAGAGAGGAACCTTTTTCCATCAGCCGTGAGAGATGATCTTTAATTTTCTGTATAGAACCCTTATAAAAAATTTGCATTTTCCTTGAATGGCAGACATCATATTAATAACAATTAAAAAAAAGGAGTTTCTGAAGAGAAGTACATTAATATCAGCATCAATGTTAGCTAGAGAATTAAACAAAAAATTTGCTTAGTGAAAAGCAAAGCAGAAAGATAATGAATGGTTATACCTTGAAAAGTAAAAGTAGGATTTTATCAGTATGTTTTATAGATGCCATTAAAGAATAAGAGAAGGTAGAATGAATTTGGAAGATCTTTTGTACAGACACTTAGTACTGAAATGACCAGCTCTCTGCAAAGGATGGAGCCAGACCTCTGACCTTGCAGATGTTCTTGCACAGAAGAGCTGATCTCCCATCCAGGATTCTAGTTCTGATTTGCATTTACATTTCCAACAACTTTATACAACGCCTACTGTCCCCAAAAGCCAGGATGGTGTCTATGGGGGGATTTATCTCACTTAGATCTAGGTGTTTATAGTATAGACTCCTATCTGGGACCATGAGACCCCTTTGTAACCAGGAGAGATCTGTTAGGTAGAGTTAAAGGAGTGTGGGATGTGATTGTCTTACTGCAAGGTAGGCGGCCACATTTGACCAGCTGGGTCACAAACCAGACTCCACTGAGTCACCATTGACTACAAGGGCATTTAAGCAGCTGGTCAAGAGAGCACTTCACTGTGCTCTCCCTACCCTTAGCTTTTTGTGCCCACTTACCTCATTATTCTGGAGGTTTGGTGTTTTGGTAAAGCAGACCTGCATCATGACACGCAAGGCCTGACATAAAGTCCAGAAGTCCTCAAGTAGAATTAATTTCAATTTCTTACTTGTGGGATTAAAAACTCTCACAGTCAATTACTACCAGTGTTGCCATTTGTATTGAATTTGCCAACGTAAACAATTGTTTAAACAATGCTAAATTAATCACAATTGCTTTGTATCTTGTTGGGGCTTATTGAAGAGACAGAAAGGCTCCAGCTGGTTTTAATGAGCTGCAGGAGAAGCCTTGTGCTGACAGGAGAATCATGGTATGTATCTCTGCCATGGGAAGCCTTCTGTTGAAATAAAATTGGGTCCTCTTCAGGGAAAATTACTGATGTATCTCTCCAGAAAATGTCTGTTGTACCAGTCCTGTGAAACACACATCCTAGTGGGATAGTTCAGATCTCATGAGAAAGTCTTCCTAAACTTGAGGTGCACAAATAGGAATTTTTGTGTTCTAAAGATATCTAAAGACGTATATGCCAATTTATGCAGAAACTCCTTGCACTGGAAAGAGGAGACATACAGACTTTGTGCAAGGCTGGATGAGTTCCCTGTGAATATCTGCTGCGGGCTGGTCCTGAGCAGATGACAGTGCATGTCTGATACATTTTTAGGAAAGTGCTATTTTTGCTTATGTTTCCCATGCAACAACAGAATAAAGAATAAGAATATATAAGAATAAAATATAAGAATAAAATGTAACTGGTCAAGATTGTGAGAAGATACTGTTTAGTAGTTTGGAAGCACCTCCTGGATGTAAAATGGACGTTTAGACATCCCTAACTTTTTAATTCAACCAGTGGCTCATTCTTCCAATAAACCTACGTCTCAAGGCAGTGATTTCAATGTTAACGACATTTCTCCTAATTAAAACAGGTGACTGAATTAGGGGTCTATTACACAGATCATTTCCTGTTCTAAGAGTGGTAGATGTATAACTGTGCTGCTGTTCTTCAAGCATCTAACCACAGTTTTGGGATATTTTTTCCCACTCACAGAACGGGGCAAAGATTTGTGCAGCCTCCTATTCCTGTGAATAAATAGGTTATCTGCTATCTGAAAGTCTAAATCTCTCACAGCCTAAATTTCCTTAAGCATAAAGACAATTAAAAGCATAGAAGAATTATCTCCCAAAACTAATTAGGCCTTCTTACCCAAGCTTTTAAACCCTCCAGTTTGGAGCTTGTAGGAGATCTTGAGGCAGAGGCATCTGCTAGGTCTGGGCAGCCATTAATGTGCAGCCTTGTGGCCCAGGTGATGCAGACACAGCTAGAAAGTAATAGCCTGGAACCTATACTCACTTTTTCATAATGGGCTGACACTGAGGTGTCCTGGCATGATGCAACAGTGAGTGAAGGTCTGGGGAGAACAGAATCCCAGGGGCACCTGAGGCCAGCCAGCACCTTGTGTGACTGCTGAGATGTGAGCACTCAGATCCTCAGGTGTACCACACTTCTGAGAGCTATGAATCACCTGTCACCCACCAAAAGGTTAAGGAGTCTTCTAGAGCTCCTCAGCATCAGAAAAGGAGCCATTGTGCTACTTTGCTGAATGGTGTCTCTCAGAGCCATGGCTGCCTTCGGTTCCCTTGTGCTCAAATGTCCACGTGCAGGGTCCAGCTGCCCCATCAGGTACTACAAAAGAGACTATTTTTTCTTCTGTCTTCCCTTGAGCTGAGACAAGTCTAAATGACAAAGAAATACATTCATTTTGGTGAATAACACCATAATTTGAAAAGCATTGGGCACTGGGGTAGCTCTGAAAATCCAAAGAATAGTGCTCAGAAGATGAAAGAAAAATGGCCCTGGTCATTGCTATCCCTTAACCTGCAAATAAAGTGGCAGGGGTGAATAACACCATAATTTGAAAAGCATTGGGCACTGGGGTAGCTCTGAAAATCCAAAGAATAGTGCTCAGAAGATGAAAGAAAAATGGCCCTGGTCATTGCTATCCCTTAACCTGCAAATAAAGTGGCAGGGGTGAATACACCATAATTTGAAAAGCATTGGGCACTGGGGTAGCTCTGAAAATCCAAAGAATAGTGCTCAGAAGATGAAAGAAAAATGGCCCTGGTCATTGCTATCCCTTAACCTGCAAATAAAGTGGCAGGGGTGTTCTTGAATGAAGAATACTGTGTGCAGAAAAACATGGGTCATATTTTGAAAACTTGACTTTTGACAGAATTACACTGCAAAGGTTTGTCCTCTGCATCTCTCCTTCAAACCAAAACGGCTTTGGATTTCAAGGAGATATTGTCCATGGTGTGTGAATGGATTCCTACCCAAAACACAAATTCAAAATGTCTTTGTAGGCAAGTGGGCTAAAAACCACTGAAATTGCAGCATTTTTAAAGTCATGGCTAATGGTTGCAGTTAGCATCAATCTTGTTTAACACCCATGTTAATGGTCTAAGAAGGCTCAGTAGGCTGATTGCTAATGTGGTCCTTAGACCGTTGAATTGAAGGGAAATGTGAACACCAGTAACAACAATAAAATGACAAAAGCTGCTAGGAAGTAAAAAATTAGGTTTGGTTTAGAGGAAAATAAACAAAATGATCCATTGAAAATTATTTTTTGCTTAGGCAGTAGGTAGAGGAATATTAAAAATTAATTATACTGGTTAAAATGTAGAAACAGAAATACATCTGTGGGAGTGTTACAGGTAGAGGTGATAGGGTTTGGATCAGGAAGATGGCCCAGATGTTTTCTTCCTTTCTGTCCTGCTTTCTAGGACTCTGCAACTTTTCAACAAGCTACCGCTGAAACCTTTGGTCAACATAAACAAACTGGGCAAAGCAAGGTATTTTGCCTGAGCAGTGTCAGTCTGTGTATCCTGAACATCATTGTACACAGGACCATGCAGTCAAGACAATGAAAATTCAAAGAAAGAAAATTGAGACATTTAGAAAAATGGAGAAATTATACATATATGTATAAATATATAGCTAGTTTAAAGACACAGATATAGATATTAGAGGAAATAAGATGCCAAATTGACATAGCTAAATAAGGTGGTGTAAGCAGGGCTGGGAGGAGTTCCACAGCAGAGGGGCAGTGGCTCAACTGTGGCATTTCTGACATGACAGTTCACTGCTGTGCAGGTCTCTCAAACAGGGTGAGCAGCAGAGAGATAGGGTGGGAGAGTCCTCTGCACCTTTCATGAACAGCAGCTGGTGCCAAGGCCAACACCATCCTGGCTGCTACCAGTAAAAGAGTGACCAGCAGGACTGTATTTGGCACTGGTGAGCCCACACCTTGAATTCTGTGTCCAGTTTTGGGTCCCTCATGAAAAGAAAGACATAGATGTTCTGGAGCATGTCCAGAGAACGGCAATGGAGCTGGTAAATGATCTGGAGCACAAGTGTGAGGAGCTGCTGAGGGAGCTGGGCATGTTTAGCCTGGAGAAAAGGAGGCTCACTGGAGATGTTATCACTCACTACAACTCCCTGAAAGGAGGTTGTAGCTAGGTGGGCATTGGTGTCTCAGACAAAATAATGTGGTAAATTCACAAAGTATGAATAAACAGGGCTGTCAGTATAGTCTGATAGTCAGAAATTGCTGCAGAACTGGATGTGTTGCTCATTACTGAAAATCAGCAGGTGAAATGCTAATTGGCATCACTTCCTTCTCTCATGATTTATGTTGTGTTTTGTGGGTGTTAAATATTATTGTGGGTCCAGTGAGTGGAAAACTGTGATTCGACATTGTGTTTGCCCATTTTGCCACATTCTGTATGAGGACATAAGAAAAATCATTGCAGAAAATTAGGACCTGAAGGTGTTGGTTCGTTTTTAATGTCTGAGCACAAGGTTGGTTAAGCTGTTCCTTAAATTAAACACAAGGAAAATGATACTTTATGGGCTAGAATTTCTGCAGGTGTTAATTAATGTAGCATCAGTCAATGCAACAGAGGTACGCCCATTTGCACCAATCAGTGATTTACAGAAATTTGCATTGGCTTGAAACAGCATCCTGATTTCCTTTGCACACCTTCCCCACATGTCAAAGCAATATGTATTTTTGCTCTTCATGTTTGGACTGTTTGTTAATGAGATACGTGACAGGCAGTGCATGAGTTTATAAGTGTCACTGATTTAAACAAAACAGTAGTTACTGTAGCAAATTACTGATGATTACACTTGCCTGGTTCCATCATAAGGCAGTGCCGTCTCCAGCTCTGTGTTGTTATGTGGTCAGAGGAGATAAAGGGAGCTTGGAGTTCACATGGGTGGAGAGCATCAGTGAATTGCCAGACTATTTTGCACACTGGATAGCATTCATCAGCCTTAGAAAGGCACTCACAGTTTGTTATGTCAGGCATTACATGAACAAATAGAGCATTTTTGGCCTGAGAGAATGCAAACATTATGCAGTCTGGTCAAGTGGGCAGAGTACAGGTCTCCAATTCAAAGAATGGAATTTGCTTGCCTGCTGTGTGACCTTGAATAAATTGATTTGCCTCTCAGTGCTTTAGTTATCTCATCTGTAGAATTGTGGCTATGTTTCTGATCTCTACTGAAAAATATTTTGGGATAATTTACTAGAAAAATATCCCAGTGATGCCTGCTTCATTATCTCTAGCAGAACCTACTGAGAGCACTTTAAAGTTTAGTGCCAAGCTCATAGTAGATCAATCCCTTCCATTAAAGTGATTCACCCTCTTGAACCAAGGTTCTGGCTCACACCACTTACCAATTTTGACAAGATATTTTCTATTGCTTCCTGAAAAATTAATGGGGATGTAGCTGTTCTACATTGTTCCAGCACCATGAATAAATTGCTTGCTGACTAACTTTCCCACTCCAACTACCACATGTCGTCTTCTAGGATTTACGGTCTCCCCCTTTAAATACCTTTAAAGTAATTCACTGAATTTACACAAAGAATGTTCTTTGTTTCTCCAGATGATCACAGAACCATTAACACAAAACATTTGTAGTTGTTCTGGATTTGGGAAGTCACTAAAAACTGAGATACAGCACAGTCCAACAGGAAGACTTGTGGTGATACTCTTCTCTGAAAATAGGAGGGTGAGGATGGGGATCGTTGAAAACATCCCCTCAGGTGATTTCACTATGTTTCAGGATAGCAGGATTTTATATAAGAGTCTAGTGTTTCGTCTTACTTCAGAAGTAGCTTTGAAGTACCCCAAAAAATGCACTAGTTTAATGAATCAATCATCTTGGGGGAGAGGAAGTGTTATAATCTCCCAAAACTGTTGCAGTGAACCATGACCAACCCCAGGGCCAGCCCCAAAAGCCCTGAGCATTCATAAGGCTGGGAAAAATACATAAATCTGTGCCTTACCTTTTAGCTGCATATCTCCCTTCCCCATAACCGGCCACTTTCCCAGAGTAACCCAGGGCCAGCTCTAGGTTATTCAGCAGCTGATTGGTCTCTGCTACTCCTCCCCACCTCTCCCTCTTCTCATTTGCTGTAATCCCCTCTCCCACCCTGGTTACACCCCCTGGTTGAGGTATCATTGGTTACTGTGTGTTTTCCACGCCTGTTTGTCGGAGTACAAAAATTGCTCCGCAAGCCACGTGGTTCACTGTCTCTCCTCGTGGGTTGTTCACCCTGGAATAAACTCTTTTCCCCCACAAGAGGCCCTCTAGCTTTATCCTGCCTCCTTCGCGCACTCAGCCATCGGGGAGCCAGGTGAACTCGAGCAGGTGCTTCGCCAGCCCCCCCGCGCGCCGCGATCGGACCCCATCTGTCCCGCTCGGGGAGGCAGCAGTTTGCAGGGTACCAGGACAACGTGCTAGCTCGGGAAGGTACTGTTGCACAAAACGATCTCTTTTAGGAATGACATTTATTTCCCTAAGCACTCTCAAACAACTGATTTGGCCAACTTGTACATGGCAGCATCACCCAAAGTGACATCTGAAGGGGGTTTGTGGTGGACTTACAGGAGAGTTCTCCTTCCTCTACTTCAGTTAATGATGACTCCAAAAGCTTTTGTTTGGTTTTGTTGTCAGACTATTGACAGGCCATGGCCAGGAAAAAAGAGATTTTGGGCATCTTCTTGAAAACTCATAGGAAGAGTTTGGAAAAGTCAGCCACTTCTTAAAAATGTGAATATCTGCCTGCTGTTTGTGGAATTCAACCTTTGTCAACTGAAAGAGATAATTTTTAACTGGAGAGGAAAAAAGATGCAGAAATAATCTCAGGGTAACATATTTGAAGTGTCTGAGTGTTGTGGTGAACCATGGCCAACCCCAGGGTCAGCTGGATCAACTGGACCAAAAGGTCCATTGGTTTGATGCCTCCACAGCCCAAAAGCCTTGAAGTCACAGGCAGCACCCAAAAGGCTGTGAAAAATATCTGTGCCTTACTATTGGCCACTGCCCTCCCCTCCCCTTATTTCTCATATTTGGTTGTCTTTCCAGAGAGTTCTATGTTCTTCGGTAGTTGATTGGCCCTTGCTACTCCCACCCCTGCCTACTCCTTCTCCCATTTGCCATAATTCCTTCTCTCCACCTTTGTAGTGCCCCCTAACTGATGTATTACTGGTTACCGCGTGTTTTCCACGCCCACTCTGTAGGGGTATAAAACCCCATGCCAGCCCCATTTACTCGGCTTCTCCGTGGTTTTCCTGTGTTCTTCAATAAACCCTCTCCCCCACAAAGAAGATCCTCCACTTCTTTCCTGCCTCCTTTGTGCACCTTTGCCATCAGTGGGCAAGGCGAACCCAACCCAGAGCTTCGCCTGCTGTCCTGCGCTGTGATCGGCCCCGTCCTCCCCTTTGGGGCAAGCAGAAGATTGCCCGGTGCTCGGGGCAGCGTGCTAGCCAGCAATGGCACCGCGGCATCTGAGCTAATGCTGTTTTCAGTGCCTTGGTGAGAGACCATGTTTAATTGCAATGCAGTGCCTACAGAGCCCTGCAGTTGCACAGGCTTTTACAGCACTGTTTCACTGGGATGGCAGAAAGACTTTCAGGCCTCTCAGGTTTATGTCACACACTCTCTGGATATTTTCTTTGACAGTGGAGCAAGCTGGAGGCAGCCTTGGCTGCAGCTCATCTAGAGATGATTGCATTATCTGCTCTGGGCCACCCTGTATTGGATAATAACATTTGGCCATTCACAAATAAACATCACGTGGCACCATTAGTCAGAAATTAAAGATGTTAATAAACTGGTTTTGTGAAAGGGAACCTACTAAGGCTATAAAATCCTCAGGTAAATTGCTATGATTTACCACCATGAAGTTACACTCTGTTTTCATGATGCCACAGGAACAAGACACCCTTAAATTGCCTGTGAGTTTTGTCATTCCTATGGACTTGACCAATCCTTGCAGCATCTAACATATGATTATTCTGGGGTTTTTTTGAGTATTTTCTATTCTTCCTTATTTTGTATAAAAAGACTCTCTGCATGAAGAAGTGGACTTTTTATTGTCATAATCATATCTGTGCAAATAAAAAAAATACCTGATTATAAACAAGGTCTTGCATAATCATCATTCGTCAGCTCAAGCAGTTTTAGAAACATATAAACTTCCAAATGACCTTTCTTCAGCTTCATTTTAGAGTTAAATCTGAATTAAATTACCCTGAAGAATAGACCTCTTTTTGGAAAATCTTGGATAAAAATGTACTTGCAAAGGTGAAAGTTATCTGTAATGTGAGATGAATGCAGACTGCAAGTGCTACTGAGAACCTCAGAACTGAGGTCAAAAGTCCAGCTCTCTTATAGACCCTTCTAGGTACTGGAAGGTGCTATAAGTTTTCCCTGGAGCCTTCTCTTCTCCAGGATAAACTCCTCTCATAAGAGGGGTGCTCTTGCCCTGTGATCAGCTTCATGGGTCTCCTCTGGACTTGCTCCCACAGGTCCATGTCCTTCCTGTGCTGGGGACCCCAGAGCTGGACGCAGCACTCAAGGTGGGGTCTCACCACAGCAGGGTGGAGGGGCAAAATCACCTCACACAATCTGCTCCACGTTTATTTTGATGCCCAAGACACATTTGGATTTTTGGACTGCAAGTGCACATTGCCGAGTCATAACAAGCTTTTTGTCCACAAAGTGACCTTCTCTCCCATTCTAATCTTGATCCATTCTCCATCCAGCCTGTGCTTAAATGTACTTGTGCTTAAATGTAGATTTATATAATATCTGTGTATACAGTAAATATAGATATATACTTTATATATGCATATATGTATATTTTACCCCAGTTTATTAAAGGAAAGATTGTTTCATGCTGGTTTCACCTGTCCTGGATGATGCTGTTTTTCCACACATATAGTTGACATTGGGTTGTTTTACCATACAGAGACTGGCACTAACAGAAAACCTCCTCCCGTGAAGAAACTTCATGAAATAAAAAAGGCTCTTTCACAGACATCTATCTCCAGTGTAGGTGAATTTAGGTCAGGATATATTTTGGTGAATGAAGACTTTTATTTTTGATCTGAATGGGTGTGGTTTTGCTCTTCTCCCACAAGAGGGCAGCAAAGGAAAATGGGTGCCAAAACCCAGGACAAAAACATTCAAGGACGTTTAAGCATTTAAGTTTCCTACTGTGTTTAATGAGATTCTGAAAATACCATTCTGTGGGAACTAGGCGAGCTTGTAGAAAGCCACCTGGTGAGAGAAAGAGATTTTTTTTTTTTCTAAAAGCTCTCCAAGCTTCCCAACCTATTGATAGCTTGATGAATTATTTGCTATTACCTTCAAATATGCTCCCCGATCATGTGATAACAGGACAGCAGCTGAGCAAGGTCTCCTGGGCTTCAGCATCCTCATCTCTAGTGTTTATTGCTCTATTAGCTCAGAATTTAAGTGTTTTACCTGAAATCCCTCCTTCCCTTTCTAAACCACGCTTTGCCTGCGGAAGTGCTGACACAAACGAGAATGGCTACACTTGAAGAACGACCTTGTGGCAACGAAACTATCTCGCTCTGGGATATTTTATCCCAAAATCCAACCGAAGTAATAAAAGAATTCTGACTGGGTGTGTGGGGGTGGGGGGGAGTGGGGGTTTGGGGTGTGGTTTTTGGCAGCTTTACCCAGAGCTATTCAAGCAGGAGTCAGGGTGTTATAGCTGGTTCGAGTTGCCGGGGGAGTGTCTGTGAGCCACAGTGCCAGTGCTGAATGCAAATAGAGGTTTAATCAAAGTGGTTCTGTGCAGCAAGCTGCATTTTCATTCACGTGTTCTGCAGTCCTTGCAAGCAACCAGGGCACCAGCATGTTAATTACCTTTAAAATATACAGGAGATTTTCCCCCATTTTAAATGTTTCAGCTTCTAAATAAATGACAAACAGAAAGTAGAGGGGAAAAAACCCAAAAACCGAAAAAAACCCCAACAAAAATTAGCATAGGAAAGTGAAGGCATCTTTCCAAGGGATGTATTAGAGCTTGGATGTGGACCCAAATCTCAGTCGTTTTGTAGCCTCAGGGTTGTGGTGTTTTCTGCTACCACTGCTGCCATATTGTACCTAACAGAAAGTGTGCTCTGGGTGACACTAGAACACAAGTGAGAGGGACAGGGACACAGGAACAGGTTTGTTCATTCCAAGCAGGATCTCACTCCATGTTGGTGTCTTCCAGTGAATGCAGTAGAATGAGAGGTGAATTGCAGCAAGCCACAAGTGCAGCCAAAACTGTTGCAGTTTAGCTGAGGCTGAGGATGGAGAGAAACTATCCCCTTTTAAAATGATGTCCCAAGGCTACTAGGTCTGGGCGCAAGACCTGGTCATCCCTCCACCTTGTGCCTGATTGCCAGAAAACAAACCCTGAGCATCTGCCCAAAGGGAAGCACCATCATGCTCCAACCTGCTACACAGATGGAGAAGTGGACTGTCCCCACTGACATCTGAGGTGGATGTGGCCATACAGAGCTGCTGTCTTAACTGAGACAACCTTGGCTGCCTGCAAGGTTGCTCTAAAAAAGGTTGCTACCCCTGTGTGCCTCTGTCCCCACCTTTTATTTTTTTCTGCAGAGTGACCTATTTCGTTTTTCCTAGTGAAGGTGTCATCTTCAGATTCAAACTAAAAGTGCTAACTAAGCACTCAAACCAAAAGTGATAACTGACCCGTGTGCCCTGTCTGCTGCTGCTCATAGACTGATGCAGTCCAGCATTCACTGCAGAGCATCTCACTTTGTGCAGAGCATCTCACTTCTTGCATCTCTATGAGCAGCAGGCTGGGTCTTGTCTGGGACCTGCCTGCAGCTGTGGAAGCTTCCTCAGCACATCTGTTTGACACCAGGGCACCACATCTCTCTGTGGTCTTTGGGTCATGCTTCTGCTATGGCTTTTTAGGGTGAGGGGCATGGTCCTGTCCCTTCAGGGCTGCAAGAATCAACCCTATATCTATTCCAGGGCGGGAAAGCTCTGGCCCAGCCCTGGTTAAGACCAAGAATCAATCCCATGTGGGATGCAATTATGAACACAGTGTAACACTTTAAAGCAAGGGAAAATGAAATATTTTTTGTGTTAGACTGAATATCTAATACAGTAAGTACCATTCAGCCCTCCAGAGCTCTAGCAGATGGAAGAACTGGGAGTGGTTTTTTAAGCCAATGAGCATCTCTCCAAGTAGAATGCCACTCTCCGTTCTGAGTTGGAAGAATAATGAAAGAATCAATCAAATCCTCTAACAGTGACAGAAAACAGACAAAAATCCATGAGTCTCTTTTGAGGCTCTAAGAAGATTAAACTCCTCAGACAGGAACTCTTCTATAAAGGTTTGTTTGTGGTGAGAAAAAAAAGTTTGATAGATGTGTATGGTCAGTTCAAAACAGCAGCCTTAAAACCTTTGTGTTGTCCGAAGTGAAACAACCCTGTCCTTTAGATCTGTGTTAGGATCAACAACCTGAAATGCAATTTTGACTCTGATACAAACAAGCCAAGAAGCATCAGACAAAATCCCTTTGGTGCTTAGAGCTCTTCACTTCCTTCCATATTCAGCCCATTTGTTTCTTTGTTAGCAAACTCCTCAAGGC
This sequence comes from Corvus hawaiiensis, assembly GCF_020740725.1. Classification (NCBI taxonomy): domain Eukaryota; kingdom Metazoa; phylum Chordata; class Aves; order Passeriformes; family Corvidae; genus Corvus; species Corvus hawaiiensis. Next base: position 36,340,144 of record NC_063238.1, read on the forward strand.
TGCCATTATAGACACACTTACAAAAGCAGTTAATAAGTGATTAATACAACCTGACACCACTCAGGAAGCCTTGTGTAGTCCCACGATGCTCAATCTGTGTGCAGTGATGAGTTGAGGAGAACCAAGGAGGCTCCCCTTCCTTCAGTGATGCCTTCTGATGTACCAGCACCCCACACGAGTCCGTAGTAGTGCAAAAGCACTGCTGAATTATTCCCCTCATCCACACAGTAACTGCACCTGGACCTGCATCTGATAACATTTGCAGGGCTACTGAAGAGATAACAAACTCGTTTTACACAGTGTGGAGTGGGGTTCCAATTTTGCCTAGAGAGCATTACAAATCAAGGAGCATCTGGTGTAATACAAAAGTACAAGTAGCATGAATGAGGCATTTCCTTGTATTTTGCTCATGAAGGATAATGTTTTGGAGAATATAAGGCATAGGGTAGAATTTTCAGTATTTTCTGGGCTGGGTCTCAGGCTATGTTCTCCTGATCACAGACAACAAAAATCCTGTTACAGTGCGGATTCTGTAACATGCGTGTCAAACAAGGAGTCCCGTGGAAAAGAAATATATATGGACGGATTCTTGATAGATGTTTCAGAGATGTTTATTTCTCCAGCCGCATGGCCGGGATCTGCCAAGGAACTGCTCAATCACAGGACCCGAGAGTCCTTGCCCGCGAGGGGAACACAAACCAACCAATGGGGAACGAGGCTGACCAGGAGCAGGGAAACCCAGTGTCTCTCCCCCAGGGCCCCTCTCCCAGGGCTGCATGGCAGGGGGGAAGGGACCCCGACATTTCACCCATTTATTATTAACAAAAGAGATTTAAAACTTAACATTGAAAACAACAAGGACAGTTTCAAAACAAAACAAGCCACCCTCCTGAGTCTTCAAATGTCCAAACAGATTCTCTGGAACATCTTAAGGCTGACAGAAGGGAGACAGGACTCTCTGGGCACGCTTCGTGGGGAAACTGAGGCAGGAGAGGGTTTAATTTCTTCCCTCCCCCTTTTCATCTCCCCCTCAGCATCAGAGAGGAGTTGCAGGGAAAGGGAATTGTATAGGGAAGTCATGGGGTGAAAAAAGAATTAGGAATAAACTGGGGATGGGGTAAATTTAGGAAAGGGTTCATATTGGGCATAGGGTAAAAGGGTAAAGTAGGTTGTGGGTAGAGAAGTTGCTGGAATGGATATTGTTTATAATTTTGTGCATAACGGCTGCCTTTGACTGGAATACCTCCAGGCCCAGTAACATTCGCTGCTTGTAAACCCTTCTTTCCTTGCACTATATCAAATTGTACAACTTCCCCATCTCCTACACTTTGCAGGCAATTTTTAGGGTTATTCTTTTTAATGGCAGTTCTATGGATGAATAAATCTTCCCCTGTATCATCTCGTGTTATAAATCCATAGTTGTTTTTGACATTGTACCATTTCACAGTTCCTGTGATTTTCGTTGCTACAACTTCTCCTATCACGTGCTTGCGTGTTTGTCATGGCTGCTGGTCCCACGTGGCTGCCGCCTCGCTGACCCCAATGTCTCAGCTGGGCCCCCGTGTTGCGGCTGCTCCACACTCTCCGAGCGGCGCTGCTCCGGTGCGTGTCTGGGCTCTGCGCAGCCCCGCGTTGCCATCACAGCTGGCTCCGTGCCCTGTGAGTGGTTCTGCTCCACCAACTCCACGCTGCTTTGAGAGCGGCCTCATTTCGGCTCGGTGCTGCGCTGCATGGCTTCTCGTGTCACTGTGGAAACCGCCGCTTCTCCCTCCACAGGGCTCTCCGAGCCGTGTGCTCAGAGCGGCCTGCCACGCCGATGCCCGGTTCCTGGCTGCTCGTGGGGGCCGCCTCTTTGCTGCATGTGGCCCACGGCACCTGCGGCACCTGCGGCGTCACTCCCTCACTCGCGGTCACATGGCAGGGGACCCTGAGACAGGGATGGGGTCTGCGATAAGGCGCGCACTCCCGAGGGGGTCGGGCGCATCCGGCGCAGGCACCTCTGCTGGCACGGCTGCAGTCACGCGCTCCTGGGATGGCTGCCGTGCGGTCTTGGCCACGGGATTACGGCCATCCTCTGCTCTAGGGGTAATGGGACCATACAAATGCTCCTCAAGAGCTTTGCTGATTACAAGGGATCCACGGAGAGATTCTATCACGAGTGCATGTTCTGTTTGATCCTTCATCTCACACAAGATCTCGAACCAAAAACACCCGTGACTAGTTCCAGGAGGATTAATATCAAAAAGTAAGTCTCAAGAAATATAAAAGAAATTTTTGAAAAGCCAGTTAAAAAATTGTTCTAGATCTCCTGGAACAAATACTTTCTTGTTTTGTTGTTCAAGGATTCTTTTAACTTCTAGATACATTTCTTTCTGTGGTTCAGAGAGCCACATTTCCCATGATTCTTCCATAGTCCAGAGACAATATCCAAACCAAGGTGAGAAGAGAGAGACCTAGAGTGGTTTTTACTCACGAATTTTCTGTCCTTAGGGATCGGTGTCTTGCCAGCATTACCCTACCATTTGTTACAGTGGGGATACTGTAACATGCATATCAAACAAGAAGGCCTGTGGAAAATAAATATATATGGACCAATTCTTGATAGATGTTTCAGAGAGATGTTTATTTCTCCAGCCGCATGGCCGGGATCTGCTGAGGAACTGCTCAATCACGGGACCCGAGGGTCCTTGCCCGCACAGGGGAACACAAAACAACCAATGGGGAACGAGGCTGACCAGGGGCAGGGAAACCCCGTGCCTACCCCCACGGCCCCTCTCCCAGGGCTGCATGGTAGGGGGGAAGGGACCCCGACAAAGTCCCAGAACCTTGTTGTTGTAACCAGTGGACTCTGCCTACCAGGCTGCTGCTCCCTGTGAGCACTGTGGGGGTTTCCTAGGGCCATGCCATTAATCGCATCCCAGAGTCCATTTCGGACAGCCCTGTGATCTGGCTCCGGCAGCCAGCAGTGTTACAACACAGTGGTGGTAAAGAAGGCAGAGAAGGGTCTCTGAGATGGCTTTAATCACATCTTGTCCCCGCGGTGCTCAGACGTAGAGAAACAACGTGGTCTGGGTGCGGGGTGGTTTTGTCAGGGGCCGTGGGGCGGTTGCTGGGCAGGGTTGGGGTACAGGAGCAAATAGGGAGAAACCGAGGGGGTGGCCAGGGCTCGGGCAGGGATCAGGGGGAACATGTGAAATAGGAAAAGCAATGGATTAATAGGTCGCCGCACTTTGTGGACTGCAATGTCATGAAAGGAGTTTTAAGCATTGTGGGGGGCAATGATTTATCTGTGCAGCTGGCACATGGTGCTGTTGACTACTGCAGCATTTTGTGTGACAATGACAGGGATATACACACTGGATAGCTGTAGTGCTATAAGGTCCAGGGCTTACTGAGATCAACCAGGTGTCATGGGTGTTATTCTCAGTGTTACTTCCATTTAGGCATTCCTAGCACATCTGGCTGCTGTATAGCACAATGATAATAAAAAAATCTTTGATCTGGGCTGAAGGGAAACACAGGAAATACTGGGGATTGCCAGAAGAAATTAGGTTAGAAAGGTTCATCTGTTTTCTGCCACCCTCCTTCTCATTTCAATTTCTATCTCATTCAGTGCATTGAGTCATAGATTGGTTTGGGTTGGAAGGGACCCATAAAAATCATCTCGTCCAACCTTACTGTCAAACCTCAAGGTTAGTTTGGGGCTTACAGCTGATGTTATATGTCCTTTTGGGAAACTAATATGATCTTTGAGTAAAGACAGATGATCTCCATGCACTTTAATTTGCATTCTAAATTTTTGGCTCAGCTGTAAATACAATAACATTATATTTTTGGACATATCTGCATTCTTTGTTCAAGGCAGAAGGTAATGAGCATGAGCAGAGCATCTGATAGTTGTTTATTAGAGGTCCACATGAGTTGAAGGTTCCTTTTAAAAATTATGCACTGTAGAGGAATGGAAACAGCAGATCTTTCTGCACATTAGCATTCTGTGCTGGTAAAAGACTGAGTACTATTTAAGGGTGTCACAGGAAAACAAGAAAGAGAGAAAGTTGTTCATAGCTACCTAAACAATGATTACACAGTGAATGGATCCCTCAGAAAATACTGGAATGATTTCTAATGCTTATGGTTTTCCTCTGCGTGCAGCATGACAGATTTGTAGATGAATTAGACTGCAGCAGTCAGCAGATGTGATTGTTTTCCAGAGCCACTTTTTAAGGCAATCCTACTGAATTCCTCTGAATTTTTCAAGCACTCTACCTCCAAACGGAGCTTATATTGTTTCTTTTTACCCCCACGATCCTCAACATGTTACAGATTTTGGTGTTTATTGAGTTACAAATGAAGTGAGACATAAGAGCACCTTGGTTTCATGGCTGCTTGTTTCAGATAAGCAGGTGTGAGCCTCTGTTTGCCCATGGGTATGTTCTGCATGCAGTTTTGCATAGTTTCTATTTCTGTACCTGTGATTCTTTATAACTTCCATCATTTTCATCCCAGAATTATAGAATATGCTGAGTTGGAAGGGACTCATCTGGATCATCAAGTCAAACTCCTGGCCCTCAGCAGGACACCCCAAGAAACCCATCATGTACCTGAGAGCATTGTCCAAACCCTTCTTGAAGTCTGTCAGGCTTGATGCTGTGACCACTTCCCTGGCAGCCTGTTCCAGTGCCCAACCACCCTCGGGGTGAAGAAATTTTCCTGATATCCAACCTAAGCATCCCCTGACACAATTCCAGGCCATTCCCTTGGGTCAGGTCTCTGGGCACCAGAGAGAAGAGGTCAATGCCTACCCCTTCTCTTCCCCTTCTGAGCATGTTGAAGACCAAAATGAGGTCTCCCCTCAGTCTCCTCTTAACCATGCTGAACAGATCAAGTGACCTCAGCTGCTTCTCATGGTACCAGCTGTCTTACCAAAAGCAATGGAAGAATTTGCACCTAACTCTAACAAAGGTTCAGGTAATGCCAAGCATGGGAAGATTCATCTGCTAAAATAACTTTATAAAAGTGTGCATATTAGTGTTTCAGAACCAAACTTGATATCATGCAGCCAAGTGCTATAGCATAGGTCAGGGAAGGTACCTGTTATGATCTGACAGCTCTGGAACTAGAGCTCACAGTGTGCTTTGGTAACCACAGAATGAATATCACACTCGAGGGCTACAGTCCAGCAAGAGTACAAGATTCAAGATAAAGAATGCCAAGATTAGTCCCTGGAGTGGCCTGTCAATACTGGCAGGATGATGGTAATGAGGGAAAGTCAAAAACAAAGATCAGATTAGGAAGAGTATTCACAGGACTGTCTGAGATACCAGTAGCCACTTTATGCTGTTTGTCTTGGGAAGAAAGGTCTTAGTTGAGCTGGTTGGTGTTCCAATAAAACTTTGGGCTCATTCATTCCCCCAGTCCACGTGTTTGTGGCTAAGATTTGCATCAGGATAGTGGAGACCTGAAGTGATAAGGGGTCTTCAGACACAGCTGGAAGGAGTTAGGTTTCCATGAATGCTTGAAGAAATGCAATACATGTACTCCTGAGGAAAGTATTGGCTGTCCCCAGGTTGGGAGGGAAATTGCAGGACTTCGTAGACTGACAGGGTCCAGGTCATAGATTAAAATCAAGTGAGGTCAGAAATAAATGATAATTTTTGGTTGGGTAATAAAACTAACTGATTTAGATTATCCAGCCCTAGATGTTTTCAGTATAAGACAATAAAAACAGGTGCATAATGCACAGAAGGACTGTGGCCACGGGCGATGCCTACAGCTCTGAATACATGATCTCTGCATTTCCTTGTGTGCCATTGTGAAGAGGGTACCTACAAAAGCAGCTTTTGGCTGGATTTATCTGAAGCCTGGTTACTTGCTGCTATGGGAATCAAAATTAGTAACTTGGTCAGCTGTGTCTACTTCATTTTTCCATCCCTCTTGCCAATAATTTCATCCTGCCTGCAGGTGCAAAAAGGAATTGCTGTGCCATTTATACTTGTTTCAGGTTTTAAGTGTTTCTGCAAAGGAATAAAAAGAGAGCTTCTGCTGCAGAAATGCAATCTTATGTTTTCTAGGTAAATTAATATAAAAAAACATATTCATGATTCCCGTGCAAGCCATCACACCTTTAATCTTTTCACTTATCAAAGACAGAGGAGGTAGGAAAATTTGTAAATAAAGATGTTTCTGAAGAACTTTTTTACATAGTTCAAGAGCAACTAAAGAAGGGCACAATGGAGACAACTTACTCTAGCATGCTGTAGCTTAAACTTCAAGCTTTTTAAAAAGTAGAGTTATTATATTTCAGAACATTTATGTGGACACAGCAAAAACATGACTGACAAACCCCCGAGTTGTGCTTGCTGGCATTTCCCATGAGCCATAAGGGTTTCAGGACACCTATGACAGGCATCCTGTCATCTTGAGGAAGCTGCTTCTCTGCCTCAAAAACGCCATTTAAGATGGTGTAAGATGTATTAGGAAAAGACCGAACATCTGAACCTGTGGGATAAGCTGCATAAAGACAATCAATAGAAAGGAATCATGGTGCATGGCATTTCAAATGCAATTGTTTGCCTATATGATTAAAAAATTTACTATTTTTTAGCAACATCTAAGGGGCTCGAGGGCACTAAACTGTTCTCCCTTCACTTAGATGCAATTGAAAATGTCTTTCCAAAATAACCCATGTGAAATCCTCGTTTCATGCCCCTGAGTCTTTAAGTCTGCCCTGCCCTGACACTATCCCTGGTGTGAAATAGCTGTGTAGGCTCAAAGCAGCATTAAAAGGCTTGAAGTACACTGGAAACTGTGCTCCCTTGTCCTGAGGCCCCAGCAAGAGAACAGTGTGACTGGGCTGTGCTCTGAGGTGACGCACTATTAATAATTCAGAGCAGCAGAGACTTTTATTCTGCCTTGCCATTGTGACTTTCCAGTACAAATCTCTCACCTCTGTCACTTGGTGGGAACTGCTAATCCAAGTGAAATATTAGGAGTTATTCTCATCTTGGTGTCAGAATTAGGTAACAGTGCATTTTGGAGTGGGAAAAGGAAAAATTCTTCTTGTCAGCCTTTGTGAGAAGTTTGAGAAATACACCATGAATTGCAGGTTGGAAATAGGTAATTGGGTATTTGGAAGGTGTTTTCTGGGCATTTAATGTGCCTCTTTTTCTTCCCTCCACACAAGTTCAGAGGAAGCTTTTCACTTCATTCTTCTTTTAGTGCATCCTGTGTTTTCTATTCATAAGAGGCTTTTCTGGATGTGGAATAAAAGCCTCCAGAAGCCCTGTCAGGCTGGGTATCTTACATATGTAGCATCATATGTTTATACCAAAATGACAGGAACACAATTATAAAAAACTACTCTGTTGGAAAACCCTTCATTTATTTAAATCAAGGCCATGTTTCTAGTTATAAGGGAAACTATGAACACCTTCAGTTAGACAAGGTCATACAACTCAAACTACCACAAGCACTTCCTGACATCTCACTGAACACTGTGTGAAGAAACTCTTTTTAGGAAACAAATGCTCTTCCCCAGCGGGTCTTACAACCTTTCTTAGAACAACTGCAATGGGGAGTGATTGCTCTGAGCACTGGGGTAAGGAAGGAAAAATGGCAGAGTGAGCAGTGGGGGGGTGGAATGGTGGAATGCAATTGTGGGAGTAATTCAGTTTCTTTCTTGACTCCAGGATTCTTTAGTAAAATCAATGAAGCAGTTACATAAGTGATTGGGAAGCTAAATAGCTTGGTGGAGTGTCTGCCAGTGAGCTGAGCCAGTGGTTTGCAACGTCTCCAGTGCATTCACAAAAGGAGACATATAACAAATTATGTTTTTTCCAGGCTCTGAATCAATGCATGAAATTGAAAAGGTTTGCCTTCCTCATCTTCAGTCAGTACTTTATCTTCAGTGCTAGCAAGAGCTGTGAAACATCCTCAGGACTGAAGATTTAGCCTTTTTCTCTTTTGGTTGTTTATCTCAGTGGTGAAGAGATAATGCCAAATTTATGGATATAGAAAAAAGAAAGCTTGAAATATCCAGCCTGTCTGTTGGGATTTCACAGATTGTAGAAAACACATTGTTCCCCATCAGTGGACTCAGGCACTTGTATTTGAATAAAGCATAATTTCCACAAAGGTCTCCATAATCTTGTTTTGAACTCTTCAGGAGATAACAGATCCATTGTTTTTCATTGTGTCCTGTTCCAGTGCTTAGGCATGTTTGCTGTCAGATGTATGTGCTTTATTTCCAATTTGATCTTGTTTAGCTTCCCATCATAACTTTTGTTCTGCTTTTCTTCGCTAAATTAAAGAGGTCTCAAGAAACTACTAGTTTTGGCACATGAAAGTATTCATACATTGGAATGAAATCAATTACCTCCAGTAAAGCCTTCATTTCCATAAGCTCTAATCTTGACTTAGTTCTGGCACTGACCTACAACAGAATTTTTATGAACATATTTTTGACAGTCTTTGTGGTCACAAGATCATAGAATCATTTAGGTTGGAAAAGACCTCTAAGTTCAACAAGTCCAACCACTAATCCACCACTGCCAACTCCACCATTAAACAATACCCTAAGTTCCGTGTCTACACATCTTTTAAATACCCCCAGAGATAGTGACTCCACCACTTCCCCAGACAGCTTGTTCCAATGCCTGACAATGCTTTAGGTGAAGAAATTTTTTCCCAATATCTAATCTTAACCTCTCCTAGAGCAAGTTGAGGCCATTTCCTCTTGTCCTGCCACTTGATAGCTGGGAGAAGAGACTGACTCCCACCTGGCTACAGCCTCCTGTCAGGCAGTGGTAGAGAGTGATAAGTTCCCCCTGAGCCTCTTTTTCTCCAGGCTGAACACCCCCAGCTCCCTCAGCTGCTCCTCACCAGACTTGTGCTCCAGACCCTTCACCAGCTCCATTGCCCTTCTCTGGACACACTCAAGCCCCTCAATGTCTTTCTTGTAGTGAGAGACCAAGAACTGGACAAAGAGTTGGAAGTGAGGGCTCACCAGTCCTGAGTACAGGGGGAATGGTCACTGCCCTGGTCCTCTTGGCCTGTTGGAGTAGCAAAGATTTTTACAAAATAGTCTTTGCGAGGAATGATGACTAGAAAGAGGTTGTTGTATTTTTTATTATTTTAAGTAATTGATGAAATAACTAAAATTACATTTAATATCCTGTAGCTGTAATAAAATCCCTTGGCATATCCATGTCACTGCTGCTGGGAGTGGGTTTTGCAATCAAAAATCAGTTCACACATGTAATTTGTTTTAGAACCTTAGATTTTCAGCAAACCAGCTGAGATTGCTTCTTCTTTGTCTCCATGTGGCAACAGTGGTGTTTGTTTTTTTTTTAGATTTTAGGTTAATATTGCAAAGCACTGATTTCAGGACCCTCGAAAGGTATCTGGAATGTGAAACAGAGAGATATTCAATATATCAATATTAACATAATATCCCATGATTCTGTGATCTGGAAATATTTCACAACCAGAAAAAAACCCAACATCTTGAGCTGAGGGAGATCTGGGTCGGGGGAAATAGCATGAGGTGGCTTTTTACAGGAGATGCTGTTTAACCAGCTCTGCACATAGCTGTTGTTTTCACATGAAAGAGCTGAATGAATCAGTCTCTGGGTGGCTCTGTAACTCTGACAGCTATCACATATATAACAGCTTACGGGGAAATGGACAGCAAAAAAGAAAATTTGTAGAAAAAAATTGGGCCTTATCTACTAAAGTTATGTAAATAATGAAATTTTTTTTTCTTCTGGAAGAGCATTCCTTAAAAACTGCAGTAAGCCTCAAGTGCCTGGAGATATGCATATTGAGTTTTTACCTCTTCCCTCCCATCTGCCAACTGCTCTGCTGTCATGTTTTTTCCCTCCTCCAGCAAAACACAGAGCTGGGGAAACCACAAACCCTGAATTGTGTCACTGCACAGAAGAAGATTGATGGTGAGGTTAATAAGTTGACTGTGCAATTATAACGCTCACCATGTACCACCGACGATGGTTAATGTGGTTATTTCCTGCTCCTCTGATTATTTTGGTGCCTGTTTGTCAAGTCAGCTGTGGAGCCAGGCTCTGCTCCCTGCCTTGCTGCTCCATGGTGGGCACCCCCAGGACACTTGGCTATCAGGCATTTGCTGTGCTGGGTGTTTGTATAAACTCCTTGACAACCAGTGCACTTAGGAAAGGCAACTGAAGTTCTGCTAATGAGAAAAGGATTAGATGAGTTGGGTTTTTTTTGTTTAATTGCTGTGCTTTTCAAAATGTGAAAACAACTGTGAAATAATCAGGAATGGATTAAAGCTGAGGACAGTGAGTGATTTTTTTTCCCTGTTTTTAAAGGTATGTTTTGAATAGCTTTTTTTGTTAGCACACAGTTCTAAATGATGTCACACTAATCACATTGTTCTTAGTAGAGTTGAACTCAGTGGTTTGAGTCTTAATGTGAGCCAAGAGAGGATACCTTGACTAGTATCAGTACCTAATTGTGAATTTCTGAATAGATATTATAAAAATTAGTCAATGGCATAAATTAATCAACACAAAAACCCCTTCACTGCCCTTCAAACAAACACATTTGATACAGGTATATATTTTGGCTAGAATATAGGCATGATGGTTGCAAAAATGCACTTGGAGCACTACAGAGTAATGATTTTGGTACAGAACTGTTGTTCAGATTGTCAATATTCCATCTGCTTTAATGATTGAGTACTTCAAAGCATAAGCTGCCCTTGATGCAGTTGATTGTGTGTTGCTTTTCAGAGAAGAAAGCTGTGGGTTTCAGCCTGTTTGTTTAGAAATCATTTAAGAGCTCATGACGTGGATCTTGTTGGAGAAACTGAGGTACAAATTTCTGAGGAAGCAGCTGGCTGCTGTTTGTTTCTGTAGAGCACATTTGTAGAAAGTAATAAGGTAATATCAAAGAGTATATTCAAATTTTGCCAAGGCTTTCTTCTAATGGGGAAAATCTATGAAAACTCTCAGTATTTGCTAGCTGCTTTGGCTGAAGAGTTATGATACCAAGGCAATTTGATTTTATTAGCCCAGGCATGAATGTTTCAAGGGATAATTACTAAGTGTTTGGCTTTATAGGTTCTTGTACGAGCAATTCTATCCTTTGTGAACAAGAAACCCTGAAGATGGTTGTGAGGAAAAGCTGAATACTCTAATGGTTCCTTAAAGACGTGGAGTACAACTGGCAGACTGAGAGCATAAATAATGGCTCATACAGACAGAAAACAGATGCTACAGTGAGAAATAACATTGCTGAACCTATAAGGTCACCACACTGGAAAAGGAAAAAACAGTGCAATTGCTGGGGTGACAAATAGCCAGCAAGTGTAGAAAAATAGTCTCATGCAGGGATTTACCTGCTGCAGTAACAGGTGAAATTCCTCACTAAAGAATTGCTCATGGCAATGAGCTGATTTAGCAAACTCTTTATCTGGTCAACACAGACTCAGGCTTCACTAGCCAGCAATTTTTCTTGGGAAAGCAGTTATGATAATGGGGATTTTGAGAGGGATAACAGAGAAAGCCATCCAGGTCTATGATAACAAGCAGGAGATTTAGGCCTGTGCTAAGGAGCAGTGAAGTTGCCCTCATAGCTCCAGTCTCCAATCCTGTTATCCAGTTAACACCTTCCACCCACTGCTAATTGTCGTTAAAGAGGTGGTGAGAGTTAGAAAATCAGTTCAGCTGGGCTATTGGCAAGAATTAAATATTTAGAGGACCAGGAGAAGTGAACCCATCCAGCAGAGAAATAAGATGTTAAGGCGAGGACAGCAGTTAATGAGCTGTTTAAACCAGCCAAAACTTCCTTATTTAGTGCCTGAAGCATCAGTGTAAACATGAAATTAATTTAGATGCTTCAGATGTCATCACTTCCATGTCTTCATCTCCTAGAGTATCAGCACTTGCCTGGTTGAGCTGAGGGGTTTGGCTTTCTATGTGTGGCATAAGAGTGATATTTGTGAGGACTAAAGGGACTAATACATTTAGAATGAGAGCTCAGTTACTAGCAGAAACATCACTGGGTATAACATTTCAGACTGCTCATTGCTTTCTCTGTTCAGACCCGCTATTCAGTGATACAACTTTCTGTGGAATTTACTTGTTTTTTTGGAATATGGCCCTTTACTGATAAAACATTGCCCTGCAAACACATTCATTGGGTCACTTTACAATGAAAAGGGTTATTTTTATCTCATTACAGTTAAACACTTTCATGTTTTGGTACCTATTTTATTAGTAAACAGTAGTGTCTCCTAGAATGTATTAGTCAGGAGGTCCTAGCCGAATTGGCCATCTTCTAAAAATGAGGCTAATCCAGTGGCAGTGCTCCTAAGAATCCTCAGTTCTCATTAAGGGCCAGGTAACAACAGCTTGCAAAAAGCCAGTCTGTATTTACAAAGAATTGTATGTTGCACTGTACTGTTTGAGTGTGGTTCATCTGGGGATTGCTGTGTGATTACAGGTTCTGCTCTTCCATCTGTGATTTAAGGATAATATTTACTGAAACAAACCCAGCTCCTTTGAGAGCAGACTTGATGAGAGGTTCATTCGTGCACTTTACGGCCTGGTATGAATCATGGCACCGGTGCATATGCAAACCTGGGTTATATATTTACTCTTTCCAAGGCGAAGTTGATTAGCCAGTCCCCAAAAAGTTAAGCTCCTTTTGATGCAGGGCTTGTAGCCCTGAGGTGTGCTGTTGTATCATCCCACTAGGACTGTGTTGGCACACGAACAATTTAGGGTATTCTTAGTCTTGGTTTCCGCCCCTCTTGGGGCAATTGAGTGGGAGCTTAGCTGTGAGTTTTGTCTCCTGCTATACTCCAACATGCACTCATTTTACAGCCTCAGAAACTCCTTGTTTTGGTGACAGCTCAGACTGGTGACAGGATTAAGAGCTAAGCTCTGGAAAACAACACCAGAGAATTTGATTAGTTCCTTGCCTGTGCAGTTGATTCAGCTGTAGGCTCCAGATATGTAATTCAGGGTCTGTTCATAAGTGTCCTGTGCCAGTCAAGATACCACAGTGTGTTTAAGCCCTCCAAACAATTCTGATGTCATTGTGCCCACAGGAGAGCCTTGACCTCCTGCCTGGGGTGCAAGAGGTCAGGTGGACACCAAGACACAGTATATCTACAGTGTAGTCACCACCTGTGAGGAGGACACCTTAGTCTAATTTAAGAATGAACTCAATGGAATCGCTGAGCTTAAGATAAGATTCGTCTCTTCTGTCTTTCAGATCCTCATATCTGCGCAGATGACACACCTTAAAACCTTTTGGCTGTTTTGTCTAGATTTTCCCTGTGGTTATGGGGACAAGGCAGCTACCTTAGATTGTATAAATCTACTTGAAGGCAATTAAAAGTGAGAAGAACTTAATTTCCTTCTGCTTTGCTTTCATCAGAAAAAATGTGGACAGTACTCCTTCCTTTTGCCATCATTAACTCCCTATACAACTCATGTTCTAAATCCCTCCAATCAGGGGTTTATTCTTGCCCCTTTCTATGGGTAGATGACACAGCAGAGTGGTGGCCTATACCTACTGTGTCTGGACATTTAGAGGTTAACCACAGCTGGTTGGGGCGAGATGCTGGCACCATTTGTTAAAATATAGGAATTTGAATCTCATTAAAATATCACACTAGTAAAAAAAAAAAAAACAAACAAACACATTCCTTCTAAAAAAAATTAAACCCTTTTTATTTGTATATTTATTTTTATATATAAAAGAAATACAAAAAACAACCCCACAAACAATGTTGATTATGGCAATTCAGTTTTGTCAGCCCCCTCTGCCTGGGCTGCTGCCTCAGATCCACCGGGAGTGAGCAAAGTCCTCCGGTTGTAATGTCCTTTTATGATTCCAGAGTTATTGTTCTCATTAAGAATTTGTTTCTGTTTTTGCCTGTTAAGAGACTGTACAAGTCCTAATACAACAGCTGCTAATGAATACTGTCCAGTCAGTTTTCTTGGTTGTAAGATTAGAGGATTTGGTTGAACTCTTCCTAGAAGAAAATACGTTTTGATTTTTCCTTCCTGTTCACTGATACCTTTGACATAAATCTCTCCCCGGTAGTCGAAGGCAAATCCCCGGTCCTTCAGGATCAGATACGTTTCTTCAGGCACTTGTATTCTGTCACTAACACCTGTGCTGTCCATTCGACTTGCTAAATTCACTGTTTTGCCCCAGATATCGTACTGGGGTTTCTTAGCACCAATAACTCCTGCTACGACAGAGCCATGGCTAATCCCTAATTAAAAAAAAAAAGAAAAAAAAAGGAAAAAAAAAGAAGTTAAACTGTTATACAATAATGACTAAAACTCATATTTGCTCTTAAGAACCAGATGAAGCCTGGTTCAGATACACTTATCTCTAAGCTTAAGAAAGAGGTGTATATATAAAGAAATTAAGCAAAAACAAAATCTGGAAAAGCTAGAAAACTTGAAAAGTGATCTCAACAGTGTTTATTATGGGACATCCATGTCAGTGGAATCACAATATTTATGTGTCATCTGTATTCTGCATACTATTGCCAAAGCTCCTGAAAACTTATTCTTAGCTAGTAGGAAAGATTTCTGGAACTACACTTGTTGAAGGTGACCTTTTTAGTGCTATGCAGTCAAGAAATTGCATTCTTATATTCCATGAAGTGAAAATATTAAAGCACTCTGTGAAGTCATTGAAAGACTGCATTTTGTAAGATTGTTGCATAAAAAGAAAAGCAACAGCTATTTTTTTTTCTATAACAGTGATTTAAGAATACATTTGGTAGAGTGTAAGATATCTTTTGGAAAAGGATTTTAGCTTTTTTTTTTTTTTTCTTTTTTTAAAGATTTTTTTTAAATGGTGATAGAAATATTATCAAATACTCTTGCATTCATGATCTATGAAATCTTTGCATGTGATCCACACTTACTAAATGTGGATTCCTGTTCCCTGAGAAATCTTGGGAACTAGGTGTTTTGCTTTCAAAACTGTTAGGAAGTGCAGATCAGATAGTGATGCTGTGACCTTCCATGCTGTGACTGATGAATATACTTCATCTTTTCTATGGCAGGGTTTTCTATAAAAGACATGTCTCTTCCAGGTGGTTTTTTTTTTGTTTGGCCAGTGATCCACTCAGCATGAGAAGTCATCAAATTTACTCCTGCTATGTGCTATATATTCAGGCCATTTCTTCATGTCCCATCCCACCAGAGATGCAGGATATTCCACCCAGAATAATAGCTTACCCATCACAGCAATTCAGAGCTGCCGGCCCTAGTCAGGTCGCAGATGGAACTCAATTTTTGTGCAAAACTGAAGTATTACTCACAGGGTTTAGGAGAAACTATTTTTGCCCTTTTACTGAAGAAGAATCTTATACAGGGAGATTAATTAGAGACTCTGTGTGTATCAGTCTTGGGGTTGGATCTAGGTGGTCCTGTTCACTTTCTGTGTTATATATATGGGTTCTTAGTACCAGACTTGCTAAAGACAATAAATGAATTATGTTCCCCATTCACAATTTGAACTCCTGCAATCCTCAAATCAGGGCCTATATTCTTCAAATGGAGTATATCATATTTCTGACTTTGCCTGGGACAAAGTCAATTTGAAAACAGCGGATACAGTATTTGGACACTCCAAATTGTGCACGTCCTTGCAATGTTCCCAGAGTGCACTTAGTGGAGTCAGATCCTTGCAGACAAAAACCCATCTTAACTCTCATGTTTGAACCATGCTTACCAATACGGAGTTCAAAGTTGTTGAATGAATGCTTGTTGATCTCCTGTATGCTTTCATTCAGAGCTATGGAGAAGTCAGCCAGGGCACACAAATGTCCCCATTTGTCTTCACATTGCTGAGGAAAAAGTTATACACCAATCTGTTAATAAAGTTTTGCATTTGCCCAGCTACCACCCATCCCTACCAGGTGCCAAGTATTTGAATTTGGAATCTATAACAGCCTCAGCATTCTAGATGCAAGAGAGGTACATTGCTATTAATGGTAATGCTTCCCATGATGTTGCACTTGTATAACTGGATAGAGACCACTTTAGTGTAAAGTGCCAAAGAAAGTAACTTTCTGTCAACAGTCTAACAGGCAATCATGAGAATTAACAAGGCATGTGGAGCATGTCTAAGGCTGAGAAAGAAAGTATAGAGAGGACTGGAATTGCTCAGAAGCAAGGGTCAAAATCTAGTGACAACAGGGGATGACCCACATAAGCAAGAAGTAGAGAAGAGAAAGAGGTGAAGGATGTGTAATTCTCCTGTGCTGAAACTGTCACCCAGGAACAGCACCAATTCAAGTGCTCTTAGAGATGTAATGATGACAGGAACAACAGAGCAAGCCAGGCAATCTGGGACTGGTTAAGGGAGAGAGAGAAGGCTCTTCTGTAGCTCATTAATTGCATTTGCTTAGGGCAGGCAAGTCACTCCCTGCTCCTTCCCTTCCGTTTCCATTCCTACAAAGCAGCTGATATACAGATGGGGACTAGTAGTAGGTTTTATTCTTCCCAGAACACCAACAGAACAGATGATGGGGCAGGGACTCTAAAGAGAGGTAGTGGAGTAAGGAACAACTGTGACTTTGGCCCAGTGATTGTATGACATCTTCTCCTCTGTTCTGAAGCAAGGTAATTCTTTCTTCAAATTTCCATTTCTGAAGACAAAGTAAATCTCCCCCTGGGTCATGCAGTCCATCCCTTTGCAGTTTTCATCATCCTGTGTGTTTAATACTGAACATGAACATCTCCTTGGCGTCAGCCTGTTCTGTTCACACCACGCTTGGTCCTTGTCCTTAACTCACTCTGTTCACAGCATGCCAACCTCCCTCAGCAGCCTGCATCTCTTAGGTGCTGACAAGGTGACAGACATGTACGTATGACAAGTATATTTTAAACATCCATTAAAATTCCATTAAGTTATTATAGTTCAAGAAAAGAGATGAGTTAATCAGTCTTGGAAATGCAGTGAAGTTTTTCTCCCTTTGAGTTTTTGCCCCCATCAGGAGTCAAACGAAGTGATTAGGAGCTGTGTAGCTGTAACCAACTATCTCCCTGGTGTTCAGTCCTTCTTTGCTCATGTCTACATAGAAGCATTTTGACAATCAAAAATCCCATGCATGTCTAGTTTTGTGGATTTCTAGCTGTCAGCATCACTTGTTACTCTGTGGGCGGGAGATGCTCAGCTAGTTACACTCCATGTGTTTTATAATGTATTCTAAACAAACAATGGACATTTTCTGGTTTATAAAGCTCAAGATAATCTGACTTCTGCTTTTCAGTTGTGATCAACGTGGGCAAATCTGATTCCCAGCCTGTGACTGATCAGGGGCAGCACACCCCTTTTGTGCTGCTCTTCCTGGGGACAGGCACCACTTGCCAAAAAAACCAGATTTCAGCAACAGATGACTTCTCGTTGGATGTATTTTAGAGCCTCATCTAACTACTTTGGACACCCTGTTTCCAGGGAAATTCTAGGGTGGAATTATGAATGGATTTCTCTCATCTGACTTATATGAGGTTTATAGCTGTGACTGTGCATGTGTCCTCTGTGTCTCTTTATCCCCTCAGCTTGTTTTGCTTGTTCTTCAGTTGAACTGATGGTCTGCTTTCTTTTTGATGTCTGGTTATCATGCTGTCTGTAGATATGCAGTATCAAAAAAGAGTAAAAATGCAGCATTTCGCTTGCATAAGTACGCTGACAGTTAATACATCCTTTCTCTTTGGTTACTGGAGGTTGTCAGTCATGTTCCTGTCTGAGTTACTGTGGTGACTTTAGAGTATGTCTGAAGATATAGATAGACCTGGTCTAGATTCACATTGGTGTGATTGAAAGGAATTTTTTTTCTTCCTATAAACCTAAATTTGAGGAAAGAATCCATATGGTTCTTGTTCCAAGCACAAGATGGCATTTCAATTCATCAAGAAGTGCAACTGCTGTCTGCCAGAAGCCCCAAATGTCTATTTTATTTTAGCAAAACCAGTTTTATGAACAACATAAAGATAACACTTATATTTCCTATATGAATGGCCAGAATAATCACAAGAATTTCTTCTTAAAGAAAACTGTTCTCTTACCTGTTTTTCAGGTGATAATCCTGACACGGCCATGTATGTGCTGCCAATTGTTTTAATTTTTTCAATATCTTGAAATCTCTCTTCACCTAGCAACTAATACATATGCAAAAAGAAAAATACTGTTACTTCTGTAATTCCTAATGCAAAATGATTCCACAGATGTGAGAATGTATCTTTACACTTGTGGTATCTTCCAGTCAGTCAGAGCAAGATAATCTTCCAACCCAAATCATTCTATAATTCTGTGATCTTACACAGTCAATGGATGGAGGTAGATGCCTTCAGAGAAATTCTGTAAGAGACCAAGTCCTTGTATATCCCCTGCTTCCGTCTGCTTACTCTCAGACTGGACACCAGCGTGTCCATTGGGTCATTCATTCAATACCTTTGTTATGTATTTTCCTGTTCTACAAAAAATTCCAAGAACCAATGGGAAATGGTAAATCCCTGTATCTATTTGGGATTTGCTATAGCTCTGGGTGTTAAGTAGGTATAAAGAACTTGTCAGATTGAGAATCTGAAAGAGGAAGAATAAATTTAGTCTAGTGACTAAAGCACTGAATTAAGTGGGAGTGAAAGTTTAGTCCCTATTCCAATACCGTATTTATGGTTTAACTTAGGACTTTCCATGAAATAGAAAACAGAGCCTTACATTCCTTGAAAGACCTAAGCAGAGTTCAGGATTCTATCAGTGACAACAGAGTGTGGGATATGGGTATTAATCACCTTGTCACAGGCTTTTAAAATGTTTGTTGCTGGTGTTAATGCCAAATACCCTGTGAAACTTTGTGATAAGCTGTATGGTATCTAATAAATTTAGGTATTAATATGGTAAGAAAGTCATGGGGGGAAAAAAGCACTTCACCATGAAAAGGAATTTCAAACTTTCAATTCTAAAGGCTCAATTTAGTTGGGGTTTAAATGGAGAAAAGTCTTTCTGTGGTCATGCAAAAATGTAACAAAATATTTTCCCCTTTCTTTTTCTACACTGTTGTGCATTCTTTTTCCATTTTGTGGGTTGGAATTTCCTGTCCACTAGAGGGATTATTTCATTCAAAGGCAGAAACATGCCAAATGCATAACATGAAATATCCTCTGCCACTGCAGTAACCACAGCGCACGTCAGCCAGGGCGCCGGGGCCATGGAAGCTTTGCTGTTGGTGTGCAGATATCGCACCATCTGTCTCTAATGGGAGTCTGCACAGCCTTGCACGTAGGGAATACAAAGCCATATGGTTAATGGCTCCTGTTCAGGTCAGGAAAGTCCAAAGACTTGACCTGCTTCTCATTTTTCCTCAAACTGCCAGAATGGCCCATTGTGTACCTTTCCCTCTTACAAGGGCAGCTCTCCCAACTGCTCTCTTAAGGAAAAAGATCATTTCCTGTAGCTCTGCCTCTATGAGCAGTCTGAGAGCACCATGTGTGTGGGCAAGGGGAGAAAATGGTCTTGCTTAAAAACAGTCCATATTTTCATTTCCAGATGGTTGCTAGAAGCAGCAGCAAACAGCACACTAATTTAAAATTTATAATAAACATCTAAAATTACTCTTTAGGAAGGAAAGAAATCATTGGCTTTGACATAATTTAGAAAAGTGATCCCAAGTTATGGGTTTTTTCCTCATTCATTATTGTTCCAAATCTCCTGTTTGTTTCTTTATTTCCCCTGCTTTATCTGGCCTGTTCAATAGCTTCTTTCCTTCTTCAAATAATGGTCTATTTACTAATTACTTTCTTCACAGTATGACAGGATGATGGATTTTGATATTGGGGAAAGATATTCCAACTCAGTCCTAAATCAGCTGCTGTTTGCTAAAACATTTTAAAAAAGCTGCTAATTTAACATGATAGTCCAGGGACATTAGAATGTGGTTTGTATCTAAAAAGCAACTAATGGCTTGATGCTGCAATTCATGCACAGCCAAGGTTGTGTGGAGGTCAGACCCTGGGATCACATGTACGAAATAGTACAAAAAAGAATATTGCAGGACATGGCACACAGCTGCAAAGTAATTAAAGTCTCCCTAGATCTATTACATGGAAAGAAAAGTAACAGATCCAGACTATAACTTTGCTACGTTGCATTAACAAGGAAAACCCTCTAAAAAGAAGAAATAATCCAGATTTCCTTTTTGTGTACCTATCACATTTCCAAACCAGGTCAATTTGTATTTTTACCACAGATTCCATTCAGAAACATAATTTTGGCCTTGTGGACACATCATCCCTAATATTATATATTTCTATTATATATTAATATCTCTGTAAGGAAAAGAGGAAATAGTCAGTGTAGAATCTGACCTGAGCTTAGGAACCCAATTCAGTTGTCTAAACACGTGTTTAGTGTGATCTAGAGCACTCTTCCCTTGAAATGGCATCCTGTGTGGGTATCCCAAATCACCTAGGATATATCAAATGGCATCAGGTGCCTATGTCTTACACTCCTGTGTTAAGATTTCTGCATTAGGGTGTCTTTCCAGAGGTGTTCACTTGATGCTGAGAAGCACAGTTTCCCCATGGATAACAGAGCTTCTTCTGCTCTCAAGCTGCACATCTGCATTTTGCTCTCAGGGCTGTGTTGGAACAGCCGGAAATCTTGGCAAGGAACATAGTGGAAAAAAAAGGAACAGTGACATTGTATAGTGTCAGTCAATAGTTACATGGAAACATTGCTAGCCCTGAAACATTGCACCTGGAATGATTTCTGGTTCCTTTTCCGTGGATAGGATTACTCCTTTCAGTTGTTCTGTCTGGCATATCACCTTTCAGATTGCTTAGACAGAGTAAACTAATGACATGACCATGCTGCAAGTAGGTTAGCAGTCAGCAGGGCATCACATAATTTCGTTTGCTACCTGCACCAAGAACGTATCTCTTCTTCAACTAAACATGTCTGGGACATGATACAGTCCCTAATTAGGTCCTTAATTAATTAAGAGCAGGTGTTAGGGGCCTGAAAGTAATATTGTGTTAGCGCTTTGATTAAACCCTTGTCTTCAGTAATTGCCACAGCAGCAAAGGAATTTTGTTGTGAAGATTACATGAATGTGCATGACAAAATATCTTAGTGCAAAGACTATTTTTATGAATTAATTTGAGTGATAATCATTTTAATCACATCTGGAAATAAAAACAGAACTATTAATCAAGAATCCTCCTGACTGCTGTGCTAGATCTCAGAGGTAAGAAGCAAGCCTTTATACCCATAGAGAAAGCAGTGCAGGAGCTTAGCAAGTGACAGAGTTCTTCTCATGAGGGAATAATTTTGTTCTCTGTTAAAATGCACAGGGAACCATTCCCTGAGAATTCTTCTATTTCTCACTCATTGTTTTAGTATCTCACCAATTATATGGATAAACTCTCAATTTCAGTGTCAATAAACTTAGCCCTGGTCCAGCCTTTATGAGCAACCACTGATTCCCCATGCAGGTGCCCAGGATGAAAGTCACAGGCCAATGATACCATATTTTCCCCTTCCCTTTTCTATCTGGACTATTGCAGTCTGGTGAATAGATCCAATCTCGTTGATAAATAGAGATGGTTCCAGTTCTATTTCTACCACTCAGGGAGCTCAGGAGGGCTGCACACTCCTGAAAACTGCCTGCAGTATATACGTTAAAATTCTCTCTGCTAGGTAACTTTGACAGTACTTTTTCATCCTTTCTCGTTTTGAAGTTTTTTTTAAAGCTCTTCTTTGGTCTATGCTTTGTCTCCTTTCTTAGTTCCTCTTGGGCTCATTGCAGAACATGATACCACCTGCCAAAGCTTCCTTACAAACTACTTAGCAGAATATCCAATTTCTCCTGACTTTCTCTTTGCTTACTAGGTTTTCTTTGCCTCTGCCTAGCAATAGCTACATTGGGGATCTGCCTTTTCTTCTCCTTTTTATCTTGTCCCCTCCTCAGCTCCTTTTCTGAAATTAACTGGACAGAATACCTAAATAAATTCTTTTTCCTTCCTGTGTCCTTTCCATTAAAAAAAAAAAAAAATCCTTTCACCTCTGAATTCCTCAGTAAAACAGGCAGCTGAACTTCATTTATCTCTCTATAAAATCCCTAACCAGACAAGTCTCCTCAGTTAATATGTCACCACCACCTTTTGTTCTCTATCCAATATTTGCTTCTGAGCTGTGCGCTTCACATTTAACTGGCCACTGTTTTATCCTTTAACATTCATTGAGTCCATTCAACCAACACCTTCAAAGCAACACCTTTATCTGTTTGTATTTAGAGCACTATTTTCCAGAACAGTTGCAGATACATTCATACTTCTTTCTTCTACAGAACTAAAGCATTTTCTACTTTCAAATACACAGGTTCAGATTTGTGCTTTTATGGATGTTTATACTTGAGTATTGCTTTCAGTCTCTGTCTCATTAGATCATTCAGACAAGATGAAGGGTAAGAAAGCAAACCAGACAATTGTAATATGAGCAAAAAAGACAAAAATCAGAGAACTATTGGAAGCAAAATAATTACTGATTTTGGTAATTTAGGATGATATATTTGCCATTTGGAAACTGATAGTTTAAATGTTTTGAGGTTTTCTCTAGTAGCTGGTATTACCTCATCAAAGTCTGCAATGATTTCATTCAGCAAGCGCAGACATTCTACTCCTTGGTTATTCATCTCAGTCTGGGAATAAAAGTCAGCAAATCCAGGAATAGAAGCAAACATCACACCAACAGCATCATAGGACTGAGAGTATAATTCCTAAAAAAACAAGGAGGAAAAATGAATTGATGTGGCAACATAGGGGAGAAAATGTAATTAGCAGCAATTAGAATAGTTTTCTTACTTTTTCCATGCATAATACCTTAATATCTGATGTTGGCATTAGTATACTAAAGGTTAGCCAGGTTCAACAGGAGGAGGCTGATGGGTCTTAAAGTTTTTACTGCAGATTTTATGCAGGGTTTTGCCATTCTTTGAAAGCCTGCTCTTTCTGCTTCTCAGGTCAAGGAGCTACACCAGCAAAAGTGAAATAGAAATTTTCCTTTTGATTTCTTGGGGGAATGAGTTAAAGAAATGCAGGGTTCATTGCCAAGTACGAATGCCAGTTATCACATTTTCTGGTGGATAATTTGTACTTCACACTACTGCAGCTCTTTACAAGTTTGTTTATTCACAAGTTTTCAGAAAACCCTTACTCTCTGGTAAACTCTGGTTCTCCTAAGGTGGCTGTGGAGCTCTTTGGTTTCCTGGCTCTGGGAGATGTTCTTGCTCTTAGGGTTCGAAAGGAGGGAGAAACAGAAGTGGGGGTGGTAAGAGTTTCTGGGGAGGACAGAAAGCAGCTTATAAGGGATCAGTCACAGGAGGCTATTAGGATAAATTATGCCCTAGAATACGCTCCCACTTATGTTATTTATATAATTCACTCTGGTACTGAATAACAGGTTTATTTATGGAGGGGCTTGTGCCACTGCATATGTGAAAATGTGGACAGTTCTTTGAACTAAAGCTAATTTTTAAGAACAAAACTAATTTCAACTTTAAAAATCCCAGGGAGTGCCACAACTCCTGGTATGCTTTTCTTTTGGCTAATATACCACCATCATAGGCATTCTCCTTTGATTTTTTTTTTTTCCCCCTAGCTTCAGTTTCTGTAGTTTTACCTAATGGTGGACACTTCCATTTCTGTTTATGAACATTTCTTATGTCATTATGACCTGAAGTACTTTTTTCTCAATGTTTTTGTTAGTGGTTTTAAGAAATTTTAGTGTTTTGGTTTCATGATAAACAGAATTACTACTGGTTGCCATACACTTGACATGAACACTTCAGGCCCTTCTTTCTTCATCCTGCTTCTCCTTAGAAAAGCATCCTGAACCTCTGCTCTGCTCTTTGATATGCTGCTAATGCTTCTACTTATGCAGGCTCTTTAGCAATGTGTCTTACAGTAAAAGTGGGGAAATTCTTCTGGTTTCCGAAGCCACTGCAATACTTTGATTGACAAAACACAATTGATTCCCTTCCTGCCCTAACCCTTTCTTTCACTGAAGAACATCTTCAGGCTGATGGAAGCCATACTCTAAGAACACTTTCATGTATATGGAAAAGCTAATACACACATTAGTTTGTGGATGCTTATGAAAGATTTGACAGTGTGTGCTAGCAGCACAAACACACAGCCATACTCTTTCCTTGGATCATGAAGATAGAAAAAAACTGACTGAGCCTTCAGTTGCTCCATTTTTCTATTTTTGGTAAGATGCATCAGGACAGAAATAATACATCCATGAGAAACTGCTACAGCACACATTTGGAAATTCATTTTTTTGAGACCAGAGAAATTAACTTAATGGCCAGACATGAGCTGCAGGATTGATTGCATTGAAATCTGGTAGATCTTACTGTCTGCCAGCTCATGCATAAATCATCCCCAAGTATAGTTACTCTGGAAATTGCCTTACGAAAAGCAGGGGTGGTGGAATTTAATTCAGTGGCAAATTATTGAAGCATCAGCAGTGATCCATGGGGCATCTGCTTGCTTCTGAAGATTATTATACATGTGACTGTACGTGAATGAGAGTGTAAACGGGGAAAATTATTCCCTGAAAATCCATAATGCGAAACATTTTAACCTGGTTGCTTTCACACCCACTTTTTCTCACATGCGTAGCAGGCTTTCTATGGCACTTTCATACCCGCAGAGTGTAAAATTTCTCAAGAGTGATTTTTAAAGTGCCTTCTCTTGTAGCTTCTCACTGTGTCATCCTTCCCTAGGTGCTACTTGTAATCAGAACACAATGATTCCTCATTGTGCAGTCTAATTCATCTGGCTACATCCATTTCCAAAATGTACAACAGAAAATTGTAGCCTTGCTTCGTTTTTGCTGCATAATGAATAGATATGTCAGTGAATGTTGCAAGATGAATAGGACTGCAATGTGAATCTTGCAATGTTCCTTCCCATTATAAAAGATAATTCCAACATTACATGAGAAAACTGCAGTTTCATCATACATTATATACATTGTACACATCATTATATACATATAAAATCATAATATGCATTTACTTTGTTTCAAAAAAAGGAGTAAGTGACTTACTGCTGCTTTCAGAAGCAAATTCTGGACTTTCCTTTATCCCTCTTCAAACTCTGTTTTAGGACTATTCAGAGACTCCATTATCATGTTTTTCTTTGTATATTGCAAACACTTTTTAGGAACATAGCCACAAACTATGTCTCTGAAATGGGTGTTTTGTTATCTGCCACAAACAGGCAATTCAGGGGCAATATGAAATGGAAAAAATGTTCTCTTGTGTCTGAAGATAGGAGAGCCTTAGGTCTGTTGCAGCTTGTTCCTGCCACAGTCACTGTCAAGGCTCTAATAATACTTCTGCAACACTGGGTTATCATAATCTTGAACAGACGTTCTGTTAAATTCACATATAGTTTTTATGAATACTACATTTTCATAGGCTCATAGGTTGGAACAGACTTCTGAATGTAATTTAATACAGTTTGCTTTCAAAGCAGGACCAATTAGATCAAATCTTTCACAGCCTTTTTCAGTTGAGGTTTGAGCCCAGCTCTGCCTTCACAGAATCACAGAATTGCTGTGGTTGGAAGGGACCTCTGAAGGTTATCCAGGCCAACCCCCCTGCCCAGGCAGGGTCACCTAGAGCTGGCGACACAGGAATGCCTCCAGGTGGGGTTTGAATGTCTCCAGAGAGGAAGACTCCATGACCTCTGTGAGCAGCCTGTTCCAGGACTCTGCCACCCTCAATGTAAAGAAGTTCTTCCTCATGTTGAGGTGGAACATTTTGTGTTTTAATTTATGGCCATTGATCCTTGTCCTGTTCCTGGGCACCCCTGAAAAGAGCCTGGAACCATCCTATTGGTACCTGCCTTGGAGATATTTAAATGCATTAATGTGATCCCTTCTCAGTCTTTTCTTCCCAAGTCTCTCCTCATGAGAGAGATCCTCCAGACCCCTAATAATGTCTTCTTTATAAATACTCATTAGGTACTTGAAGATAACAATGAGATATTTCAGCCTTTTCTTCTTAAAGTTGTATGATCCCACATCTCTCAGCCTTTCCTCACACACTATGTACCCCTATCTCCCAGTCATTTTGGTGACTTTCTGCTAGACTTGCTCTATGTGTGTCTCCTACTGGTGAGTCTGAACATGGAAACATCACTCCAGATGTGGTCCTAGAACCTTTACTTTAAAACATGATTGTTTTTCAGTGTTGATCAGATACCAGATATATTGGCAGTATTTGTGCAATGAATCCTATCAAGAACCAAGCTTCAACAATTTCCTGCCAGATCTACTTTTCTTTTACTAATTAGACAAAAATATCAGAAAACTGACACGTACTTCATTATCCCGATCCTTTTCCAGGAAGTGACGGGCAACATGACTGGGTAAAATATTCCTTAGCATGTTTTCATTGTGCTCCCTTAGCTCCTTCATTTCATTGATTTCTTCTTTTGCTTGAACACGCCACAGAAAATCCAGCCTTGCTGTGTATTCAAGCTGTAGTTTCAGAAAGGAAAAAGAGGCAAAAATAAAACCTGACAAGATGAGTAGAGATTGTATTGCTATCCTGGCAGACTGCTCCTGCCGTGTAACCACCTTCAGTGCTGCTGAAGATCTCTGAAACAATTTGATTTTTTTGCCAGAAAAGAGATTATTTCTTTGCCTTATGTACAATGACATTTTCAGACTAATCTTGGGCAAAATAATATTTTTCATATTGCTGCTATGGTCGTTGGATATAAACTGTCACCAAATTATTTTCCCTTTAAACACCTCGTTATTAGTCAGGTAATGGAGTCAGACAAGAGATAAGGTATTGGCAGGTATTGATATGAAATAAATGTGTTCCCCTTTTCATAAGTGTTTTCAAATTAAATGAGAAAATAGCACAAGAGTAACTCCAAATTCTTGGCAGGGACGTCCTTCTCAAGTATGAACATCTTTGAGCAAACTCTATATAACAGCCCAATGTACTCCCAAAGAGAACTTCCAAATCTGTGGCACCAAAATGATATACTGTTGGAACATGCACTTATTTGCAAATTTAGTCTTCTAAAAAATAGTGGAAAACATGCTATTTGTCATCCCCTAGAATACTCTGTCCCTGATTTTGGCATCAGAGTCTACAATCGCAGTTTAGCACATGCAAAATCTCAGTGCCTGCTACCCTCAGCTAAAAACTGAAGTTAAGTGATTTCCAGTGCAGTGTGTGTGCAGAACAAAAGCTGTGCACAGCTGAGCTTATACATGCATACATATATATGCATTGTTTATATATATAAATTCATATTCATTTAAACATGAATGGCAACTGTCTGCTAGCTGAAGCAGGGAACATGTTGAAGCATCGTGCGGCTTGCCTGAGAGGCACGTGTGTCAGCACATGGACAGGCCCAACACTGCCAGAGATTGTGTGCATTACACTGAAGCAGTGTTTTAAGCAGATTTTGAGGCAGCTGATACTGTAGCTTGCTCAAGGGGTGACTTATTAAGCTACAGCATTATTGAAAATGATGGAAATATATATATAGTCAGTAAACTGAAAGAGAAAATATATTTGTGAGGTCTGAGATGCTCCAACCAGAGATAATAACACCCAGCAGAGAAATGTATTATATCAGAAAACAGATAAATTTTACAATTTTGAGAGATATCAAATGGTTTACCAAAAGGTGCTGGGATTAAGGAATTTTTTGAAATATAATTCATATACCAAACTGAAATAAAGGGGCAGCCTGCAGTGGGTGGGAATGACTGAGGGGGTTCAAGCATTGTTTAGTGACTCATCTTGGTCACAGTTTTAGTAAGCAGCAGTCATGAATGGCAGACTCCTCAGGAGAAAAAAAAGCAAAGCACTTTGCAAGAGACCTTTTATGTTGGCTCTAGGGAGCTTTCCTTCCTAAAAGCTGAAAGTGACCATGGTTTGGTATAAACTTCCAAAGTCTGTGTGCAACATGGCAGTGCTTTACTTGCCCTCTGTTCACATCTTTATAAACAATCTCTTTTCTACTAATATGTTCATCTTCTGTCTGTGACCATTAATTCCCTGAATTAATGGCAACAAAAAAACCTGCCAGGAAAAAGTATTTTAAACAACTTTTTCACCATTTTTCAGCTTCCTTTGCCCTTCCTTTTGTGCTAGAAGACAGAGCCCATACCAGATAATTGACTTTTATCTCTATCAACTAACTGAGAAGAAAACATTAACTATAAATTTGCAAGGACTTCTAAAGGTATTTTAAAGATTAACTTCAAATAGGAGCTGCTGCTGGATTTTGAGTTCTTTGATGCTTCAAGACATTTAATACTACTACAATAAGAGCTTTGCAAAAAAATGGTGGTACAGTTTTTCAAAGCTGATTTTTTATGCTGCTCTACAGGGAAATGTCACATCTCTAAGCCTTGCTCAGAATAGCAGCAGCTAATCTTTACATTTTAGATAACATCATTCTGGTTATTTATGATCACATTTTAGCATGAAATACTTTTCTTTCATCATCAGTGGACTACCAAGATCACACTGTCAGCTCAGAAATAAAGGAGTGCTACATATGAGGTTTGAAAATAGAAAATATTAAGAAGATGCTTTGCTAAGTTCTTTTATTTGCTAAAACTAAAAAAAATATAGGGTTGAGTTTTAGGTTTGTTGTTTGATTGTCTAAAGAAATATTCCTGGACATAAATCCCAAAATGTCCATATTCTCATGCCCTGATATGTAGCTTTAGGAAATGCCTCGAATTCCAATAGCTAGTGAAGAAAAGAGAGATGTATTACACAGAGAGCGAACATTATGTCCTCTACATGCTGCAGAACCCAACCACTCTGCAGACAATTGCCACATGCAATTAAATTAAATCTAATAAGATGGTGTCACACACCTTTTTCTCAAATTTAATTTTAAATTCTGGGTGCAAAATCTGGGATTAACTTTAAATCACAATGCATAAAGAACAATAGTTAATTATTCAGAAATTGAAGGTCCATACATTTAATCTTACAAAAAGAATATCTTTCACTCAATCCACCTAGAATGAGGCAAGTTTTAAACTATTCCACTTCAGAATACTTTTGCAGGTTGTGAGATGGGAAGATGTGCTGCAGGACAGCTTTATTGGACTGAATGTACTCTTCAATTCTTACTGTTGAAGAGTTTTTTGTTTAATGTGCTCTGAATGAAACTTTCATATATATATTAAGTTGGCAACCATATAGAGATCTTTAGGTTAACTTTATAATAAGAAATTAAGCAATACAATGAAATGTTCCTGGACACCACTGTTGGATGCTGTTAAATTGACAGAGATTATGGGTCATTTGGGAGAACAGGCAGGAGTTAGCACATCTCACGGACCATTTCCAAAGGCTGTTTTAGTGCAGCCACCCTGTTTTATGGAACAAGAAAGGTTAATAAAGTGGAAAACAACTTGTGCTCAGCTTACAGGCTGCCGGGCTGGAAAATACTCTTAAACACCCCAGATCAGGCTTTTGTAGAAGACAGACATTTACACTCAGGATTGGGATCCTGAAGAGCATTGCCTGGCTTCTGCCTAGTTCTTGCTCTCCCTAAACTCCTCCGGTGTTGTTTTTCTTAGTACCTTGGCTGATTCCCAAGCCTAAGGTTTTTATCTTGACATATGTTAATAATCATTGGGAATACTGTAAGGCTTATCACAAATTTGGGTTGTTCAGTTCTTATTTGTTCCATATTTTTCCTAAAGTATATTTTGATAAAGATATGTCGCAGTGCATTGCTTTCCATCAAATTTGAACCTGCACATTGTGCAAAATGCATTTCATCCCTTGCTTCTTCTACTCACTCATACCTCATTCCCTCAAAAAGAAGATAAACAGCAGGAAAATTAATAGAATATTTAGGTGTTGGCTTCTTTTTGCTCTCCTGTGGAAGGAATGGAGGCTGTAACTTCTGGGAAAGCTTAGAAAGTTAGAGTGTATAACACTGTCCTACTCATCACAGCATCATTCCTTCCTCTCTTACTGCCTCACTGTGGGAGGATTGAGAAATGCTGGTATTCCTCAGCCTAATGGTCTTGAGGGTAAAACCTTTAGGCAAGTCAACAAAGTCTAAAGGCAACTGTGCTTGGTACTTGCTTTAATAGAGCAGCCCCCTTGCTTTTTGTGATCAGAAATCAGCATGTTTGACACCCAGAGCTTGAGAACCAGAAATGCTGTGGAGAAAACACCCTGCTTTTGATGGTTTTTATTCAATGCATTTGTTATTTTAAATCTAAAATTTTCACAGTTCTCTCTCCCTGTGCATTGTGTATGTATTCCTGAGACACCCAGTTGCTCAATTCCTCATTGAGGATATCAATCCTAAAGGTCTGAGGCCACTAAATCCTGGTTAAGATCTAGGTCCATGTGAAAGGATTCTTGTAAGTGGTCCATGACACAGATGAGTTAGTACTGGTGGTTAACCCAAATTTTCCTCATTTCTTTGAGCCTGTTGTTTTTTCTCTATAAACATAATAAGCTATTTCTCTGTAGTTTCATTTTTTACTGGTATTTATTCCCTTTCTTTATTTTGGGTTTGACTACTCAAGTACACTGGAGCTGTCAGGTCCCTTCAGAACTGCACATGTGTCTAAAATATTGGCATCTGGTTTGTTCCTTCAATTCAAAAATGCAATATAATTTGAGTATTGCTGAATAGAATGTTGCACATGTTCTTTAAGAGTGCTAGGCAGTGTCAGATGTGGGCTTTCTTTAATCAGGTTCTGCATATGGTTTATTAAATTGTGAAAGGTCATATGCTCAAGAGGGTAAAAAGGCAGTTGGTATTTTAAAAGTAATTGTTGTCACATCTTCTAATTGCAAGGACAAAGGGAAAGGTTGAAGAAAATGTTTACCTGTTGGCCATGATAAAACACCGCTAAAAGGAACATTGCCATGAGTAGTAAAGATGCCTCTTTTGTGCCCAGGAAGTCTGTGCTGGAAAAAAAAAATCCAAAGTAAAATACAGTTATTGATTTGTCAATATTGTAATTGTTCAGAAATTTCATTTCATAAGTGGTAGTTTTTGTTGTGCTTTAAAATATCCCCTGTATTTGAAAATGTAATTTAGCAGTAATTAGTTAAGAGAACAGGAGTGTAATTGGAGAGCTCCCTGTTTGGTGACACGTCTTAAGTAACTAAATTGTAGCCTACAGGAGGTACACAGGAGGTGATGAGCTTTCACTTTCAAGCGTGATATGCAAGCTGTGTGTCAGTCAGTCTCTTCCTGGGAGCTTGGTAAACAGCCCCTATGGAGTGCAGGCGGTGGCATCTTGAGGGGGAAAGGTTGAGGGAGAGATGACAAAGGGAAACTTCCAGGCTGTGAAAGTAAAAGCCCAGTGAATAAGGCTAGAGATAAAGGATGAACTCCAAGGCAGGAGCTGAAATCAAACATCCCCATATTGTGAGAAGGGTTTGGAGATGACAGGAACGAAGTGTGGATTAAAAGAGGATCAAAAAAATGGCAAACAGTAGCTAGGACTGGCTTTACTGAGCTACAAAGTGGAGACCAGAGAGGCCTGTGACAAGGGAGGTAAAGGAAACCCTTGCAGAACACAGGAAGCAAAGATGAGCCAAGCAGGTACTGGCTGTATGAAATCACTGAGGTGCTCTGTATGGAGCATGAAGAAAATGTGACAAAATAAGGTGAAAGGGGTTCAAAGCAGTAACAGGGGGTTTCAAATATGAAGAAATTACAGTTATGTGAAAAGATGAATAAAAACTGATGAAAGTATCTTTGTATGCCAGGGTTTTTTTAAAAAACATATTTCCCAGGGAGAAGACAAAAGAAATTGGGGAACTGATAGAGCCAAACTTATAGTAAAACAAAAGAGAGAAAAAATTAAATTTGGAGATGAATTGAACAGGTATACTTGTCAATTATTTTGTTTAAGGGAGATGAGAAAAGGAAGTTGTTATGTGATGATAAAACCTTGAAAATTTGAAAAAAAAAAAATAAATGAGTAAATGAAGACCAGAAGTTGGAAGAGATTTTGGGACAATCTTTAGTCTACCTTGAGATCTAAGAACAAAGCAAAGTCCAGACACTCGACCTGTTTTCTGTAGTAATTTTTAAAGAAGTATTGGATGATATTTGTCAGAGAAAGACTCCCATGACATAGAAATTGGAGAAAGAAAGAGCAGAACTTGCTGGAGACTAAACCAAAAAGACACTTTCTTGTGAGAGAGATAACTGAACTGACTTTGTGGTCCTGATGAATTTACTGTGCTGGAAATATGCTGCTATGGGCTGAGTCATCAATACAGAGCAAAAGCAAGCAGGAAGCATCCTTGTCATCTGCAAATATGCTGGAATTAAGATGTTTCCTATTTTGAAGTTGCCTGAAATACAACCTTCAAAAGAATGCATTCCAAAAGGACCCCTTGTACACTGGCTAAAGGCAAGAGCCTTAAAGGTCTTAGTTATGAACTCATCTGTTATTGCATATTGTGGTGTTGTAGGTACAGCCACCATAGCTGGATGAGTTTTGTAGGGAGTTGCAAACCCTTTTATTTAGCTGGTTTATATAGCGAGAAACCAAAAAAAAATTCAGGGTACACAGTCTTGAACTTTATTCTCCTTAATATCAGAGCTCAAGTTCATACCCTTGTCGTGAGAGAGGAGCATCTCAGCTGATTTCCCTATGTCCTGGGCTATTGGCTACTCCAGAGATTATTCCTGTTTCTTTCTTGCTTTTCTGTGATAACAGTCACAAAAGAGGGAATAGAGGCTACTCTGGATTCTTCAAAATTGTCACACAAAAGAGAATCTTTGCCATGCCTGGTTAGTGAAAATTATCATGATTTCTACTTCTAGTTACTTAGCCAAAGTATTGCTTACTGCCATTTATCAGATTTCTTGGGGTCTGCTCTGAATATATGATACGTCTGTAGGATGGTAACTAGTATTAGAAAAAGGAATTACACCCCAAATCTCTGGTACCTTGCTACTGTAGGGAGCGAGTAAGGAAAGATATGCATGCAGAGCCTCGTTATGTGTAAGGAGTGGCTGTTGTGAGAATTAATTGTACTTCAAATCCATGCTTTTCTCTGACTCTGAACGTCTTCATCTGGCATGCACTTACAAGCACAAGCAACTGCAATGCCACATTGGTCAAGATTTAAAGACTGAAGAGGTGTTTTCCTGAATGAGCTAATTTACTGCTCCTCTAGATTCAGTTTTTGCAACACTCATAGCATCTCTGACTCTGCAAATTAGTGTGGCTCTTCTGTCCTTCTCTTCAGTTCCTCTTGCTGGGAAGGAAGCCTGGGAGATGCAGGAGGAGGAGTGTGTCCTTCAAACACTCTCCTAAAAAACAGGATCACTCCCGTGTTTCTTATATATTTCACAACTTCACATTATTTATTTGGATTTTATTCTAAAAAATCAATTGTTTACTCCTGTTTTCTTAAATTGGGGGGAATTTTTCGATGGATATCTCTGGAGCTTTCAAGAATAGAAACATTCAAGGTATGTGCATTGCAATGCATATTTTTAGTCAACATTGATAGACTATAGGAGACATAAAAAACAAACCCTGCCCAATATTTAAACGTCCTCACAAAATGAACACTTTAATAAAAAGGCTTGAGAAAGAAACACATTATAAATAACTTTTAATTAGTCATTGCCTGTAGCAAATATCACTCCATATTTAACTGTGGTGCTATCCAATACACTTATCCTCTGGCAAGACTTGAACCATCACCTTAAGAAAAAGCAGTTTCTGAAGGGGGCTGTGAACACTTACTCTCCATTGTGGTTAAAGTTGTCATATTGCAGAAAAAGGGAAGCATAAATGGTCTCAGTCAGCAGAGAGTAGATTGCAATCATGATGAGAAGTACTGCCAGCTTCAGGACAGAGTTGAGACGAAGAAAAACTGCACAAGTCACCATTGCCAGCACACCAGTGAAGACAAAATACTGAACAGAAAACAGCACTGGTTAATTTTGGGGATCAGAGATAAGCATCTATGTAAATAATCAAGTGACCAGAAGTATAGAAAGATTGCTTTGGATTTCAGTGCTCAGCTAAGTCCTCTTAGGGTCCAGGGCACTTTGAAAATAAGCATTTTGCTAAAATAGAATGTGAAATTACAAATTCTCTATTTTTCATGGCACCTCCACATCAACAGAAATCCTTTTCTGTGTCTTTATGGCATTTTCCTTGCATTATGAGGGAAATGGCATCCTCTGTAATTAAAGGAGGAAAGGAAGAGATGCTGCATGCCGTAGTTTGCTAATAAAAAGTTAACTGGGAGAAAACAATTTATATTCCTTTGGATTCTGAATTTCCACAAGACTCACATTAATCAGGATGGAAGAATAATTTTTCTGCTTTAATTTTTCCCATGCTATTGAAGAGAGGATAAAGCCACAGGTTTGGGCATTTTTTTTCTTTTTTTTTTTTTTTTTAAATTTTTAATATTGCTGGTCTAGCTTGGTTACATTACTCTCTTTAAATGTGATGCCTGGAAGTTTTATTCGTATCTCATTTTCTAATCTCTTCATTGTCTCATTTTTCTCAATGATTAGTCATCTGCCAAATGCAATCCATGCAGCTGATACTGGATAGAGAGAGACAATCACGGTCATGAGCTCTTCAGATTTAAAATAGCAACATCAACACCCACAGTCCAAATGTAGTTTAAATTAACTCTGATCACACAGCTTTAGGAGTGATCGTATTCATTTTTCTGAGTACAGTTTTTCTTTAGTATAGCTTCTCTGTAGGAAAGTCTGCATCCCTGCTGTTTAGAGCATACTGCTGGCAGTATCATGACACTGCCATATGACTTTCTAAGCAACATACTTCTCTTATCTACACATGACCAACACACTGATTTTGTTGCCTGCTTGCTCATCTTAGAGAGGATTTCTATCTTTTTTTTTCTCCAAAAGCAAACGTAAAATAACCAATCTAACTGCTGGTTTTGCCATGTGAGAAATTTTGCTCTCCATTAGATTCATACAAATTAGGTAATATGTTTTATTGCACTAGGTTCATTGAATCATTGCTGGATGTGTTTTCAGCATAAAGACTCTATACAAAGTTCAAAAGTTCAATCTAGATTGCAATGCCCCATTAGATCGTAAGGTTAATTCCTTCTGTAACCAGCCTCTGCTTTTTCTATCAGCCTGTGGTTAGATGGAAATGTTCCCTTCTTCACAGTGTTGAGCCTCTGACTCCACGGTAGTGGTTTCCATATAACCTTTGTGGATCCACACTTCAGATTCAAAAGTACCCTCAGAAATACCTCAGGACAGGAACAGATGTCCGTAAAAGAAGCAGAGGAATTGAAGGTCTGGTTCTTCAGGGCTATTGGTTTGTCAAAATCACACCATAGCTGTGAAGAAATAAAACAAAATCAGGGCTATATTGTGCACTGGTGACTAATTGCTTGTCTGCTTGGCTGGGTTCAGGGGTGGGACTGGCTGACCTGCTGCTCTCCTTGCCAGCTCCCCAGCTGGCACCAAGGACTGAATAAATGGACAGTAAGAAGACATACTGTGGAGATTGAATCAAAAAAGGGGAGCTATTTGTGCTGCAGACATTCAGCATCTTAACAGCCTCCCTATGCTCTCTTGATGTTAGACTCTTAAGAATTACCTCTCGAAATGCTTAGATTTTGCTAAAAAATATAGAGAAAATTATTTAATTGGGAGCATAAAATCAGGTTGCATATGTGCCCTTTCTGCAAGCTGTTTTCATCTGCTATGGATAGTGTTATCCTTCTGGGTATGGGACATCTATCCTTAATTTCCATGACATCACACAGAACTGGTTGTACCAAAACATAATGTGGTCCCAGAACAGCAACTGTGGTGCTTAGAATGGAAGGGAATGAAAATTCATTCGTGAAACAGTAGTTCTGATAATGTAATATTGCCTTTTGCTGTTATGACCTGCATTCATTTTAATGGTATTTCCAACCAAGAGTATTAGATATAAAGAAAAAAGCAGTGTCGAGTTGCAATATATTATGGTCTTAGAATGCAGGAAAAGAATCATTAATTGTTTCATATTTTGACACTTCAAGTAGATTGAGTCTCCTGTTATATATATTAATTTACTCTGATTTTTTATAATAGGTCATTTCATCAACCTGATGTGTACAAGCTAGTTACAGGTCTTTTTTTCCAACAGAGTTAGAGAATTTGTTTAATGAAGCCCAATTTATTATCATTAAATTCTAATTAATTTTGAACTTGGGACTCTTTTGCTTGTTCTTTCAGCAATTCAGCCATCTCTGCAGTGCAGTTGTATTACCTGGCTGGCTGTGCAATCTTCTGTGACACCAGACAATTAATGGTACCTTCTGAAAGTTTATGAGGTGTACAGCACCTCTCTGCAGGGCAGAATCTCACAAGAAAAAGTACAGTGTTTTTTTAAAAGACTTTCAGGATCAGAAACTTAAATTTATAAAAATAAGAATGCATTTAAGACTCATAAGACTCACTTGTCCTGCTGGTGAAACCAAAGCTTTATGGCTTTTCTTAGAAAGCATCTGAGTCTTAGACCCCTCAAACTGGCTGCATTTGAACTCGGTGGACACATAAAGCTGCAAGGCTGAGATACATTAGCTGTTCTTAAATGCATGCAGGTCTCTCCGGAACAAACTATTTTTATGGGAGAACTTTGACATACAAAATAACGAGATTATATGAATGTTGTGATTTCCTATAGAGGCCAGGGCTCAGTGACTCAAGTCATTGTCCATCTAAATATATGACAATACATATAACGGTTTACTGCTTTATTGAAAACCACTGGTGTGACAGTAAAAAGTAATAATTTTCTTTTGATTGTTTTTGGATTAGCCAACCCAGAAGATTGCAGAAGACACAATCTTAACAAAACAATGCAGAAGAAGTCAGAGGAGATAACAAATTGGGCATGGATAGCTTGTTTCAAGATCAAGACTAATTCTACCAAAATCTTTCCTGAAAGGTATTTGTTAGACATGATTTTAAAACCTCTAAATTCTAAAACACTGCTTAGTGTTTTATATTGTAATGCACCACTGTCCTTTTCTTCAGGAAGTTTTCAGCCCAATGGAACTCCAGACATTTACTGTATATTTTTCTGTAATGATAGAAATGAGTGGCTGCATTTTTCTTTCTCTGACTTACTCTCCTATCAGTGATACTTTTGATCTATCAGTGAGACATTTACTACATTCTTGGCTCAGGCTTCAGCACCTGTCAGGTTGTCTGACATTATAATCTGCCTAAATTATGCAAAGCTCTCTCATGTTGCTGAATACATCAGGATAATCAGGGTTCTCCTGGAGTTTTAAAAATTACTATTTTAGTAATTTTTAAATTTTTCTTCGTAATCTAAATAATAACTGTAAGATGATCTGAGAATTTGAGAGGAAGAATTTAATATCCATAAGCATTTTTAGGATTGACAGTCTTTAAGAAAGTATTTCAGCAAGTCAGAAAATTACAAATGGTCCTCAAAGGGTGGACATGTCGAGCAGAAAGTAAAAAAAAGGTCTTAAAAATAGATGATACTCATAAGGGAGAAATAATTAGATATTTTAGAAATACATAGATTAAGCAATGGATTGAATTTCCTGAAGCTGTGATGCTTTGCCTTTTTTATGTTATCTAAGTCACAGCTGGCTTATAGACACAGTTAGCAAGTTCTGTAGCAAGCTTAATAACTCATAAATCATCTTTTCCTGTGTAATGTTCCTTGGTTCCCTATAAGCTTACAATATTGATGATGGCTCCAAGAAAATTAATGAGAATGGATGCAAATATAATGACATTCCTTGCCAGGTAGGTCTCATTAATCCAGCAGCAAGTTTTCCGGAGCATTAAGGGTAAACATTTGTAATCCTCTGCCGTAGTGATCAGCACAAGAGCGGAGTGCAGCATAATCAGGATAGAAAACTGAATGACCATTGGTATCACTCTGGGGAAAAAAAAGAGAGAATCCAGCATTAAATCTCAGTACAATGCCACAGCTAACAAAAATAAATGTGTAAACAGGTAAGGCTAGGAAATTCGGTTGTCATAAATCTGAGACAGTTAGTCTTAGATAAAAGCCCAGAAAGAGCAAAGTTTTGCCTCTGTCCCATAGGTCTGTCGTTGCTTCCCATGGTTCCTTGCTGGGAAACTGAAAAAAGCCAGGGAAATAAATAATTTCCAGTGCCTCTATTTGTCTATGTAGAGTCCAAATGGCAGGAGTGTCTCTTCTTTTGTGACTCAGTCATCCCTTAAGGTGTTTTTAGAGCAATTCTGTTGAACCTGTAGGATCCTGATGCCATGTGTATATGAATTGGTTCCCACTCAGACTGGTTTGGAGGTGTTTAGTAGAGTATTGTTTTGTATGCATCATCTCACAGGTGTCAAACTCATATTATACTGAGGCTTATAGACTCTAAAGTGAGTACAATAATGCAGCCTGTTTCCTGGAGTAAGTCAGGATAAAATAACTACAGAAATGCAAGATACCCCTCATTTTAGTTATTAGTGGGACAACTGCAGCTAATAATCGGTTTCTAAAAAAGCAAAAGAACTGACCTACTGTTTTCATGGAAGTCTTTTAAAATAAAACATATGAAAAAGTGTTCCATAATCTAAATGTTTAAATGAAAATTTGTCTGGTGTACCCCATAAACTTTGTTCTTGCAAATGTGATCTTTAGTCAAATATTGATAAGTGCATACACAGAATAAGTAGTTCAATTTCTTTGACCATACCGTTAAAACCCATAATTTCTTTTAGCCTAATTTTAATATTATATTGTTTAAATTTATTCCTTTTTCTTGCTTAAACATGGGACCTGAAGTCAATCAAGTAACCTACGTGGTTGGAAAATGCAGCAAATTGGTTTATTTCACTGAGGAGTGAAATACTACTTTACTTCACAAGTCAAGTTTTTTGGGTCCCCATTTGTGCCAGTCATTGACTTTCTTTGTCTCTTTTCCCAAAGATCATACCCATGCCAAATAAAAGTAACTCCACTGCTTCTGTAACCTCTCCCCTCCTCACTCCATTTTCCCTTGCCTTTTTACTATAAGGAGAATAACTAAACTTGAAGATTTGAATTAGGTAATTAAAATTTCTAGTAACCCAGCTCTATAAAGTCTCACCATAGTGTAATAGGTATGCAGACAAGGAGAAAAGGAAACCACACTGATACAATGGCAGAAGAGGATACATGGACATAGCAGGACAAGCTTGAGAATAAGTCTGTGTTGGAGCTGTCATTTCTCAGCTCTGACCATGTTTACAGCTAATGGATAGAGTCCAAAGTATTTGCATTAAGGAAATACCAAAGATGCACTGGGTATTTTATGTGAAAATTGAGTATATCTTACTCACAGTACTGATGTTAGTAGAAATTGCCTTGAGAAAATGGGATAAAACAAACTGCTTATATTCAAAAGGAAGAGTTAGGGGTTTTTTAAGTAGTCTTAAGACAGAGTATATGTGGGGAAATGTTGGTCATGTTGGGGGAAAAGACATAAAAACATGGGAGGCACATGTGTCAAGATGAAAGAGATTTAGGTGCAGAACTGTACTCCTGTATGCTTTAGTCTGCTTAATTTTGAACATTGTCTTCACCAGAATGTTTGGATTTTTTATGACCTAATTCAGCCGTTACTATTGAGATTCATGTACATTAAATCTGGTGGTGTTTTAAAGACAGTATTTGCTTGAAAAATATTCATTTTTGATCATCCAAACACACAATGACTCCTTTAATGTAACAGGACAGAATAACATGCAATTTACTTCAAACTTTCTTCTCTATCACCTACTAAAATTAATCAAGCTAACAGAGAAAAATGATTAAGGTATAAGATTTTTAAAACAAAATTTCAACCTCTGAATAATTTACAGTAATGCAGCTGTTACTCTCAGAACCTCAAAATAAATGAGATTTGCAATGTAGGAGTCCAGAAAAGAAGTTGGGTTAAAAAGATAGCAAACGGGAAACCATTTTATCACTAATAGAGAGTTTTACTTTTGGAACATGTCTGACCTGCTATAAGAAAGATATATATATATATATATATATAAAAAGATTTTTTTTTCATAGTACTAAACTACATTTTAAAACATATTAGAATGAAATGTGAAAAATATGAAAATGGAAGTTCTGTTCCCAAATTAATTGAAACAAGAAGAATTACATGTTAACTTTCATTGAGAGCTTCTATGTAGCAATAGCTTTGACACTGTTCTGATGATATACCATTGGTATGAAAAGTTATCTTCACTTGGGTCAGCATTTCACTCCAACAAGGTTTGTCACAGTTTAGTATCTGAGTTGAAGACACTGGATCTTCCCCCAAAAAGTCCCATGCTCTCCAGCAGCTTACCCAGAAGGTAAAGCTTGCTTTTGAAAGAAGGAACAACATAGCCAGTAAAAACAATCTGTATTATGAAGGGAAGAGTGAATAATAAAGAAACAAAATTTGGAGCAGGAGAAATAGATTTCATCCTGTGTGAGTGAAAGTTTTGTGGGAAGAGTCTCTGGACTTGCTGGAAGTCCCAATGCTAAGAAGAGACACAATTCAATGATGTCTTGAGAGTTGCTTCTGACTTTGAAAATACAAAGGAATCACAGAATGGTTTGAGTTGAAAGAAACCTTCAAGATCATCAAGTTCCAACACCCCTGGCATGGGCAAAGACATTTTCTACTAGACCAGACTGCTCAAAGCCCCATTAAACCTGGCCTTGAACATTTCCAGGGACAGGGCATCCACAACCTTTCTAGGAAACTTGTTTCAGTTCCTCACCACTATCACAGTAAAGAATTTCTTCCGAATATCTAATCTCAACCTACTCTTTTTCAGTTTGAACACCTTCTGCCTTGTCCTATCACTACATGCCGTTGTAAAAAGCCCCTCTCCACTTTTCTTGTAGGTGATGGAAGGTCCTATAAGGTCTCTCAGAAATCTACTCTGGGCTGTAGAACCCCAAATCTCTCAGCCTGTCTTCATAGGAGAGGTGCTGGAGCCCTCTGAAAAATGGGGGAAGGACAGTCAATAAGCTGCACAACATGTCCATGGAGAACTACTCAAGGGAGTGAGGAGGGCTCATCACCTGTGTAGTTTTGGATACAATTCATCTCACTGCATAGCAGTCTCTTAGATTTATGCAGGTAGAAGGCACCTTGAGATTCAGATTGACCCATTCTCCAGTGGCTATACTTTGATCCCGGGTTCTGGACACTGACAGAGAGTCATGTAAGATTAATTCCTTCCGTTTCCCACAGTACAGCAGTATTCTGCAACAGCCTTCTTGCATTGCAAAGCCAAGTGGCTGTGATCCGATTTGGAACGGATAGTTTCTAACTATATCCCAGATATATATAGATAGTCTATATATGCAGATGTAGCCTACCAGTTCTGCTGACCTAGCCTGACCCAGCTCTGAAAAAAACCAGATTAAAGCCTTCAGAAAGACTAGGATCAAGCCTCAAGAGGTCATGCCTGAGGACACTAAACATTAGTTCTTATTTTGGACTGCCAAACTTTACATGTAAGATCCATGCTATTAAGGTACTATAAAGGAGCATCTACAGACCTAAGTCTGGGATATAAATCCAAAATAGCAGCATAACCTGCTTAAGTGCCTGAGAAACTGAGACCTTGTATTTGTTCACAATAAATTTATAGGCAACAAAAACTCTTCCAGTGTAGCTGTTCAATTGAAGATTGATGTTCTTGTCTCTTGCCTAAGCCTGCTTGATCATAACAAAACTGAAGCTGGCACAGTATGACCTCTCAGATGAACAATCCAATATCTGTGCTAAGATTTTGATGGGAGTATGCTGATAGGATCAAGTACAGTAAAATACATAGACAAGGTTAGAGGGATAACAACAAAAAACTGTAATAATTTTCTCTCCATGAACTCCTCTCAGAACTAGGACACCTGGCTGGGATCATTCCTTCATTCAAGAAGAGATTCAAGACCAATTTATTTTCTTTTTAGGGGTTCCCTTACTGCCAAGATCACATGAAGTTTAAAAAGAGCTTTTGCTTTCCCTCTTCCTCACGTACAGTCCCAAATCAACTGACTTGAGCCAAAAGGAAAACTTATGTAAAACAGAAGATGCAGGTGTTTAAATTAACAACAATTTGAAATCTGCTTTTCTCCCTCACAAGAACAACCCCGTGAAAAATGGGCAGAAATAAGAATAGTTCAGCAGTCTACTCTAGTATGACCTACTATTCATGTGAGCATATACAAAGTTCATTGCAGGAAATTAATGAAACTCCCAGGTCTCTCAGATGGAGACGATGAATCACTGCAAGGGTGGCAATGTAATACAATGGATTCATAGAGGATAATTATGGTAAAAATATGGCATTAATTTATGTCACTTAGAGTAATTTCCCCTACTCCATATTTCAAAGAATGAAAATTATTGCAAAGATTTTTAAAGTCAGAGGTGCATCTGCCCTGTCAGGAAAAAAAATATGAATGGATCAAATATTTATCCTTAGAGAGATAGATATAAACCGAGATAAAATTTTGAAACTTCCATACACATTAGGCTTGAAATATGATTTCCTTCTTTAACACGCAGACTAAGGTGAGCTCTCTGGGAAACTCTCCAGAGAACCTTAGTAATATATGTTCTATGACAATTTAAATAGCATTTTCACCAAATTTTCAGAAATCACCAAAAGACTCAGCTCAAAAAATATTCACACATCTACTTAAGCAAAAAAAGATTTCATCCTTGTTCAATAGAAATATGAAGCATTCACCAAAAACCTCTTATATGTGTTTTTAGGAAACGAGTAAGTTACCATGAGGACTGAGTTATAGTTTGTTAGTGGTTTCATGGAAATTATTTCCATGGTTTTCCACCCTAGTATTTTACTTCTCTGATATTTACCAGAGGCGTAACAAATGAATATGCAGTTATCTCAAAGATTCTCTGAATCCAAATCCTATCTAAATTTGTGATAGTTGGTTCAATTGCTCATGCCTTGAATTGCTTTCGGAACTGGAAGTTAGGAAATTTGAACTTCCAGATTATTTTCTCATTCAATATGTTTAAGCATATTGAAACCTTCTCACTCAAAATCCCTATCCTGTTATTTTAGGGTTGCTCATCTGTTGACAGGCATGCTTTTTTAAAAACTGAAACACATTTTTTGAAGCAGAGTATCAGAACTTGAAAAAACAAGACCAAAATTTGTCTCCTTAAGCCTTGACAGTGATCTTCAGCTCCTGACAGAACATAAGAACTGCCATAAACACCCATGTGTCTCCAAAACTTCTCTCACAAAAGGGATAGTGGTAAAAATCCTTTCCCTAAATATCTCCCCAGGTTCCAGCAATTAACCTTTCAGGGCATTCTTGAAGCCAAGGCCATATTTTTTAAAAAAAACCTCTGCCAATCTTTTCTTGTTGGAATTTATCTAATCTTCATTTTCCTATTTGTATTTTCAGCCTCTTCAACATTCAGTGACAAAAAGGTCCTCAGGGAAAAACACAAGGCTACCAGCAAGATGAGAAACTAGGAGGTGAGACAGCTGCAGGCAATGCGTTAGTGTGACTCCTTCCCCCTCTTTCCAATGGAACTAGACACCCTTGCAAGAGTTAACAGAGATGAATCTGTGCAGATAGAAAAAAAATGTTGTTTTTATTTTTTCTTTATTTTTTTTCTGGTATGGCAGTGATTGATATAGCAGCAGAAATCTTTTTGGAAAACAGGTTCTGTTAATAAGATCCATAAATCTTCTTGTACATATTGAGGAAAAAAATAACAAACACACAAGCAAAAAAAAAACATCTACCAGACGTGAAGAACTTTAAATGTGTATTGGGAAAAGAGCTTTTCGAAAGCAAGCAAGCTTACTAGGGGCAATATAGCACATAAGGAACAACAGAAGGTCACATAATACTCTGGGAAATTTCTCAGCTGAGAATTACAAAATGTATGAGACATCACTGTGACAGAATGTAGTTGCCTGCCTGTACCTAAGCACCAGT
Source organism: Corvus hawaiiensis (assembly GCF_020740725.1). Lineage (NCBI taxonomy): Eukaryota > Metazoa > Chordata > Aves > Passeriformes > Corvidae > Corvus > Corvus hawaiiensis. The sequence goes on from NC_063238.1 coordinate 36,384,220, forward strand.
TTGGTGCTCTTAGACATCAATGTGGTAACTCATGTCTTCCATGATCATCCAGAGATGATCCAAGAAATCTTGCTGCACTACTATAACACAACAAATGTCTTATTTCTTGTAGAAATAATGTATTTTCAAAGTTACTCTACAGTCAGCCATAAGTTAAGGTTCATCAGAGCGTTAGAAACTACCTGAAAAATATGTTCATCTCTGGGCACTTCTGTTTTAACACTTGCTCTGTCAAAGACCAAACGGCACCAGAGGCTTGTAATAGTGGCAGTCCTGTTGTAGAAAACTGACCTCAGTCCTTTCACACACTCTTGTGATCTCATTATTGAATTGTACACAAAAATGCCAAATAAGAGGTTTCAGGCTGTGAAATGTGGACATCGAGGTCTCGTCTATGTCACACTGTAATTACCTTGATAGGAATAGCCCCAAAGAAGAGCAGAAGTGAAAACAGATCTACCAGATCACCTCTGTGCTTATTAATGGCCTGAGACCGCTTTTCCCAGCTGGGCAAATCACATTGTCAGCAACAAAGCCAACGGTAAAATTCTCTTACAAAGCATTTATGAAACAAAACCAAGAGAATCACTGATATCCAAGGTGATTACCAATCAAAGAGGCACAGCTATTGTTCTGGATCATGTTTCGCCAGGACACACTGTGGCAAATTTTTGTAACACAAAATTTCCACTTAACTCAGTGGTAGTTCTACTTGAAAACATAACAACATAGCATCAGTACATGCTGCTGTCTCACTTGAAAACATGTAGCTGCAGATAATGTGGTAAAAAAGTAGTTAATATTGCAAAAAAAAGTGAACAAATATTTTCAAACACTTCTGGGGAACAAGCAGATTTTATTGGTTCATTGCTCATCGATCCTAGAAATGTTATTCCACTGTGTCCCCAAGAGTGCCTTCAGATATATAGAGATATATTTCTGTATTTACCTGGAAGAAGGGAGCAAGCTTTGGATAGCGGTGATAAATACAAGAACAATAAATGCACACACCAAGTTTGATTTGAATACTTCATCCCGCATTTGAGAATACTAGAATAAAAAAAACACACACAGAAAAGTAAATTAGCTCTTAACACATGCAGTAGTTTCATTAAGTCTGACACACATAGGAGACATGGAGAAAATTAGCACAGTGCATTAATAAATCAATAAACCTGAATTTCTGTTTTAAATTCAAACACAACAAATAAATTAATAATAACATGGTAAAATATTTTAACCAAAAAATTTAGCCAAGAAAATATTTTAACCAAGATAATACAAAGTTGTTCTGCTTGGTTCAAAATTATTTGTTTTGAAAATCCTGAGGTAGATACCAGGAGCTCCTGCTGCTGAGTAGAATACCAAACACTTAATTGTTTAATAAAATACCTACTAACCAGAGGAACCATGAGTTTCCTCACATGAAGACAAGCACTGGAGTAATCTGTGACTCTGCATTCATGATGGCACAGGTGTGTCTCCATGATGGCTAAATTGAGGCCACTGTTATTTTTTCTATTTTTATTTAACAAAAATTACATAGAACATTCTGTGACTATTTGGGATGCTGGGATGCTGGAACTCTGTATCCTAACTTATTCAGAGGCTGTGCAGAAACTTGGTGATATGGGCATTCTCAAAATGTAAAAGACTATTTGAGGAGCATTATTATAAGGATGTATTGAGAAAATATTTTTCTCCAGCATATCAAACCACTGAGAAAGCTGTTCCCTCTTTGTGGGAATTGCCAAGAAAAGGAGTAACAGATATATCAATAGACCATGGTGGATCAGTTAAAGTGGAAATATTAACCAAGTCCTCAGCTAATATTTATTATTGTTAATTCAATTAAACTGCAGCTGTTTACAGTAGATGAAGATCAGTCCATAGGAATACTTTTTATAATTCTCTATATCCTATATGGATACCACCAAATTTTCTTTATCTTATAAGAAATCCTGCAGAGACTTGCCTCAGTCATTTTTCTTCCTCTAAACAATAACTTCTTTTTGTTTAAACCTTTGCAGTTTTAAAGGGGCTGAAAAAAAGGATAACAGAATCAAAGCAATATCAGATATCAGAATGTCTCTCTAGAAATTTGGAAATAGGGCAAACAGCAATTATAAATGCCTAGAAAGCACTATAACAGAAAAAAAAATATTAAGAAATATGTCAAGAACATACACTAAGACAGCTCATCTATGAACTGGATTTCATAGCTAATTTGGTCTTGAAGAGAGATCCTATCTAGACTTGGCCTATATTCCCTACATGGACCTTTGTTTGGGACATCATCTCAGCTATAAACATCTGGTCAAAACAGTCTCAAGCTCCCAGATGGAAAAAAGGTTTCTCACTTCCCTGCTCCTGTTTGTTATGAGTAAGAGATAGGGTTTATTTGTTGGTGTCCCTCATTTTGACTCCTCCTCTCCTGTGATTATACTTTGTGTCTGCTGTTGACAGTATCACTTTGGCATGATTTTTGATAGTGCTCACAGGCAAATCCACTTCATTTTGCTGCTGGAAGCCCAGAGGCAGTGACCCTGATTTCATGTGCAAGGAAACAGAACTGCATCAGTCTGCATAAATAATGGACCAGGGCTTTTTTTCAAATAGGGAAAAAGAAAGATATGTTCCTTAAAATATAACAAGAAATCCCAACTGTTCCATAGGGAAATTAAGGCAAACTAGATAAATGAAACACCAACATAGAAAGGCCTGCTGTGTTTAGCATTATGTCAAAAGGATGGATGCTGTGTTCTAATCAGTAACAATATTGTGATGAGGAATTGTTGACATCCCTAGGCAGCACTGACATAAATGATAAATGTAGCAGTTCTGTAGCAGTCTACCCCTTAATGACTTGGAGAAGTAATTGAAGGACTGACTAAGCCTCAAGGCCCTTCAAAAAGCATGGCTCCCCATGTAGCCAACCAGAGCTGTGTAGAGTGGTTGGAAGAATCTTGATATGACCTTGTCCGCAGTGCAAACCTTCATTGCAGCATCCCACAGACCCACCTGTGCTGGTGTGACCTGCTCATGGCACACTGAAGGCTCCCATGGGGCTTGGGCCATTTGCCTGCTGGGAGGGAACAGTTTATCCATGTGCTTGCCCAGCCAGCTGGGTGAAACTAAGGAAGGCCAGGTTTCTTCTGTTGAGTAGTGCTGCTTATTCCTCACCTCTCTTTCCCAAGGCCTCTCTGAAAGGGGAGGACCAGGAATACGACAGGCTTCACATGTTCCCCTAAAGAAAATATTTGTGCACTGGGGAGGAAGATTTTTGGTCTTACCCTCACTGATTCTCTTTGACTCAGATGGGACCTTATGGATGAAAAGGGAGACCAGGTTTTTTCTTCTTCAGAGTAATTGTGGAAAAGCTTTTGCAAGGAGAGGGACAGAAGAAGGTGTATCAAGAAGTCTAAGAGAGGAGAAGAAATTAACTCCTGAGAAGACCAAAGAGTAGACAGAGTTCCAGTGGCTGACCAATGATAGAAAAGTCGCTGAACAGGCATGGAGTTTGCCCAGCGTCTCTTGCAGACCTCCTTGCAACTGGAAGTTTCTGGGTTGAAGGAAGGAGGTGACGCCTGTGTCTGCTGGGATACAGCATGCAGGAAGAGCAAAACTGTTTTCCTGCTCATTTAATTTCTATTTATCTTACCCATCAGAAATTCTGAAACAGAGAAACTCAGATATTTATGTCTAATATTTGAACTAAGAAAACGTGTACTTTCAAATTCAAAGCTCTTTTATATTTCCAGTGTACTTACCTCACAGAAAATACGTAAACGCTTCACTTCTAAGCCCAGCCAGATTTCTATTCCAAGTAAAAATATACAAGAAGACTTTGAATATCTTTATACAAACCTTTACGTTGGAAACTTTCTTTAATAAAACCCTATCAGCATGTAAAATTCCCTGCCCTGTACCTATGCTTTATGCTGTATAAAATTACATGGTATGAATATTATCAAGTTGCTGATATTTAGGTAGATCATCATGATGATATCTTTTAATTATTGGAATAATCTGAAGTAGTATCAGATTTTCCTGTGAACTATTATATATTTGGAAATTTTAGTATCTTTTCATGCTACCATCAGAAGTACTTTCCTGTGATGAGTTGCTCTATCTGCCAACATGCTACTTGTGTAAAGAACCTCTAGCAAAATTGAGGGTGAATTGTCTCTAAGTGATATATCAAGGGTTAATGAGTGAAATACATGTTAGTAATGACTAGTCAATTTGGGTAAATAATCTATAAAATATACCAGGTGGGGATCCTGCACAAATCCTATGGAAAAATGAAGTGTTGCAGAATTCATATGGAAATACACATATTGCCTCAGAGAGATAACCCCTTCTCTAATGTAACTGCTACTGCTTGCTGTGGAACACACATTTATTCTATCACCATAGATGGATAAAGCGCAATGAGATAAGAGAGGAGTGGGAAGAAGTTCCAGTGGCTTAAACTGCAGTGATATAGCAGTTACTTGAACCAGCGTAAACCAGGATCTGTGCTAGCTCCATGGTAGTTTTGTGCATGTTGATTCCAGAATTGTTTTTTTCTAATATTTTGAAATCTTAAAGGAAAAAGAACAGAAATTTCACTGCTAGTGTAAACCTGATGTCTGGAATTGTTTTATAGTGAAAAGATTCAAACCAACCCAGACTGTTTAAACAGAACTCCACTATGACATTTCAAATCCATTCATGTCACCCCATGATCCCACATCATGGTAGTCCTGTTATTAATGCAGGAGGAAAAAAATATAGTTTGTTGTTCATGTGGTTACTCACTTCTCTGTCATTTGAGGTACAGAACATTAACAGAATTCACACTGAACAAGGTAAAAGTAACACTTCTTGGCCAGCATCTCAGCTACGGGTGCTGTTTTTTCTGCCTCCTGTAAAGTCTGGGGTGAGAGGCACTTACAGATTACAGAAATGAGTATTTAGCAGATGCCAGCTCTGCCTGAAAGTGTGATGGCTAAATGAGAGAGCACAGGATTTTACATGGGGGAGGTTACTTCAGAGCTCCCTCTGGCTTGAAGCAGTCACTGTGCTGAGCAGAAGGGCAGTGTCAGCCAACGGGAGCAGCAGTGGGAGAGGGGAGGCCCACAGACATTGACTGTCGATTCTCTCAGCCATACCACGGGGAGCAGCCTAAGGTGTTGGTGTAGAAGGTTGTGTAAGCAGTTGCAAAATGTTAATGGCTAGGAAAAAAACCCATAATTCCAGACTGAAAGGTTAGGGGTGGGGGCAGCAGAGGGAAAAGGCTGCTGAAAGAGCTTTACGATACTCCAGTTAAAACCTGAGTTTGGTTTGTTTCCCAAAGGGACAGGAAGAAGAGAGAAAGTGGTAGTAACATAAGATAGCATGGGGGAAATAACTACTTTCTTCAGGAAAATGATTAAAATATTACTTTTTTCATTAATTCCTGTAGCCTATGGTTAAACTCTAAGGTTATAATGACAAACCTCTAATTACTGCACAGGCATGCAGAAGGGAAGGGACATTTTCCATGCTGCCCCACGAGAAAATTACTGCTGTCTACAACAAAGAGGACACTATGATTCATCTTTCCTTAATCCAAATAATTCCTTTGTATCCTGGTACATTCCCCGTCACTATCTGAGCACACTCATGATGTCCCAGCACCCTGAACAGAAGCAAGGAAGTTGCTGACCAGAGGCTATCCAGGTGTTGGAGGTGGATGTGCCAGAAAAAATAAAGCAGTGATGATATTTTTTAAAACTTTACTCCTGCATAATATGAGAAACCAGATTAATTTATGGAACAGAAAGAAGATTCGGTCAACTTTACTGAAAGGATTTTATGTTTCTATTGCCTGTGCCTACTGGTTGGGACTAAGACCTAAGGAAATATTGAATGAAAGCATCATTCTCCAAACACTGCAGCCCAGTTCTCCATTGGAAATGTCCTACTGGGAAGAAAATGTATCAAACCTGCTAAAATGTTAACTTTTAAATAGACTTTTTGTCATCCAGATGCAATTAAAACTTTATTAATATTTTAAATCTGACCTATGTAACGTGATGGATTAGAGCATGGTTCTTTTTTTAGTTCCTTAAATTGCACTTAAATTGAATTCTACACTTCCCTTATAGTTTTTCTTGTGGCAGATAATTGTGGAATATAAAGTAATAAGAAATTTTATATTTTGTATAGGGGATCGGATTCTGGGCAGTGTCCCTTTACACCAGACCGTGCTCAGGCCTTGTGTGATTAAAAAGCAACGTAAGATGAGGTGAACTATTGACAAGTTTGCTCATTCAGCAAGTTGTGACCAGGCTGTTTCCTCCTTTGAACAAAAAATTTCAGACTCTTTCACCTTATTTTTTTTTTCTTGTGTCTTGAAGAGATTAAAGATTATTCATGACTTTTAGGACTTTATGTAGTAATTCACATTATATTGGAGATCTTGAATTTCACATCCTCTGGTTCCCTGTCATCTTTGCATGATGACTGCACTGAAAGAAATATTTTAATATTTTATGTTTCAGCAGATAATTATTTGTGGATAATTTGGTTTTGGGAGTTCTAACTTGTGTCTCAGTGTAAATATCCTCAGGGGGAAATAGAATCTTGTACTTTTGTTTTAAGAAACATTTCTTATTTCTTCTACAAGATTAGTAGTGCAATAAGGGCTGAGATATACTTCAAGCAGAATTTTTCTTTTCCAGTTGTCTTGACAAAACTCTCACCAATGAGCCTTCCTAAGGTCTAGTCTCCCATAAGTTAAGTCAAAATGTCTGTTTTCCCCTGGAAGTTAAAGTGATGATGGAGAAGTGAGCCTCCATGCTTCCAATTCCTCACTGTTTTTATTTCCTTTCAGTCAAGTGCACATAGTATTGCAGACCTGCTGTTGCTGCACTGTAGTAGCATATGAAATTATCAATGAAAGTCAATGAAATTATTTGAGATCTGTGCAACCTCACCCTGTGCCATCAGCTTTCAAGGGATGTTCTCCCATTACCTTATCTTTTAAAACTTATAACTTACATCTGGATGTAGACTGAAATAGAAGTTAATGAGATAATTTTGCTGTTGAGAAGCAGCAAAGACACGAACAATATTTAGCTCTTAGAAACAGATTTTTTAAGAAGGATGTTTAAAACAGAGAGTTGAAAAATAACTATTGACTTGAAATAAACATTGCAGCTGCATAGAGGACATCAGAGGGATTCTATGATTAAATGGAAGGAACATATCTATATAAATATAGATATATATTTTCTGAATAGAAATGTCAGTTTATTAATATGCTCAATCATCGTTAGTGCCAAAGTCACCTGTCATCTGACAGAAAACTGCTTGTACTCGATACCAAGTTCAACCCGGCCAGTGGCTGTTGTTTTCAGAAACTGAGTTTGTTCAATGTATGTATTTTCCAACAATGAAATGCAGTCATTTCAGCATTATAACACCTGCATCATGCCACTGTGTATTATGAACTCTAGCTCAGCCCCGCCTTCTGAAAACTGAAACAAAATGAAAAAGAAAAACAAAGCAAGAAAAAAAACCAACACAAGCCAGAACCTACAGCTTCTCTACTTCGGTGAACATTTATTACAGTTTGAGTTGTGAATAATGCAGCTACCAAGCCCCAGCTACCTTATGCTCCAGGCTGGAGTCTTTAAACATCAGTGAAAAAGGCTTGATATGCTCTCTTCTCAATTTATCGCCACTCCGTAAGTCGATGGTGTGCTCTATTCGCTTGTTAATTTCCTCAGGCCCAGACTGGACATGCAAAGCTTGTGCAAGATGGTTTGGAAGCAGATTTATTGAATTTCTTGTTAGGGCAGCCAGAGTCTAGGGGAAAGCACATGCAAACAGAATAAACCTGCTGGTCCCCTTGGGTTAAAAATGCAATGTTTTAGTTCATGTTGCATTGCAAACCATTACAGCATTCCATGCAATTCATTCAATGAAATCTATAGAAGTGTAAAATAGTAAGTCTGTTCCACTAAACACATACAGTACATTTAGGGGAGCACTTTAATGCCTTCTTTTTTATAGACTAGGAAGTTTGTTGCTGCACTGAGAATTAGGACTATATTCCCCTTTTCAAACATGATATTTAATTATTAAAGCATGCATAAGGGGAGTACACACACCAAAATCACAGCAGGATATCTGACTCAATGGTGTGTTTTAATAAATAAGAATGGAAGCCATATAAAACAAATGCCACAAAACAGGAGTAATGAAGTTTTTCTTATCTTAAAGTTACTGGATGTGTGTAGATAAGGAACAGATCAGTTAGTCAGGAGTGAAGAAGGTGACATTTCTGATTACTTCAGCATGGGTTTTCAGATAATATATTCTTCTTCACTACTGGTATATTTCAGCCAATCTAGATTACAGTTAGGCTATATGATTTAACTGTAATTCATATTATTATTTAAAATATTGTCTCAAATGCATTATTCCTTTGGTATTTCAATAACTAATCAAAGAAAAAAATTGAAAATACTTTTGCTTCACAAAGGAATTCTAGCAGAGATAGTATGAAGGGTGTTTCATCTTCAGCAAAGAGTTAAGAGTTTGCTTTCATAAAGAGAATAACTCATTCCCATTTCATGGTGTCATTTAATGACACAAACCACAGTGAAGCAGCTCTTTCCCACTTGAATGGGAAAATAAAATCTACTACTGTAATATTCCCAAGGGTTAAGAAATGTTGGTGAATGGAAAGGATGTAAAACTTCATACATCATAGCAGAAGACATTTCAGCATTATCATGGATGGGAAATAAAATTCTGCCTGAGAAAAGTTATTCCATAGGTCCTTACTGAAAAGATCTTCAGCTGCGTCTCCTATAGCATTGTTGAAACAGGAGTTTAGGATGTATTGTCACCAGATACACCAGAAAGCCTTTTGTATCATGGGATTACATAGGGCAAATGCTATAGGGAGGTTTCCCTTGTTCAGATTCAAACTATAATCAACAAACATATTCTAATAAATCTTGGACAGCACATTAAAACATGGGAAGGATCTCAGGTACCCACTGCCAAAGCTCAACTGACAATTTTCCTTACAATCCTAAAATCAAGTCCACGGACTGTGAAGTCACAGATAGTATTTCATATTCCATCTTATTTCTGGTAATTTAAGATCCAAAAATACAGTCTATCAGGATTGAAGTCTTCTCTCTGTTTCAATGAAAAGAAGTTTTCCTGTTTGTTTAGTAGAAAAAGGACTTCAGTAGAGAAAGTTTGGGAAGATACTCTACTCAATTCCTCCCTTCTTCTGTCTAGAAAATTAGTATCATCAACATAAGTAGAAAAAAACACTATCAAAGAAACTTTTCTCACACTAAAGTTCCAGATATGACTGAATTAATATCTTGGCCTTGGAGAAAACAATCAAGGTAAGTGGATAAATGCTATATTACTACATGCTGTGATACTACTTTGGTTTAAGTACTACTACCTCTTTTAAACTGAGCTAGGAAGAAAAGCTTTTATCAATTTTTGGTGGCTGAAAGGGCACAAGTGTGTCTGAAGTCCCTGTTAAAGGACGACAACACATCAGATGGTGGTGTGTAAATTGATTCCTCAGAATTACCTTGTATTTCTACTTCTCCACTGGAAATGAGGGTGGAGAAATTCCGTAATGTTTTTCATGGGCATTTTGTTTTATTTATATGAGAAAAATAATCTAAATTGATCCTACCAAGATACTATATTTTGGTTAAAATTCTATTTTAAGCTGCGATTGATATGAAAGCTTGCCTTCTTGCTGAGTGTATGAAGTGTATTACAACTCATGGTAGATGAACATGACATAATATCACCACTCTGGCCATGGTGCCTGTAGTATTGGTGCAGGAATAGACTCTGAATTTGCATCTATATTCAGGATATAACAAGGAAATTCACATTCGTGTTTCATAGAGTTTTCTCTCCCTCACATACATATACATACTTTAGAAAACTGCTTCCCTGTATTTAGAAATAACAACAATGAAAAAATGTGCAAATTTTTCCCTCAAGAATATGTTCTAAGCACATCTTGTCTCTTATCCCCCTCTTTGCTCCGCATCTTTTAAGACTTCTTTATGCAAACACAAAAAAATATTGATTCTTTCTATTATCTCTCCTACAGTTTTGTGAGCAGCTCTGTGGAAGTCACAGTTGTGAATTCTACAGTGAGCTTTTGAAGCTTTCTGATGCTGACAATAACCATTCATCATATAGGAACAAACATAAGGTTCTATTAAAAAAAAAGCCTAGCCAAACTTGCATCTGAAACTGAAAGAAGATGAATTAAAACAAACAAATAATAAAACTCAAGCTTTAGACACATTTTATAGAAACTTTAAAAGGTAGCTTAGATTAGATTTTACTTCTTTCCTGCAACAAGTCCAAGCATCCTGCTGTCAAAAAGAAAGGAAATTTTTAATCAGTGCCATTTAGAAAACCCTAGGAAGGTTTCAAATTATTTTTTTTTCATACTGCAAGGACCAGGTTTTGGGAGGAAAAACTGCAGGTGGGATTCAGTTCAAGAGGAAGACGCCTAAATGAGGGTGTCTACATGTTTGGTGTCTACATGCCCGGTGTCTAAACTTCTGTTTTTTCCAATACACACTCCAGATGCTTTCAGTTGCCCAATCATATGTAGCTGTGGTCAGCTGAGATGCCTTAGGGAACTGGACAATAGTCAGGAGCCAGGAGATGTGGCAAAAGACACAGGGACACTACATGCCACTGGTCAGTGGTGAGGACCAGCTGGGGTGTGCTGGGGTGTGCTGGGGTATCGCAGCATAGAAGTAACAATAACAATGGGGTAGCTGCAACAGGCAAGTGCCTTGGTTTTGAACTGAATTCCACCTTTTTGTTTAGACTTCTCTGTCATCTTGGCAGTCTTTTAGTATAATTTCTGTGCTCACTGTTTAGCCCCACTGCAACCACTACTAAGGTACACCTACAGCAGATGGACATTTTAATATGCTGTTTTTCCTAATTCGCATCCTGACAGGCCCATCAGCTGCCTCCAGCAGCACACACAGTGACCATGTCACGCTTTCAGTTACTCGTTGTAATGTACATGGAAGAAATTCAACTTTATCAGCTGTTAATTCATTCTAGAGGAGGAGACCTTCACTCTCTTGATATAAAATAACTTCTGTCCAACTTTCTTTGCTATAAGAAAGAAGCCCACACACTAGTTTCAATAAATGAAACCTCCATCCATATTGAGCATGTCTGAATTTCAGACAGGAACTTGCACCCTTTGCTTACCTCACGATCAGAGCAAGGGTACATAGTGATAATTGGGCTGTAGACAGGTGTAATTTTTGATAATATCTGTGACTGCTTACATAAAAAGTGGTTATTTGTTACTTACTCATATAAACATATCTACAATTCACTGATTTAGGCAGTCCATAGAACATGAGTTTGAGGTAATGAGTATGGATTGGGATAAATTAGAATTTGGCATAAGAACTCACCAGAGACTTCTTTTCACATGTTTCCTAACATAACTAGAGTTAAAAGTAATATACATGTGATCAGTTGCTCAGATTCTGTTGTGGCTTACATTGGGTAAAAAATCATTTAAATTCTATTGCCAAATATTCAAACATAGAGAATGATTCATTGTTGGGTTGCTGCTACTAGGATTCTAAAAGCCTGCTGCTTACAGTGACCTTTAAGCTGCTTAATTAGTGTTATTAAGTGCTTATTCTGTCCAAGACTGACATACCTCTGGAAAAAGCTACTATATCCTAGTATAATTTAAATCTATCATCTGAATTTTTTAGCTCAAATACATTATTTGTGAGCAGTAATGCCTATTGCCTCAACTGTAAATTAAAAATTACATAATAATTGAATCATACATGGAACAGCAGATTTTCAAAATCTTTTCTCCACCAAAAGGCTTATTGTAAAACTGTAATATAAAATTACAGCTTTTCCCACCACCACTCCAAATTCTTAAAAAAACCAGCGAGAAACTATTCTAAAGTAGATTGTTTATTGCCATAAGAAAAAAAAAAGTTTTAAAGCAACTGTTAAGCTATGCCTATTTCAGTTACTTTCAAGGCCTTTTTACTAGTATTGGGCAGGAGTTGATCAATAATAGAATAAACCCACTAATCCTTTATTTCATTCATTGTCTTTGTCAGCATCAAGGTCAGGTTTAGCTGAGAAAAGGGCCAACAAAATGATAGCCTACTCTGCATAGATTTTTTTGGACTACAGAAATCAAAATGCCTTAAAGGGAAAGAAAAAGAGAGAGAGAGAGAGAGAGATCAGAAGATGTTTACAGCAGCATGCACCCATACCTCTATTCCAAATGAAATGACAATAGAGAGACAGGTCAACAAAATACAGAGAATACTCTAAGGCAGTGTACATGCAGATACACAGATGTACAGGACATATATAAAACAGGTGTTTTATATAACAGCAAACTGAGCCATGCTCCAATTCAGTTTGAAGAGATGAAGACACTGCTGTGGGCTGATTGATTGTGAAATTTTATCACTTCTGAGCACATTTGTAAGAAGCAGAAGACAGTTGACGAAAGCAAGACCTCCACACAACAATGTTTAAGGTTCAACAGACAGTTCAGACAAGTAGGAATAAGGACGTGCAGCAGAAGAAAGGATATATCACGTCGTTACGGATCCCTCAAAGAAAATGAAAGAAAGTTTCAGCTGACCTTGCCTCATAAAGACTCATCAATCTTTCAAGTGCAGTGAAAAGAGTGGAGTCTGAGGCCGTATTAACCTTTCCATCTTTAATTCCTCTAAACAAGCAGACTTCACAGAACGATTTTTTTTACCGTACAATTGTTGGTTCCCAGGTTGCTGGCAATCAGCCATGCAGTGCTTTTGGAAAACATCTGATTAGGAGAAGTTGCAATTATCTCATATTTCTATTGAGCTACAGATGTCTTTAGAATCTAACTCATCTGCTAGTGAACCTTAATTATGTCCTAGAGTATGAGTTTTTAATATTTTTTTGTTAAAAAAAGTGAAAAATGCACAACCTTATTTCACAAGGTGCTTATTTTTTCTTTCTTCCCTTGTATATCAATAAACTACTTTATACTTTTTCCTCTGGCAAAATGTCCTTTCTCTCAACCCTTTAATTTTATGGCACTGCAGTAAAGCTATTCAATGAGATATACTCTCTGACTAGAATGTTCCTGCTAGTTTAGTGACATTAGATTATTTTTAATTACTTCTTCGTGGAGTGGTTCAATTAACACTAAGCCGTGCAGTATTTAATTTCAGTTGGGAAAAAGGAACAGAAAAAAAACCCAAAAAAACAATGAACCCAAAATCTCTGGTTCACTGGCATTTTCCCAGTTTGGATACGTGGGTTTTTTTGCCTTGAAAAAATTTGTTCAATCCTCTACTGTTACAGTACATGTTAGAATAAAGGTTAAGATGAATTTGTCTCCTCTGAGGCCTCCATTATTGAAATGCACTCAATCATGCATTCATACTCGATGACATTAAAGGAAGTTTGACTTACGTTTTGTTTTCCCACTATGTTATCAAATGGAAGTTCAGGGCTCCAGGATCCTTCAGTAAATGTAGCTCCACTGTTTCTCCTGTCAGAGGAGCTGACAGCCTCTTTCACAATATCTTCAGGTAAAGTCAACAGACTCTCCTCAGGTTGTTTAATTAAATAAGTCTCAATGTTATGTTTTCTCAGGAATTCATTGCGTTCTTTGCCATGCCCTTCTTCAACTTTATAATCCCCATTCAGGCAGTCCAGAGTGGCTTTGGAGATGTGAATCCTCCTGCATAAGTGAAATAAGTAGTAGTAAATACCGATTTTACTAGTATACTAGTGCTCTAGTATACATAGCTTCGAAGGAGGTTTTGAACTCTGCATATTATTTAATATCATGGATAAATAGAAGGTTTTCTACTGCAAATGATGAAAATTAAATAGTGTATTCAAAAACATGAGCTTTATTTGTGGTCAAGTACTCTCAAGATATGTTTACGTCAATAAGATGTCATTAACGCACAAAGTTCTGTCACAGGACAAACACTTTGACATTCACATCTGAAACCTTTGCTCATAGTTAATAGTTTAATGGGAGACCTTCCTGAGTAAAATGCTATTCTGAGTGAAAAAAAATTGTACTTCAGGGAAATATATTGAGAGAAAAATAAATGGTAGGCATTAGAGCAGTTCATATGAAGGTTTTGATTTCCTTCAGTTTCCTGAGGTAGCTTAGACATTTGAAATTAATGGTCTTATTGTGCCATTAATTTCACAGTAGGGAAATAGGGGAACTGTGCAAAGGCAAGTGAGGTAATAATTTCTATTAAGACTAAGCAATGAGTTCAATAAGCTTTGGCTGAAGTTGAATTTAGAAGATTACATAGAAAAGAGCTCAAATTTTGCAATAGTATGATAGGCATTTTGTTGTCTTCCAACCAAACTATTTTTAAGAAATCTTCAAGTTTCTACATGTAGGGTAAATTGCAGACACCTCTAGAACATGTCAACATGGTCAGCCATGCTGCACTGTACAATGCCACATCATGAATGCAGCAAGAGTTGTTCATTAGGCATTTATCTAACCCAAGCAAATAGTTGTAGTGACTCTTTAAACCAGCTAATTTTTTAAACTTTGGGTGTATGTCACTTTCTGAAAGACAGACTTGCGTACAGATTCCTAGAATTCAGAGTGAGCTAAAATTCTTGATCTCGATGGCACATGCTGAGGTGCTTTTCTCAGGGAATTTGGCTTCCTCCTGTGAAGGAAATGGTCCTTGCATAGCCCTTTGGCAACTTCCTTCTGGAACTCAAAGGATGCCAATAGAGTGTTGAATTGCATAATATTTTGATGGAATACAAGACTATAAGTGCATATATGATGTGTATGCATTTCCAGAAAATAAAATGCTAGTTGCATTTAAGCAGTGTGAAGTGCCCAGGAGTATCAGAACTTGGCACAAACTGTCTATGTGGAGCATTAAATATCAGCATCTAATTAAAAGATAAAAAATTTGTATCTGAGCCATTTTTTTAAGCTGCCTCAGCTTCCCTGCTCTTTCCCAGGTTTTGTACAACTTTCTGAAGTCATGCTGGTATAATGATCACAGAGATTAGTAGTATTTTGTAGTAAAAAAATCAGTAAAACTCAAGATAAAACCCATTAAAAATGTTTCTCAAATATAAGCAATTTTGGTCTGGACTTAAACAGCAAAGCATGTGACCTCTCAGAAAGATGATGCATTTCCTAGCTCTAAGAAATCCAAATAGGCTAAAGTGATTTAACTAAGGTACTAACCTAAAACTAAAGAAAAACAAAAAGAAAGAAAGAGAAAGTGATACACCAGTTGCCAAGGTGACTATCTCTGTGTTTAGATTCAACTAGTATAATTTGGGAAGATTGTGTAATAAAGCCCTGAAATAAGGATTTTATGATGGATATGATAACAGCTTTAAGCAGAGTATGGAGATAGCTATTAATGTAATATCCTTAAATGGGTCAAATATTAATAAATAGTTGGCAGATTAAAAGTATTTTCTGGCTTCACCTATTGTACTGCTTGCTTAAAAAAACTTAAAATGTGGAGAGATATCTTTTAATTTTATACAAATATAGTACCTTGGGAACCTGAGTATTGAAATCAAAAATGTGTTGCCTGACCTACTCTTGAAAGCATATCAGGCCCACAGTGTTAGATGATACCTGTCATTGAGACATAATTGAAAATTAATTATTATGTAGGTTTTATGCAATTCAGTACTGGAGATTAATACCTACATACACTAAGAAAAGACTCTTAGAAGATGGTATCATGGCAGAAGAATGTCACTGAAATAACACTGTAGGATCTTACATGGTTTCCTTCCCAGGTGTTGTGGACACATTTTTTACTCTCAGAAAACTGGAAATTACCATTTTTTTCTCAGTGCTCCTAATTGCCTTCTCTCATGGCAGCTGGGCTGTTGGTATGCTCCTTCTGTCAGGTGCAATCTCTCCCTGCATCACCCATGCTCGTGGGGCCTCAGGAGGACGTGCAGGCATCGAGTGGAAGAGCTGAGCCCATTTTTTGCTGCTGTCAGAGTGGGTGAAAGGATGTTCCCCATCCTCAGCTGCCTCCCTCCACTATGCCCTCAGGAAAATGGTGCAGTTCATCTTTGCTCTTGTTTCACATGGTGAGAGCAGGACTGCTCACAAGCCCAGGGCAGCTTTCCTGATGAAGCTGATCTAGGAATGGGAATGACCTCGGTATTACAACAAGTAGGGGGATTTGAATGCTGGTGGCAGGGAGGAGTAAGGAGAGGCTGAAATCGACTTAACTGCTCTATTAAATCTGCTCTGCACACTAGGAAACTCTGATGTAAATCACTATTCTGAGGGATTTGGTTCATTGCTGTCACATACAGGCTTTGTTCTACTGGCACACTGCTATCCAGGAAATCACTCTGCTCTGACAGACTGAAAACCTGCCAGGCATTTTTTCTACAGCAAGGCTGTGCATTTTCTGGATTATTCTGTACAACTAATAGCTGTACGACTTGCACACATTAACAGCAATAGACTCTGCTTTTTTCAGGTGTGGATGGTGAAACTTGAGTGATCAATTTGCTCATGGTAACAAAGCATCATCTTAGTCATCTGGGAGTATCACGTGGGATAAGCAGCAGGCAATGAAATTTTTTTCTGAAATTTTATACACGGGTGACATATGCAGAGTACAGAAGTTGTTCTCAGAGCATGCAGAGTTTCATTTTCTGCTAATTCCAAGAATACATATTAGAATAAAGGTTTACTATGTAGAGCTGTGGAAGGGGCCTGCATTTGCAATATATGAAGCACATTTCCTTCCAACTTCCTGGGAACATGACAGCTCTGACAGATCCTGATGTGTTTGTAGGGAGTACAGCACATGACTCAGTTTTGATGACTTAAAATCTCTGTCACTCAAGGTGACAGCACCACTTAGACTTTTTTCCACATAAAGATGTCTGCTGCTATTGCTTCTAAATCCCATAGCTAAAAATGGAATTGTATAGGTGATCTTTCGTACATCTTTTGTCAATGGAAGGTGGAATGGAAAGTGAACAGAAGATTCCTGCAATCACTACTGTTGATTCAAATTTAGGATTTGCAGCTTCCAAATCAACATGATATACAGGTCATATCAGGCAGAAATAATATTCAACTTTCAGGTGAATCAGACACATCAGATGCACATTAAAAAACTAGGCAGCTTAATGGAAAACCATACATTTTCACATATAGACAGTTGAGATAAATATCTCGAAACATCTACTGAAGCATCAAATTACTTAAAAGACTTCCTAGAGAGCCTGCTGTTCATAACAACTTGTTATTAGCATATTGACCTATGAACACATAACTCTTCCCACATTTTGTGCATTAGGAAATAAAAGAAATTATAGCTTTGTACCTCATGATAGCATTTGAATGGAAAAGGTGAGAGAATGTAGCCTGGAAAATCTCATGAATTGTCAAAACCTAATTGGGAAATTTGGTCTACCTCTGAGGACTATATGGGCTGGAAACAAAAATTGATCTTTCTCAGAAAATCAAGGCTGACAAAGCAAAATAAATATTTTTGTCTTGTCTTTTCAAATGTCTCTGCAAGCTGACCATTTCTACCCTTTTTGACCATAGTGTCACTAACCCTTGCCAGCTGCAAAATAGCAAAAAACAGGTCACAGTTGATGAAATAACGTAAGACAGTTAATCTGTTGGCAAGGTTCACAGTGTAATGTGCTGGCAATTTTTTCTGACTGTGGGAAATACACACTGCCTTACCCAGGAATTCCACCTGACTCGAGTTTGTTTGCAATATCCACGTCCCATGACCAGACATCAAACTGCCACTTCCGCAGGCCCAGCACTCCGCACAGAACCGATCCCGAATGAATCCCTATTCTCATGTCAATGTCATGCTTTGTTCTTGATCTGACATATCTGTTAAACAAAACACATAAAGAAAAAAGACTAGACTTATAAAATATATGCCACGCTTTTCCATATCTTTTTGAAAAGGGTATGTTGTAAAACACCATGTCAATTAGCTGTAAAGTGCAGTCTAGCCTGTAAAATGAAGAGAGAACTTTCTAAGTATCAAAGGTACAGGTAGTGATAAAATTACTCTAAAAGCCAGGTTATCATTAAGCACTTAATTGCCTGCATGGTTCAGTGGCACACTTATTATTCCAATCGGATAGAAAGAGAAAGAGAGGGGAAAAGGTGTCTGAGTGAAAGTATTTTGTTGGACTTATTGGGTGTTTAACTTGGAATTACAAAATACATTTCAGGAATGGTATGCAACTGTTGGAACAGTATGGAACAATCAGAAACTGCATGGACAGTTCAGAAACAGGAACTATTTTCATCAAACCTGTGTATTCTTTTATATTCTACTGCCTTTTTTGAATAATTTTAAGTTTTTCAAAAATATTATTTTATTGACTGGGATTTTCCAGAGTTACTTTTTGTCAAATGATTAATTATTTTCATTATATTTGGCCAGAACACCATTTGCTCTGTTATGACAAATAACAAACTCTGTGTGAGTTTAAAATCAGTTTTGTCCATTCTGTGTAATGGTGAGGACCACTTCACCTCTCAAAAATAAACACATATGAGCATATTTGTTAAGAGACTGCTTTTCCAGTTCTGTTTGTGTGACAATAAGTGTTTGCACCAGAAATAGTATTAAAGCTTGTATTCATTAATCTTTAAATTGTGTGCTCCGGATAGGAAAAGCACATTGCTACTGGTGGTCTACAAACCTGCTGTGTCTCTGTAAAGGGCCTCAGCTCTACAGTCACTGAAGTCAATAGAAGCACAGCAAGATCACACCACAGAGCAGGCAAAGAACAAACAGCTCTATTTCACAACTCTGAAGTTAACTACCATTGCCTCAGATGCCTCAGATACTTGACAGATACTCTCTAGAGGACAAAAGGGTAAATTGCTCACTGCATTCAATACTTGGGCTTTCATTGTTGCAACCGAGCATCAGCTCAGTTTGTAAGGGGGAAAGAAAAAGAGTTCTAAAGTGGAGAGAAACTAATTGTATAAAAACGTGAAGAATTGAAAATAAGAAATTAATCTTTATATCCCTTTCCCGCGTATTATGAAAACTTGGAGGAAAGCAGGCATGTGGTAAGTCTCAGTGCAGTAGTTTGCCTACAAGACCTGTTTATCACATCAGGAAACCAACATAATTCAGATATTTAAGAGAAAGAGGCTTTAAATAGTTAATCATAAAATAATAAAAAAGAAGCTTTGAGAATGCATTTGTCTGTGTTCTTAGAGTTTATAGTTTTCATTTACAAATTTCTTCATTGCTTTTCAAGCAAGAAGGCTTGAAATACCAAAATTAAACAAGCAATCACCTTTCTCTGGAAGATGGGATATGCAACAACTCCTCAACACTGAAGTACTTTAGGTGCTGTGAGAGCAGATAATAGAAGTGAGACCACTGTGATTTTAATTTATTTTGAATAATTTTTATGCGTTACAAAAAAACCTAAACTGACACTCATAACTGTCAGAGGAATTGTCACACAGGATTGTTTCCCTAGTCTGCCTTTTTCTTTTGTTCAGATAATTATTTCTCATTTTATGTCTGATTTCCTTATCTTGAAATAAAAGATAATTGTATCTAGAAGAATAATTGAGTAAAAAGATTTCATTGAAAAATGCACTCAATAAGAGGACTTTGAGTTTAATAAAATGTTTTAACAACCTATATTTTTGTAATCTTTCTCTCTCTATACATACATAGACACACATGCTATTTTTCCAATTTCATTTCTATTTGTCATGTCCTGCTCTAGGTTTGTCTAGTTTAGAGAAGAGGAGGCTGAGGTGTGACCTGGTAGCTCTCGAACAGCTTCCTGAGGAGGGGAAGGGGAAAGGGAGGTGCTGAGCTGTTCTCCCTGGGATCCAGTGGCAGGATGCATGGGAATAACTCAAAGCTACATCAGTGAAGGTTCAGCTTGGACATTAGGAAACATTTATTTACCAAGACTGTGGCCAAACAATGAAACAGGATCTCTAGAGAGGTGGTTGATGCCCCAAGCCCATGATCAAGAGGCATTTGGACAATACCCTTAACATGCTTTAACTTTTAGTGACCCTTGAATCGACGGGCACTTGGACTAGATGGTCACTGTAGGCCCCTTCCAAATAAAACAGTCTGCTATTCTATTCTATTCTATTCTATTCTATTCTATTCTATTCTATTCTATTCTATATTTTAAATACTGTAAATTGTGGTCTTGTATTTGTACCTGATATGAGAACTAACACACACAGGTTTCGCTGGAGAGACCAGGTACAAATGATGGTGCAACTGAGAAACTGTGCCCCTCTGTTTCCAGAGTGTTCACTAAGGATTGCTGGATTTAACTTTTCCTTTGTGATAAAAATGTGCTGATGGCCAGAGAAGGCTTTGGCATCCTTAATCAGCCACATAGGACTTCTGCATTTGTCCAAAACCTCACACAGCTGTGCTGTCCACACCACCTCCTGCAGTGTGCTGCAGACACTAATCAAGGTCCTATCCCCCTTGCCTTATCTGTTGTCTTTCACAGTCTCCCAGCGACTCTTTATGTGCTGCTCAGGTGATATTTGATCTCAGCTCTTCATCAGCAGACAGAGTGGATTTGGCTTCCTGTCCACACCCTTTGGCTGAGGGACATTTTCTTTCTCTGCTGCAGTGCTGGTGCACATGCAGGGCTCTGTCTTTGCATCCTCCTCTTGTCATGCACAGCAATGTGCTCCTATGTTGATAAGTGGGAAGGCAATTGCAGGAGGGGACCTGATCACATGAAGTCACAGTCTGAGATACATTTAAACAGGCCTGTCCAGGACAGGAATCAAAGCACAAAAGTGATCTAGTCTCATTCAAATTACTTTATTATTTGCAACACAAGATTGAAAGCAGAAGTGTTGAGAACCTGTTATGGAAACATTAGTTTTCACAAAACTGTAGTTGTGAGATATTAAATTGAAAAAAGAAAAACAATAGTTTAATGTATTTACAAATTTCTTTGCAAAGACTAAAAAGTTTAAAAGTGAGATGATTTGTTAGTGTGTAAAAAGTAATGGAATTATAATTATTTTTTTCCTTTAAAATTGGGAGTGATGCGGGATGAAAAAGATTTCTGAATTATGTAAAAAGGGGACTTAATCATGGTCAAATCCAACTCCCTAGCAGCCAGACTACCACATACTTTAGGAGGTCTTGTTTATATACAGGTATAGGAAAAACAAAGCCTGAAATAACAAAGTCTGGGTCACCTTCATCAACACTGGTAGTTCTAACTTATTCAGAAAAAAACTTCTGTTAAATAATAGCATGTACTACATAAAAAATGTAGAGATAAAAAAATTAAGAGAGTCCATTTTGCATAAGCTCAGGTGTTCCACATCTTTTAATTATTCTCTCTCTTAAATTTATTCAACTATCAGTGAAACTTCTAATTAGAAAATTTATTTTCTTCAACTACTCCACAGGCTCTCTGCGGATACATTGACAAAGTGCATTTTAGAAGATGAATTATTGATGATCTATAAAGCAGCCCTCTTTACCTCACAATTGCTTTGATATCCAGGATGAGGTAACTGTGACTGATGCTATTGTTGCCATTCATCTCATTTCAGTCTAGCCAGAGATAAAAAAATTCAATGATTTTAATTGGACCTTGGCATTTCCTTCTGGTCAGCATTCCTTGATGGGTATTTGATGTTTGTGGTGTTAATTGAAACCTTTCCTATTTGCATGAGAAGGTGAGCTAAAAGTCAGAAATTTGCTTTTCAACCTTTTCTGTAGCTGTCAAAAATCTGAATGCCCTGGCATTCAGGCCTTGAAGATTGAGAGTGACACACTGGCTGCTTCTGTGCTGACCAGTTCAACTGTGCAAGGTTCTGTCTATGCTTTGAGATACTTAAAACAACCCCAGAATGTTTTTTCATTCTCACAAAGCCCTCTCACAACCTGTTCCAGGTTCAACAGTTTGCATGTGATGAAGACCATTTCTAGTAGGTAATTTGAATGCAACTGCCTGGTTTTGGAATCAAAAAGACTTCAGAAGAATGGAGCTGGCCAGCCTGTTCCACTTTTAGTGACAGCTAAAATTCTCTGGGGTTGTTCAATTTACCCATCAAGATATAGTCATTATCATCCTCATGCAGGTGAATTAAGAAATTCTGTGTATTCTGGTTGAAGTAAGTAAGGATCTTAGCTGACTCTGCTGTGAGCAGAAGGATGGACAAGTGATTTCCTGGTGTCCTCTGCTAACTGAACTGTCCTTTGATTGTAAGGTTCAGTTATATAGAGAACGTTTTGGTTGGACTCAAGAGAATTATGGAATTTTCCTAATGTAATGCAAATGCTTTTTGGTGCTGACATGAAAGTGTAGTAGACGAAGTGAGGTAAGTGACCTTTTCAGTATGACTCTGGGAACTGTCATGCTTGTGAAGGAGATATCCATTATTTTAAAAAAGCTAGGTAACAGGATACGCTAAACTACTGAAAAGTTTGAATAATACAGCACAGGTAATGTGACTTATGAGCTGTAACACTTCACAGATTAACTTTACATAGGTTGAATTTACAATTTAACGTAGATATTTTCCCAAGGTTCCTGTTTAAAAAAGCACCTGGATGAGTTTACCTTGGAGTTAGAACTGAAATCTAATGTCAGCAGAAACCATTATCTGGAGAAGTTTCATATTGCCAGACCCATCACTAACATAACTGACTTGCTCTGAATTCAGATAGATACTGTAGTGTCCTGCGGTGATGTTATGAAACTGCTTTATTCCTTAACCATCCGCTCAATGCCCAAGGACGCTGTGCCTTCAGGATGGACCCGGGGGCGGGGCCGGAGCCGCAGGACCCGAGTGCGGGGCGGTTCAGCGGCTCAGCCCAGCGGCTCGGGGGCTTGGGGGGCTCGGCGGGGCTCGGGAGGGAGCGCTGGGAGCACTGTGCTGCTTTTCTGGGTTTCCTTTGTGCTCCAGCTAGCTGGGAAAAGGTTCTGTTGGTTTTTCTCTTGTTCTTTTTTTCCTTTTCTTCCCCTTGCCTCACTGCCTCCCTTCCCTCCTCGCTGGTCCAGGGAGCCTGCGGGGGTGGCCCCGGCTGGTCTAGCCCATGTGTCTGTTCCCTCTCAGGGAATTTGTTGTATTTTGAGGGGTTTTTTTCATCCTGTTCTATCCTGTTTTGTTTGTGTGTTGATAAACAGTTTTGTTTCTTTTTCGCACTTTCAATTCTTGTGACCCATTTGTCTCATTGACAGAGGAAGAGGGTAGGCCCTTTTTCCTTCGGAGGAGACACTCACGCTGGAGTGTTTCTTCCTGAAGTTTTGTCTCAAAAACCGAGACATGTGGCTACATGAGCAGAGGTAATACTGCTGCATTCCTGTTTCTTATGTCAATCTGCTCTGAGAGGCAGGAAAATAATATAGTACAAGGAACTACGCACAGTATTATTAGAAGTCTGCTTTTTCATTTGAAAATTGTATTATAAAAATCGATATAATTATATACATACATACATACATACATACTTACATATCTGTATATATACACATTTTCCAATATGGCCTTGATTGTGTTTGGTGGCGCATTCAAAGGAAAGGGGTCTCAGAAGTACATGAACCCATTAATCTCTACCTGCTTTAGTTCATATCATCATCCAACAGCAAAAACAGGGAAAGACAAACTGTCCTGGTGCTCTGTCCATTCACAGTCAGTGGCTCAAATGGACATGTGGAGGTGAGGATATGATCAAGTTTCAGTGTGAAACCTAATCAATCTTAGAACTGTCTAAAAAGTTCTGGCTGAACTTGTGAATATGTCACAATATCCCTTTCTACCACCGCTCAGAAATGAAGGTAAGCCTTAGTTTTTGGGTTTGTGACAACATTCTCTCTTCTGTGAATTGGAGCTCATTGCATCATACGCAGAGCCTTGTACATCATAGGAGAAATAATCTGTGGAAGGAATCCAGAACTGGATGAATGATATTATTATATAATTACATAGTTTAAAAATCTATTAATAATGGAATATGAAAGCAATTCCTGGCTCTTTTACTGCCTGAGTAACTTCTTTAACAAGCATCGATCACTTCATGATTTTTGTTAATACTCAACAGATGATGTTAAAAGCAGTTTTTTCATGCTAAAAGCAGGAAACCTGCCAGGGCAATCAGGTATTTTTGGCTGTGGGTTTTGTTTGGGTTTTTCTAGTTTTCCTTTTTTTTCCCTCTCTCATGAATTTGCCTTAATATTAGTACTTAATTACAGACTTTTAATGAAGACAAGCTGTTATTTAATTTCTGGAGTTTAGCCTATATTGCATGCTGGGACCATTTATTCTGTCATAATAGTTACTTTTTCAGATGGTATTTTAGTGGGAAATGATCCAGCAAATGAAACAACTCAGGACTCCTTGATTTACCAAACAAATATACCAGCACAAAGGTTTGTTTGAATTTCCACTGTTATGTATAGTGTGCCATTTTCATCACTGCACCATGAAAGTGAGTCCTTGAGGAGCTGAGTCTCACACAAGCTCCCTTTGCCTCTCCTCCCAGTCACAGAGATTTCAGGAATAAGAACATCTGAGAAGGTGGTGTTACCCCTGACAGCCACTTAGCTTGGGTCATAATTGTTAAAATGAAACTTTATCATCTGATGATGAAACATTCCACTGGTATCCAATTTCCATCAACAGTCAGTACAGACAAGCATTGATACAATAAAATTAAACACAATGAGAGTTATGCTGCATGTGAAAAGATAGGAAAACCAGCTGAATAAAAGAACTCCTCATGAAGAGCTTGTCTTTTTTACTTTAATTCCTATTTCCAGCTGCAGCTAAACAGAATTTACAGGTCCTTGGGTTTTGCAGCACAGATGGAGTTAGGATTTTTTCTCATGCCCAAATGTAGTGGAGCAAAACTGCCTTACTTTGGAGTAAATACCAGATTCCATGGAACCTTCCTGTGGTTAAAGGTTGCCCATCAATTGTTCTCAACAGTTAAGGGAGCAAAGAACAAGAAGACAGATTGGAATAACAATAATAGTGCTTCTTTTATGAGATTTTTAACAAGGCATGGTGATATAAAAAAAAATTACAGAGAAAATAATGATCTTTCTTGGATTATTTTGTTGAGTTCTGAACAGTTCCTTTCATCTGCAAAAAGAGTAGTGGAGCTGCAAGACTCAAGCTTAAAATCAATTTGAAGAGTCTCAATTAACAATAAATTAACAATTCGGCTGTATGGATATGTGCTGTATGAAAACACTTAGAAGTCCCTCGTGAGAAAATCTCTCCATAGATTTATTTTACATGTTGTGTAAAGAATGGATTTGACATTCTTGTTCTATTCCCTTTGACCATGCAGTCATCAAGGACAATAGAAGGAATATTCAGCAATTGTTCCTGAGATCATAGGGGTTTTTGGGCGCTGCCTCACTAGTAGGGTTGTGCTGATCAGTGCAACGTTACCAACCACCTGTTCTCTCCTGTCAGTGGAGAGAAATGCTTGTCTGTATAACTTCAATGCAGCTGTCAAATCTGAATGATGGTTTCTCATATCTTGAATCATCTCCCTATTACTTTAGACATAAAAAAAAAATATTTTCTGAAGTCTTCAGATGAAGATAAATAATTTTTTAATCATCAAAATACCATTTCCATCACATTTTAAATATGGTAAAATTCAGTGGGGACCAATGTGATAAAAAACTCACTTTTCTAAAGAGGGAATTTTTTTTCATCTTAACTGTGAGAGATATCTACTTCTTTAATTAATAGACTGTAGATAACTCCAAATTCCCTCAGAAATGTGGGCAGAGGTATTTCTAATATTCCATGGCAGGATTGGTACTCCCTGTCAACTGTATAAACACACATTAAGATAAGCAACATAAGGCTCCTATACTCTGAAAGAAAAGGCTGGGGGAAGAATCATCATCATTGCATAGACAGAAAATCAGATACTGGGATTATCAAATAAATTGGAGGTAATCTGAACTGAATTTATCTGCAATGGATGACACAAGTCCTGATGGACTTTGGTGTCATGGCTCCAACTGACAGTAACTGTCATTTAAGATACTGAAAATAGAGCACCATTTCTGGATTACTGCCTTCAAGACCCTGTTCATAGAAGGGCATGGGGTGTTACAGACTTTCACTTGTGTAAGGAGATGGAAAGAAATTTACTCTCTTAGCAGAAAAAGGATTTACAATGAGTTGGCTGCAGCAGGTGTTACCAAGGAAATGCAAAAGATTTGATGTCTGTAGCCAAAAAATTTTAACAATGCTTGTAGATTTTTTATCTCTGTATTCTTTAATTCATGGCTCACTTTCACTGTGGGGATTCCAGAAACAAAATATTGATTGCTTTGTTCAACATTTAGCCTGTGATAATTGAATCCAGCCTTCTTAGATATCACTGTTGCATAATCATTATTCAGTTACATTTTCCATTAATTAATTTTAGTCAAATTCTTTCTCTATTAAGAGCTCAGTAATGCAGCTGCAGTGTGAATTAACTGACTGATGTATGTCAAGAGACAGACCCAGATAAAAGGGGCAAAGAGGTCTGGAAAAGAAGCAGACAAAGAGATTGGACAGCAAAATATCCAGGGAAAAAGGAGAATGCTCGTGTTAGGCAACACTGTTTTAGGGAAAACAGCAAAAGAAAAAGAATTTGGATATGAGAAACTCAGTAATTTTTTTATTGATATATCACTAAAAACCCATAAGTATGAAAAAGATGGACAAAACCTCTCTTGGACTATTACATATTAGCCAGTGTCATGGTAACTCATTGGATAAGCTCTACCCACAGGCTGCTGAAACTTGATTATTATTAATTGTAATTGCATCCAAATACAATAATCTATCAGCAACATAATTATATTTACGTGATGGGAACACATTCCTTCATTAAAACACTTCCATTGCTTGTGGATTTAAGCAACAACCTAATTTAGCAGGTAAAATTAGTTCATCTGGCAAATCTCAGTACTTATGAGTTTGTCTATGAGCTAGTTTCCAAGCTAAAGGATAGCCAAAGCTGTCTATTTTGTGTTTATATTGTTATTTAATTTTATTAAAAGGATTATAGGAAGCAATTCAGATTCCTCCTCTTCAATCTCCTCTTGAAAATGACAACAGTACAAAGTGAGAACTGCCAAGAACTGTGAAACCTCTCAGTTGTACACACAGCTACTGTGTTACATCTCTGCAGTAGCACAGGTTGATAAAATCATTTAGTAACCGTTCCCATGCATTACATGGATCAAAAAAGTCCTGTTCTTTTCACAGTGATAATGCTGAGATTTCTGAACCAACATAAGAATTGTCTAGTAATAGCATTCTCCATAAAGAAGTTCAGGACACTGGCAGAAACAGTGAATCAGGGGGAAAAATAGGCATTACCTGATAGTTTTGATCATGCTGAGTCCCATTTCAACACAGCAGTGTGCATGGTCCTGGCGAGGTTCTGGGAGCCCTGACACACAGTAGTAACAATCCCCCAGGATCTTTATTCTGAGACAATGATGTTCCTACACACAAATGTATCAAAGAGAAAGAAAATATTTGCATTGTTTTTTTCATAATTTTAATGTGAAAGTAAAAATGGTTGAAAAATTACTGTAAAAAAACCCCAAACAAACCTCCCCACCTTGTTTCTGGATGTTTCCTTCTTGACATTAGTACAATTGTAATTTATATCACTTTTGAAATAAAGTCCTTTACTTTTGCTGAAAAAAAAAGGTATAGTGATTTTTCTTTTATGGTAATTAGAGACGTCCTTGCTGATGGGAAGAAAGGTTTCATCAGAGCTAGGTGGAACATAGGCCAAGGATTCAGAAACACCAGCTGAGATAATGAATAACCCAATTTAGGCTATATTCCTCCAGGGCATCCTTTCCTGCCCCATTTTTACACTGGAAATAAATGAAAAACCTCTTTCCTCCCACTGAGAATTCCTTCCCACCTAAAGTTTCCACAGTCACACTCGAGTATTCCCAACAGCTATAGGAACTGATCAAGTATCTGCATGTCAAGGATGTCAAAGGTGTCTTGCATCAGGCTCATGCTGGGGTGGAATGATGTTTCTTTGGCATCCAGCTAGAGACATCCTTTACCCTAAGAGCAAATAGGGAGTTTAATTTCAAAAATACATATTAACGGTATCATTACCTACTGAAAGAGAATATTATTTTGTGACTTGATCATTATTTTAGAAGATCCTTTTCTCGTGAGAAGAAATACCTGAGTTGGTGAAACTTTTGTAGTTCCTAGCCCAGCATGTGAGACCAAGATTACCTGTAAATTTGCCCTGTGTATTCTGCTGGTTGGGCCCTCACAGGAGGTAATCAATTCACAGGACCAGAGAACATTACAAGTTGCGTCAAGGAAGTGTTGTTATGATGGAGGGTAGTAGAAATACTGAGTCTAGTGTTAATAATCAATCAGTAAAGGCTCCAGTAACAGACCATTAAAAAGAAAAAATTAAGTAGGATCTAGGAGCAAATGTGAATGCTGGTTCTCCCAGGGATTGAGTATGGGTCCCCTTCAAAGTTTTGCTTAGGAAGAATGAAGCTTTGTGGTCAGCGTCAGATAAGCCTTTCACAATCCTGGAGTGGCACAGGGAACTTACATACTTGTACCCAAAGCTTTTTGTGAAGTCAGCTGAAGCCTTAAGTATACCAGTGAGGGTAAAATCTGCTGTGGGCACATGGCCAAAATAAGCCGATTCCCCCTGAAATCTCCTTAAACCATCAGTAGGAACTGACTGTGTTTGAAGCTTTGGTTTAAGTCTCCAGCTAATACCAGTACTGCCTTTCAGAGTGCAGTGCCTTGCTATCCAAGTTTCACACAAAATTCCAGAGCGAACTCAGGCTTCTAAAATGTCAAAATTCATATGTAACTCTTCTCTTTCATCAATCCCTTCTTTTCACCCCCTCTTCAGACCCACTCAAGAATATTTTTCATATGGCTTCAAATGAAACTGTACATCCTAAACCCCTCTGAAACATTTTTTTTATACAGTTTCCCCATCAATGGAAAGAATTAGAGATTTGATTTTTTCCACTTATGTTTTTACTATAGAGTGAAACTATGAAACAAAAGTTAATTGACAGATACATAGGACTCAATGGCACAAATCAGTGCATGTCAAACAGTAAGTGGGCTTCCTTAAGCTTCTCTCTGTGCTCCTCATTAAGACAAAATGCAAAGAGATGAAGATATAAACCACAGATTCTAGAGGTTTTTTGGCTTTTCTAAAGGTCCTGTTCAATTGTTTCTTACTCTAAGTGATGTTTGCTTTTACATCTACAAAGTAAAAGGATAGTGTATAATGTCATATTGTTTTGACTGAGGTGGAATAAATCAAAAGGCAGCATTTCAACTCTTCAGAGCCACTACAAATACTTTACAAACAATAATCTCATAGTAGACTAGAGGAAAAAAAAAAGGGAAAACCAGTCAATTTCTAGGAAAGAAAGAATGGAAGAAAGGAAAGAAGAAAGATATATCTCAAGTATTATTATATTTTAGTTTTTTAATTGCATTTTTACACTCAACATTTATTATACCTATCTGATGATATGGAAACCCCTATTAAGTGAGAATTTCAGCACAGTTAAAGGCCATAGTCTACAACAGGACAAGACTGTTGTCTGGTTTGTAATACCTCATTTAAAATGGTTAAGTGCTGATTTCAGTTAATTCAGATGAGACTTACATCACCTTGCTGTATATCTGAAATTCCGAACAAATGAAACAACTTCAGAGGGATGCGCTTTTCATAACAAGAATCTTAATGCATGACAAGGCCTGATAATGAGGGTCTGATATATGCAAATGTGAGTGCATGTGTGTGACACAGGAAATCCATTCAACTAGTCATGAATGTTTTCTTTTTCTTGTCACGTGATGTCATCTGACTCATTTGCCAAAGCTCAGGAAGTCATCTACGGAGTGCGATATCCAAATGGAGATGACTGTGTCAGGTGTCCCTATGCCAGCTAGCAGTGGAGCTTGCCATTGCAGGCCAGGGAGAGCCAGGCAATGCAGTCAGGGGGGCCTGGGGACAAATTCAGCTCACAGCTAAAGCAGTTGTCTGGGCTTCAGTTCAGCTGTCTGTACCTAAACTCACCATGAATCTGTGAGACACCTGGGTCTGTGAAACACCCACACAGGACTAACAAACATGACATAAAATTTATGTCCTGTGGAACATTGCAGGGGTCAGGCAAGGTGTCTCTGCTGGCACAAGAAGCCACAGGGAGCTTTTAAATGACTCCTTGTATTCCTATTTTTTTGCTGTTAATCATATTATTATGACTGTTAAATGCAATCTGTGTTACAGCCTGACTACATTGCTTTTACATTTGTTATTCTTCCCTAATTATTCCCATCATACTCATTTCAAAAGTAAACTGTGGGCTTTTTATCACTGGAAATATTTCATCTAGAGGAAGATAATTCTCAGGAAGAACAGAGGGGTGATGGTATCTGCCTTTGGCAGAGGAGAGCTGTCTGGTCTCATGAGGTTCCCTGAGATAACTCCGTAGTTTAATCACATCTACAATTTAGACTGGAGGCTTTGTCAGACTGGTTGTATGAGAGCATTAAGGTTAGATTAATGAATAATGTGGGCAGCCATGCTACAGTTTTAAATCAGAGACTGAGTTTTGTAAGGGCCTGCCCACTTTTCAGTGGTATAAAATTATATTAGTAGCAATCAAGATTTTCCTCACACTGTAGAGCTCAAGCCCACTTCCTAAAATCATCTCACTGCAATGGTATCTAAGAGTAGCAAGTTGATATTAAATGAAAATGAATGAAAAATCTAAATATGTATGAAGAAACTGTAAAATGAGTAAATTATTTAAATTGGAGAAAATTGTCATACGGGAACTT
Organism: Corvus hawaiiensis; assembly: GCF_020740725.1. Classification (NCBI taxonomy): domain Eukaryota; kingdom Metazoa; phylum Chordata; class Aves; order Passeriformes; family Corvidae; genus Corvus; species Corvus hawaiiensis. The sequence continues at coordinate 36,415,196 of NC_063238.1, forward strand.
TGATACAGGAAATATTTTTCACCACGGTGTTAATCCTTACACTGTTGTGAGGCTATTACCTCCTCTTTAATTTATTCTATTCCTCTTTCCTTTTTCATATGCAATTCTAGAAGTTGTCCTTGGACATGTAAATGACAGCTGATATTATACAGACATTCACATCAGTATCCATCAGCCTCACACCCCTTCCAATACTCATTCATTAATAGCATTTACTGAAGGGATCAATTAAATTCTCAGCATGTCACAAATAGGGGCTCTTTTCTCCCCTTATTTGCAGCTTTTCTTTTGCATCAAGTGGAAGATTAAGGGGCCTGATTCTGCCAAGATCAATTTAAATCACAATTTTTCCTGGGGATATTGAGCAGACTCAAACACCGAACTATTTTTAATAATAATTCTAGATTAATTCAGTGGCAATTGACAAGAAACCTTTTTCCAATTCACCTAAATCCAGAGAAAAAGAAAATATGCAGATTTTTCATAAATAATTACCTTGTATGTGGTGAATGATTTATGTTTGAGCTTATTAAATATACCCCTAGTGACTGGAAAGGAAGCAAAGTAAATTGGCATAAGGTGGAGCTGCAGAAATGAGTTGCTCAAATATCAAGTTACTGAAAGACACAGTCATAGACTTCATTAATATTTCTTGTTTCCTTCGGCTAAATTTCTGACATGGGGAAAAAAGTGATTTTGTTTTATAAGCTACGCCACTTTTCCAATTCTGCCTGTGGTGAATTAATCATTTCACCTAGTTTTGAAGGGAGCCCCATAGGCTAGCAAACAGACCACAGAAAAGTCAAAATTTTTTTCAATTTTTATAATTTCAAGCTAAAAGTTTAGAACATTGGGGATGAAAAATTACTGCAACTGAACTACAGAACACAGGGAAGTCATACACATAAGTCTTCTTTTAAAAGGCAGCTGGAGTGGGAGGAGGCAGGGACTTGGCCTTTGTGTACAATAGCTCAGTTCCTGAAACATGTGCCAAAGGTAGAGGAAACCTGGATAAACCTCATTTCTCAGCATGAATCGGGTCTAGGCCAAAGCTCTTAATCAGCAGTCTGTTTTAGGGTGGGTTGGTGAGAGAGATCCATCCATATTTCTTCTATTGCAGCTCTGTCACTTTGGAAAAGAGAGCTGGGGCCTTGAGAGAGACAGATGGAGGGGAGTTCCTAAGCCTGGTCATGTAGGCAAAAAGGAGTCCAAATATGGGACACAGTTACAAGGATTCTTTCTAATTTTTATACATAAAATAAAATAATTTTTTTTTTTTTTTAAAGGGAAAATGTGACAGTCTTTCACTTGCCTGAACTAGGGAGTACATAAATATGGTCCTATGTTAAACACTTTCTACATATTTTAGCACACCATATAAGGAATGGGGTTTTTTTCTTTAGAAAAATCTGTAATGGGGTGGTTAGAACTTCTCTGTGCTGCCAGAAAAAATGGGTTTTGGGTCTCTTATGCTGCAGAAGGAATTGAGGTACGTTGCTGAGTGAGTTTTCTAATATATTATATCAACAGCTTTGTTCCTTAACATACTGTAGAAGAAAACTGCTATGATTGTTGCATCTGATGATCAATTTGCCTTGCCAGCTCATGTTAATTAGAAAATTATGCTTTGAGTGATTTCAGAGGCAGAAATCCCCATGAGAAAGATTCAAGGTGTTTCTTTCCAGCTAAGGCAGGAAAAATTCTGCATGGAAATTCTGCTCTTAGGATCTTCTAGAACTTAATTGCTTCAGGTACATGGGACACTGGTTGACAACATTAGAACATGAGTCAGCATGTGCCCAGGTGGCCAAGAAGGAGGCTGTAGTCAGGTGGGGGTCGGTCTCTTCTCCCAAGTGACGAGAGACAGGACAAGAGGAAGTGGCCTTAAGTTGCACCAGGAGAGATTTAGATTGGATGTTAGGTAAAATTTCTTCATCTAAAGGGTTGTCAATCCTTGGAACAGGCTGCACAAGAAGGTGGATGAGTTGTCAACCCTGAAGGTATTTAAAAGACGTGGATGTGATACTTAGGGTCATGGTCTAGTAGTGGCCCTAGAAATGTTAGGTAAATGGCTGAACTCAATAATCTTAGAGGTCTTTTCCAACCTTAATTATTCTATGATTCTATTAAGGATGAGCTGGAGAATTCCCAAGAATATACTTGTGAAGCCTAAATTTAATTCAAATCCTAATTTAGTCACAAAGTGGGGCTTCTTTCTGGGGGAGGTTGAATTTGTGTAATTCTTAGTCTATAAATCACTGGGAAATTTTAAAATAAATTTTATTTAATCTGTCATTTTCATCTGACTTTTTTCCATAAAAAGCCTGTATACTATCACTTCTAAAAGTGTTTTGTGGACTGGGGTTTTACTTGACTGTTTAGGTCTTTTGATGGGCTCTTTACTATCTGAAAAACTGTAAATGTAGGGAGAACATTGTGAACAAGGTCATTTATTCATTATTATTAGACAATTTATTATTGACACTGGTTAGGAGAAAAAACACGTCAGAATTAAGCACTGCAAAAAGAGCATTCACTCCATCCCTTTACTCTAAATTCATACAATGTCTTTATAATGAGATAAATATGATATTTCCATATTCATAATCCAGAAACTCTGCTTCTTGCTACAGTACCCCAAACATATACAAATGAGAAAATTCACACCTGGCATATATGTTTAAACAGGGGGTTTTAGGATGTCTGGAACCCTGTGGGTTACATGCTTGGAGATGATTTCACCACGAAACAAAGCTCTGCCAGCTCAGAGCTGAAATGTGGCCTGGGACAGTAAAGCTCTGCAATGGGAGTGTATTTATCAAGGAAACCAAACAGCCTTCAACACCCTCTAGTCTTCCCTTCCTGATACCAGTTGGTGCAGGTATTGTACTGGGGCTATGGCGTGATGTGTTCTTGTGGAGCCTGGTAGTCAGGTTGGTTTCCACCCCTGGAAACACCACTCACAAGTAAGATTGATAATAAACTGTTGGAGGAATTTTTGGCAGCTTGTCTGCAACATCACAGGAGAAAATTTAACCAAGGTTACAGAAGAAGATTATTTCCTTAGAAAAAAAATTTAAAAAACCCCATCAGCCCTTTAATAAGCTCCTTTATTTAGGTTTTACTTTTTCCTCTTTGTAGTATCTGAAACTGAATCTAAAAACTGTAGATGAATTTAGAAATATGATAATTTAAATCATTGTATTGGCTGACATCTAGCACTGCAGAGAAGGCAGAGGAAAAACAAACATCAAAAATAACTATTATTTCACCAAAGCAGGACTTTTTTTAGGCTCAAGTATCATACTGAATGTCATCTTGTTTCCCTTCTCTCCTCAAAATTTCTGCCTAAGGAAAATATTAATATTAATTAAGTTTCTGTTTAGGCCTTTCAGTAGATGAGGCAGATATAAGGAAATGTTTTCTACAGTTCTGTTTTATGCGAACTTATTTTTCTTCCTTTGTAAATGTCACTATTCTCTTTAATAACTATAAATCTTTGCAAACATTACAGAGTGATTAGAAATGGGAAGTAGCTGTACATAACATATTACCTTTTTTTCTTAGAAGAAATATTGAACTGAGTTCTAATTTTTATTCAAAGTGTTCTGTGGTAATGATACAGATATTATGAACTTTTTGTTATTAATTATATGCATCAATGTATGCCATAATACTTTATGTAACCTAGGGAAGATTAAAAAAGAATCTCAGAGTTCTCATTACTTCTGTTTTTCTTAATAAAGCTTAATAAGAGAAAAAAGAAACTAAGCCAAATTATATTTTTCAGTATGCTGTAAAAATGTCTTCTTTAATCTTATATGATCTATATAAGATGTTAGAGCAGATCCAACAATCCTTTATATGGGATTATAAAGTAATACTTTTATTTAGAAGTAAATAAGTGTTTATAAGGATTTTCCTTAAAATCTAAAGAAATTGCCTCAAGTTTTCTTTCACTGATCTCTTTGCTTTGATGGTAATTCTTAGCAAACTCCAAGAGTCTGACTAACAGTGACTATTTTAAAGAGTTATGATAACTCTATTTAAGCTGATTGAGAACCAGTTAAGTGACACATCTGAAATCTAGATGTGATTGTGTAATCCTCCTTAGTGGAAGATCCTTCTAGGGAGGCCTTGAAAGGGCCACTTTCCAAAAGTCCTGTTGAGGATTTACAGGCAAGTAGGATAACATTTACAAAAGGACTCAGACCAGTAAAATGAGCAATTACCATGCAGATATGGTGGTGGTTACAACATGACAGCAAGACCATAAAAACACAAATAATATTTTTCAGTACAATAATGTTATCACTGTATGTTCAGAAACATGACATTTGGACAGTGATTGAGGAAAGTGATAATAGGAGGAATGGTGATGATCTGCCTCCACCACACTAATGGAGATTAGTCCAGGAATGCTGGTTTTTGTGCTTTAAAAGGGATTCTCAAAAACTGAAGGTGTTCCAGAAAAGTAGTCCCTAAAACTATTTGAAGGAATAAATTTTACAGAGTAAAAACCTTGCCATGACTTTGGTCTGTTTCTTTTATCAAAAGGAAACCTGAGAAGCACCTTGATCAAAGCACCCAGATGCATTCCTGGAGGAAGTCAGTGGCTACAAGACAGTTCTTTTTTCTGGGATTGTTCATAGCAAGAATCAATAGATGTAATTCCAATTCAGAAAAAATCAAATGGGAAACAAGCCATACTGAATAAACAGTGAGAGTGTTAAGGCACTGGAATATGCTACCAAGATAGACAACTATTTAGACAAGACCATCTCTTGGTGCATTCACATGAAGACCAGGAATTTTTCCAAAAGATACACCTTTACCAGGTGTGAAAGCTTTATGCAATATCAGTTGGGTATGTTGAGAAGTCCATGTAATTCACAAGTCCTTAAAATTCAGGATCTGTCAGTATCCATTTCCAAAATTTTCCAAAGGCACAGGTCAAGTTCAATACAAGATTTAGACCGTTTTATTTTATGCAGCTGGTCCCCTCCATAAGAGTCTAGTGAGGAATCTTGGTTTCCTATAAAGTGCAGAGGGACAATTTGTCTCCTTGAGTGGGACAGAAACACTAAACCCTTTCTAGGGAACCAGGAGAGGTTCCTCTCTGTTGGGCGTCTCTACTGTCAGAGCATCAGACACGTATTGTGACATCCAGGTTACAGAAGCCACAAATAAGGAACAGAGTCAAAATGCCTTTCTTTTTACTAAATTTTAATTATTCATGATCATACCACTCTAATCTTTGTAAGCAAACCAGTTCAGTTTCTGCAGTGATTCCTCCCTGTGGCTTCCACCTTTCAGAGGATTGTTCTAGACCAGTGGATGTATGGATGTTCTAGACCAGTGGATTAATCAATGATGTGTTAAAAAGAAAATCAAATTCCCAGACTAGGAAAGAAAATGCATGAAGGAGCCTAGAACCTTGAATTTACTGACTGGGACATTCACTTGAGTGGTGACCATCCTGATGATCAGGTTTTGCGGACACAGAAGTTCTTTCATCCCAAACCACAGATTTCTGGATAAGAAATTCTTGGCTCTGTAAAAGGGACTGATATATTTATTACTGTTTCTTTAAAATAAATTCACCTACATTTTTGGGATACCTACTCCTGTGTGGCACATTCAATGTTCTCCATGAAGATTTGAGTTTAGAACTGCAACAAAAAAATTTCTAGAAGGTTTAAGTAGGAGATGTGTGACAAGCCACAAAGAAGGGGGGAATGTCCAGGCATTTAAAGAAGTAAAATTTTCAGTTCTCATAAAATTAAAAAAAAAAAAATACAAGAAGGAAGTTGAATTCAGAATTAAGTGGCAGGTGAGGGAGAATTCACTGGATTAGACTTAAATGTAAATGCCTTCCTTGTTCCTAACCCCTTTATTGCATATAGTCTTTCTATACAAAGTCAGTATTGGTTAAATATAGCTTATGGAATGATTAGAAAATATGGTTAATGATCACGAATGCTAGCTAAAACTGAAATGTAAAGCAAGGCAATAAGGCATTTTATATACATAGTCTTTCTAAAATATTTCTGTGACGTACACACACACATTTTATTTGGTGTAAAATATGTTTCTTCAGTTAAAGTAGCTATTTTTATCAAGCCATACAAAACCAGACATTACCCCTATAAGCTTTCTAAGACAGGACTGAGGTAATTCTTTCACCTGGCTTGGTTTACAATGTAGACCAGAGTTGATGAGGGTTTTTTGTTTGCAGAGCAAATACTGTAGGTTGCATTTACTAATTTGCCAGTGCCCAGTCAATAGGCTGTGGCATCACTATGTACATGAGAAAACACATTACTATTTAAGATAAAAAAAGCTGACTCAAAAGAAATTTGAATAATTACAGAAGTCTTGTCTTTTTTGGCTTTAATGTGTAAGCTGAGAGAAAACCACAAGGGTCCTACTGATACCGTGCAATAAATGTACAAATACCCCATAACCTTGAACCATAAATGAGTAAAACACAGTGAGGGATGTAAATCTGTACATCAGACTAAGCCACTTTAGGTTCTCCTTATAGTAAATAGATAACATGGTCTATGATATTCAGAGTGCAATTAGCATTTTCCTGTAGTAGGTACCTACATTTGGCTGGATAAATGATAAGATAAACTCCATTAAATGTACTTCATTGCCTCCACTTAGAAGCCTTATTAGTCAGCTCAGATATTGACACTTAAAGATAGTCAAATTAAATTTTGACCAAAGAAACATAAAAAAAATGCAAGCCTAGCAAAACTGAGCATGTGTTCTGCTTGTATTTTTGTGCTTCGCTTTTTTTCCGATGAGTGCTAATTAAGTAGCAACTACTTTTCCTGATGTAATAATTTCCTCTGCTGTGTTTAATTAATTTCATTGTTGAGTTAGATAGAATCCAGCCTAAAGAATGTAAACCTTGCTAGTAACTAACAATGGCTGTGGGAACTGATTAGATGACCTTAAATGAATAGGTATTTTAACCTTCCCCATTTCACAGAAGAAAAGAAAAAATAAAGCTATAGTCTTAAAAAAAAAAAAAAAATCCAGCAAGTACCAGAAGTATGAAACTTCCCTAGAAAATGTGGTGGGTGGTCTGCTTTCCTACAATTCTTTGTCCAGCACTATAGAAGCCCAAAGTTCTGACAACAACATCAGCTTTCACTTGCTATCAGAACTCATCATCTTTCATAAAACTTTATCAGTGTCTTCCAACCTCAATGGCGATATACAATCCCTGTGGGGAAAATCTGCACATATATTGTTCAAAGTGATCAGAGGGTATTTCCCAAAGCTCCCAAATATAGAATTGATTTTTTTCTTTTTGCAAATAAACTGTGTTTAACTCACATGTGCTAGTCGATCAAATCTGGCAAAGAGTTCATTCAGCATTCGGACCAGCTCCTGGGCTGACAGAGTTGTGGAGAGGTTGGTGAATCCTTTAACATCTGCAAAAAGAATGCTAAAAAACGAGAAAATATATTAGTGTTTCAGTTGATTTCACTTAATTACTGAGTGTCTAAGTAATCTTGTATTTTACTAGTGGAAGGGTCATTTTACTACATTTGAAGTCATACTACCTTTGTTCTAGACCTCAGTACATTCTGGAGTACTGAATATAAATATTGAAGGGATTAAAAAGATACTGCTAAGGGTGAGAAAAAGTTTTGCCAAAAATGGGAGTCATGCAGTTCTGTATTTTCAAATCACATAAGACTCAAATCCTAAGACTACAGACAGATTTGTGACAGTCTTGATACACCTGGCTAAGGCCAGTTTTATTCCATCTAATTTTAGGCATTTGACAGAAGTACCTGAGTTAGAACTATAGTGCTCCCTTTTTATGGTACAAATCTTTAATTGGTTAATTCCTTTTTCATTCTACTGAATTTGCACGGAGCCCAGTGCAGTCATACTTTGAATTTAGGTGTATCAACTTGTGTGCGTGCAGTTGTGGTACAATCTCCATTAACAAACTACTTGCAAACAGACCTCTAACCTGTGTTTGAACATCCAGCTATTTTTCTAGCCTTTTGACTGCTCACTGTGCCTAAAATGACCACATGTGAATATAGAGAAACATAAGCACACACAAAATCTCTGGTGTGCAAGATACCACCCAGACCAAAGCAAATAATAGCTCAGTACTTTTTAGATAAAGAGAGTATTGGCTACTTTATAAAGTAGTGATGTTCAAAAATACACATATCATTCTGGCACAAACCTTATTAGCACTTGAAAGTCAACTAATAACTGGTGTTACAGAGTAGCAGAAGATTTTTTTTCACAAGTCATCACTTTAGGTGGTGACTTGTACAAGATCACAATTTGACAACGTCTGAGAAATTCTAACATAAGCAATAATAAATACAGTCATGATCATGTTGTCTACTGATAATACAATTGATCTTCAAATTTATGGACTGGTAAAGGTTTGGCTGAGGATTAAACAAGATACTCACAAACTCGGTAAGATTTTTACCGGTGAGAAGAAATAAAATTAAAAGGTAAAATACCAAGTGACTCAAAGAGGAATGAATAGTAATAATAGACTAAATTTATAAAGATTAAAATTTTTCAGCTACTGATTTCTACACTTTTAGTTATCAAACCAAGAAAAATTTCTAACAGGTTATTAATTTTAAGGATTCATATAGCACTGATTTAGGTAGTGTTCAGTACTCAACATTTAGGGGAAAAAAAAAAAGGTGAAACCTAGTTTTGAAAAGATCTAGTTTCTAGAAGCATTCATAGAAGCCAACCAGTATCTACATTTTAAAACACGCAGAATCTTAATTTCAAATCTATTTCAAGCATAAAATATGGTTCGACTTCTCACCCTGAATACAACCCTTTTGCATTAAAAGAAAAAGGCCATCTTTTCCATGTTTTGATTCTTCTACAGCAACACTTTGAGTATGAAAAAGGTTAATGGAAGAGGTTTTAATTCAGTGAAACCCAAACCTTTATGAGGGTCCTTGACACTTTCAACCAGATTTAATAAAATAATATGTCTGAGCTACTGCATGGCCACAGAAGCAGCAAATAATCAATTTACTCTTCTGCAGAAGTGCAAATTATTTTTATTGAACTTGTCCAGACAAAGTTATATTTTGGTTTCATTGAAAGGCAAAGTACATGCTTTCCTAGCAAACTATCTACCATCATATCCAAGGATGCTTATTTTTCACTTTCTTCAATGATGATTTTAATGATGGTCACTCAATATTTTGCCCTTGTGTTTTTGGGAAAGACATATTTCCATTTAATATGGAAAACGCTAGTGGCTTAAAAAAAATTTTGTTTTTTGGGAACTACAATAAAATCAAGATTATGTAATGTCATGGAGTGGAAGTTGATCATTCTGGTGTAAGTGTACAATTAGGACTAATTATTTCGAGTAGCAGCTCATAGGATAATTATCACCTTTCTGATAACTAACTTCAGGAAGAACAAAATTTAGAGAGAGGAATAAAGAAAAGAAATGGGATTAAGAAATTAATAATAAGACTGATTAAATGAAAATGGCTCCTAAGCGGAGGAACCATATAACAGGTCACCATCTTTGAGAGCATCTTACAAGTCTCCATCTCATTCTTCAGTGTGTGGGGTGAAGCAGCAGGTTGTGGCAGAATATGTGTGCACATGTAGGCACATTCCTGTGCAATCCTGACCACTTAATTAAGTGAAAAAAAGACACAATTGGTCCAGGCTCATTGTTTGGTTCAAATGGGTCTTGCCATTGCAGTGGCATCCAGCCATCCTGATGAATACAAGAAGGCACCAAAATGCTTCTCTGCTCAATTAAACAAGGGTTCACTCATTTTCTAATTTATGAATGAATAAAGCAACAGAAGGGAAACCTTCAAACAAGAGTCATTTAGCAGCATCTGAGACCTTAAACATTACAGAGAGGCTACTCCACCCACCTGACATTCTCATAACGATGAATGTAGATCTTATGGAACTGGTGCTGCAAATGTTCATCTTCTACATTGGTCATATCATTTATCATTTCCAGGACTACAAACCGTGGTAACACAGAGAGCACCAGCCGTTCCTAAAACAAAGAGGAAACCAAAGTCTCAGTACCAATCTGAACTGGTATTTCACAATGCCCTGTTTAAAGATCTGGATAATTGGTTCTTTAAGATGTGACCCTCCTCTCTAAAAATTCTAGCTCAGACCATTTGTGATAATTCACCTTTTCAAACTGAGTCCAGAGTCCAGCATGCTTCTGGTTTAGGTAAGGAAGAACAAAATGAGTGCACATGAAGCCATTCAAACTGGCCCTCTCAAGTAGGAAGACTGGAGAACATATTCAACATTTTTAATTAGTTTTGTCTGTGTTTCAAGAACACTCAGGAAGAGTAAACATTTGAGATGTGTTTATATACATACACATGCTTATTTATAATGTAAATCTTTAATGTGTATTAGTATAGCACCCAAGTATATTAGTTTATTATTAGTGTGCAAACACGGTGTTATCAGAGCATATTAGTGCACATGTACTTCTAATATTAGTGTATTAGGAGATATATACATATACACACCATTGCTGTTTCCAGCCCTGTTATAATATAATTAACCACAGAATTTTCACAGAATTTCACTGAATATTCTGATTTGGAAGGGACCCACAAGGATCACTGAGTCCAGCTCTTCTGTGACTGGCCCTTTTGGGGTTTGAACCTGCAATCATGGTTATTAGCACCATGCTCTAACTAACCACGTCTAAGTACAGTCAGGCAAGCCCTCAAAAAGTAATCAAATTCTTTTGTGAAAGCCCTAGATCATCCCCTGAGAGATTTTAGAATGTCCCTGCTTCAGTGATTCATCAGTTTAATGGCTTTGACAGATTTTGCAAGTATCCAACTCAAATCTGTTTCTCTGCAAATTAAACCTTCTTTTTATCCTTCCAAATTGCGAATGGATAATTATTGATTGCTCCTTTCTCTGTAATAATCCTTCTGTATTAAAATACTGTTATTGTGTCCTCTTGCCCTCAGTCTCTCTCTTTTTTTTTAGATTAGAAAGCTTTGTCCAGTATTGGAATATATCACTCCCAATCAATCTGAAGCAAAGCTATAATTTTTCAATTTTCTTTTACTTTACAGGATTGCAAATACTGAAATATTCTTGAACTAAAGAACAGAATGCTAGCTATGTAAGCTACTTATCACCAAATTTCAAACAACGTTTTGGGGAATAGTATATATCTAGGGAAAACGAGATTTAAACTTCCAAATCAGGCGCATATGTGGACTGTAGAACACAGATAAAGTTCTCTCCTCGCCTCTCCTCCACTCCCTTCCCCTCTCCTTCCCTCCCCTCCCCTCCCCTCCCCTCCCCTCCCTTTTCTGTCAAAGAAATTGATGTTGAATTTGTTTTGAGGTAACTTGATATTAGGAGGATATAAAATAATCTCATATTATACATGCTGTGGGTTATGCTCCTTCTTGAGGGTGAAAATTTGTTGAGAGAGAACAAGAAAAACCAAAGAGGGATGATGGGTGGAATGAGAGAGACGAGCAATACAATCATGACAATAATGATTTTTATGCCAGCAGGATTCAATGTCATGGATGAAATGTAGCCATAGACGAAACATCTGAATAAATGAAGGAATCCCTCCCTAGCTTTCATAGGAGGTGATATCATTACTAACTTACAACTTTCACAGATCATGAAGAATTCTCACTCTGAGCAGTCTTAGTCAGTAGTTAGTAAAACAATCCTCAGCTCTGATGGAAACACGTTTTGGGTAAACACTTCCATTTGTCTCGATGGTAGCCCCAGCTGAGTTGAACTATATGTTTGCTAAAGAGGGGAGAACACAAGCTGCCAAAAGCTGCACTGGAGCACAGGAGTGTTTCACCACTGGAGCACACCTGTTACACTCCACTCCGAGAAGGCAGCTTTCTCCTGTGCTCCTTCCTGCATAACATGCTGACAGAAGACGAGAGAACCAAGACTCTCCTAATATTTAATCCACCTATTCTACAAACCTTTACTAAATCAAGACCTGCCTTTGTGAGGAAGGGACGAAAAAATTATGCAAGTAATAGCTGATGCAGAGCAGGCTGTGAGTAGTGAGATCATCCTTAATTCTGGGAAATAGCCAAGCTCAGACTTTCTGTTTTCCCATACAAGGTGGTTCTAATTTTAGCACATTTGCTTTGTCTTGACTTTCTTCCATACTTTCCACCTGGGAATTCTGCTATCCTTCATTCTTCTGATGTGTAAACACTGGATGTGATGCTTGTGATAGCAAGAAGAAAACCAGTCCTTCAGGAAGTCCTTTACACTCCTGGAAACCCAGGTTTTCACAGGAACATCTAGTCCTCAGGTAGCTTCACTCACAAGCGAATGTCCTATGGCTTCTTAAGAGGGCATGTTTGCAAAGAGCTGCTGATTGGTAGTCTAGGAACCAGAAATATTTTTAACGTTTTTTGTCCTTAAGCCTCCTATAACTGAAGGCACTTAGGCTATATATTCTCTTATTCCTTCACTACTAAGATACATAGCTCAATATAACCAAAAAATAAAGCCACCTTCTGAACAAATCAGATCAGTATTTCAAGGAGTTGTATGATTAAAGTGTTCAATGACTTCTTGTGAAGATACATTCAGAATAATACTAAATTTTTTCACTATAGAAAGAAATATGTTATTTCCTACCTTATCCATGTAAGACGATAAATTGGAATACAAATAATAATAAAAAAGGAGATTAAACAAAAAAGAAGAAAGCAGAAATCCTTGTTGTTATTGAGCTGTTTATAAAATCTATGATAAGAGAACATTAAAAAAAAGGTCAGTTCCTTCTTATATATATGGCTTAAATAGAGAATGGGTTTTTTTCCCCAATAGGAAAATCTTACATTCCTTATTTGCATTTGCCCAAGGGGGTATCAAGCAATGCCTCTAGAAAGTTTATTTAAAATAAAGCATAGTTGACTTGGCACATGTTCACTAAGCCAAGAAAATTGTGCTTAGTACATTTGATATCTTAACCTTCATGCTACTCATTAAGGTAAGTTAAACGTTCTTGTCTGCACATAATATCTGGCAGTGACCCATAAAACTGAGGTTAATTAGTTTGCCTCTGTAGCAGCCCTCCTCCATTTATACTGAAGCATGTGATGAGCCTTTGCTGGAATCACAGTTGAAGGCTCATATACAGCTCATGTCACTACTTGGTATGATGTATGTTGTGCTAAGGAGGAGCGCTGCAAGAAAAGCAGCATTGAAGTGTGTATGTGTGTGTCTACATATATTTTTATGAGGCACTTCAGCTACCTTCAATTCTCTGGTACTGAAACATTGAAAGGACAGAAAATTTTTCCCTCTACGAGCATCAGCTGTCCTTTGCTATTCCAAGCTGCTCTTACATCACACTACACTGACAAGGTGGTGGGGATGCTGAACCAGGCTCCTATTTCACAGATTTAGATACTGTGGTGCAGAAGAACACCACAAATGTGTGGAGGTCATATAGAAAAGACCAGTAGCTAATCCTGGAGAAAAAAAATGCCATTTTTTCATAGTCCTCTGTACCTTACTATTTGCATGATCAAAGAGTCTTCACATTTCTAGTCAGTCTCTCTTGGAAGGCATTTTTAGAGCTGGAGGGGAACACACAAGAAAAAAATTCCTTCTCTTACAGAGAAAGGCCTAATGAAGTGTCATGAACTCTAGGGTGAAGGAAACTCCATTGTTGCGGTTCTTCCCCCCGCCATGGGGTCCTGGGAGAGGGGCCCTGGGGTAGAGGCACGGGGTTTCTCTGCTCCCTGGCCAATCTTGTTCCCCACTGGTTGTTTTGTGTTCTCCTGGGCAGAGAGGACCCTGGCGGTCCCGCGATTGAGCAGTTCCTCAGCAGAGCTCTGGCCATGCGGCTGGAAAATAAACACCTCTGAAAACATCTACCAAGAATCGGTCCATATTTCTTTTCCATGGGCCTCGCTGTCTTATACATGTTGCATTAATCCCCACTGCAACACTCCATTACCCAGCTCTGCTGAAAGCTTGATAGTTGAGCAGTGGACTAAGTGGAGACAATTCAAAGGTAAGCAGCAGCAGTGGTAAATGGTTTGAAAAGGAACAGAGATACATTTGTTCAAGAGAAAAGACATAGAAGAAAGAAAATAGCAACAGAGGAATTCCAGAAAAGAGCTGGTAAACTATTCTTCTAATAACAATTCATGAGATGAATCAGCCCTCGCCTTTAAGATGGAGCAGAGTTTAGAGTAAATAAATAAAAAAAAGTACCTTTAACCCAAAGAATAACCCTGGTAAAGAAAAAAGACCAGTAAAAATCACTAAATGCAACAAACTGATGGTAGAATTCAGGTCTGCATTCAGACACCTGAGTTTTGTGACTACAATGTAGTTATGCCCAAACTTCCATTTCATCCAATGAATCTGAAGAGATACTCAACAGGTCAGATGTAAATGACTCCTTTGTTGTCACTATGGGTCTCTCTGGGTTCTGTTGCCTGTATTGACTAGATCTCAGTCAGTGGTAGTAGGAGCCCATAGATGTAAAGAGCATGCAGTCACCTAGTTTAGGAGGTTTTTAAATATGGAGCTGACTCCTACCCAATCTACTCCTTCAGGAAAATTTAGCAACAGTGAAACAAATCCTGCAATGATAAGTAAATTAACTTAATGAGTCACACACATCTATTTAAAGTCTCAAGACTGTAATTTAACACTGATACTGACTCTAAGGCCCATTTACTGTTTTATGCATCTGCAATAGTCATTCTTTGTTGGACAGCTTCACTGTGGTCTGCATGCACAGATCCCTTGGGTCACTTGTACTGAAATAAGGGGGGGCCAGTGCTTACAACTGCACAAACATAGCTAGGCACATTCATGGAGAAGTGGGACCTGTCCCTGATGAATAAATAATGACCTTTGCAGCAGTTTTTGAGAAGAGTCAATTAACCAGTGCACAAGGTCTCAGTCTTGTGAATAAAAACTGGAGACCTTTCCACTTGGGCTGATCAAAGAGAACAAAACACCAACAAGCACAAAACATCAACAAGCGATTTGGGATCTCAAGGAGATTGCTAAGATGAATATCAAACTCCCCAAGGTTTCCCTGTAGGTGATGTGAGGACATCACCCCTGCAGGGTCTGCCATCTGCATAAGCTCCCTGCACAAGCTCCGCTTAGGTGGTATAGATTTTCCTTTGTTTCACATCACCTTTATTGGGGATGGCTTTGCCAAGGCATGAAAAGCCCCTCTTGACTGCCATGTCAGTTCAGATTCTGCTCTTCCTCCTCTACATGTACCACCAAATGGGGGAACCTACACAGATGTCATGGATGTCTTTGGATTTTGAATCATGCTGCTTATGGCTGTTCCCAAGACACTTATGTAAACCTGGAGTGGGCATAACCCAAAAGTGTTTAACAATAGATGCTCTAGAGAAACTGTTTCACATTTTTCATCTTGATTTTTAAGAATCATTTTTCTAGAACCATCAAGTTTGTCTTTAACAACATCTCCAATT
The DNA here is from genome assembly GCF_020740725.1 of Corvus hawaiiensis. Taxonomy (NCBI): domain Eukaryota; kingdom Metazoa; phylum Chordata; class Aves; order Passeriformes; family Corvidae; genus Corvus; species Corvus hawaiiensis. Next base: position 36,430,726 of record NC_063238.1, read on the forward strand.
AATATCAGAGAGGTTTTATTGTCTTAAACACTGAACTTAATAGGATGTGAGAAGGGCCATTCAGAGCAGGAGTTTTAGTCTTTCTGGAGCACAAGCTTTTATTACATTTAAGGGAAGTAGATAAAAATGGTATTGTTTTCTACTGAAACTCTGACAATGTTCAGAATAGATGTAATTATTGTAGATGCCACTCTAGAAAATGGAAATTAGGACCTCTCATTAATGATGAACTGCTCTGAAGAGAAATTCCTTCGTGCTTACTTAGTGTACAATGGACAGTCTATTTGCAGCTGTTCTTTCTTGTGTGTCATCGAGACAATGGGAGTTAATTAAAAAATATTGAAGGAACTGCAATACCTATTCAGACTTGTGGGGTTTTGAGGATGCCTGTTAGCCTACTTACTGCTGCAGTGTGTGATATGAGCTGTATCAACTTTGTTTTATTTTAATCACTCAGTCAATTACTATTCCAAATCATCCCATCCTTGGCTGCATGTTCCATTCAAGCATCAGCTGTTTTCAAAGAGAAACAAGGCCAGATCACACAGGAGGTCTTGGGGTCTCCTTTTGTTTAGCTTTTGTCTATGAAACATAGCTAGAGTCTCAACCAAACTGATAACACAGTATTTGAGAGTCATGACCCTTTATAACAGTGTCTAATCAATTATTAACTGAGAAGTGTTGCAAAGTTTGTGGCAATGAAAGAAGGAAAAAGCTTTTTTACACACACTTCTCATAGGAAGGGCATGTTATCCAACTGTTTCCTCAATGCTATTATCCAGAACAGCATAAAACAATATATGTAGCACATGATGAAGGGAAGAACTGCAAGGTACTGCTGGTCCTTTGTTTTGGCTGGATGGTGAATGGGATGGTTCAGGTACCTGAAGCCACATTACAAAATTTTGGCAGGGCTTGATGACTAACAGTCTACTGCCAGGTGTAAAAGGAGGTGTCTTTTTTATTACCCAGTTGGCTGTTTAAGGGGATAACAGTTTTAGTGCCTTAGTCTGAAGTTCCTGAGATGTAGCAAGATGATTCCAAGGCTGCCAGTTTTGTTTTTATGCCTTCCCAGTATCATTTTGGCTTAATAAATATTTAGCTCATCCTGTAACATGCTGGGAAGTCATGGAGCAACCCTCTCTGTCATTTTTCTTGGCATGGTACCTGTTACTGCTGCTGCATGTATATTTAATTAAAAAAAATTATTCCTCTACAAAGTATTTACAAAAATATTTATAAAATTAAATTTAGTAGTAACACAGTTGATCATGAAGCTGACTGCAGGCAGTGATTACACTATGGCACTGGTACAATGAATCAACTTGTCGTAAGTCCACATGAGTACCACTAACTTGCACGGGAGTGGGTGGGAGCACACCATGAAATAGTCTCCTGAAAGTGCTTTGTTGGTTGAGTTGTCTTTTAGCTTAGGCAGTAGGAACTACAGGTCTCAGATTAAGTGCTCTCAAATTGAGTGTCTGTATTGAGTACACACAATTGTTAATAATTACAGATCCTCTGAATCCTTATATATGACTTTTTGTCTCCTGAATGAAGATCATGTTAGATTTAAATTTCATCGTGAAACCCAAACTTGTTAGAAAGATGAGTGGTGAAAAGCAGGAGTTACAAAACAATTTGTATTACCATCCTATCCTGTAGATGTGAACATTAATCACAGAATCATAGAATGGTTTAGGTTGGAGGGGATGTTCGAGATCAGTCAGTCACCACCTCCCTGCCATGGGCAGGAAAACCTTCCACTAGACCAGGCTGATCAAAGTCCCATCCAACTTAAACATTTCCAGGCATGGGGCAGCTACAACTTCTGTGGGCAACCTCTTCCCGTGCATTACCACCCTCACAGTCAAGATTTTCTTCCTAATATGTAATCTTAACCTACTCTCTTTCAGTTTGAAGCCATTGCCCCTTGTCCTACCTCTCCATGCCCTTATCAAAAGCCCCTCTCCATCTCTCTCTTAGCCCTTTTAGGTACTGGCAGCTTCTATAAGGTTTCCCTGGAGGCTTCTCTTCTCTAGACTGAACAATTCCAGCTTTTTGAACTGGTCTTCATAGGAGAGGTGCCCCAGCTCTCTGATCATCTTCATGACTCTCCTCTAGACTTGCTCCAACAGGTCCATATCATACTTATGCTGGGGATCCCTGAGCTGGACAAGTGATACTTTCCAGCCCCACAATAATCCATTAGACTTGTCTAATAATGGAAAACCATATTTTATAATTTTGTAATTTTGTTTCTTCCAAATATCATGATGATTTTTTTGTTAGTTATTCCTTATTAAACAGTAGTAGACAAGACAAATATTCAGAAGAAAAAGATTTATATGGAAATAAGACACATTGGACAAAAACCTTTGTACTGTCTTCTGGTGTATTTGCTTCCATAAATTTCAATTAGTTTGCAAGGAAAACAGGAGTCAGAGCTAAAGAACAGGAGAAAGATAACTACTTTCAAAACTACTGGGGAATGATTCCATAAAAGCATAATCTTAAGCTTTTCCTTGTTTTACTGGAATAGAAAATGAGCAAAAAACATCTCCTACAATTCAAATTTGTTCTAAAATATCAGAATAGCACCATCTGACTTTAATGCTTATTGTGCTGTTTCTCTGGAACAGCTTTGACTTATCTGCTGTTAAATCTTCATTTAATTCTTCTGCACTGTTTCTATTTTCTATTGATTTAGACGTCTCTTTTTCCATTTTGTTAGGTTTTTTTGGGCTGTTTTGAAAATTGCTAGACAACTTCAGTAAAATACACATTTCTCAAGAGTAGTCTTTATGGCAACTAATGACATGGAAAATATCAGAAAGAAGGCTTTCATGCCTTGTACTGTTCAGCTTTATATGCCTAAATCACTGCAGAACACCAAGATTAATAAGAGCTACAAGGTCATTTATTCTGGTCAAAACAAGGGATATACTTTGTCAGAGAATTTTAAGACTCCAGTACTAAGCAGCACAAGCAGGATAAAATTTCCTTTCAGTAAGCGGGAGCAATAGTCCTCCTGAAAATCAAACCCCTCTGAACAGGCTTGTAGATGGGCACTTGAATACTGATAGTGTGAAAGACCATAAGTTTTTTATAAATATTAATCCAAATATCTTATCTTGCCTTAGATTATCTCAGTAATGGCATCAGTAACTTTGTCTATCTTGGAATTGGTACTGCTCATGGTCAGATGATTTAAAGCCCCTACCTGGACCACAGAGTCTCTCTGTTAATTGAGAATCTTGTAAGGACACTAATTTTAAAGTCCTCCTACAGTACTTTTAGGGCACAAAGGAAAGTTTCTTAGTACCCTAAGAGTTCTGATCCTGAACTAGAAAGAAAGATGACCTTAAAATTGGTAAGTATATTGAGAGCAGAGGCATTAATTTGTTGAATTTGGAGCTTGGAGCTCTTTATTAAGCAGAGATAACTGTATGGCAGCCCAGCTGGTAGAAGTGTCTCATCAATTTAGGGGGCTGAAATTATTTCATTCCCCTTACTCATTCCCTCTCTGTCCACTTCTCTGACACATCAGCAAGGGTCACTAGTCAGTGGCAGCTCTGAAAAAGGCTTTTTTTTCAGACACCACTCTCTTTAGCAAAGAGCTGAAAACACAGGAGACACAGGCCACCAAAATCCTGTCAGTCTCATTCACTGTTGACCAGCATGACAATTGAACAACCTAGTTTAGAGATCAAAGTACCACACAGGAGTTTCATCTTTAGTAAATCCAAAAATCCATCTACTAGGAACGAGGTTTCCTTCTCACTAATTTCTTCGAGGGGAAGCTCCCATGCCTCAAGAGCTGACACTGGGATTTTTCCCCTATATGAATTGCAGTTCAGGGGTCTGACTCCCATGTCTCTGGCATTGGCTGTAAATCTCATTATTCTGTTCGAGTACACGTGACCACTCCGGATTTGCAAGGAATGGAAGAGAAGGCAGCAGATAATTCTTATCTTGATTTTACCTTAGACTTCTATTTGAAACCAAAATGTGGGGATTATGCTTTGATGACAAGAAACAAACACCAGCAGTGAAAGTGAAGGCACAACATTTAAATCTGACTTTACAATGTTTGGGTTTCTACTGCAAATGGGTTAAGTAAAGGGTTTTTTTGAGACAAGATGTAGTAAATGTACATCCTGGTATCTACAAAATCATAAGTGCATGTAAATATTTCTTTCCCCCAAAAATGAGGAAGAAAAGTCTGTTATTGGACTTTAAAAACAGGTCACTTACTAAATCAGAATATGGAAATGGATTGGGAAGAACAATAGAAACTTTTCACATTCCTTCATTTTGCTAGATTGACCAGTAAGTTATACTTAGAGTTTGATCCTCTAAGTGCTAACGGAGCAACATCAAGAAACACTTTTTGTGGGGACCATGGTTCTTTAGAGAAAGATACTAAGATAATAGAAAGTCTGGATAAATGTGAAACTTTTCTTAGAATCTCACAGTCAACACATTGGTTCCTATCAAGAGGGAAAAAAATACTCAAATGTAATATCTAACCAGATGATTTCATAGTTTTTTTAAAATTGTGAGTTTATTGTTTGTCTTTTAAAAATAAAGCCTCAGTTATGTGATCATAATTTTTAAATATGGAGCACTTTAAATCATTTTTATAAAGAAAGACTGTGTGCTGTCTAAAATTAAGATTATTCTTTTATTTTTTAAACTAAATCTGGACTTTATCCTCATACCAAGTCAGAGAAATTTTAATAGTCTTACTACCAGTGTATGTATATCTACATATATATATACACAAGACTTTATGGTGTTTAACCCTCTTAAAGTGTCCTTTCCAATCCCAGTCCAATCTGCTCTTATTTTAGAGGTTGCAAAGTACTGACAGTTGATTAAATTCTAGATTTGTAAGAGCTTGATAAAACCTACATAACATATAAGCTGCTTTAAAAAATTAAAAAAAAAAACAAAACCAAAAAAACCCCCAGAATTCATCAATCTGCAGAGAGCTTCTTAAAGCCGTGGGAAATAGGGATTGTTGCAGGGGAAAGTGTGAAAAAAAATCCTCTGGAAGTAGAGGTAGAAGGAAGCAAATGGTCAAAGAGAACAGGTTTTTTAATGGAAAAAGAGATTAAGGCAGGATTACAGTTTTTCCAAAGATAACAGGCAGAAGAGACTAAATATGCCAACAGCAGATTGTTCTGAAGACTAAGGGCTGTCTTCTCATTTTACAGCCCTGATACCCATACTAGAAAGATAGAATGTGTGATCATACCTAGAAAACAAAACTATCCTCTTCTCACCTGGACAGACGGTTCTTTCAGGTGGTGAGCTCTAATCCTTTATGCAAATAAAATGAAACAACATCCAAACTGTTTTGACTTTCGAAATGAGATTTAATTGGATTTGTGGAATCCCCTATGAGAAAGAGATTACCTGGAAAGTAGGTGTTCAGTAAGCCAGTGGCAGAACTCGCAGGGAGGAATTGCCTGTAGGGTATTCTCTTAGGGGACTGTTCTCATTACACCATTTAATGTAGAAAGGTTTTTCTTCTTGCTCCCCACTGATCTGACCAAACCCTTCATTAAAACTTGCAGATGCCCATCTTTGTCCCACCTTGATGGGAAGCATCCCTGGAAGCCCAGTGGATCAGGTTTCATACCAGTCTTGACCTTCTGGAGCGAGTCCTCCTTGCAAGACTGGAGGCAAGCAGTGCTTGTGCCCCACCAACCCTTCTGCCTTCAGCTCCATTTCTTCTGCCAGTGTGTTAGATGCCCAAGAATATTTTCATAAGGATTAAGGAAGATATTAAGAAGGAGCTTTATTTCCACATAAGAAGACCTTCTCTTCTTATGTGGAAATTCTTCTAATTCCAGAAGATCTCTCTGGAATTTGAGATTATTTCTGCATAGAAAGGGATCTGCTTGCTGAGGACTGTCTTGGAGAGGGATTTAGACATACAGCTAAAAAGACCAATGCGTTGTGGCTCTAGTAACTTCTAGCACTAGGTAACTGTACTGACACTGCACAAATGTAGTGCTGAAATAGACTAATTTTCCCTAATTGGCTTTTCAGAACATAAAACCTGGAGGATTTGTTTCTGATTTGAGTTTACTCCCTCCCAGTAGTTTATCACAGTAGGAGCAGCCTTGTTGGTGAGCTCTGCACAAGAGGTAGAGAGTTTTCTTTTCATGAATGATGCATAACCTGCGACATTGAGAACAAGAATGAACTCTGGAGGACGAATGTAAAAATCAAACAGATAAGGACTGTTTTCTCCTCTGATCTAAAACAACTTCTTCATAAAATGTTATTAGGTTCTCTAAATCTACTAGAAATAATGCAAATAAAATGTTTCACAGAGGCTATTTATTGGGTTTTTCTGAACATTAGTCCAGACTCCAGGTTATTCATGTTAGTAAGACATATTTTAACAACTTTGCTTAGTTTGAAAGCAGCCTCCCATCCATATTTTCCTATTGCTTTGTCCAGGCTTCATTAGTCTCATTGGTCTAGAGCAGCCTTGGATAGAGAGCTGAAGTGTGGCCATGACACAAGAGAAGTTTCTGATTATGGCTAAATGCCTCTTCTATGAATAGGTGTCCTGTAGTGTTGTGATCTTATTACAAGAGAAGGGGTAAGGGCTGGACTGATTTTTATAATCTTATAGCTATAACTTTACTTATTTAACTTTTGTGATTTTCCCTGTCTAGTCCTTTTAAGACTCCATTTTTAGCTTCAGCTAGTCAAATATTCCTGCACAACTTTTATTGCCCAACAGTATTCCTGACTTCCCTACATAATAATTTTTTTCAGATATGTATAATTTGGCATATGTATGTGTGGTGCAGGAAAAGGCAGCATGACAAAATTATCTGAGAGACTCTTTATAATTAAATTATAGCATTTCAGGATTTAAAATGTTAAAAAATTTCAAATAAAGATTGGAGAAAGAGCAAGTTAGGACACCTGACGTATATATTGAATGCAATTCTTCATAAAGTCATAATTTTAATATGTGTCTGGATTTAATATGTCATTCATTTAAAACTTAGGGATTTTGTATCCTGAGAAATAGAAATGAAAAAGAAATTTAGTTCAGGTTTCTGCTCTTCATTAGGGCAATTTCACAGCATTTTCACAATGAGGGAAATCACATACTCATTGGTTTTGAAGGGTTTTCAGTAGCTAATTAAGAAAGTGAGTCAGACTATCTATTTTCATTGCCCAGATAAGATGAAAGCAGAATTACCTGCTGTGTCCTTACAACAAAATCAAAGTAAAAACAAAGATAGTGTCTTTGGTCATTAACAAAGCATAACACTGCTTGTCAATATTTTTGAAACACGTAGACATAAAATGAAAATATTAAATTAAAATTTCAAACAGGTAGTGTAAAGCTATGATACTGTTGGAATAAAATAGATTTATGAAAACAGAGAGCCTCATGTTTGTTTTTTATTTATAATTGCAATGTTTTGAAAACAAAATTGAGGACATTTTGTGGTGGCCATATTTGGTTGGCTGGTATAAATACATCTCTTAAGAACAGGCCACTAACTACGATTAATTAGAAACTATTTAAATTGATTATTTTATCAATAACTGCTAAACTGAGGCTGTTTTTGCAACACATTTGTCTGTGCTGCCTCCTGCAGCTTGCTTCTCTGATATTTTCATCTTTTGATGATAAAGTCTTTCTGGTACTCATCAACAGTGGAGTCTCTGTTAACTATGCCAAGCTCTGAAATGTTTTAGATTTTCACAAAAGTTCTAATTTTTTAATGAAAATTGGCAAATAAGTAGACACAGATGTTCCCTCAGTTTCACAGGGTGGTGGGATTTCCAATTGGTGTCACACAGATAATACCATATAGGTAAGTGCATAAACATAATTAACAATGACTGCAGGAGTAATTCTCCCTTGTAGCTACACTACTGTTCATTTTCATAATAGAGTAATTAGAATTAGGAAATTCATTGTAATTGAAAATGCTAATATGTACTTTTAACTACCCCAGGTGCTTAAAATCAAAAGGATAACAGTGGAAAAAAATCAGATCCTTGATGATCTGAAAATACAACTGAAAGTCCTCTCTTTCTGAAATACTTCTGAAAATTTTCTCTACAAGTCTTGTTGAGAGTAAATGGGGATGAGGGAGGCAGAAAGAAAAAAGATGTAGGAGCTTTATTGTATATAGACTTCTGGAAACGGACACTGGAAACTGAGTCACTTCAAAACTGGAGTCAGGTTACTCTGGACCAGCCAGGCTCCGTAAAGTCTTTTGCATTATCCAGCTCTGCACTTCCTTCTCTTCCTTCCTGTGCAGTAACTGAAAGATTTGCAACTGGTGTAAAAGCTGAACTTGCACCTGAAGATATTTTCTGTGGAAAATGAGTCTATGGAGCTAATTCAGATTTTCAGACACCACAGGCCCAGACATTTCTGAATGACAAAATGGCTTTGAGTGTTAAACTGGAAAACTTCACAGCCAAAATGAAATAGCGCAAGGAATTCTTGAATCCTGAAAACCCACAAAAGGGAGACACTGCTGGAAAATAATGACATCTGGAAAACACATTATGACATCTAACTGCCCAAATTTCAGGTCAGAGTAACATGAAGATGTGGCAGGGCATATCCCCTGTCTCCACACCTCAGGGGGCCAGTGCAAATAGGAGAGATAACCCAGGTGGGCCAAAGGCCCAGCAGGTGTCATCCCCTGGTGCCAAAAGGTCTGCCAGCCTAACCAAGAATCAGCGTCTTGGTATGGAGAGCAGATGTGGGAAGAGATAAAAGAAAACAAACATAGGTGACCAAAAGGCCTGCTTTACACTATGAAAGTACTATGAATTATCACGGAGGCAGAAGTCTCCTACATACACCCTGAGAAGCATGTGAGACTTCTTTCCAAAGTTTGGATGCAATTCTGTAGTTACTTTCCTGGAAATTGAGGGAAAGGATTTCGATGTGTGCTCCATCATGAATTGGATGGTACGAAACATCGGATCCTAAGTTATTCCTTCACTAGCTCTAAAATTGATGGTACTTTTAACCCTGCGTGTAATACTAGTTGTCTCTTTTTGTCTTATTCCTGTGTAGTAATGTCTGTTTTAAGTCTTATGTGTGTTAATTTTGTGTCTATTAAATAAATAATTCATTCTCTAATAGACTAAATCAGCCATTATTAAAGAACTTGCAAACAAGAGTGGGTTTTGGGGTGCTGGCCACCTCAATAAAGCTACTGCCTGCTGCCAGAAGCCTGGGCAAAAGGCAGGAACTTATTTAAACCCCCACATCTAATTCATAACAGAAGAACAACAAAAATGTTTTTTCATCCCTAGTGGGATTTTGGTGGTTTCACCTCCTATTTTCATTGCTCTTTATGCAATGGTTGCAAGTGAGTGAGTGAAACTGCTTTCACTGAAAAAAAATCAGCTCATATATATGAAATGTATCTGGAAATACAGAAAAATCTCGATTATCTCTGCAGCAGGAGCTGACATAATACAAAGTTTATATTTGTATTCCAGAAAATCCACAAATACTCATTAAAGGGTCCTTAAAAACCTCTGAAAACAAGAGATCCTTCCTTAGCAATATCACTGTTTCCTTGTACAGCTCCACATTTCTAATGGTACCTCTTGCTTATCTCTAAAACACAGATTATAATATGTTTGGCTCACACTTGTGTGACTTTCCACAACTGGCTCTTTTAGGCATTGCACAATACTGCATAATGATAGCAGTAGCATTTATCATTATTAGAATGACAGAGGATTAGAGATTATAAATCTAAGGGATATTAAGAAATTGGAAGGATCATTTTGAGAGAGCAGAAACTTGATTTCTTATTTTTAACAATACACAGTAATCAATAGAAGTATATCTGAAGCATTTATATAGCTTCCATGATTGTATAAACTTGGAGCCTCATTCTGCAATTGCTTATGGACAAGCGTACCACTCTTTGTTGTAGGTTAAAACTCGTGTTGTTTCATGAGTTAAAACTCATGAGTTAAAATTCATGTTCTTACTTTAATTTTACTGGTCTTCTGATTTAAACAAAGTAAAGACAAAAACAGACCTTACAGGACCTTTCTGGCAAGCTGTCACATTTCATATGACATACCATACATATGACATGTCAATACACTTTAATTTTCTATTACTTTCACTTGAAGAAGCAGAAGATGTGTGGAGATGAAAGGAGCCTCAAGAGATTTAAATTAAGTAATCCACTACTATAAAAAGTAGCAGTACCACCGCTGAAAGCAACAAAAAACTTGACCCTGCTATAACAAACCTCTAGTTTAGACAGTTTTTGGGAAGTGAAGGGGAAATAAATTGAAGCGGAACAAAATTTTGAATTCCTGAAATTATTGTCTGGAAGAATTACACAAATAATTATTACTTTATTTTCTCTGCACATTTTTAGTTCCTCAACCATATTTTTCAAATTTTCAGAAGCTACATTTCTTTGATTGTCCTGCATACTCATTTTCCACCTTTTTTCTCCCTTTCATATATTATAGCTGTTTTGTAGAAAGTCATAGAATTAATTTAGTAAACTTTATCAAGATTTAATCCTTACTTTTTAAAATGTGATATACTTTAACATGTAGTAAGATTTTTTACATTCATGTGAACTACAGATTCCATGTGTCATGAAATGTTTATCTTCAAGACAGAAAAATGCTAGCAGTCACTGAATTGGTGCATGTGTGCTGATTAAGTGCTAAAAAAAGTGGTCGCCTGAAATGTGACCTTGTCAGTCTTCTTAAAGCAGATATGTTTAAAAATTGCTTAAATGAGATGCTACTTCAGAAGCAAGGGGAAAAAATAGAATGCTGAGGGAAAGAAGATCTCCATTCCTCAAGGTGTTCCAATATTGGAATATTTTTTTAATGTTGTTCTTCCATATACAAATGAAAAGCTGAAAAATTTATTAAACATATTTATATATGTAGGTATGCATAATAACACAATTTCAAAGTTCCAAGAAAATTAATCAGAGATATTTCAAAGTGGTTTTTTTCCAAATTTTTGAGTTAATTATTAAATTAAGTTTTAGAAGAGATCTTTCATTTGGTGTCCTGTTGTCTGTATTTTTCTCCTGTGGGCATTTTCCTTGGCTCAAGGACATATTCCCTTATGCATTTTCAGTCATATGATGCCTGTGACACACTACTTTGTTTGGTTATAGATGAATCTCAGCTGCAGTGAGGTAACACTCCAGGAAGTTCTGCCCTCAGGGAACAGCACAGCCCTGAAGACTTGCAAGGCACTGGGCCAAGATAAAATGCACAGGTCAACCTGACTTAATGAAAACAAATATTTCAGATCCAACCACTACTTCCCCACTCTCAAAAAAAAAAAAAAAACACCCAACAAAAAATAACCTGCCCACCCAAATGGAAAAAATCTGTTTTTATTTTCCTAATAGAAAATACAAGTTCAGCAAAATTGAATTTCTCAAAATATTTGTCTTTGTACAAGCTTCATTTTACATGAGAGGATAAAATAATTCTAATGGGAAAACCTTGTAATAATATGGAACAAGGGAATCTTTTGTTAGTGTTTTATAAAGTTTTTTACAATGACCTCAAGAAAACTATGGTGAAAGTAAAGCTTACAAAATAATAGTTTATGAAAGATTAGACAAAAAGAAAAAGGGAAAAAACTAAACACCCCAAAATCCCCAAAAGGCATGAAAATATGATCCTGCAGTTAAAAAGAGAACAGAGCATCCTAGATAATATCCCTCAAAGTCTTTTCAGTCAGCAATGGCTGCAGAGATGTCCTGGCAGAGATACCTGGCATTACTCAACACAGTCATGCATACTGAGTCATTAGTCAATGAAGTCTAGAACATGACATCTTCCTAGAACTCTGCATAAGAGCATGACTTGCAGGGGGCAAATTAAATAAATTTGAGAAGTAATATACATATTTATGCAGCAGGGCAAAATGAAAGGCTAAATTCATCTGAGGATGATACAGCAGTGTAACATATATGATACAGATGCTGCTCCCTTGGTGCAAAATAATAAGCAGCAAATTTCTCTTTATTTGATAGTTCTTATTTTGGATTGGAAAAGATGATCATCTAGGATCAACTATACCTATTCAATCAAAAGTTCCCCTAACCCAGTGTGGTAATGTACGCAGTGGCCAAAAGCTGATTTTTCAAGAGTTTAAGAACAGAGAAACAGAACAGTGATACTTTGCTGTGGTGGCCTCCTAGATACAAAAAAATCCATCCATGAGCCTGAAGTGATGCTTTGGTATTTCCTCTGTCTAGAGAGAGTTCACTTCCATTAACTTGCTTAGTTTTCACAGACTCACAGAATCTTGCAGGTTGGAAGGGACCACAGTGGGTCATCTGCTCCAGCATCCCTGCTCAGGCAGAGCCATCCCAGAGCACGTGGCACAGGATTGTGTTCAGATGATTCTGGAATATTTTTCACTTGACTAATACAAGTTTTAATATCTACAACACTCTGAAACATGAAGTTCCCCAGCTTAACCCCTCTTGTGTAAAGAACCATTTTTAAGCACCTGCCAGTTGCTGTTTCATTTGATGGGCTCTTGTGTGGGAAAGGATGATGAACAGCCACTCTATTCATTCTGTTTCCCAGGGGAAATCTTTTAGATATCATATCAACTCAATACACACCAGTGCAGCAACAGCATAAGACTCACTTAACCTCCACAAATCAGGTGGTATCACACTGCAGTCAAGGCTGGAAAAGCCTGGTCTTGTCCAATTATCAATACCAGTTAATACAAAAATAGGAATTTTTTTTCTGGTGACCATACCTGTCGCTGGTTTTCTGTTTCTAGTCTCAGTCTGGCTTCCACGCATCTTCTGGTCTCCAGGAAGGCTTGACGTTGTGCCCTGTCTGATAGGTAGCTAATGAAGATTCCTGCAGTGTTCATACACATAAATAACACTGCCTGAGCTGCTATCTGCAATGAACAACAAATAGGATTTGATTAGACAGGAGAAGCAAAAATATCTGTCTGAAAAAAGAAAGAGAGACAATGACAGCTTTGTAGGCTGCAAAAATAGCAGTTAGGAAACTTTGCATGAAAGAAAGTCTTGGATCTTAAGCAGAGACATCAAATTTGTAAATTTTCTCTGCCTTGAGGATGAGATATGCAGTATTTGGGGGCATTAAACTCTGGTTGAACCACAAATTATATTTCCAAAAACTGACTCACAGAGCTCTAGCCAGGAATGATTACAAACATAATTAACAAATTGTTTTTGTACTGCCTTTTCTGCAAGAGCAACTTTGTGATTTGCTCCATGGCTTTAGTTTGGGAAGCAAGCCATATTAAGAAAAACAAAGAATGTCAGTTAGCTAAGAACTAATATCAGTGATAATAGTTATTGTATTATTGTTGATCAAATTAAATAAATTTATTTTCAGTTGATGCCAAAGCACAAATTTGCACAATCTGAATTCTGAACCATTCAACAGGGGAAGCTGAAAGGACAACCAAATTCTTGCACAACCAGTGCCTGTGTACACAGACTTTTTCTTTGCTGAAATCTACGTAAGGGCTGAACTGGTTTTCCTTGTAGAAACTGCGTCATGGCTTCTTCCTTTTCCATATGAACTCTAGAGAGCCAAATGGGAGTGGATCCTTGGAGAGTGTAAATTTCAGTTGCTTATTTGTTTGTCATTGACCTCTCTTTGTGCTCTGCATGTTTGTAAGGCAGGGCGCATCAACGCCATTGAAGTGAGGATTGTTTGGGAAAGTGAGTAAGAAACTGGCAGTATTTGACTGCACAGAGACAGTACAAAGTTCTTTAGCCTCAGTACTTTTATTCAATATCTCATCCTTGTTATTGATTGATATTTCAAAGACTCTGATAGCTATGGGTGATACCTACAGGATCATAACAACACCAGAACAGCCACACCAAACAGATCAAGTGTTCATCATTCAGGATACTCTCTCTGGTAGTGGAAAACAGAGAGTGCTCAGGGAGGAGTAGAAGGATAAAGCAGTAGTTAATATGTACAGAAGTACAGCGAACATTCAGTGATGCTTTGTCAAACCAGTATTGAACACTCCAGCAATCTGTGGTTGCAGAACACCGCGGGCTAGACATTGTATTTTCTTACTATTATCTAATAATCAATCTTCCTAAAATCCAAGTGTTGTTTGTCCTAATAGAAGACTCCTTAATCTCATTGGGATGTTTTGACTCCGATCTGCAGGTCTCACTCCCCATAGTCATGAGGGTTTGAAAGTGAGATCTGATATCAGACCAAAAGCATCTGGCAGGAATTTTGGCTTTATATGTTCCCGTATTTATGAATATGAAGTATTGTTCTATTACAGTACAGGGAATTAATTCTCAGTTTATATGCCATGATTAAATAATAATGCATATCCTGGCTCCAGATGAAATTTTGTTTAACCTTTTCCAGCAGTAGACGTCTAGACAAGGCTTGTGAGAAGTAGGACATGATTAGCATGATCCTTGAATCTCCCTGGCTTCCAGGATCCTCTGAGCTGGAGGTGGGATACTCAATGCACCTGCACAACTTTTCCTGATGCCTTTCTCAAGTTAATAGTACATTTGGATCCTATGTCACTCAATAATAAGGATTTTTTACAATCTAATTAGGCCCTTTGTGATAAAAATGTTTCCTTTTGTTTGCTTTAATTCACAGCTTTATCATTTCTTTGAGTGCAGCATCATGTTTGTAAACAGTGACTAATCATTTCCAATTAATTTGCTTGTCACTATTTCTGACTATACTGACTTAAAACATAACACCTTACTTTTACTTTTTAAAAGAGAGGAATTTGAGACTCTTTAATCACTCTGCATGTATCACTATTCTCCCTTTGCACTTACCGTTTTTTTCCTGTTATCTACCATATCCTGTTTTACTGGAGACATGTTGCCCTGGACCAGCCAGCTTCCCCCAGACACTGTCTGCCTTTGCTCCAAGATAAATCAGAGAAGGCAGTAATTTATCTATGAGATAACTCCTTTCTGGTGCAGGCTACTAAGAGGTGTATGATGAGCTGACATGAGATTGAGACTAGCACAGAACTGCATTGTTCATCAGGACAACTGAAAGCAGCTGTGGGAGGTTGGAGGAGTCAACTTTTCATGCCTTTTTCACTGACTTTTAAATTTGACCTGGACTGTATGTTCGCACATAGTGGGAAAGTTAGAGTACAGGGTGAGAAAAAAAGAAAAGCCCAGTTCAGTCACCCATCTCTCTTAATGTTCAGGATTTGTTCCACTCCAGCAGATCTCAGAGTAAGTGCACTAGAATTTGGCCTTCAATTAGATTTCATGAGTACATAATTTGATTTGGAGAGAGGGAATAATGGAAAGCATGTTACAGGTAAAACAACAGCTTATGCAGAGGCAGAGCCAGCTTTTCTTACACATGGTAGTCTGATTGAAACTATTCCAAAGAGTAAAGCAATATGACTTGCAAGGCATACTAATCTGGGGCTCTTGTTAATAAAAGAATAAACAAGACATATAAGACTTAAGTCTCTCATTGCTGCTCCTTTTTCCTAGAGCTTTTTGGGGTTCCAGAAGTCTTGGAGAATTTTCTACAACCTATCAGGACTCTGTTTTAGAAGATGTACAGAGTTGCATTATGTTTTTGACTGGCCTGAAAGTAATCAGTGTTCACACAGTAGGGAAGCTGAGGCATAATGTGAAAAAAGAAAATATTTTCACAACATTTATAAGGCTATTTGTACCTTCCACAGCACTTAAATAATGAACCATAGTAGACACAGCAAGTGATCTTAAAAAGCCATGAGTGATATATTTTGATGTTAAATATGGCTCTGAGGAGGTCTGCTTCTTGAATATTTAAAAAATGCAAAGAAGGTACCCTTCATTGTACTGCTTGGGAATACCTGTAACAGGAACATCACTGTCCCTGCTGAACCTGCAGTTACTTGTAATTACAAAATAGGATGAACAGAGCTAAAGGAAATTACTTGACAAGATCACTGAAGTAGTAGAATCCCAGAATCCCAGAGTCATCAAGGTTGGAAGAGACCTTCAAGATAATCTTGTCCAAGCATCAACCCAGCAACAGCATAATCAGCCCTAAATGATATCCCCAGGTGCCACATCCAGGTGCCTCTTGAACACTTCCAGACTCCACCACCTCCCTGGTCAACTTATTCCCATACCTGACTACTCTCTCAAAGAGAATTTCGTTTCTAATATCTAATCCTGGCACAATTTAAGGCCATTTCCTTTTGTCCTTTCACTTGAGACATGACAGAAGAGACTGACACCCACCTCACTAAAACCTCCCCTCATGTAGTTGTAGAAATCAGTGAGGTACCCCCGAGTCTCCTCCAGGTGAAACCACCCCTGTTCTCTCAGCCACCCCTAACAGGACATGTTTTCCAGACCCTTCACCTGTTTACCATTCTCCTTTGGACCTGCTCCAGTGCCTCGATGTCCTTTTTGAAGTGAGTGGCCCAGGAAGAAGCAGCCATTACAATTCTTACTCCAAAACTCTGCTCTTATCTTCTTGTAGGAGGTGATTAAGAACTTAATTCACATAGAAACCATTAGTCAAATAAATTGTCATTTATAAAGTGTCCTCCATACATGTACCTCAGAACCCTTTTCAAAATCAATACGAAAACTAGCAAAAACCAAAGGATATGAAAGGAGAGGATGCAAGTCAGACAAATAAGTTTAGTTTAAATTTGAAAGAATACATTGATTGAAATAATTTCACTTTTATCTGCCACTCATATAAAAAGGGCTTTGCCAAGAGAGCTGAAACCAAGAAAACATTTTAAGTTGATTTGGGAGCCCCTGGTCTCAAAGAAACAATTCAAAGGCACAGGACATGGCTCATCAAGAAGTTATAATCAAATCAGGTACAGTATAGTAATGCAAGAGAACAGGACAAGGAAAATTCTTTGAAAAGATAGTAAAGTAACTCTTAAGTCTGTTGTGAAGTGGTAGGTAATCACCCACAGACAGTGTTCAAGGCAGAGTTGAATCTAGTTCAGGAAAAAGGAAATTCAGATGGGTACAAGTGAGATACTGGGATAAGCATAACAAGAAATTTTAGGCATTTCTGCTGTTAAGAACACCTAATTGAGTTGGCCTTCATTAGGAGTTT